>NC_143558.1:32219642-32841071 GCF_054136105.1 Typopeltis vanoorti
ATGGAGAACCTGTGGAAGTAGTGAAACATTTCAGCTACTTAGGCACGATTTTTTCAGAAGATGGTAAACTAAATATAGAAATAGACAACAGAATCAGCAAAGCTGGTATGGTAGGAAGTCAATTGAATAAATTCATATGGAATAAGAGAGAAATTAGTCGGAACACTAAATTAGCTGTATACAAGACAGTGCTCAAACCAGTTTTAACTTATGGATCTGAGAGCTGGGTCAGAAGTAAAACACTTTACCAAAGACTAGAGACCGCAGATACGAGAGTCCTGAGAAAGATTAGAGGCGTGAACTGATGGCATCAACGGCAATATCATATTAAAAACAAGGATATTAGGAAAGAACCTGACATTGTCAGCATCCAGGAATGCATTAGCAGAGCTAATCTCAGGTGGTATGGTCACTTAAACAGAATGGGCGACAAAAGATTAGCAAAACAAGTGTTCTCTGCCAGGTTGGCAGCAAAACGACCCAGAGGAAGACCAAGATATAGGTGGATTGATACTGTACAAAGTGCCTTAGACAATAGAAATATAAGATCTGGTAATGTTGGAGTCGACAAATAACAGACTGATTTGGAGGAAAATTGTAGAAAGGAAGTTAGTAATGATGTATATTTTTCATGTACTACTATCATATCCTGTACACCCCTTGAGGGTACATGGCAGGAATTTAATGATGATGTCACCAGCCATACTCTTATCCAAAATAGTACTTTATAATCCAATCCCATATCTTAAAACTTATGCAATGGCCTTCCATGCTGAATCCTGTTAAAAGTTTAGCAAAACCAAAAAATATCATGATCTAAACTGAACCATGGCGTTATTATAAAATTTAAACAAGTTACTCAAACATGACCTTTACTTACTTTTGTAATACTACCATGTGGTGAGAAATAGGTAGGAGCACAGAATTGGATTGAAATTTTAAATGGGGATAGTCATTCCAACACAAATAGAATCCTTTGAGATTCCGTTTCATTCTGGAGAATGAAACGGAATCTCACCATGCAAAGGAGGGGTAAAAGTCTTAAAGATCTTCCCACTTGGTATTGAAGGAAATGAGGTTGTGGATGGCTGAGGAGAAGATGTTCCAATAGACTAAACAATGTGTATGAGGTTAAGATCTAAATTACGAAGATGTGAGGTCATTAACAGTGGAAGGGAAAAAACTGGTTAAGAAAAGATCCAGTGTCGGGTGAATGAAGAGGACTGTCAGATTTTGGCTAGGAGATGAACAATTTGCTTTACAGCACTGCTCACAAGAAATATCTCAACTTCTCTTCCAACTTGGTCAGTGGTATTGGGAAAAGGGAACCAAATGAAGTTGTGGACATTAAAGTCACCCCATGGAAGATGACTTTACTGTTAATGCAACTGGACTGCAGGAAATTAAGCTTAAAGGATAAAGAATCAAAGAGATCAGAATGATATTCAGAATCAGCAGAGTAGCAGAAACAGCAAATAAATGACACGAGGCAAGAAAATCTTAAGCTGCATAAGTTCAAAAAAGAAGAGATTCAAGATTACTTACTGGTAAAGAATATAGTATTACACAAAAGCACAAGTACCACCCTTGCAGCAAAAGTAATCATACAATTTGGAAGGCTAAAATGGACTCAGGTTGTTCGGCAGTAATTTGAAGTTCAGTCAAAAACAGGAGATCAGGTTTGGATATCTGCAGGTGATGATGTACATCAAGTAGGTTGGTGTTTATACTACCACAAATGTTGGTTAAGTAAATGTGAAAGAAATTTGTTCAAGTTTTTTTTTTCAGTAAAAAAACTAAAAAAACTTTTTGGGAAGTCTTTTTTTTTTCAAGTTTCTGAGGAAAATCTGTTTTTGATTTGAACTGCAGTGATACTATATTATAGTACTATATTATGCTATATTATAGAAGTACTTGAAAAGCGGGGAGAGGGGGGGAAAAAAAGGAAAAAAATTCCTGTGGGAGGAAAAAACTCTGACATGCCACCCGTACAGAGGGCACTTCACTACAAAGTGCAAAACCACACTGGACAGTATTTTTTGTGCAGTGCTTCCATTTATATAAAAAATAATTACAAAATGCAAAAAACAATAAATAACATTTAAGAAAACAATTTTAAATATCTCAGTCTATCTATGGTGCTAATGTACTACAGGTTTACAAGATAGTATTATACAAAACCTGTAGTTTTGTATAATATTATCTGTGTGGATGGGAGAGAGGGAATTTGCAAACCATAAGTTATTTTGAAGTAAAACAATAATGGCAGTTGTTGCAAATAGTAATATTAATGAACAAGTAACAAAAATATACAGTAATATCCGAAATGACCTTTTGTGATATTACTATTTGGGAAAATGATCATTTAAAATTTAAGTTGATTTTAGTTTACATTGACTCATCTGCAGAAAACATGAAAAAGGCAATGATGTAGTTATTGATAACACTGTGCACATAAATAGAACTAAATATATATATCCTACTTGTAAACCAAATCCTGAACCTGGTGTATCATACAGATAAACTGGAAGTTTTTCAATAGATTCAAGTACTGCTACAAGTTTTCTCACTAGTGCAACTGATGATATCATTGCCCTAAATTAATAAAAAAATATAAATGGCATTCAGAAACACTAAGATATTATCTAGCTGAATATTTTAAATATTATATATCTCACTATACCTTTCAACCATGTTTATTTAAATATCATTTCAACATTTACCATGACACCATTATTAAAACATCTGCATTGCAAAGATATCTACTTTATAGCCGTTTTTTATTTGTGAAGAAATTATAATTTATATTGGAATAGACCTGTTGCTTGTTCCATTTTAATTTGGCCATCTGTTGCAAATATATAACAACTTTATTCCTCTCAAAACCGTTCCCCTTTGCTCTAAATTAATTATTTATTTATTCATATTATTTAATATTAATTGAATTATTTTATTAATTATTAGTTTCTCACATTAATCATTTATGTATTAATACATACATAGTACCTATAAGATACAAAAGAAAAATATACAATAAGTGGGGAGCAGGGCTCAAAAAATATGCTCGCCTATGCAGCTGTGGCGAGTAGATTTAGTAAGCTAGTGAGCAGCTGCAAAATTAACAAATTAATCATTTTTTAATAATAAATAAATAACTTCTCCAACCATGGTACAGCACTAGTAATCATTTTGTGAAACCCCTTTTGATTTAGGACATATCATTAAAAAAACTGGGAGATTTTTGGCAAGTAAATTTTTGCATAGTTTGTCAACACATTGTGAGAAGTACTAAAAGAAAAAAAATGCTGCAATATAAATAATGATTAATATAACAATTTTTACATAAGGAATTTATATCTGTTGTAAATATATAACAATATATAATGTCATTTGACAGGATTATTTGCACAATGATTAGATAATAAAATTAAGAATTTACACATAACCTTAGTTTCAAATATTCCACGTATTAACAATTTTAAGAATTTATATTTCAAGAATTTCTACAGGATGAAGAATAAATATATCATCTCCTTTTCACAAATTTTGAGAAGTGTCATGTCTCAGTCTCTAACCAGCATTTTATTGCAATATCTGCATTTCTATTAAGTTGCAACTTTAATGTTATTTATGCCCATGTTAAATAAATAAATGTCAGAGGAAAGTTTATTTTCCCCATATTAAATATCATATTAGTCTAAGATAAATGATAAAAATCAATTAGTGAAATGGTAATGAAAATGTCAAGAGAGATCAAGTTTTGTGGGCAAAATTCCCTATTCCCTCATACTATCCATTAGCTTCTGCAAAGCGTATTTTCTCAATCTTTCTTCATATACAACATTCCGCAGAACAGGAACCATTGTAGTGGATTGTCTCTAGACACTTTCCAAAAATCAATTAGTGAAGTGGTAATGAAAATGTCAAGAGAGATCAAGTTTTGTGGGCAAAATTTCCCTAGCCCCTCCTACTATCCACTATCTTCTGCAAAGTGTATTTTCTCAATCTTTCTTCATATACAACATTCCACGGAACAGGAACCATTGTAGCAAATTGTCTCTAGACACTTTCCAATATCTTCCTATCCTTCTGAAAACCAGGTGACCAAATCTGCGTACAGTATCACTACTAGAATCCATTCTGCTGTGCTCACAATTTCAACAATGTATCCACTAAACTTTAGTTCATTATCTGCTATCACCCCTTATATCTTTTATCTTCTATACCTTCTCTAAGATATCCCCACAAATTATACAGGGTGGTTCAAAATTCCACGTACAAACTTTAAGGGTAGAGAACATCAAAATCAACCATATTCACATAGGAAAGCATGACTGGAAACGTCATCCGAAAGTGATAGGTGGCGCTGTTCACCAGCGCTCCAGGTGAGCAATTGGGGGCTTCCTCATTCAAGCTTTCAATGTAATACGAAGAACATGCATCGTTTTACAAACACTGAGATGGCAGACATGCACCTCGTTTACCATATTATGTATCCAATATTTGTGTCCTTGTTAGTACCTTCCAGTGGTGTTTCCAGTCATGCTTTCCTACCTGTGAATGATTGATTTTGATGTTCCCTACCTCCACTCAAAGTTTGTACGTGGAATTTTGAACGACCCTGTATACTCTGCATCCAATCTTTACTTTCCAAATTTTAAAACCTTACACTTTGTGACAATGAACTGTCAGCTCCACTTACTTGCCCATCAATCCAGTATATTCTAGTTAAAGCTACATCTGTTCTCCTCATAGCTCTTTCCAACTTTGCATCATCTGCAAACAACTGCATATCACCATTCAACCCTCTTCCAAAACCATTAACATTCAAATTAAATGGCAATGGTTTCAAAACTGGTCCTTGGGATACACCGCTAATGATTTTCCTCTTCTGGTATATTGCTTTCTCATACAAAACTTATTGATGCCTATCACACAGTAAATTTTCAATAAAATGTGCTAATTTATATCCAATTTCATATGTTCAAATTTAATTACCAGCTTGTATGTATGTGTGTGTGTGTGTGTACATGCATATCCCTTCCCCAATACATATGTAACCTTGCTGTAATATGTAAACAGACTGCTCAATCACAATCTTCATTTAGCAAATCTCCATCAAAGAGGATACTCCTGTTGTCAACTCATTTCTGGATCTTGATCCAAACTAACTTCTCCAACATTTTCACTGCAACTCTAAACACACAGATTGGCCAATTATCACACCATTATGAAATGGAATAATTTTGCACTCTTTTCATTCTTTTGGAGGTTGGCCCAGTGTAAGACTCATATTAAACAGAAAGAGATAGCACATACAATATGGACTATTACAACATGGATGGAAATAATTAGCAAAAGAATTATGTTGATATTGTAAATGCAGTATTTAAATATATATATATATATATGATTTTTTCACGATTTGCGATTTTTTTACGTTATGCAAAATTTAAGGTGCACGAAATTTTTTTTGCCAATCTACAGCAAGCGGAAGTCATTAAAAGACATGAACGTGGTGCTAGTAATACAATGATTGTGCGAGACCTGGCGTACAGCGAGTCTACAGTTTGGACTATATTAAATAAGAGCAAAGAATACAAAGAACAAGGAAACGTTGCTACTGCTTCTTTAAGCATGCAAATCATCTGAAATAGAAACCATTTAATGATCGAGATGGAGCATCTTCTATCACTTTGGATTGAGGATTATAACCAAAAAAAAAAGAATACCTCTTAGTACAGGAAATATTCAGGCAAAAGCTCTCAATATTTTTACCTCATTGAAAGAGACCAAATTTCAAGAGGAATGTGAAAGCTTTTCTGCGAATTTAGGAAAGTTTGACCATTTTAAAAATCGAACTGGACTACATAATGTACAAATAACTGGGGCATCTGCTAGTGCTAATAAAGATTCTATGGCCAAGTTTCCTAAAGAGTTGCAAAGCATAATTCAGGAGAGTGATTATGACTATCAGCAAATATTCAACATCGATGAAATTGGTTTCTTTTGGAAGCGTATGACAACAAAAACTTTCCTAGCTAAAATTGAAGTATTGCAACCAGGACACAAAGTATCTAAAGATTGTCTTATGGTTTTATTAGGAGGCCATGCAGAAGGCGACTTTAAACTCAAGCCTATGTTAGTTTATCATGCACAAAATCCAAGATCTAACATTATTGAAGAAATCAGCACAATTGGAAAAGAACTTGGATTTAATGAACTTTAGATACTTTAGGCAAAGTATCTAAAGATTGTCTTACGGTTTTATTAGGAGGCCATGCAGAAGGCGACTTTAAACTCAAGCCTATGTTAGTTTATCATGCACAAAATCCAAGGTCTAACATTATTGAAGAAATCAGCACAATTGGAAAAGAACTTGGATTTAATGAACTGAATAATAAAGATGTGAGAAACTTGCTCAATTCCCATTCAGAACATTTAAGCGAGAATGATCTCTTTCAACTAGAAGAACAGCATGCATATGAAGAAGATAAGGAGTGTGAACAAGAAGAGAATGTTACAACTAAGAAGCTAACTGCAAAAGAACTTGAGCTAGTTTTCAATCACATTGAAATCTTGATAAAGTGATGAATGGCAATGCTGTGGCCCATGAAATTAACTGAGGCACAGCTGTTGCTGTTATCCCTCAGATGAGATATGAGCAACTGAGAGGCTCCGCTCGCTGGTGGGTTAAGCCTGTCACGGTGTAAAGCCAACCGGTTCTGAGAGTTCTTCTTAGTGGCAGGGTGAGCTTGTTACTGAGGGGAACAATGCTGAGTTTTTGGAGTTTGACCTGTACTTGAACATTCAATAAAAGTCAAAACTGGTCTGGGTAGTGGCCCTTCCCTTAATGCATAGCATTATACATGTCTGCAAGGAGATGTGCTTTGCATTATGGGAGATACTAAAGCAAGTGATCAGAACTTATTCCACCTTTACCACGAGTTGCTCCAGTCCTGAAAATACGTCAGGTGCAAACTTTGTTTGCATACACTTGAATAAAGAATTAAAACACATATATAATTGGTAGCATAGCCAAGTGAAAAAACTTCCTTCAATCTCAATTTTTGCTTATTTTCTAAAGGAATATTACATGGTTCTGCTTTTACTCCAGGATCAGTTGTAAAAATTTACCACGATTATTACCATTAATGTTTTTTAATAATGGTAATAATGTTTGTAATTATCGTTTTTTTTTTAATAATCTTTTTTTTTTCTTTTTCTTTTTTTTTTTGATAATATTGAAGTATTTGTGACTAATAATTTTGAAACTTCAGAGGAATTAGAAAGATTTCTTTTTTGGTTTTTATTCTTGATAAAGATAAAAAATTAAGTCTTATTTGGGAACATTTTGGGTAAGAAGGAATTTATTTTTACAAATAACATGTGTTAGTTCATCTTCTTAAAAATGCTTACATGAACCCTGATGTCAAAATTGAAAAAATAAACTCAGCTTTGTACTTAATGCATGTATTATTATACTTCTAAATAATCTATCAACAGTGTTCAGGATTCTTTAACAAAACTGAATAGCTATAATATAATTTGCTATCAAAATCAGGTACAGGTAGGTTGATGCAGTTAGAGTGCTTTTGAAGATCAAAATCTAAGAGATGTTCAAATCAGAGACCTGAACGTTAATACACTAGTTTGGAAGAAAGATTTTCATGGGACACTGGCCACGAAAGATTGAACCTGACTATTATGACATCTGGTACATCCCCTTGAATATATAAATACATAAACCAGAATTATAAAATTTCATTTCAAACAGCAAAAAATGATAGCTTGACATAAATATCAAGTGTAAGTCCTGATTTTAATCAAGTGTAAAGTGCATCAAACTCATTTTACAAGTGGATAGTATATTTATTCTCTGACCAACTTTATCTCATCTTCCCCCTCACTTTTAAGGATGAAGCATGTCACAGCTGAGTAACTTAGCTTAAGAAAACCTAACGACTGCTCTGACACGCTGTATAATCCAATCTGCAGAGCCTACTATATCTGTTAAGTGTGTGTGTGTTCTCTGGCTAGTGTGCTTGTTTATGGGGAAAACAAACACCCTGGGTTTGCATGAGAAACAAAAAGCCTACACCACTGCATAAGACCACTTAACTCGCCTTCAACTAAAAGCCCTTCACTTTACAGAGAGGATTCAAACCCATTATGTGATAGATGAATTTCACTGCTCAGCATGAAAAAGTTTCATGTTTGTTCTCCTAGTATTAGTACTCATCTGAAGTACTAATACTAATGTGCTATATAGGTTTGCAGTCTTTTGCGAGGAGAGCAGAGGGGCTGACTGTTCATCCATCCATTTATTTATTTATTTATGAGTTATCTTGCAATTCTGTAGATCTTTCTTCTTCTTCAATACCATTGTTATAATTCTTCAAAGTAATTTAACTTCAATGAAGAAGTTAAATTACTTTCTTTTAAGGATTAATTATGTATCAATTAATCTAGTGGATTAAGCTGCAAAGCTATTGTGAAATTCCTTAATCTTTTGAATCATTCTTAATTGTCTTATATAATATAAAGTCCAGCTTATACTGCTCATGCAAAGTCAATTATTAATCTTTTTGATTACTGAGTAAATTTGCATATAAAAATGAGATGACACTTTTAGAAACCTATGTACATGAAAATACAACTAGCTATAACAAAAGACAATTTACCCATCAATCTGCATTTTGCTTCGAAAACAGGATTTAAATAAGTTAACTCTATCTTTCTGAAGTTTGTTGCAATTAGGAATAAGCACACTTCCTTCTTCATAACTCTAAAAATGAAAGTTAATGATAATTTTTAGACTCAGAAAATAAAACTAAACCATAATAAAATAAATCTTAACTTTATTACTTAGCAAGAGAGACTGCACTTATTAAATATACATCATATATTATGGAGAGAATTAAAAATACACAGCATCCTGCAAAATTACTACCAATAACTACATAATGTGTTTTATGAACTATTAGAGACAGAACCACAAGATTTTTACCAAATTCATAAATTCACTAAATATTTGTGGCTTTCACCAGTCTTTACACGTGTGAACCTAATGGTCTGATTGCTTGATCAAGCTAGTTTATATCCACTAGATGTTTTATAGAATGTCTTGTGTGATATAACTATAAATGGTAATTATTCACCAACACAGCTCAACTACAATCTTTCAATCTTCACTTGCATTTGGAACATGAGCACTTCTACAGAGTGGCCCATAAATCATGGTACATTTCATAGAAAGGACCTGTCTTTGCCAAAATTGGAAGGCATTTACATGATGTGGCTTTTCATAACTAATAAAAAAAATGTGATGTTACAAAAACGTATGCAGTTGCTTCACAAACATGGGCCCTTTCTACAGCATGTTCCATGACTTATGGGCCATCCTGTATATTTACCACCAACACAAAATGCTACAAAAAGGGGGTATCAAATCAGTCAAATAACCTATGGGGTAATGGAATGAGACATACTCTCTCAATTTGTTTCGAAACTACTAAATCAGGAAGACATACAAGATTAATTTTGCACCACAGGTATGATGACTGAGCTTTCCAGGTGCTATTCATTTCTGCACTATCTGAATCTTGTAAGTTCTTTCCCACAGTCTCTTCTGCAATGTCATGTTATAGTAGATTGTAGAACATATACACTAGTGGCCAAAATTGTGGAAACCTTTTGGAAAAAGTGTATTTTCTGAGGTTTGATGGCTCATAGCACCACTTTTTTTTTGGAGTAATACCATAAAATTATATATCAATGGAAAGATAATTTAATCAAGAATGTAATGCAATAACTTTTATGAAGGATTTTTTTTATTAGAACAGCGGTTATAAAGAAGAAAAGTGAAACAGAAAAAATGAGATATACAAAAATTCTCGCAATGTGAGTTAATACTTAGTTGGGTAACCTTTAGCATTAATTACGGCCTTACAACACCTTCCCATGGAGTGAGCCAAGTTTTTTTAGTTCTGCAGCTGTTATAATGTGAAACCAAGATTGAATTATTGCTTCTATTAATTGGGTTTTATTGGTGGGTTGCTTCTGGCTAACAAGTTTCTTTAGTCGGCTCCATAGATTTTCGATTCGGTTAAGGTCTGAGCTATTCCCAGGCCATTCCAGCAGTGGAATATGAATATCTTGAAACCACTTTTTGCACACAGCAGCAACATGACATGGAGCTGAATCCTGTTCAAATATAAATGCTTCATAATCTTGGAAAAGATCACGTGCAGAAGGCTTCAGTTTGGGCTCAAGTATTTCATTTATGCATTTTGGAACATTTATATTCCCATTAATCATGCAAATTCTGCCCACGCCTTTTGATGTCATACAACCCCAGATCATAACACTAAGTGGGTGTTTCATGGTAGGTGGTGTAATGCAATCAGGATGCAAATCTTCTCCGATTCTTCTCCTTACGTATTTTATGCAATCACTACCAAACAGGGAGATTTTGGTCTCATCGCTACAAATAACACTGTCCCATTCTTCCGCTGTCCAGTTAACATGTGTTTTAGCCCAGTTTAATTTTTTCAACCTTTGTTTGAGAGATAAAAATGGCTATTTTTGGGAAATTCTAGCATTTAGACTAAATTCCTGCAGTCTGTGCCGAACAGTCCTTGCACTCAACTTCACATTGTATTGCGCCATTTCATCTTGTATACACCCAGATGATTTTGTTCTGTCACGTAGGCACAGTCTCTCAATTCTTCTATCATCACTTGCTGTTGTGCACCTTTTCCTGCCTTTACCAGTAATGGTTTTGTAGTGACTGAGTCTCCTTATACCTCTTCAAAAATTTAGAAATGCCACCTGGTTAAGTTTCCATCAATTTTTCTTCTAATTTCATCATAACTGTAGCCTTGCTCACTTAATAGTACTATTTTACATCACTTTCTGGGTGACCAGTCAACTCTTTCCACCATTTCTTCAATTTTATTACGTTTTACAAGCTCACTAAATTGAACACAAAAAAAAAAAAAACAAAAAAACCAACTTGATAGTAATCACATAACACACTGACAAATGTCCTCCTCTCAGTTCCAATACATGACATCAATAGCTGAATCCTACTGTGATCTTATTTGCCAAAACATTGCCAAAACAAGATGACACCTGAATGGCCCTCTAAACACTCATGCTCATTGGCTACATTCAAATGAAGGAAAGCTACTTCATATAAACCTAAGCAAGTTGTGCTTCTTATTTCTGGTTATTTGGCTATAACTTTTCATAGAATACATCCCACCCCCCCCCCCCCCCACCCCCCCCCCCCCCCACCCCCCCCCCCCCCCACCCCCCCCCCCCCCCACCCCCCCCCCCCCCCACCCCCCCCCCCCCCCACCCCCCCCCCCCCCCACCCCCCCCCCCCCCCACCCCCCCCCCCCCCCACCCCCCCCCCCCCCCACCCCCCCCCCCCCCCACCCCCCCCCCCCCCCACCCCCCCCCCCCCCCACCCCCCCCCCCCCCCACCCCCCCCCCCCCCCACCCCCCCCCCCCCCCACCCCCCCCCCCCCCCACCCCCCCCCCCCCCCACCCCCCCCCCCCCCCACCCCCCCCCCCCCCCACCCCCCCCCCCCCCCACCCCCCCCCCCCCCCACCCCCCCCCCCCCCCACCCCCCCCCCCCCCCACCCCCCCCCCCCCCCACCCCCCCCCCCCCCCACCCCCCCCCCCCCCCACCCCCCCCCCCCCCCACCCCCCCCCCCCCCCACCCCCCCCCCCCCCCACCCCCCCCCCCCCCCAGTCTCTGATCATTCATCTGATCAAGACTTAACTGTGGATCCCAAATCTGCCTCTTTCAGAGACAGTATACTTCAGTAGTTGGATTCTATCCAAATCAGGCACTTAGAATTGCAACTTTAGCATTCTAAACATCACCTATTCCTTATCTTTATGTTGAAGCACATAAACCACCATTCCACTCTCATTTCGACTTTGCAGTATGTGACCAAACTAATCCTTGTCACATCATCCTACATGAATAGTATTTTGTTTACACTGAGAAAAGTTGCATAATACATGACAGACTTCTTTTATGTACAGTCCACATGCACCTGTTTACTGCATATTAGCAAAGTAATAGAAATTCGGTACTGTCTAAAAAATGTCTAGAGTTTCTATTACTTTGCTTATATGCTGTAAGCAGGTGCATGTGGACTGTATATAAAAGAAGTCTGTCACGTATTATGCAACTTTTCTCAGTGTAAACAAAAAATACTTATTCATGTGGGATGATATGACAAGGATTAGTTTGGTCTCATACTGCAAAGTCGAAATAAGAGTGGAATGGTGGTTTATGCACTTAGAATTGCAACTTTAAGAATAAAAATAAAAATATCTTTATCTTTATGCTTCAACATAAAGATAAGGAATAGGTGATGTAGAAAGTATTTTTACCTTGGGTGTAATTATGTTAAAGATACCAAGCAATTTTAAACCTGGTTTTACTCCATTTTTCCCAAGTAAGCAAACAGACAAAAATGTCAAGTTTGCGCCTGCAAGTGATGCAAGACTAGCTGATCCTACAGGTAGTGCAAGACCAAGGCAACTCGTGGTAGAGGTGGAACAAGCTCCGATCACTAATCTTAATATTTACCTTTAATGCCAAAACACATCTCCAAGAAGGGGATGTATGATGTTTTGTATTAAAGGCAAGGGGCCACTACCCAGACCGGTTTTCGACCTTTTTTGAGGTCTCATCAGTGGGAGCTAGGCTAGAAATACCAAGATTTAGTATACTTACAAGCTCTGTATTACTAAATCTTGGTATTTCTAGCCTAGCTCCCACTGATGAGACCTCAAAAAAGGTCGAAACCGGTCTGGGTAGTGGCCCCTTGCCTTTAATACAAAACATCATACATCCCCTTCTTGGAGATGTGTTTTGACATTAAGGGTAAATATTAAGATTAGTGATCGGAGCTTGTTCCACCTCTACCACGAGTTGCCTTGGTCTTGCACTACCTGTAGGATCAGCTAGTCTTGCATCACTTGCAGGCGCAAACTTGACATTTTTGTCTGTTTGCTTACTTGGGAAAAATGGAGTAAAACCAGTTTTAAAATTGCTTGGTATCTTTAACAAGGAATAGGTGATGTTTAGAATGTTAAAGTTGCAATTCTAAGTGCCTGATGTGGACAGAATCCAACTACTGAAGTATACTGTCTTTGAAAGAGGCAGATTTCGGATCCACAGTTCAGTCTTAATCAGATGAATGATCAGCGACACAGAGCAAAAAACAACAATGTACACCCTAGTAGGTGATAGATATGGTGCAGAAGATGTTCACTACTCTCTTGTACTCATCCAAAAGTAGTGAACATCCTTTACACTACTGTTTGGCACTTATCTCACAACTGATATATGTGGGATAAGAATGCCCACCAAAAGCAAACTGCATTTATGACAGAAGTACACACAGATATGGTCTTCTGGGTGAGAACATGAGTCTACTTTATTTGCCCAAGAAGAAAAGTGATCTATGACTTGACGCAATCTTTCTCATCATCATCATCAAATTCCTGACATGTACCCGCAAGTGGTGTACAGAATATGATAGTACTACAAAAAAAATTTACATCATTACTAACTTCCTATCTACAATTTTCCTCCAAATCAGTCTGTTACTTGTCAAGACTCCAACATTATCAGATCTTATATTTCTATCGTCTAAGGCACTTTGTACCATATCAATCCACCTATATCTTGGTCTTCCTCTGGGTCGTTTTGCTGCCAACCTGGCAGAGCACACCTGTTTTGCTAATCTTTCTTCGCCCATTCTGTTTAAGTGACCATACCACCTGAGATTAGCTCTGCTAACGCATTCCTGGATGCTGACAATGTCAAGTTCTTTCCTAATATCCTCGTTTTTAATATGATATTGCCATTGATGCCATCTGTTCACGCCTATAATCTTTCTCAGGACTCTCATATCTGTGGTCTCTAGTCTTTGGTCAAGTGTTTTACTTCTGACCCAGCTCTCAGATCCATAAGTTAAAACTGGTTTGAACACTATCTTAATACAGATAATTTATTGTTCCGACCAATTTCTCTCTTATTCCATATGAATTTATTCAATTGACTGCCTACCATACCAGCTTTGTTGATTCTATTGTCTATTTCCATATTTAATTTACTATCTTCAGTAAAAATCGTGCCTAAGTAGCTGAAATGTTTTACCTTGTTCCACAGGTTACCCATTCAACACACAGTTGACATTTTCAACAATTCTACCTATTTTCATTCTCTTTGTCTTTTTACTGCTGACCTTCATACCATATCTATTACAACAGTTATTCAATTTAGTCAGGGAATCTTGCAAACTTGTAGCGGATTTATTTAGAAGTATAACATCTTCCGCATAAAGCAAAGAGCTGACATTAACATCTCCAATTCTGATATCATGTTTAATACCACTTTCCTTCATAATGTGATCCATATAGATAATGAATAACAGAGGGGACAATGTACATCCCTGTTTCAAACCAGATTTAACATTAAACCATCTTCCTGTACCTCCTTCAATTCTGACTGCTGACTCACAACTCAAATAAAGACTAAGTATTGCTTGATATAATGCCCCATTAACACCATATAACCATAGCTCCCTGAATAGCTTCTCACTTGGCACCTTGTCACATGCCTTTTCCAGGTCAACAAAACTCAAATACAGATCTTTGTTATATTCATTCTTTCCATGCTTTCTCAACTATTTGTTGTAAAGTGAAGATGTGATCCCTGACAGCCTCTATTTGGCCTGTATTCAGCTTGTTCTTCACCAAGCTTTTCTTCCACAATTCTTGAGACTGACTGCCATTCAAGAAGATTAGCCTCGTATTTTGTGTTGAATACTATGGCTACTTCTTTTCCTTGATTGCATTGCCTGAATATAACATTTTGTATTTATTGCTCAGAAAGATCTCACCAGTTTTTGTCTTTTTTGTTTTTCACCACTATTATGTCGATCTGGTACTTATCTAATTCTTCAGCTAGCTCCATTTCTTTGCCTTTCAGGCTTCTTATGTTGATATACCGATCTTTAACTCTGGTGATATTAAGTTGAGCTGTGCTTTCAGATTTGTTCCAGTAGCTAACTTTTTGCTGTTCGCCCTGGTTCCCTGGCGAAAACAATGGGGCCTTGTTTAACTGGGCGACGCCCCGCTGGCATGAAATTTGTCATGTTGTACCATCATTTTCTTGATGTTGTACCATCATCAAATTGTATTCATATTTAAGCCAATAAGAATACAATTTGGTTGGCTAAATCCCAAATTGCCAGCCCATCATCGTTCGTTCAGTATACAGGTAGATACCCAACATGGTGCACCACGAGAAGGTAAGGATTGGACATTAGGTCAGAAGCCTGACCAGTTCTCCGCATTCCTTTAAAGGCTATGTGGCGGTCTCCTCTCAGTTATACAGCTTTGACCCTTCTCTGATCCTCATATTTCAACAATGACAAAAGATAAATAAATAATATATTGCATGATAACCACAGTAATTAACTTTAATGAAATAAAAGTACAAATATTTCATACTGAAATTAACAGTACATCATCAAGTGTAGATAACAAGCAATTCAAAGGAATGGAATACAAAGTATATAACAGTTGGTGGATTACCAATTAAAAACTGCTGCTGCATGCCAGAAATTAATATTAATAAAGAATATTATTAAAATTATTCTTAAAAACTATTTTTCTGATGGTTACATAAGATGAGAATTTCCCAAACTTTTGGGAGAGAGGGACAATCATTTCGATTCAGATTTGGCTGATGTAAAAGGGCTTCGCAACTTTCTTTGAAAAGGCGTTAATATTTAAACTTGCATCTATGGAGAAGACGAGCTTTATCCCACTGGATATTGTTGTTTAGTGTTAGTACTATGTTGTGCCAGACCAGACTTTTGAGGTTTCATGTATTCGATATAATATTGATGTTCATTAATTCTTTTTTCCACAGAATGGACTGATTGTCCAAAGTATAATAGATTGCATTCACACGGTATCTGGTAAACGCCAGCTAATGATAGAGGTGCCAATTTGTCTTTTGTAGATGGCAACAGGTGAGAAATTTTGTTGATCAGCAAATGTGGGAGTGAGATGATACTTCTTCAAAATTCTGCCAATCAGTTCCGAGATGCCAGAAATATAAGGGATTGGAACCCTGCGGTCTGTTGAAGAATCCTGAGGTGTTGGAACGTAAGAATTAATTATCTGCTGAATTTGATTAGGGCTGTAACCATTAAATTCCTTTAACGTTTTGATAGTGAAAAGTTCGTGTTGTAAGCTTGAGGGAGAGGAGCACACTTCATGTGTGCTCCTCTCCCTAGTGATTGGCAGAATTTTGAAGAAGTATCATCTCAATCCCACATATTTTTCGATAAACAAACTTTCTCCCCTGCTGCCACCTACAAAAAACAAATTGGCACCTCTATCATTAGCTGGTAATTACCAGATACTGTGTGAATGTAATCTGTCATACTTTAGATAAACAGGCCGTTCTGTGGAAAAAAAGATTTAATGAACATCACTATTATATCGAATACATGAAATCTCAAAAGTCTGGTCTGGCACAACACAGTATTCACACTAAACACAATATCCAGTGGGATAAAGCTCATCTTCTCCATAGATGCAAGTTTAAATATGAAAGCCTTTTCAAAGAAAGTTCCAAAGCTCTTTTACATTGGCCAAATCTGAATCGAAACAATTGTCCCTCTTTCATAAAAATTTGGGAAATTCTTATCTTATGGTATCCATCAAAAAATAGTTTTTAAGAATAATTTTAATAATATTCTTTATTAATTTCTAGCATGTGGAAAATAGTTTTTAATTGGTAATCCACCAACTGTTATGTACTTTATATTCCATTCCTTTGAATTGCTTGTTGTCTACATTGATGATGTACTGTTAATTTCAGTACGAAATATCTGTACTTTTATTTCATAAAAGTTAATTATTGTGGTTTATCGTGTAATTTATTATTTATAGTTATGCCACAGGTACCTTTAAATAATGACAAAGGATGACATCATCTATACAGTGGGCATTGTTTACGGTAGAGAAAGTTGTTCTCTTATTGACTGCAAATTGGCATATGCAGTCAAAAAAACTCTACTGTCCATGCCCAAGACCGGCTAATTTGGCTATGGCTGAGGAAGATCCTTCAGCTCCTCACGTCACTGATGGGAATCGAACCTAGGCCACTCCTTCCCCAGGCATATGGTTGCGAAGCACACAGCCACTAGGCCAACTGTGCAAACCAAACAAAATATTATGCATGTCTTTCAGTAAGTGTACTAAATCTTCAAGCTGTATGATAAATTTTTTCCTATTAAAAAAAAGTTTTTTTTTTTTTTTTTTTTTTTTTTTTAAGGAAAGCATCCCTATCTCTGGAAACATGCATTAGGGATGTTTTCAATCTAATGAGATGATCGAGCATTGAATGTGTTTGGAAAAACTTATGTAGCCAGTAGGAGGAAAAATTATTGGGAAAGAATGACAGTGTTTGATGAAAATGGGAGTGAAGTGACTGATGCAGAAGGTATAGTGGAATTGTTTAATGATTGCTTTATTAGTGTATTTCATCCTGGAAAAGTAGGTTTTATTACTAGAGGAATGAGGAGGGTTCAAGATTTAGAAGTGCATGAGGAAAATGTGTTTCGAATACTAAGTATTTTGGCTGTCAATACGGCAGTGGGACTGGATGAGATTTTGCCATATGACCAAAAGAGTGGAAGAAAGGTAAGATAGTGCCAATGCATAAGAGTGATGGTAGAATGGAGATGTCATGCTATAATCAGTCTGCATTTCTTCTGTAGTTAATAAGACTTGGAAATTTATTGAGAGATCCTATATGGCATTGAGCAGATGAAGATAATATCTGTATTATTAAACTGACCAGTTGAGATAGAAAAGTAATGATTCTAATGTATAAATAAAGCACAGATCAGACCACACCTGGATTATTGTGCTCAGATCTAGTCAATGAGATTTAAAGGAGATAAATTAATTCTGGAGAGGATGCAGAATCAGGTAATAAAAATGATACCAGGACTGTACAATATTAATTGGGAGATAGAAAATGAAGAGGTGATATGAGTGAGACAATTAAAGTGTTGAGAGAGTTACGGGGACACTAAGATCTCTCACATAGGAGAATGAGGTGGAAGGTACAAGAGGAGGAGAAGTGGCTGTTTTTGCACTGATAGGGCGGTGAGATCATGAATGGTGAATAAGTTCAAGTACTGGTATGAAATACTTTGTGCTGTCTAAGATGAGTCCACAGTAAGTCTTGTGACCTAATGGAAATCCTTGAATAATAATTATTATTCAAGAATTAACCATTTTTTCCAAGATCTTGCACAGGCATAAGTGGACAGCAGTTAGATTTCTGGATTATTGTCTGGCTTCAAAAAAGATGAGAATGCCCTTCTAATAGGAATCCAGAATTTTTGTCAGAGAAATTCTGTTAAGAGACAGAGAAGTTGATAGCTGTTTACCTATCTCACAATAAATGTCATCTGCTCTGTCAACACTGAAGCAAAGCAGCTTTCAAAACGAAGCAGAAAAACATCAAATTTCATTCACTTTGAACATCCTGAAACCTTACAGCAAGTTCCAGAGTTTTCAAAGTGAAAATGGAATTTTGATGCTTGTCTGCTTGGTTTTAGGTCATGTACTTTGGGGAGGGATTGTTAATGTTTTATATAACTCTTCCCTGAGAATATCTGAAATTGTTTTTGGATCAGCAAATGTACCTTCAATGTATTCCAGGAACAAACTGGGTGGGTGATGTATAAGCACTTCACTTTCAAGATTTTTATCCCATACTTCTTTGGAGTTGGTAAGATCAGGTTATAGAAGATCAAAGGGTCTTCTGACTGATGACAGATATATCATGTCCGAGCTTCAGCACATTTGAAAATAGTTAGGTTTTTTTTTTTTTTTTTTTTTTTTTTTTTTTTTTTTTTTTGTGCAGCATCTGCCAAAGATAACCCAAACTTTGTTCTGAACTTTCTTGGTTGCTGTGCATTCCGCAATGGTTTAGGAAAAGGCAGATGAGTCGGCAGCGTCTATCATAAATTGTCATATAATTCACTATCACTGACAGGAGAGATAAACTGACTGTAAGAGAATCAAATTCTGCTAAGGAGAAAAAGACAAACCAGTCACCTTGCTCTATTTTCCAATGTTATATCCATGGTAGAGTACATATAGTAGCCACAGGAAAATGATCACTCCCATATAGGTTATCAGTTCCCAGTTAAGCAATGGGAGGAGTGAAAGTGAATATGTTAAGTCAATGGCAGTGAATGTTCAAGTAAGCACGTAATTGTTTCAGTTTATAAGGGGCAGATTATCATTCTTGAGCATATTATTAGTATTATATAGGTACCTCCATGGAGTCAGAAGACTCACTGCAAGAGATCCATTATTCACATCTCTCCTTAAACTCACTGACTGACTGATGAAACACTAACAACCACCTCTAGCAACCCATTCACTACCCTACGGGCAAAAAAATTTAGTCCTAATACCTGTGCTAATCACACTCTTATACAACTTCTGCTGGTGATCACTTGTTCTCTTCCTTCTTGCCATGTACTGAAAAATATCTTCAGTGTCAATCCTATAAAACCCTTTAATAACTTAAATGCTTCTATCATGTCTCCTCTTTTTTGCCTATCAGCTAGTTTTTGAAACTGACAGACCATCAATCTAATATCACAGGAAGCATTCCACAGACCTGTCACAATCTTTGTCGCTCGCTTATGGATCCTCTCCGCCACTTCATCATGCCAATGGAATCTGGGAGTCTAGATCTGTGTGAAGTAGTCCAGATGTGGGCTGATTAAAGCTATATATATATATATATATATATATATATATATATATAGAGAGAGAGAGAGAGAGAGAGAGAGAGAGGAATAATAACCTCTCTATCCCTGTGGGTTAGTATGTTCTTCAACAACCATGTAATCTGATATGCTGTTTTGGTTACCTTTGCAATATGCCCTCTAAACTTCAAGTCCCGTCCACAATCACTCCTAAGTCTCTGGTCTCAGCAGTTCAGTTCCATCAATATAGTACACAGCATAGTACTCTTCCCAAATACTTGGGCGATGCTCAACAATCCTTCCTGCGGTATTAGTACATGCACTGCCCAACAGACTGCTGTGGCCATTTAAATCCCAATTGCAAATATAGGGATGCCAACTGAAACACAAGTTCATCCTGGGATATATCTGTACAAGTTGGTAAATAGATGCAGCATACTGTAATAGGCCCACTAAGAGGTGGAAGGCATCTGCCTCTATGTAAGTAATAAGAGAGGGAATGGTGTATAGTTTTCCAAAGGATAGCTACTCCTCTGTGAGTAAGTCCATCCCCTATTCTGTCCTTATGGATCATGGCAAAATTCAGTAACAAACAAAAGTAAGAAACAAATGACAGATAACACTGGATTTTCACTAGGTTACAAGTAAATGTCTTCTGCAAAGCAAAAGCAGAGACTCATATTTCTGCAACAGGGCCTTAATTTCATTGATGGTCTGGAAGAATCTGTGACAATTCCACTGTCACAGATTCTGCTTTCATCATTTGTTTTTGGTGAATCCATTGGCCTTCCAGAAAGTATTGTGAAGTCTTGTTTTTATCAGCTTTGGATTTTTCCTTTTTGACGGAATTGTGGACAGCTAGTGTACATCTCTTCCTCTTCAGGAAAAATATTTAAGTCATCATCAAATTCAACTCTTATAGGATGTTGGGTATTTTAATATGGATGCTAGCACCATACCTCAATGCCTGCCATTTCAGCTAACTCCTAAGATAGTTTCTTTCAGGCTTATGGCCTAATGCCTGATAGCCAGGGAATATCCATGGCCTAACTGCCTACATCTTCATATTGGTGATCCTTAGCAAGCTAACCAAATTGAAGTGTAGGGTAGGCTGAAAAACCTTCATGTGAGGGAAAAAATACAAACAGATAATGAAAGTAACCATTTCTCCTTATAATCCATATTATGTAGTTGTAAAATTTATAGACATACATTCCTTCCAAGCAAGGTTGATAATGCTTGAACAAGTCCACTGCTATGTAGTTCATATGCAGAGACAGCTCGCTCATCCTGAAGTAATGATGCAAGTTCTTCAAGAGAATCATGAAGCATTTTTCTCCATTCAGCTGGCTAAAAATAAAACATTTATTTAATAGTATATCTATGCAACATAAACTGTATTGGGCTTATTAAAAAATAAAATCTTACATAAATCTGATATGAAGGCAGAAATTCCCATTTGACATAAATTATATTTTTAAGTGATATTATGTAATCCTGCATCACAGCAAGGAAGGGTGATATTAATTTTAAAAGCATAAAATGTATGCAGCAATGTAGAACCTCACAATCTACTTATGCAACCACTGATAACTCTACAATAAATTCAAGTACAAGCTTGAGCATAAGCTTGCATTTGAGAAATATTTACACTTGATGCAAAATCAAAATAATGCTTTTAAAAAAATGATATTTACCCATTCTTTTAAGAAACATATGACAGATAACACTGATTCACAAGGTTTTGTAAGTAGGATCAAAATAGGTGAATTGCATGTACATAAAAGAAATGAAATCCACCTTTTTTGATCCTACTTACAAAACCGTCTGTGGTGCAGAGACTTGAGTTATCAAACAAAAAGAACAGAAACTGACAGGCTTTGAAAACAAGTTAGGAAAATAAATAAACCATCATGGACTGAAATGAAAATATACTTCCAAATCAAGTCACTTTCATTGATGCTAAACACCTGCTTCAGTTGTGTAACTTCCTTCTCCTATCTTTTCTTTGAAGTGATCATGAAATTCTTTGGCAGCAATGTGATCCGCAGCATGTTGAGATTGAGGAAAATACAGTGACTCTTATAGCAGTTGAGCCACCCACAACTTGCAGCAAAGCTGTTGGATGCTTTTCAGCTTTCATCAGATCTTCATATTTATAGATAAAGACAATACCGCATATACCAATAAGGCAGAAGGGACATGAAATGGACACTGAGCACAGCAGATGGAGGTAGGAACCAAGGCACATGTGCAGAAGCTTCTTCCATGACTTTGGATAGAAAAACAGCAATAGTCCGAAATGAAACTGCATGTAGGCAAAAATGCAGATAATGAGAATGCATATAACAAACTAACCTGTATATATAAGAAAATAAGTTGTTAAACACACACGTTTAAAAGTACTTATAAATACTTCATTTCTTCTTGATTGCTCCATCTCTCTCTCTTTTTTCTGAAGAAATCCACAGTAACAGTTTGATATCACACTAGGATTCCATTATCTTTAGTACTTTACTACATTAATATGATGTTCTAGTATAACTATTCACTTACTACAACAAGGTTTTCAGGAAAGAAGCCTATGTGAGAAGAAGTGATATCTGTGACATCCTGTTCCCCATCTTATGGTACTATAAGTTGATCAACTACTTCTATTATTATTTTCATGTTTACAATTATCCAAACTCTCTTTGACAATATCTCTGAATGATATGTTTCTAGTTCTATTTTAATAAAGCTTTCTGAATTTTCAACTTTTATTATTTCCTTAAAGTTTGGATACTGAAATTTCTGGTAATCTTGTATTGTTTACATATATATATATATATATATTAGGATAACCAAGTTTGTAAAATTACTTGGTTATCCTAATATACAATATCCCCAAGTTAAAAAATTTATTACATATATATATATATATATATATATATATATATATATATATATATATATATATATATATAATTAGTTAACTATATATATAGTTAGTCGATCTCTGGCAAGTGGGTTTTTTTCTCCCAGAAACTCGAGTTTTTTGTCCTGTAAACAAATTTAACTCGAGTTTACAGGACAAAAAAAAAAAAGATTTTAGGGTTAGGGACCACAAGATGGTGGCACTTGCCAGCTGCCTTCTTCACTGTGTACCAATTAATTAGTGACAGCCTTGGGCCAACTATCCCTGATTGGCTACCAGTGGAGACTGAACTGACCACTCAGTCTCCAAAAGTTAGATAGGGCTAAAACGGCCTCGCCTACTCCCGATGGAGGAACAAAAGTCATTAGCTGATTATATATATATATATATATATATATATATATATATATATACGTGATCACAAAGGAAAGATAGCAAGACATATAGCATATTAGCGCACAAGAGTGGAAAAGAAGCTAAGAAGAAGGAATGACAGAATCCGCTGATGTGTTTTGCTAAATACTTGAAGGTTGTAGTAGTCTTTGGGAAGACATAGTGAGGGAGGCTGCTCCAAAGAAAAGAAAGAGAGAGATGCTCTTTGGAACAACCTCCCTCATTCTGTTCTAAAGAATAACGATAGATAGTAATATTCACTAGATGGCAAATGAATCACACCTCACTTGCTTCCAAAACTGTAAAAGCAGTTTTGAAAGCAAGTGAAGGTACAATAGTGACCAATTCATCAGAGAACTGTCCATGGGTATTATCAAAAGCAAGAGAAAGTGCTCTGTATCTCACATCAATTGTGTGATTGTCAATGCTGCCAAAACACAAAGCAATTGTGTTTTGGTAGCATTGATAGGAAAAAGGAATCAGGAAAAACACGGAGTAGCTATAGTATTCAAAACTAAATGTAAGGATAATCTTCAATGGCAGGCAATCTTATGTAGACTGACATGGGCAAATATCAAATGGAGAACTAGACAATGGGACTTACTGTGCCTGTGGTCCAACAGAAGGTTCTACTATGGAAGAAATGGGAGAACTTGTCCAGGCATTAGAGAAGGTAGCTTTACTTTACAAGTATACTTTAGAAATGGCTAAAAAAATTGTGGAGGGGAAGCCTGGTGAAGAGCAAGCTGGATTCAGACCAAACAGACATTATCAGGACAGATTTTCACTTTAAGACAAACAGCTGAGAAATCTTGGAAATACAACAAGGATTTGTATTTAAGTTTCGTATTTGTATTTAAGATCTGAAAAAGGCATATGAAAAGGTGCCAAAGGGAGAGCTCTTCGCAACAATTCATTTATATGGTGTAAATGGGACATTATAACAAGCAATACACAGTATCTATTTAAGCTGTGAATCACAAGTAAGAACTAAAGGAAGTACAGGAAGATGGTTTCATGATAAATGAGAGGTGTGAAAAGAGTGCACATTAACTCCACTGTTTCAAAAACCATTATCTATATGGTTTTTGATTTTCATTTGATTTTTATGGAGCAAAGACATTAAAAGTCATACTGAAGTTCCTGGTCATATTGCAATAACCTGGACCCAGGTTACAGCAGTTCGTATCATAAATGGTAGTAGGATAATCACAAACATCCATGTCTTGGTGAGATTTAAACCTGCATCCTCTTGGCTAGAGTGGGGATACACTAACCACTTAGCCAACAAGGCTGGATTATTTATATGGATCACATTAGGAAGGAAAGTGGTATTAAAGATATTAGATATCAAAATTCGTGATGTTATTAATCTTAGCTCTTTACTTTATGCAGATGATGTTATACTTCTGAATAAATCCAGTACAAGTCTGCAAGATTCCGTGACTAAATGGAATAACTGTTGTAATAAATTTGGTATGAAAATCAGCAACAAAAAAGACAAAGACAACGAAAATAGGCCGAAACATTAAAAACATCACCTGTATCTTGAATGATGAACCTGTAGAAGTAAAAAATTTCAGCTAGTGAAGATGGAAAATCTATTGAAAGAGATAACATAATTAGTAAAGCTGGTATGGTAGGAAGTCAGCTGAATAAATTTATATGCAATAAGAGAGAAATTAGCCAAAACAATAAATTAGCTGTATACAAAACAGTGTTCAAACCAATTTTAACTTATGAATCTGAGGGCTGGGTTAGAAATAAAACACTTGATCAAAGACTGGAGACCATAAATATGAGAGTTCTGAGAAAGATTAGTGGAGTGAACAGATGGCATCAATAGTAGTATCGTGTTAATGAGGATATAAGGAAAGAACTTGCCATTGTTAGCATTCAGGAATGTGTTAGCAGAGCTAATCTCAGATAGTATGGTCACTTAAACAGAATGAGAGAGAGAGAAGAAAGATTGGCAAAACAAGTGTCCTTTGGCAAGAAAAAGACCCAGAGGAAGACCAAGATGGTGGATTGATACAGTAAAGAATAGCTTAAAAGACAGAAATATAAGATCTGCTAATGTCGGAGTCTTGCAGATAGATTAATATTGAGGAAAAATGATCAGAAGTTAGTAATGATGTAAGTTCTTCGTGTAGTACTATTGTAATATTCTGTACATCCTTTAAAAGTACATGTCAGGAATTTGATGATGAAATATTCTGCCCTTCAATGTAGTTTCCATTACTTCACAATTACCGAAATGTTTTTTCTTAATCTTTCTATCAGTTCACATCAAATTTCTATTTTATTTAAATTACTATCTATGCTGTTACACTGCCTAATTTAGCAATGTTGATCAGCTAGAAAAATAACAATTGACAATAAAAAAAGTACTCTCAATGATCAGAGCTCTGTTGACCAGTAGCTGCCTTCTTATAAGCACATGGCACGTATTCAAAATTTTGGAGATGATTAAAAAATAAACACAACAATCAGCTGCTGGATGGAAAAATAAATACTTGATAAATAAACTGCTTATTAAATAAGTAAACCATCTAGTGATTTTTCAGAATCATTATAATTTATATTGTTATTAGTGTGCAAACTAAAACTGGAAATTCAACCTAAGATAATCAGGAATACCACAATGTTGGCTGCAATAGTCTGAGATGCCAAATATTGTTGTAGGATGGATTATTAGTCTTATGTTTGTTTGCTTGTTTAGAGTTTTACAATGCAAGGAGAACTATGGTTATACTGCACAAGTAAAGATCAAAGTAGCATACAAGATAAAAATAGCTTGATAAATAAACAAAAGTGTACACAGGTATAGATAAGAATGTATAAGAAAGAAAGGTCTATAAAATATATACATGCTTGCACAAGAATATTATTTAATTTGCCAAATATTTAAAATAATTTTTTAAAACTATTTCTATGTAGCCACTGAAGATGGTCTGTAATATTCAGACTGTAATATTCAGAGGCAAATTAAATAATATTCTTGTGTAAATGTGTATATATTTTATAATCCAAATGTCACAAGTATCTTTAAAGAATCAAAGAAAGGTCTGAAAAATGTGCACATAAACAAATGTAAAAAGTTATATAAAAGGTAGATGTAAAAAAGGTCTATGGAAAAAAAAAATTGCAAAAACACTTAAAAACAACCAGGCATTAAAAGCATATGCACAAAAACAACATTGTATAAAAAAAATGTAAATGGTCAATATACAGTGAAAAAAATCTGATTTTCTGTAAAAATTAAAAACAAATAGCACTTTGTTAGTCTGATAAAATCAGCCTGAGCGTGTAAGGCTCAGATAGATTATGAATAGACAGATAGCAAAGCAAGAACTTCTTCTTTTAATGGTCCCCTAAGAGACTAGACTACCACAATTTAATTTCAAGCTTGATTCGATGGAGCTTATTATTAGTCTCTCTATTCCATTATGACTGCACCCAGGATAAATATTTGTGTCTGTTGATCTGCCAGTGAATGGAGTATGGGAGAGGCAGATGGTGGAAACTGGAGAAATGAGCTGACCTATTTGGGGTAACTGCAGCCTTGAGTACCTTAATACCCATATGGCTTGAAATCCAACAGAAGTATACATCTAAGTGTACCTTTCATTACTAATAGAGGATGTGATGGATGTGAGAGAGCACCTTGGATTTCTCTGCAGCTCTATATATTTTATTGCCTGAACACAACTTTATGCATATATTATGTACTTTATGAATATATTATGTACTTACTATGAGTGATGCAATCTCATACGTTTTAATGAAGCTCTATCACATACATCTCTGCAGTGAAGTTGTTATATTCTAGTGGGATCTGAGCAGATATTATGCTGTCTGGGAAGATAGCAGATAGTCATATGTATTCCAATCACCCTTTGATATAATGAAAAAGACACTAAACGAAAATGACACAAAAAAAAGGATGTAAAAAAAGAAAACAGAATCTAAGGCAAAGAAAGATAAACAAAAAGAACCAGAGTCCAAAAAATAAACAATGTTCAAAGTGATGAACTTCATTTTGACATCTTATTCTTTGAGTACCATCTCCTATCGGAGATCAGCGATCACCTTGGCAAATTTTGAGCAATCCTCAGCCACTCTGAACAGCCCAATGTCTGATGTCTGCCAGCCAAAATTTTCTTTGTCTTCCTTGTGCTCTTCTTCCATTTATCTTCCCTTTTATAATCAATTGAAGTATCTCATATTTTTCATTGTGAACTAGCTGACCAAGATAAGCAATTTTTCTTCTTTTCAAGGTATCTTTTTATAACTTCTTACATAAATGCTAAAAAAATAAATTATCATACAGATAAAATGATATTATACAACTTACATCTTGGATGTTTGAAACCTGCTTTTGGCATGCTCTGTCTATCTGAACAACAATGCTACACAGCTTAGCTACCATTCCTCTTGGCTGTGCCTGTGCTGATTTAAAATGAGTGTCATAAATTTCCCGAGCCTGAGATTTAACCTAAAGCAGCATAAAGAAGAAATAATTTTTTCATTAAATAATCTGTATTTTATACACATTCATATATTTTTAAACAATAATAAAATGTATTTATCTGAGATTAAACTAAGCTACATACAAAAAAGATCCATATACACTGCGTGGCCACTTTATTAGGAATACCTTCCTTTTAGAAAAACAGACGGTTTCTGAAGACAATGAGTGATGTAGCAGTAGCAGTTTGCCATATGAATCAGGCACACAGGCAAGCATCCCCCCCCCCCCCCCCCAGTTATCCAGTCCGAGAACAATTTGGCTTTGGCTTCATGCCTGGTCGATCAACAACAGATGCTATCTTTGGGTTAGGGCAGATGATGAAAAGTTTCAAGAGAAACAACGGGAGCTACATCTGGTTTATTGATCTCGAGAAAGCATACGATAGAGTGCCAAGGCAAAAGAAGTCTGGAGGTGTCTGAGGAAGAAGAAGGTACCGGAGAAATATGTCAGGCTGGTGGAGGAGATGTACAGAAATGTGAAGACAAGAGTTCGAACCTGTCTAGGATAAACAGAAAGTTTTCAAGTGACAGTTGGCTTGCATCAAGGGTCAGCAATAAGTTCGTTTCTGTTTAATATTGTGATGGAGGTGGTGACGGAGGAGGTGAGAGAAGACGTGCCCTGGACAATGTTGTATGCAGATGACATGTTGCTGTGTGCAGATTCAAAAGAAGAAGTGGCAGCTATACTGGAAAGATGGAGGAAAGTACTGGAAGAGAGAGGTATGATGGCAGCCAGGAGACAGATCTGGAGCTAGAAGGAAATGTCATTAGGAAGGTGAGGGACTTTAGATACTTAGGTTGAACAGTAGAAGAAGATGGAGGGGCTGAGAAGGAAGTGGGATGCAGGATATAAGCGGGTTGGAGGAACTGGAGAGAGATGGCTGGAGTGTTATGTGATAAGAGGGTGCCGATCAGTCTGAAAGGCAAAATCTATAGGACAGTAGTGAGACCAGCTATGCCATATGCTATGGAAACTGTGGCCCTGAGGAAAAATAACATCAGCAGGATGGAGGTAGCAGAGATGAGAATGCTTAGGTGGATGTGCGGTGTGACCAGAAAGGATCATCTGAGAAATGACTACGTAAGGGGAACAGTGAAAGTTACGAACTTAGGAGCGAAGATACAGGAGGCAAGGTTGAGATGGTTTGGTCATGTGATGAGGAGGGAGGACGAATATGTGGGAAGGTCATGCAGATGGATGTGCAAGGGAGGCGTGGGCGGCAAAAGAAGAGATGGAGAGAGCTGGTGGAAGAGGACTTGAGGATAAAGAACTTGGATGTGGTTACAGCCCAAGACAGGAGGATGTGGAGGAGACTCATCAGAAACAGCGACCTCGCTTAAGTGGGACAGGCTGCAGAAGAAGAAAGAAAAAGAAGAAGAATATATGAGTACTATGAGAACTCTGCTCCATTAATCGGGAATTCATCCCTCTCTATCCAGGCCTTCTGAACTACGCAGTGCAGCCACTGTAAGACTTATACCACCATACTTCAGCATTTCTGAAGTATGGTGGTATAAGTCTATACCACCATACTTCAGAAATGAAGTATGGTGGTATAGACTTATCGAATATCCACATTTTTCTACTTCAAGTATGGATATGTATTCCTGAGTGTATGTCTGTTGAATGTATTTTTACCACTGTGCTATTACTGCTTGTTTCATTTAGCAATTTTTTGAAGTAATTACTCCATACTTCAAAAAAGGATATCTTTTTCTCCCATTTTCATGTCACCTTTATAGTGCTCTAACTCCTTTTACAGCACTCTTTCCTGCATTTCTAAGCTTTTTCAACAACCTCCAGAATATTTTGCCACCTTCTTGATATTTATTTTCTATGTTCTTGCCAAAGTCCTCTCATGACTTTTGTTTAGCTAGTATTACATAGTGTTTAGCTTTCTCACATTTGTCTCTGTATTCTCTAAGAGCACTAGCTGACTTATTTGCCAGGAACTTTTGATATGCTTTCTTCTTTTCCTTCACTGCCTCTTTAACTTCCTGTGTCCACCATGGAGTTCTGATTTTTCTATCCTTGTAGACAACCTCACCAAATGCCTCTCTAGCTGAATCAATCAGGGGTTTTCTTCAAGGCTTGCCACTGAATCTCCTAGGTTTGATTCCTGTTCTCAAACTCTTTCATCTTTTTCTTCAATAATCTTTGTGTATTTTAGTCTACAGTTCACATCTGAGAGCTGCTCAACTTTTATTCGCTTTAAAACTTTCTTACATGTTATTCTTTTCAATATGAAATTCAATTTTATCCTGCTCAAGACTAAATAGTGATCTTCCAATTTCAAATCCTCTGTATACTCTTCTGTCCTGCACCAGGGAGAAAACATCACTATCAACAATCGCATAGTCAATGAGACTTTTATTTCTTGCCTCTTCTCTCCATGTGAATTTGTGCACATTTTTATGTTGGGGGTGCTTAAGGATCAAAGCTGTATAACTGAGAGGAGACCTCCACATACCCTTTAAAGGAATGCGTCAGGGCTTTTGACCTAACGTCCAATCCTCACCTTCTCGTGGTTCACCCTGCTGGGTATCTACCTGTATGCTGAACGAATGAGGATAGGCTGGCAATTTGAGATTTAACCGACCAAATTGTATTCTTATTGGCTTAAACCAAAATACAAAATGATGGTACAACATGACAAAAATAATAGAAAAGTAAAAAGGAAAAACAAGTTTAAAAATATAGTTTCCTTAATATTCATATTTCATTTGATAACAGCTACATTCAGAATCCTCAGCTGCTCCTGTAGTGACAGATCTGTCCTTCTAGTCTTTAGATAAGTCTCTGACTAGCCATTCTTAATTGCCTTCTGGTGTTTCCTGAACAGCAGTTCTTAAATAAACCCAGAAACTCAAATTTGCTGACTTCCTTGAATATTTCTCCATTACAGTACACTTGTTTCTAAGGTCATTCTCTGTCTATACTTAATTCAAGAACCAAAATTTTCATTTTACTAAGGTTGAGTAAATCCTCTGTCCTTGCTGATATCATTATCAAGGATGCATCCTAGCTCTTCCTGTTGTTATTATAGAGGGGTGCTATATCATTAGTGTATCTCAGATTGCTGACTCATGTATGTATAATCATTGTACAGTTAACTATCAACATGATAATGTGGTAAGGAAACCTATTACTTTAATTATCTTCCTCAACTTCACCTCTGAACACGGTCAACAATTTTTGAGTAGTCTATGAAGTGCATCGGCACAGAAAATCAAATCTTTCTATGCTTCTCAATGATCTACCTAAGGCAAAGGACCTCAAGGTACCAGTGCCTTTCCTAAAACCTGACTGTTCCTCAGGCATTCCAGTCTCAGCTTTGGTCTCAATCCGATTTAGAATAATGTCTAGAAAACCTTTCTTGCATGAGAGATTAAACTAAAAGTTCTACAGTTTTTGCAGTCCTTCATATCTGCCTTCTTGTGCAGCAGTATGAATTCTGTCTTCTTACAGTCACTAGACCATACTCTTGTCTACCGCATCCTTATAATCAAACTATGAATTGCACAGTGGCACAATCTATGTTGTTCAGTAGAGTGAAAACTACATGACTGGAGTATACCTTTGAAAGGTGTATTCCAGTCACTTATCTAAAAAAAATGACTCTAATCCTAAAATGAATCAGACATCTTTCTTCAGACAAGAACAACAAAAGGATGTTTGGAAAAAAAAAATAATAAATAAAATAAAATAAATTTGGTTGAAGATATATTTGGGGAAGAACAAGAATCGGGCCAAAGACACTTGAAAAAAAAAGATCATAAATGAAAATTAAGGGATGTACACGAAGTCTATATTAAATCAGATCTTAATTATAAAAATATGTTTGACATCACTTGGCTTAAAACAGTAAAAGATAAAAATCAATTTCATGCTAATTATAAAGATTATAAAAATACTGTAAGGAGAGAAAAATAAGAACCCCATGGTGGACACAGGAAGTTAAAGAATCAGTCGTGGAAAAGAAGGAAGCATACCAAAAGTTCCTAGCAAGTAAGTCAGAAGATTCCCTAAAAGAATACAGAGAAAAATGTAAGACAGCTACGTATAAAAGCAGTTAAACAAAAGTCATGAGAGTACTTTGGTAAGAATATAGAAAATGAATATCAGGAAGGTGGCAAAATGTTCTAGATGCTATTGAAAAGCTGACAAATGGAGAAAGTACAATAAAAGTAGATTAGAGAGCTAATCTCAGGAGGTATGGTCACTTAAACAGAATGGGAAAGGAAAGATTAGTAAAGCAAGTGTTCTATGCCAGGTTGGCAGAAAAAGGAACAGAGGAAGATCAAATGTAGGTGGACTGATACAGTAAAATCTGCCTTAAAAGACAGAAATATAAGATCTGATGATGATGATAATTATTATTATTATTATCCGGGCCTCCATGGAGTTAAAAGACTCATCATGTTCTTAGGAAATGCAAAGTTTATCATACCACTCCTTGAACTCATAAACCGTTCTTGCTCTAACCCAGGGGTCGCAAACTGACGGCCTGCGGGCCAAATATGGCCCGTGGAGGCTTCGTATCCAGCCCGCGACCTTAATGATTTCTTTTCTAAAAATCAACATTTCTAACATCCTGTGGGGATTAAACAGAAAAACAGAAAAAATTCAAACTTCTAAATGTTTCATGACAGCTTTAAACAAAAGTAAAACTTATTACTACAATGCTTTGTACAATGTTTCTATCATCAAATATTGGCACCACTGAATGGAAGTTACTTGCCACACAGCTATTTTAAGCCACGTGATACAATGTCAATAAGTTATAGGTTACCATTGTAATATGATAGTGTGTTAATAAAAAGTTACCTCAGTAACTTATTTTTTTTTGCCCATAACAATGTCTGAATTTAAAGTTAAAAAAAGAAAAACAGATCAAGAACTTAATAAGTGAAAGTTCTGCTCACGGATAAAAGATTGTAGATTAAATGCAATACTTCATGTTGCAACACAAAACGAAAAAGCAGATATTGACATGTCAGTACAGAGGAAAAGATATCAAGTTTTGAGGATCAAAATGAAATTAAAAAAGGACTCGTAGATAAAAATCTTTATTTTTTAAGTCAAAATTATGTATTTAAATAATTTTCTTAAAGTATGAATAAAATGTAATTGAACTTATATTTTCTAAACTTGTTATATTTTTAAAATTTAAAAATAAAAATGGTTATAAATTTAACTGGTGGTGTAACTGTTTAAGTAAGTCGTAAAGGCCCGGCAACAAAAGGGCCTTTGTTAGAGCCCTTCTTTTTTTAGTTTATGTTTTGGTTCACAGAATGTCAGATATACATCTAATTGACTGCCCTTTGCTGCTTTTGAGTTTGAGACCCCTGTTCTAACCACTCTCTCTCAGGCAATGCATTCCACGGTTCAACCACCCTCCACGCAAAGAAACCACTCCTCACCCTCTTGCTCACAGCTTCGTTTCGTAACTTCCAGGGATGGCCCGTTGTCATCACTCCTTCCTGTTGTTCAACCAAGTAAAAGAACTCTGCAATGTCTACCCTGTAACTGCCTCTTAACAGTTTCAAAGTCTTGATCATATCACCTCTCCTTCTTCTATCCATCAAACTCTGCAGTCCACATTCCCTCAGTGGATCCTCGTAACTAACATTCCTGAAACCCCATCTTTGTTATCTGCCTCTGTACCATTTCCACAGTTAATTTATTCCCTTCAAATCCTAGGGACCAAATTTGAGAGCAATAGTCTAAGTGTGGTCTGATACAACAGAATGATAACTCTTTTATCTCTGCGGGTCAGTGTCCTTCTCAGTATTGCAACAATCCTCTGGCTTACCTTCAACACCTTTGCAATATGCTCCCTGAATTTCAGTTTTCTATCAATTATCATCCCAAGATCTCTTATTGCGTAATAATATTGGAGTCTTTGACAGATAACAGATTAATTTGGAGGAAGATTGTTGATCAGAAGTTAGTAATGGTGTGACTTTTTCCTGTACACCCCCTGAGGGTACATATCAGGAATTTGATGATATGATGGCAATGATGGTTGGGGGGGGGGGGGGGGGGGGGGGGGGGTTCTGATAAAACCTAGAACAAAAGTGATATTTGTTCTAGGTTTTATAAGAACTGATATAACCACAATAAAGAACATACCAGTAACAGAGTTATACAAATTTAATTTATGTTTTAATCATGGAATACCATGAGCAGACATATAAATACAAATTTAATAATGGAAAAACTCACGTAGAAAGATTATTTAATAGTATAATTTTCACCTGTGTCACAGGCATCTTCAGTACATTTTAAGCTCAAATTAAACAATAACTGACAATTCCAAAAAGCGCTACCTAAGTAGCTAGAGTAAGATAACTAAAAAGGTCAATAAATTTCTTAACACACACAAAAAAAAAAATATATATATATATATATAAAATAAAAAGTTAGGAAGGATTAGCTGATTTATAAAGTACTATCTCCCATATAGGGGATAGACGTAAACCATCGGATCTGTTTAAGTTAGGAGAGTGAAGTAAAGTTTCACATGTTTCTTTATAAAGACGTTCCACGAGGAAACGACTTTTGTGAAGGACTCTTGTCTTTTTCCAATGAACTTTATGTCTAGTGATGATGGCATGTTCTGCAAGTCCAGACTGTTCAGGTTCAAGGTAATGAATATAAGACTGGTGTTCTTCTAGCAAAATAGAGGCAGATCTCCCTGTTTGTCCGAAATACTACTGGGAGTCAATTGAAGAAACTTAATTCTCTTATAGATAATGTATCTACATGGAATGAAGATCAAAAGAAAAAACTTAAAACCTTCTTTGGTCGTACACCTAGATCGTATGGTCTTCCGAAAGTTCATAAACCAGGCATTCCGTTGAGGCCAGTTGTACATTGTATAGGTTGTCCCACTTACAAAATTTTTTTATCAAATTTACTCACTTCTTCAACTAGAAGAACAGATACTTATATAAAAAATACTTTGGATTTCAAAAATAAAATTTCAGATCTTCATTTGGACATTTCGAAGTTGTTTCTTTATTTACAAATGTTCCTTTATCTGAAAGCATTGAATTACTGTAACAGGAATTTCCTTCAGACATTGCAAAATTATCTGATTTTGTAATACATTCTGGTAATTTTTCCTTTAAAAATAAGTTGTATCAACAAATTGAAGGAACAGCAATGGGCAATCCTCTTCCTCCTGCTATCTTCAACTTCTTTATGGAACATTTTGAACAACGTATCTTTAACAACATTTCACCCAGACTTACTCACTGGTTCAGATATGTTGATGACATTTTGGCTATATGGAATGGCTCTTCTGATGAAATTCAACAGTTTCTCACTAAGTTAAATGCACTTCAAGGATCCAGTTACCCTAGAAGTAGAATAAAATAAGCAGTTAGCCTTTTTAGATCTTTTAATTCTTCGCCAACCAGATGGTAACCTACATTTCTCAGTCTATAGAAAGAAGACTCATACAGGCCATTATATCAATGCTGAATCATATCACCATCCCAGTCAAAAGGCAGGAACTATAAAAACACTGGTTCAACAGGCTCACTCCTTTTGTTCTTCAGATGCTCTATTACAGAAAGAACTGCAATATATTATTTCTTCCTTTCTATCTAATTGATAGAATTCCTTCATCAAAAGAGCTTTGAGTAGTTTTAATATTTCTTCCTCTTCAAATACAGAAGAAATAACGCGCATTCCTATCCCTTATGTACAAGGCATTAGTGAACGTATAGCAAAAGTTTTAAAACCACTGAATATTTTTGTTGCCTTTCGACCGTTCAGAAAAATCTCACCTTTCTCACTTCTCCTAAGGACAAGCTTCCACATCTTAATTATCCAGGTGTCTACAGATTCCTTGTTCTTGTGGATTATGTTATTTCAGACAAACAGGAAGATCTGCCTCTATTTGGCTAGAAGAACACCAGTCATTATCAATTCCTGCCATGTACCCTCAAGGCGTGTACAGGATATGATAGTACTACATGAAAAATATACATCATTACTAACTTCCTATCTCCAAGTTTCCTCCAAATCAGTCTGTTACTTGTCAAGACTCCAACAATATCAGATCTTATATTTCTATCGTCTAAGGCACTTTGTACCATGTCAATCCACCTATATCTTGGTTTTCCTCTGGGTCATTATCCTACCAACTTGGCAGAGAACACTTGTTTTGCTAATCTTTCCTCGCCTATTCTGTTTAAGTGACCATACCACCTGAGATTAGCTCTGTTAACACATTCCTGGATGCTGACAATGTCAAGTTCTTTCCTAATATCCTCGTTTTTAATATGATATTGCCATTGATGCCATCTGTTCACGCCTATAATCTTTCTCAGGACTCTCATATCTGTGGTCTCTAGTCTTTGGTCAAGTGTTTTACTTCTGACCCAGCTCTCAGATCCATAAGTTAAAACTGGTTTGAACACTATCTTAATACAGATAATTTATTGTTCCGACCAATTTCTCTCTTATTCCATATGAATTTATTCAATTGACTTCCTACCATACCAGCTTTATTGATTCTGTTGTCTATTTCCATATTTAATTTACCATCTTCACTAAAAATCGTGCCTAAGTAGCTGAAATGTTTTACTTGTTCCTCAGGTTCTCTGTTCACAACACAGTTGACATTTTCAATGATTCTGCCTATTTTCATTGTCTTTGTCTTTTTATTGCTGACATTCATACCATATCTATTACAACAGTTATTCAATTTAGTCAGAGAATCTTGCAGACTTGTAGCGGATTTATTTAAAAATATAACATCGTCCGCATAAAGCAAAGAGCTGACATTAACATCTCCAATTTTGATATCATGTTTAATACTACTTTTCTTCATAAAGTGATCCATATAGATAATGAATAACAGAGGGGATAATGTACATCCTTGTCTCACACCAGATTTAACATTAAACCATCTTCCTGTACTTCCCTCAATTCTAACTGCTGACCTACAGCTCAAATAAAGACTAAGTATTGATTGATATAATGCCCCACTGACACCATATAACTGTAGCGTATTGATCAGCTTCTCTCTTGGCACCTTGACATATGCCTTTTCCAAATTGACAAAACTTAAATACAGATCTTTGTTATATTCCCATGATTTCTCCACTATTTGTCGTAAAGTGTAGATCTGATCCTGACAGGCTCTATTTGACCTGAATCCAGCTTGTTCTTCACCAAGCTTTTCTTCCACAATTCTTCTCAACCTTTTCTCAAGTATACCAATAGGGATATACATCTGTAATTCTCACATTCAGTTTTATTTCCCTTTTCATATATATAGGTACTATGAGAGCCTTACTCCAATCATTGGGAATTCGTCCCTCTGTCCAGGCAATCTGAACTATGCAGTGGCTGCACTGCATAGTTCAGATTTTTTTTTATCACTATACTCTCATCTCTGCTTGTTTCATTTAGCAAATTTTCAAAGTAATTACTCCATACTTCAAGGATATCTTTTTCTCCCGTTTTCATGTCACCTTTATAGTGCTCTAACTCCTTTTACAGCACTCTTTACATTTCTAAGCTTCTTCAACAACCTCCAGAATATTTTGCCACCTTCTTGATATTTATTTTCTATGTTCTTGCCAAAGTCCTCCCATGACTTTTGTTTAGCTAGTATTACATAGTGTTTAGCTTTCTCACATTTGTCTCTGTATTCTCTAAGAGCACTAGCTGACTTATTTGCCAGGAACTTTTGATATGCTTTCTTCTTTTTCCTTCACTGCCTCTTTAACTTCTTGTGTCCACCATGGAGTTCTGATTTTTCTATCCTTGCAGACATCCTCACCACATGCCTCTCTGGCTGAATCAATCAAGGTTTTTCTTCAAGGCTTGCCACTGAATCTCCAAGGTTTGGTTACTGTTCTCAAACTCTTTCATTTTTCCTTCAATAAGTTTTGTGTATTTTAGTTTACAGTTCACATCTGATTGTTGCTCAACTTTTATTTGCTTTAAAACTTTCTTACATGTCATTCTTTTCAATATGAAATTCAATTTTATCCTGCTCAGGACTAAATAGTGATCACTTCCAATTTCAAATCCTCTGTACACTCTCTTGTCCTGCACCAGTGAGAAAACATCACTATCAACAATAACATAGTCAATGAGACTTTTCTTATTCCTTGCCTCTTCTCTCCATGTGAATTTGTGCACATTTTTATGTTGGAACATGGTGTTAATAATAACCAGTCCATGTCCTGAGCAGAAATCCAACAGATATTTGCAATTATTATTAGCTTTGCTCTTTTCTCCAAATTTTCCCAAAACATTTTTTGTATGTCTGACAATCACTTCCTACTCTGCTATTTAGATCCCCAACAAGGACCAACTTTTCCTTTTTCATTGTGTAGGTAGCTTTCTCTAGAGCCTCAAAAAATTCCTCCACTTCTACCTTAGTAGAACTTTCTGTGGGACCATAGGCACAAATAAGTCTCATTGTCCAGTTCCCCATTCTGATATTTGCCCAAATCACTCTACTTGACGCTGCCTTCCATTCAAGAAGATGAGCCTCATATTTTGTGTTGAATACTATGGCTACTCCTTCTTTTCCTTGATTGTCATTTCCTGAATATAACATTTTGTATTTATTGATCAGAAAGATCTCACCAGTTTTGTCTTTTTTGGTTCAATCACCCCTGTTATGTCGATCTGGTACCTACCTAATTCCTCACCTAGCTCCATTTCTTTGCCATTTAGGCTTCTTGTGTTGATAGTACCGAACTCTGGTGATGTTGAGTTGGGGTTTGTTTTCAGATTTGTTCCAGTAGCTGACTTTTCGCTGTTCGCCCTGGTTACCTGGCGAAAACAACGGAGGCCTTGTTTAACCGAGCGATGCCCCAGCCGGCATGACATTTTGTCATGTTGTACCATCATTTTTTATTTGGGTTTAACCAATAGGAATACAATTTGGTCGGCTAAATCCCAAATTGCCATCCCATCCTCGTTCGTTCAGTATCCAGGTAGATACCCAACAGGGTGCACCATGACAAGGTGAGGATTGGACATTAGGTCAGAAGCCCTGGATGGTTCTCCACATTCCTTTAAAGGCTATGTGGAGGTCTCCTCTCAGTTATATAGCTTTGACCCTTAGGCACCCCAGAACATCAGTCTTATATTCTATATTTTGAACCTGAACAGTCTGGACTTGCAGAACATACCACCATCACTAGACATAGAGTTCATTGGAAAAAGACAAGAGTCCTTCACAATAGTCGGTTCCTCATGGAACGTCTTTATAAAGAAACATGTGAAGCTTTACTTCACTCTCCTAACTTAAACAGATTAGATGGTTTACATCTATTAGCTGATTTATAAAGTACTATCTCCCTTTTATGGGAGATAGTACTTTATAAAACAGCTAATCTTTCCTAACTTTTTATTGTATATATATATATAAAGGTTGAGGTTGAGTTTGTATATATATATTGGTTGAGTATATATATATAAAGGAAGAGGCTAGGAATAAGAAAAGTCTCATTGACTATGTTATTGTTGATAGTGATGTTTTCTCCCTGGTGCGGGACACCAGAGTGTACAGAGGATTTGAAATTGGAAGTGATTACTATTTAGTCTTGAGCAGGATAAAATTGAATTTCATATTGGAAAGAAGAACATGTAAGAAAGTTTTAAAGCGAATAAAAGTTGAGCAGCTCTCAGATGTGAACTGTAGGCTAAAATACACAAAGATTATTGAAGAAAAAATGAAAGAGTTTGAGAACAGGAATCAAACCTTGGAGATTCAGTGGCAAACTCTGAAGAAAACATTGATTGATTCTGCCAGAGAGGCATGTGGTGAGGTTATCTGTAAGGATAAAAAAAATCAGAACTCCCTGGTGGACACAGGAAGTTAAAGAGGCAGTGAAGGAAAAGAAGAAAGCATACCAAAAGTCAAATAAGTCAGCTTGTGCTCTTAGAGAATATAGAGACAAATGCAAGAATGCTAAACACTGTGTAAAACTAGCTAAACAAAAGTCATGGGAGGACTTTGGCAAGAATATAGAAAATAAATATCAAGAAGGTGGCAAAATATTCTGGAGGTTGTTGAAGAAGCTTAAGAATGGAGGAAAGAGTGCTGTAAAAGGAATTAGAGATGATAAAGGTGACATGAAAATGGGAGAAAAAGATATCCTTGAAGTATGGAGTAATTACTTTGAAAAACTGCTAAATGAAACAAGCAGTGATGACAGCACAGTGGTAAAAAACACTGACCAGGCATGCAGTCTGAAATACATATCCATACTAGAAGTAGAAAAAGCCATCAAAGGCTTGAAATGTGGAAAGGCAGCAGGAGTAGATGATATTCGACCAGAAATGCTGAAGTATGGTGGTATAAGAGTCTTACAGTGGCTGCACTGCATAGTTCAGAAAGCCTGGACAGAGGGACAAATTCCCGATGACTGAAGTAGAGCCCTCATAGTACCCATATATAAAAAGGGAAATAAAAATGCATGTGAGAATTACAGAGGTATTTCCCTACTGAGTGTTCCTGGCAAGATCTATGCAAGTATACTTCAGAAACGGTTGAGAAGAATTGTGGAAGAAAAGCTTGGTGAAGAACAAGCTGGATTCAGGTCAAATAGAGGCTGTCAGGATCAGATCTTCACTTTACGACAAATAGTCGAGAAAGCATGGGAATATAACAAAGATCTGTATTTAAGTTTTGTCGATCTGGAAAAGGCATATGAAAAGGTGCCAAGAGAGAAGCTATTCAATACGCTGCAGTTATATGGTGTCAATGGGGCATTATATCAAGCAATACTTAGTCTTTATTTGAGTTGTAAGTCAGCAGTTGGAATTGAAGGAAGTACAGGAAGATGGTTTAATGTTAAATCTGGTGTGAGACAAGGATGTACATTATCCCCTCTGTTATTCATTATCTATATGGATCACATTATGAAGGAAAGTGGTATTAAACATGATATCAAAATTGGAGATGTTAATGTCAGCTCTTTGCTTTATGCAGATGATGTTATACTTCTAAATAAATCTGCTACAAGTCTGCAAGATTCTCTGACTAAATTGAATAGCTGTTGTAATAGATATGGTATGAAGGTCAGCAATAAAAAGACAAAGACAATGAAAATAGGCAGAATCATTGAAAATGTCAACTATGTTGTGAATGGAGAACCTGAGGAACAAGTAAAACATTTCAGCTATTTAGGCACGATTTTTACTGAAGATGGTAAATTAAATATAGAAATAGACAACAGAATAAGCAAAGCTGGTATGGTGGGAAGTCAACTGAATAAATTTATATGGAATAAGAGAGAAATTAGTCGGAACACTAAATTAGCTGTATACAAGACAGTGTTCAAACCAGTTTTAACTTATGGATCTGAGAGCTGGGTCAGAAGTAAAACACTTGACCAAAGACTAGAGACCACAGATATGAGAGTCCTGAGAAAGATTATAGGCGTGAACAGATGGCATCAATGGCAATATCATATTAAAAACGAGGATATTAGGAAAGAACTTGACATTGTCAGCATCCAGGAATGTGTTAGCAGAGCTAATCTCAGGTGGTATGGTCACTTAAACAGAATGGGCAAGGAAAGATTAGCAAAACAAGTGTTCTCTGCCAGGTTGGCAGCAAAACGACCTAGAGGAAGACCAAGATATAGGTGGATTGATACTGTACAAAGTGCTTTAGACGATAGAAATATAAGATCTGATAATGTTGGAGTCTTGACAAGTAACAGACTGATTTGGAGGAAAATTGTAGATAGGAAATTAATGATGTAATTTTTTCATGTAGTACTTTCATATCCTGTACACCCCTTGAGGGTACATGGCAGGAATTTGATGATGATGATGATGATATATAAAGGTTTTGTGTGTGTGTGTGTGTGTGTGTGTGTGTGTGTGTGTGTGTGTGTGTGTGTGTGTGTGTGTGTGTGTGTGTGTGTGTGTGTGTGTGTTAGGAAATTTATTGATCCTTTTAGTTATCTTACACTAGCTACTTAGGTGGAGTTTTTTTGTAATTGTCAGTTATTGTTTAATTTGAGCTTAAAATGTACTGAAGATGCTTGTGACACACATGCGAAAATTATACTATTAAATAATCTTTTTATGTGAGTTTTTCCGTTATTATTGTATTTAATTTATGTTCTTATATACTCATATGTTCTTTCTTGTGGTTATATCATTTCTTTAATAGGATTTTTATTCTTTAAAACTGCAGGTGAACTCTTCAGTCATCGTACCGTACTGTATATCGTCTACTCATGAGATATAGGGAAGGGTTGAACTTACTGAGTTCCACTGAGGTGTTATTATAGGATGAATCCTGTCAGTGCATGTGACTGCAGAAAAATTGCAGCACCCAAGTCAACTGTTCAATACGTTACTAGTAAATGAAAACATGAGGGACTTACGACTGACTACCAAGAAATGTTCAGAAAGCCATGTAAATTGATGGAAAGGGACAAGACAGCTCTCAAACGTGTCGTCCATGAGTGCAGTCATTCATCTGCACAAATCATCACCAAGGAATTGCAGGAGTCAACAGGGGTGAGTGAATACAAGAAGACTGTTCATAAGGAACTGTGCGAGTTAAATTTCCATGGCCGAGTTGCTGCACCCAAGCAATTAATAACTTGTATGAATGCAGGTAAGCAACTTGCTTCACTATTCACTGACAATTGTTCCATTGACAATGTAACCTAGACTAGTGGAAACGAGATCTTTCTTGCAAGACATCTGTCAGGATGGAGTTTCTGAAGTCTACAAGATTGTCTTTGTCTCACTGAAATATAGCTAGAAGATTGGAGCTTAGAACATTGGTCATGGTAAATCTTGAAAGTTTTAAGAATTAGGCACTACAAGGTTTGCAAAAAGGAGGAATGGAGTGTACTGTCACTATGGATTTAAAGTCTGTCAGAGCAGGTATTTATATACAGGAGGAAGATGGTAAAAGTACAGAACCCTGAGATACTCTTGCCTGGTGGGGAAATCCAAGGAGAAGGAACCATCCACCATGACTCTTAGTGAGCGACCATTGAGAAAGCTGATGATCCAGTTGTAGAAGGTGGAGCCAGACCATACAATGTCAGTTTGCTAAGTAGGCCTTTTGCCAAATCCAATCAAATGCCTTTGATTGGATTTGGCACAAAGTTTCTCCATATTTTTAAAAAGTGTAATATGGAGAAACATGTAATAAGTGTAATTCCAACTATACCGAAGTAAACAAAATGCTAGTTACAAAACAAAATAAGCAAAATGTATGAAATACAAAGAGGAAAGTGAGATCCTGAAATTGGTGATATGAAAATGATGGCACATCATAACAGTAATCCACAACTTTTATTCATAAAAGAGAAAAGCATGAATAAAAATAATTAAAAACAGAATTATATTATTATACCTTTTGCTTTAATGCTTCTATTTTAGAACGTAATCTTCTTCCTCTTCTCCCAGTCCATCCTGCAACAAATTCAGATCCAAGAGATGTTTCAGCTGTAAATGAATGCTTTGTACCTCGATTAGACTCAAAAATAAATCCTGGAAGCTCTTCTCTTAAAATAGTGGCTTGCTGCAAAATAAAATTTCCAGAATCTCTAAATAACCCCACAAAGTATAATACCAATCTGTAAATATACCTTTTTAATATCAATAATGGAAGAATATTTTAACATATGTGATAAAACATCACTGGGAAAAATAATGGGAAACTATTTAAGATATTCTTCTGCATAATATCATCAAACTACAAAGTTAATGCATTTTATATAATTTATATTATCTTACACTAAAAAAATTTCCTGCCTGGTAAGGGAATTGTTTTTAAAATGTCATATTCATATTATTTATACAAACATTTTTACTGACTACTATATCTAAATAAATTAAGATTCAGATTTTAAACTACAAAATTTTATTAATTATAAGAAAATTATAAATAATTGCTTTCCAGTAATTATAAGAAAAATGAATAAAATATATGCAAATATTATAAACAAATATCTTCCATTTTTTTTTAAACACGTTGAGTCTAAAAACAACTTCCTGGCCTTTCAGAAATAGCTGTGTAATTACATACACACTAGCAGCAGACTAACATTATCCAACCGTTTTAATATGTGGTCATATAATGACTTTTATAAGATCTTTTATAATATATGCAAAAGTATGGAAAGCTAGATGGATTATAAATGGAAATTGGCTGCATAGACTGAAGGCAACAAGAAAGAATTTTATTGTTATGCTGCAGGTAAAAGAAATTATGACTGTGGAAGCATAACTTTACTGAATGCAGACAGTACCCTGGTATCAGAAGCAAGTGAAGTAGTTCAAATAATGAGTGCTTATTTCACCAAGATCTATCAACCTGGTGCTACCACTACATTGGATGAAGACCTAGAGATGGATGAGGAGGTTCTAGAACTGTTGCATAACCTGGATAAGAATTTGGCAATTGGGACAGATGAGATATTAAAGAAATGTTCAGCTGAACTACCAATGCCTTTGTCATGTTTGTATAATTTGATTCTTAGTTCAGGAAAAATCCCACAGGAATGGAAAGAATGTATAATAACCCTCATTTCACAAGGGTGATGCAAAGACTGATCTAACAATTGACCTATCAGTGTCTCTGGAGTGACTGTAAAGATTTTAGAGAAGTTGGCAAGAACTTACATACAGAAATAGGTGGACAAACAAAATATACTTTGCAAGGAACAGCATGGTTTACTAAAGGAAGGTCATGTCTGAACAATTTGCTCATATTTCATAATAATGTTATGGTTCAGTGGGATCAAGAACACCACATGAAAGGCTATTGCATAGCCTGGACAACATGGGATTGGAATATAAACTATTGAATTGGGATAAGTGGGTGGCTGACAGACAGGTATCAAAAAGTGGTATATGGGGGGGGGGGGGGTGAATCTGCCAGATTTAAGGTGACCAGAAGTGTGCCCCAAGAATTGGTCCTTAGGCCATTGTTGTTTAATCCACACAATAATGATATTGAAAAGAGCCGACACAAAATCTTCAGTTGTTTGCTGATGATGCAAAGATAGGCAGGATAATCAGAGATGCTACTGGTATACAGCATTTACAGGGTGATTTGAATATGCTGGAAGTGTGGACAAACAATAATGCTTATCAATTCAATGTCAGTAAGTGCAAAATTATGCACTTTGGCATGATGCGATATCCAAAAGCATATTATATTGGTGGGATTATGCCTGGAGTAACTGACAAGGCTAGTCATTGTGGAGTTAATGGTGGAAAGAAAATTGAAGTTTAAAAGTCACATAACAAAATTTACAAATACAACTAGAGGATAATTATGATGTTGAAATGAACACTGAGATGTAAGAATATGGGAATCATTTTGGCTTTTTACAAGGCTTTGATAAGACTGCACTTGCATTATTGTGAACAGATTTGGTTTCCTGGTTTCCAAAGGGATAAAGAAACTGTGGAAGGGCTGCAAAGATGACATCAGGTTTATGGAATGTAGATTAAAAGGACAGGATTCAAAGTATGTGGACTGCAGACACTGGTAGACAGAATAAAGAAGGGGTGATATGACAGAGGTCTATAAACTTTTGAGCGGGTGTTACAGGATATTAGTTGATAAAAATTTTCATTATAAGAAAGATGGCAAGAGCACAAGAGAGAATCCATGTATCCATGGAAGATAAGTTTATGTGCAGTTAACACGTTCATTGCCAATATAAATATTACGCGCCGTTTCGCTGTGGCCGCTATACTATTCCGCTTAGAAACTTGATAGTGACGTCCACGCGATAATGTGTGATTGGCCGTTTGGTGAGAACTCGCATCATGTGATATCGCGTAATTGGCAATGAACGTGTTAAGAAAGGGATGAGAGCTAGATTTTTCTCTCACGGAGTCATGAGTGGAACAGCTTGGCAGTTTAAGTAGTGAATGCATCTAATGTAAATGAGTTTAAAAAATTTATGACAGTTGATGTGGGTGATGTATGGCCACCCTTGATGATCACTTGACTACCTAGAGGTGTAATAATAATACTGCCTTACTAGAAACAAATGAAAAAGACAGACAAAGAATATTACGATCCTGAGCGGAGACTGTTTTTTTTTGACACAGCCTGTGTGTGTGTGTGTGTGTGTGTGTGTTTTGTTTTTTGCGTTTTCCTCCAAATAGTAACCCTACCAGGGGGTAATTTATTCCTACATGCTCCATTGCATACAATGCTTATATTACATGTAGCTTATAAGTACTGATTAACATTTCTATTTATATTTTTGTATCAATTTTCATATTTCATTTAGATTTTTATATATACATATATTAACACATTAACACTATACAGTATAATTCACATAATAACAGTATTTATGTTAGATCACAGGGACTGGAAATTGATTTTATTAGCAAATTTAGTTAATTCTATGTAATAGTTTTCGATAAGTCTCTGTCTTGACACTGGCCACTTGTCTCCGGAAGTGATGACGTGTTGTATTAGGGGCATCCAGATGGAGTCTAACAGCTGACAGTCGCAAAGTATGTCATCAACAGTCTGTTGAAGGTGTGGACTGCAAATGCACTATGGTGATTCCAGGATATGGAATCTGTGAAGGTAGTGTCTTAGTTTTCTGTGTCCTGTTAGTAGCGTGGTTAAACCTGGAGAAATGGTGTGTCTTTTCAGCCAGAGTCTGTTTCTGATGCTAGGAAAGAATTCTTTTGTTGTTGATCTGTTTTCTGATGTTTTCCATTCTTCTTCCCACATGTCTAGGCTTTTCTCTTCTGCAAGTGTTTTTATTGCAGATTTTGGGAATTTCTGGTAACTTGTTTCTAGCTGTTCGTTTCTAGCTGCTTCTTTGCCAAGTGATCCACCCTCTTATTTCCTGCTATTCTAGTATGTGCTTTCACCCAGCAGAAATTGATTTCCCATCCCTCTAGAGTGAGATTTAGAACTAGATTTCTCGTCTTCTCTATCAATGCAATATGGTTGTTCTGGTTTTTTATGCCATCTATAGTGCTTCTACTATCACTGTAGATTGTTGCTGTCTTTTGCTGAGAGGCGTTGAGGTTCTAATTCCTGGAGATATGTGAGTGACTGAACTATCACAACTTGTTCTGTTTGGTTGTTGGAACAGAGAGGATGCAGTCTAGAACAGCGTTCTTGTATTATGGACTGTCTGTTGTATGCAGTGAACGAACAACCGACGTTCCTTTTGGTTTGGCTTCCGTCAGTGTATATTTGAAATTTGTCACTTTCAGAGCTTTCCTTCTCCTTAATATTTGTTTTCTTTGCTGGGTGAGGCCACTTACTATAGTGAAGCGGACGTTCGTAGCAATTTGGGTCAATTTTGTAACTTTCGATATATCATCCGGAAGTGACTTCATAAATAAGAGATAATTCTTGTATTTTCAGGCAGATCAGTGTTAGAGCTGCATGGGAATAAACTTCTCTATCATAATAGCTGCAGTTTCTGCTAAGTTTTTAGTGTAGGTGCCATCTGTTTTCTTGATAGTTGATAGTATAGGTGTTGTCTTGTTCTTGTTTGCTGCTAATTTATATATGCAATTCCAAGGATTCGATATGGTTGAAACGGTACAAAATTTTTTCCATGATTCTGTTTTCGCATTTGTAATTTTGGACTGATAGCTGTATTTGGCTTTATAGTAGTTCTGTCTTCTGCTCTCTCTTAAATCTTGATTATTGTATGTTCTTCGGTATAATCGTCTGAGTGCGTTGACACATTTTCTTAGGAATGTAAATTCGTCGTTCCACCACGGTACTGATTTTCTTCCATCGATGTTTAGCTTCTTGGTTGTTCTGAGTGTTTGATTGCTGGATTTTTTCAGACCTGATGAGAGTGCAGAAACAAGGAAGTCTATATCGCTTTGTGCCGATGCCCAGATGGCTAGGTTTTTGTCTAAGTTGAGCTGTTTTTTCGCTGTTCGCATTAAAGTGATGTTCTGAGATTAAGAGTGAAAATTCTATTTTTAATGCTTTTATAAATTTCTCTAGGTTGGTTTTATTGGTGAAGTATTTGATGTTAATGTGGTGGTTTTTATTTATGATGACACTTATTATGCGATGGTCAGAACAGCTTTCCTCTTCTTCGTATTTCCATTCAGAAACCCAGGGTAAAATAGTGCTGTTTACTATTGTTAGATCGATGAAGCTGCTTCCTCTGGTATTTTCGAATGATGGAGTGTTACAGTCGTCGTTTAGTACGTGTAGGGAATTTGATGCTATGAACTCTTCCAAATTTTTACCTCTATTGTTTGTGCTCTCGTTAAACCATAAAACCGAATGGGCGTTGCTATCTATTCCCATAATTAAGCCGTGGTTGATGGTAATATCCACGATGTTGCTCATTTTGTCTGTGTGTGTGTGTGTGTGTGTGTGTGTGTGTGTGTTAAGACTTAAGTGCTAGCCTTTTAAAATAACTCATTCCTCTTCCTAAAGATATACAGCTTACTAATATCCATAAACCCAATTCTATCCACTCCATCATTCCCAAGACCTACATTAGATGCTATGGATCCCTCCCCCCCTGCTATAAATTATCCAAAAAATTAAATCTCTTATCCATTTTACTGCCCATACCACATATACTGCAGCAATGGAATCTGGCGCTTTGCAAATGTCAGGTCTCGGTTGCAGATGATTTGGCCAGTTGAATGCTCACATTTATCTGATAATGGATCTCACCAAGCATATGATCACTGATCCCATATTAACCTAGCTTATCTAACTTACATACTATTTTACATCTAACTTAAAGTATGTTATCTCATAACACTATGACCCCATGTTATCCCTATTTGAGATCTTATTTTGTAACACCACTGATAATCTATCGTGTCCATCATCCCAATGAGTCCACCAACTCAATCTAACGAGTACACCATCATTAGAGTCAGAAATTGAGTCTCTTTGGCTGCATGTACAGAGGCACAGTGAGAGCCTTTATGGGCACTACCACCTCCTCCCAACTATAATGTTATCAGCAGTGGTCTTACTTGCCTATGATAGGCACATGAGTATGCCAGGGTAGGCAATTAACTCCACATTTCTAGGAGGAGCCACTCGAGCATTCTCTGCAGTATCATCCATGTAAGGATGAATGCTAGATGTGTCCTTCAAACAGTGATTTTAAAAATTGGCTATCTTATTTGACCAGCAGAACCAGAGCTTCATCCAACACATCTGCACATATAATGTCTGTCTTGATGAGTCATGTTCACTCCTGCCAATTACCTATATTCTTGACTGATATTCTTAACTTAAATATTCATCACAATGGATAGATCATATGGCAATGACACCTCTCAATGGCCATTGCAATTTTTCTTTTAAATTAAACAGTCAGATTCCCCTGGTTTGTGCCAGTTCTGAGTCAGCTGTTAGTTGCCAGCTGAAATAGGTACACTAGACAGACTGGCATGGCATACAACTGAGGTATTCCATGAGAAGGGCAAGGAGCAAGTTTAGGCTCAACCGTTCCATGACTGGTTCGCACAGTTACCATGAAGTGCCATACCTGCTTCGTACCCTAGCCCAACCAGCCCAGTCTTCAGAGTCAATCCACATCCCTGTTTTGCTGACTTTACTTATCCACATTACTCTGTATACTAGTGCCTGTTTAATCTTGAAGACCTGCTGCAGATATGGGTATGTCCAACATGAAAATCACTATCCCCCTCGGATTTTCAGGAGCTGACAGGACTGCTCTGGATACTGCAGGAAGCACGGCACTTTATGGAGATGCATCCTGATCCCCAGATGAACTGATTCTATGGAGCCAAACCCTTACAACGAAACAACTCATCCCAGAACTTCTTTGAGTTCAGTTGAGTTACTGCACTTGGCCCCAGAGTGGCCAATTTTCATGTCCAGGTTCAGGAATATTAACCCAATTATCTTTAGGTCTACTGCCAGAACCAGCTTTTTTTTCTCATGCTCCACTTCAGAACAGATCTCTCATGTATTAGAAAGGGACCTGGTATTATCCATACTAAAGAGTGTGAGAAAAAGTGCCTATTCTGAAGTGGCCCACACCCATGAAAGGTTATTATAAACCTATACTATGAGTGGGCTAAGGATTTTTTTCCATTTTTATTTATTAACTTTAATATATATATTCATTTATTTATTATTTTTTACTAATAACAGGAAACCCTGATTTAGAAACCAAACATGGAACTTTTTAAAGCCACTTCAGGCCTCCAATAAGCTATGCAATACAGACAGTGATGCCTTTTGACATTTGTCAAATAGAAATTAAGAGTGCAGTAAAGTTACATCCCAGGAGAGGACAGCAATCAGGAATTCTAATAAATTCTGGGCCATGGATTGGGGAGGGGGGTAAGAATTCTTCCTCGCAATGTTCCTTAAATAAAACTGTGATCTCATGGAAATTCTGCAGTTGTCTCTCATTACAGCAAGGGTTTGTTTGGTATAGTGGAAGCATTGCTATAGTGAATATCCTTTAATATAGTTCACCCACCGATTAGAGATCCTTCGACACTTCTGCGCATGTCAGAAAAAGGAGAATCCATTCCGATAATAGGGTAATCAATCTGTCTTCTGGGATGAATTTGTTTATTATTAAAGGTCGGAAAATTTAGCATTTCTTTTACGAACATTGCTGTTTTTAAAGTGTAACTATTTTGCTTGTATAACAGTTGGAAAAATGTACATAGAGTATTAACAAAATTAAAAAAAGGTATAGCATAAAACAAAAATTTAACTAAGTTTATTTTTAAGAAAGTTTTCTATAAAATAAAAATAATTATACAGAAAAAACAGAAATTTTTTTCAAATGAACTTAGATATTCTAAACTTACAGTTGAGAGAACTGAGATACTTGAATGTCCTAAACCGATTAATTATTTATGACTTGTTGCGACTCTTTTAACAAACCCATGCAAAAAAAATGTTGGAAAAAAATACCATTTATCAAATCCTTTTAATCTTCAGAATCATCTGAATCGGTGTCCGAATCGCCATCACTTTCACTTAAACTGATCGCTAGAGGTTCACATAATTCTTCGATAATTCCGTCTCTGTCTCAATACATATTTTCCAATGAGGTGACATGAGAGCAATATTTTCCCCAGTTTTGAGCTGTAATACTTTCAATCGCCTGTTCTGAAAGCTTAAAAAGTTTCAACATGTCAATATCCCCAGTTACATTGCAATGGCGAATGAAGTTTGAATTTGGTAAAAAACCCATTACTCCACCCGCACACAAAATCAGCACATTTTTATAACCATTAGATAGAAAGGAAGAAGTTATATATTGCAGTTCTTTCTGTAAAAGATTGTCTGAAGAACAAAAGGAGTGGGCCCGATGAACCAGTGTTTTAATAGTTCCTGCCTTTTGACTGGGATGGTGATGAGATTCAGCATGGATATAATGGCCTGTGTGAGTCTTCTTTTTATAGACTGAGAAATAGAATGTCAGCACATTATTCAATATTCTTTTGCAACAGCTACTGAAATGTTTAACAACAGAACTTGTTGACTGTACCGGATCCATTATACAAATTAATAATAAAAAAATAATGCAAAAAAGCGACAACAAAAATCAAGCTAGTACTAGTACAGCGACAGACAAAAAAAGCACATGATTTCGCATGTTGGCGACCAATTCGTACATCCTTCATTTCTTTCTCCCCCTTCAGCATGAATCGATTATTCTTGGCAAAATGCCAAGGAGAGACCTACAAACAGTGGGCATACTGTATTTGTGCTACTGAACTCTGCCCACTCTTTTTTACAATTTATATACGGAATATCAGCTCAGGTTTTGGGAGAATGTAGAGGGGGGGGGGGAACTAGCAATGCCTCTAAATCTCAGTTGTGATAGGGTTCCAAGGGAGTGGAAAGAGGGCATAATAATTCCCTGATGGTCTAAGACTGCAGTAGCAAATTATAGACCAATCAGTATCTCAGGCATAGTAGTAAAAGTACTAGAAAAAATTGGTTGAAAAGAGAATTCAAGAATGGGTGGATAAAAATATGATACTGTATGAGGGGCAACATGGCTTTGTGAAGGAGTTGGTTAGACAATAGTAATTTACTAACTTTTTATAATAGAGTAACAGCTGAGTTGGATGAAGGAAATTGCTACATGATGATTCTGCAGATTTTGCAAAGGCATTTAAAACAGAATACCACATGGAATTCTGTTATGCAAATTAGAACAAATGGAGATGGATATGATACAGGTTAAGTGGTTAAGAGGGTGACTGCTGGACAGATATCAAAAAAGTGGTATAAAGAGGAGCAGAATCAAGACAAAACATGTGAATAGTGATGTGCCACAAAGTTCAGTGCTGGGACCACTTGTTGTATCGTCCCTTTTCTATCTCTTGTAAGCATAAATCACACTAATGTATCTTTCTTTCAATAATTCCTACTTATTACTTTCAAATCACCCTTTTAATATCATTTATCTTTTTACTTCTATCTCAATATACTTATTACTTAGGCCGAACTCCTTGACGAGAGTGAAGTTGTTGTTCTGTGAGACAAACAAATGCAAATGGCGGATGCCTATTTCTTTGTCTCAGCACTGGTTCTATCTCCCTTTTCAAATTCAGAGAAAATTTATTTATTAACGCTGCGCCACCCTGAATCCTAGGATATACTAAACATGTAAGACCAAGGAGTTAGAATCCAGTCAGCATTCACTCTTGTCATTTATAATTTTTAAACTTGCAGTCATGACCTGATAATGTCTAATTTTCCCACCTTTCGAGGTTCGCTATATTTTATGAGCAAGTGCAGTAGGATCTAAGTACAGGCAAGACAACATTTATACTTAAACAAAACATTTTAATTACAAGTAGAATACATATAATACACTTTGTTAATCATGTAAAGCACTGAGTTAATCATTCAATAAAATTTCTGGTACAGCATTAGCACTCTTACATACAGTTATTTATTCTTTCCATAAATTTCTATCTGAAAAATCTAATTAATAACATATATCACTTAGTCTCGTTGTATCACTCTACTCAATCAAATCTCATTCTTAATATATATCAAATTCCATTCACAATCTTCTCTGACAAATCTTATTCAATTTACATATATCTCAGGCCTAATTAAGAACTCTAGTATATCACTCTCTCTTAAGGTACATTCATGAGACAATATTCTATTTCTTTCTTAAATCTATCGCTTAACAGTTCAAAGAGTCTCTAGTAGCACATACAATAAATCTTGTTCAATTCCATTAGTTAAAAGACAAAGTTTTCACCTCACCAATTTGCTGGTATGCTACTTTAACCGCTTTAGTATCTCGTAGATATTTACCTACGTTGACCGCTTCACTTCACACTTTACTGGATGCTCTTTACGATTTTCCTCTATTACTACATATGGGAGATTTCTGTAGTTTTCCACTATCATGATCTGCTGGGCTTTTGTTTCCGACTGGTAAGTTCCCTTGGTCATTTGGTCGTAACTTCCTCGAACAAAGGAAACCCACGTGGAGGCTCCATACCAGCTGGACTTCCGAGACACAGGAATACAGCAGCAGGAAAACATCTAAAAGCCCTGTGCACAGCGTTACCGCTCCTTTTAAACGGCATGCCACTTTTCTCATTCATCATCTGATATCTACGTCATACGTTCTCTACGTCACACGGCACTAAGCGCCACTCACGGAATCCTCTCATAACTTTTGTAGCATCATGGGGGGGGGGGAGGCACCGTGCTACATAACAGATGTACCTGTACTCTCATTATGTATTTACGAAGTTGGTCATTTCACATTTTGGTTATTATCTCTCACCCAGCAAATGGTTAGTTATTTACACAGTATCTGAGACTAAGCAGCTATACACCAAAATTATAATGAAATTTCACATTACAAAATAAGATAAGATATAAAACTAAAGGTAAAATTTCTATACAAGTGCTTCTACATTTCTGATAAATCATCAATTCTTTTAAGAGAGTGATAACGATGTTAAGTCAGAGTGAAACATAATTTTCTTTAATATTCTGGTTCACTCCGACTTAACACACTACTGTCTAATTTGTACATAAATGATAAAGGAAATAACCTGAAAGGAAATATTCATTGTTTGCTGATGAACAAAATTAGGTAGAGTAATAGTTAATCAACGCAATGTGGAGAATTTGCAGGACTATTTAATAGGTTGTCAGTATGGGCAAAAGATAACAGGTATCAGTTTAATGTGGAGAAATGTATAAGTTATGCATTTCAAGATATATATATTACAAGCTGTGTACCACAGTGATGTGGTACACAGCTTGGGGTGGTAGAAGACAGAGAGTTGAAGTTTAGAGGACATATTGCTAAGGTTGCTAAAGTAGCTCATAAGATTACTTGGCCATTAAAGAATACACTAACAAGTAGAGATAAGGAGGTTGTTATTCCATTTTATAAGGCCTCAACATATCCACAAGTGGATTACTATGCTCAGGTCTGGTCTCAATGGCTTCTTTGAGATGAGCAAGCAGTGAAAAAGATTCAGAGGTGAGCGACCAAGATGGTGAGTGGTCTGTGGAATGTTCCCTATGGGGATAGATTGAGGGTGTGTGAATTGCAAAAGTTAGTTGACAGGAGAAAATGAGGGGACATGATAGAAACATTTAAGTTACTTAAAGGGTTTTATAGGATTGATGTTGAGGAAATATTAAATTTAGTTTAATCCTTTATCCAAGTGTAAGCAAACAAAGTTTGCGTCTGAAGTATCTTCAGTACTGAGGCAACTCGTGGTAAAGGTGGACCAAGCTCTCATCAATCCTTGTTTTAGTATCTCCCATAATGCAAAGCACATCTCCTTGCAGACATGTATTAATGCTATGCATTAAGGGAAGGGCCACTACCCAGACCAGTTTCAACCTTTATTGAGGTCTCGTCATTGCTTCCACCTTGGTATCACCACCTATGGGTCTGGCTCCCATGGAGAGGTCATATTTACCTATACGAGATGTCAAAAGGTGTCTCACCTTATTATTAAATTACTCTCTTTTAGCTTATAGTCACGAGAACGACCTTTCGTTATCGAAAAAAGAACAGTTAATTGCACTTTCAAGTGACAGTGGGCTTAAAATGCAATTCTGTGATCTTGGTTTGGCTCGATTCTGGATCTCGCCTTCAGTGAAAAGTGAATTTCCTGAATTATCTGAAGCAGCACTGAAAATCGTCATGCAGTTTTCTACAACCTATTTTTGTGAGAAAGGATTTTCATCGCTCCCTCAAATAAAAACAAAATACAGAAATCGTCTTGGTGTGTGTGTGTGTGTGTGCCAATCTTTGACTGAAATTGATCAATATTGAGCCAGATATCCAGCAACTCTGCAAAGGCCGAGAAGCTGAACACCATCTCATTAAAAGTAAGTAATAACATAATTATATCACATTATTTATTTGGATTACAGGTTCTGATTATTCTCGTTACTGGTTCTGGAATTAATCCATTTCTTAAATTGGACAAAATCAGGGATGAAACGAAAGTTAAGCAAAGTGACGTCACAGTGAGGCTTAGCTCTGCTGGCGAAGAGGAGAGCTGCCCGCATCCCGTTTAGTGAAGTTCCGTATCTCATGCGGTTGCTCTTGCAGGAATATGTGGCCGAGCACACTGAATCCGTTGCATGTAGACAACAATATCCGTACAGTCATGGATTATACAGAAACACACATCACAACATAACGAATACAAGCAGCACACAGGACGGATATAAGTAAAACCATCACACAATTAATGAATCTGCCAGATTTACAATGACCACTACTGTGAATCTGGATAAAACGGGATGGATTTAATTAAAACCACCATCATAACACGATTAGTACAAATCACATAGTAAATCACACAAAACTGTACATAGTAACAACATTAGTTTAAGAATATGCAAGAAAATATAGTACTGTTATTTGGAGAATGTAAATATTTTCCAAAATTCTGAATATTAACAAAAAAAAAAAAGAAAGAAAGAAAAAAAAGAATATTTAGAAAATGCATCTAAAAGTACTGAAAAATAACAACATACAAAATAATTTACCAAATGACAAGCAGAATCACATGTAATTTATTTTTATTATTTTGCTTCTTTTTTTTTTTTAAATATTTCTTACATCTTCTACAGACTAAGAAAATAAAGATTGTTAACGATTCTACTTTTTTTGGGGAAATTCAAAGAACACTTGAAATTAATTGAAAGCAATTATTCTCAATTCATATAAATAATGATGTAATCATACCTGTTGTCCATCAGAATTATGGATACAGATTTCACCTTCACGCCTACATGATAATGACCAGTTTCCAACAACAAGTCTTATGGGTCCAGGAGAGGACAAGATAGGTTGACTTGGGGTACCTGGTTTAACTTGACTTCTTGCTCTCTGCAACTTTTCTAAAAACTCACCACGATTTTCTGAAACGCAAACTGGATTATATTAAATGTCAAGCACTGCTGTGTTTGTTTGTTCTTTTCAGAAAACTCAAAAAGATATAGTCTATGGATAACACAGTAAATTTCATTATTCAGAGATGTGATAAAAGAAGCAGAACCATTATTTAACTAGTGTTTTCAACATTAATTTAAAAATCATACACTTTAAATTAAAATTATATATTTCTTGGAATAAATTTCAAAATTTTATATAATAATAACTTTCCTCAAGGATGCTCAAGAATGTACTCGTTTCACCTACATTGAACTGTACTGATTTTGATACAAAACATTTACAACTAAATAAATGCAACAGAAGGTCACTATAATTCAACTGAAAAGTAAAAATCGATTATATTAATACAAAAATATTCATATAATAGATTTCTTACTATATGCAGTACTTGTTGCATAGGATTGTTAACATAAAAAGTTTTCATTATATTTAAAGTATATTTATTTAGTTAATATACAAATTAAAATATTTTTTACTGTGATACTATGTTTCACTTAGTAATATAAGAATTTAGCAAGGGCAGTTAGTAACATACACTCCATTTACACATTATCTCACACGTTCATTAACTGTTAGAAAATTTATCTTCATTCCAGTGAAAGCAATGCAATTAGTTTGATATCATAATAATCAAAATGATAAAGATTAACAGCTTTTCATTAATTATGAATACATTTTCCCCTCTCTCTCAAGCATATGTGACTTAAAATAAAAATCTTACACAACAAAATTTGGGCCTTTTGAATTTCACAAATGCTCTCAAATTCATTTCTGGTCTGAGAAATGGCTCACCAAGAATGAACAATTTTAACAGTATGTGAATTGCAGTAATGAATGACAGACAGTATCTGGAAAAGATTTATAAAATTTTCTGCATCTACACACAACCGAAATTTTCTGCATCTACACACAACCGAAATTTTCTGCATCTACACACATTTGAAGTTTCCTGTCAAACATCCATTCCAGTTTGAAAAGGAGATATTCAGTGTTGATATGTGAAAGTAGTTTGAAATGATAGGCAATGAGTGATGTGTTTGGAGAGGATGATAGTATGCGGAAAAGATTACAGGAAATTTAAATTTTTAAAATGCTCCTCATTCATTAGAAACTTTTTAGCTACGATTTGGGTAATAATATAAGTTAAAAGATGATGTAAACAATTTTATAAAACATCTCCATTTACACACTAGTTGGTTGTAGTTGTAGTTTGGTAAGGTTGACAAAGTGGGGAAAAAAAAAGAAGTTATGTAAGAATTATAAAATTATCACCACCAAAACACTGATAATTTGGGATATAAGAACTATGAGGAAAACATGCAATAGGCTCAAAGGATTATGAATTTGGAGGCAGTGAAGAAGATTTTACTGATTTGTTTTATTTGGTGTTTTATTTGGATTCTGGTGTGTAATGGTGAATCGAAGTCTCATCCACAGTAATAAATTGACACACAAAATCAATTTTATTCTTGTTAAAATGCTCAAAGCACTGTTCAGAGATTTTCATGCGAGTGCATTTTTGATCTACCGAGCAAGTGCGGCATCCATCTTGCTCAAAGCTTTTTCATTTGCAATTCTTCATGCAAAATATATCTTACACATCCTTTTGAAATGCCTAGAGTCTCAGCAATTTCACACACTTTGACTCGCCGGTCATCCAATACCATATCGTACACTTGATCAATGATTTCTGGTGTTGTTACACTTTTTGGACATCCTTCACGTGGATCATCTTCAAGGCTGGTACAGCCATGTTTAAACTTGGCAGCCCATTTCTGAATTGTCAAAAACAAAGGAGAAGTGTGCCCATAAACTTTTATGAACTTCGAATGAATTTCTTCTGGCATTAAACCTTCTCTTACAAAGAATTTTATAACTGCACGATACTCAATTTTATCCATTTCAAGGGATACAGACAACACTTTTGCTTCAGACGTGAATAAAGCAAACTACCTGACTGAATGACGTAATTTCACATGGATAATTATGACAGATGTACCAACTTAGAAAAAAAAAAATCTTGCAGATAGTGTTGCCATCTATGGTTGAGGCCAAGAACTTTTCAGACCACCCTCGTACAGCACCTAGCAAGTACAACTTCCTCTCTTCTGTTTTTTTTCTACATAGACTAGACAGCCAATGCTTAACTAAGACTAGATTGCCAATTCATTTGTTAGTTTTTCCTGCCAGGATAACTGCCACTGATTAATTGTAAGTAAAGAAAGTATGAGCTAAACTAGCAACAGCATCTGCAGTCTCATTTCTCTTGACTCTACTGTGACTGGATATCCAAACCACCATCAAAATTAAGGATCCTCATTTAATACAATTATCGCTGTATGTAGATGACCTGTGAAGAACTCAATCAGTCTGTATAAATCATATATTTTTTGTAACAGTTTTCTTTTACGTGTACAATGGCAAACTGGGTACATGCATCTCAAAAGTACAGTTGCTGCATTAAAGTGGAACCTGACTTGAGTCAAGGTGGTCAGGAAAAATAGCACCATACCCAACAGAAGATCTCAATCCATCAGTATAGATGGTTATGAAATCAGAATGCTTTGCTCTGTGTGCATTACCTTGATGGACCTGTGGTTTCAGTCAGGATTTCTCCATGACTGCAGGTCGTAAAGAGTCCAGCTATTCCTGTCTTGGGCTTTTCTTCTCCATTTTCTTCCAACTTTCTTAATCATTGGGTCTTCCCACCTTAAGGCTAGTCTTTCCTTTTGGTATCTCTTGGATACCAGTTTGTAACTCTGACTGTCCATCTGTTGTCATTCATTCTGGCGAGATGTCCTACCCATCTTCTTTTGCTGTTGTAGATTGTTTTTATTATATCTGTGAGTCCAGACTTCTTCCCGATTTCTGTGTGTCTTACGTGGTCTATTTTGTTTATATTGCATATTCTTCTTTCTATTGCATGTTGAGTTGTTATTAAGCTTTATTCTTCTTTTAAAGTTATGTTCCATGTTTCACTGCCATAAGTTAATGCTGGTAAGATGTGACTATTGAAAAGATGGGCTCTTATGTCTATATCTATGTTTTGGTTGGTAATTGTTGATTTTATTTTGTTGAAGGCTATCCAAGCAGCTCTTTTTCTCCTTGCTATTTCATTTGATATATCATTATTAATTTTTATGGACTATCCGAGGTAGATGTATTCTTCAACTTTTTTGATGGTGTGAGATTCTAGAGTGATTGTATGATCTTTACAGTATTTGTTTTTCATCCATCTTGTTTTGTCAGGGTGTATTTCCAATCCTAAGAAGCTAGAATAAAAATAGATAGAGGCTATTTAACAATAATTGGTTTATATGCCCCAGAAGAAGGAAGAGAACAGGATAATATTGATTTTTATAATCAGCTACAAAACATATATAATAAAATAAATAAAAATGATTACATAATTTTAGCAGGAGACTTAAATGCAAGAATTGGAAACACGAAAATTAATAATAATATAGGAATACATGGAGAACACATGCTAAACAGAAATGGTAAAAAATTGATTGACTTTGTAGTTTATAATAACCTAAAAATAATGAATTCCTTCTATAAACATAAAGACATACATAAATATACTTGGGCAGCAAGAGGATGGAAATCAATATTAGATTACTTCATATTAAATGAAAAGACATCAAAATTTTCACTAGATGTTAGAGTTCACAGAGGATATGAAATAAGCAGTGACCACTTCCTTGTTAAAATAAAATCAAGATTACCACCTAAATGGCTACAAGTAACAAGAACAGAAAGAAAAATTGAAAACTAGACTATTGAATGACACAAATGTACAATGGCTATATGAACAAAGAATTAACTAGTATCTAGATAAAATGAAGAAATAGAAATAGAATGGCTTAATATAAAAACGATACTAAATGCAGCAGCAAATGAAAGCTTAGGAAAGACCAAAAAATTCAATAAAAGAAAAAAACTGAAGATCTGGGATGATACAATCAAAGAAATAATCAAAAAGAAAAAAGAAGCCTATCACAAATGGTTAAGCAGTAAAAGATTAGAAGATGAAATAGAATATAAAAGAATAAGAGCCATAGCTAAAAGAGAAGTCAGAAAAAGACAGAGAATCATGGAATAAATTTGTTTCTAATTTAGAACATGATTTATATAAAATAAGACCCAATGTATATAAGATTTTGAAACACCTAAATGCAGATACCAAAGAAAACATAAAATTAAACACTGAATTGAAATTAGAAGAATTTCTAAATTACTACATAGAACTGTGGACAGACAAATATTTTAAAAAAGACAACTGGCAAACAATTAACGAAAATGAAAAGGAAATAACTGAAGAAGAATTAGAAATCAGCCTGAAAGAAACAAGAAACGGAAAATCACCTGGAGAAGATAAGCTAGGTTCAGAACTATATAAATACACAGGAACAAGATTCAAAGGAAGACTCTTATTATTTTTAAATAAAATTTACTCAACTGGTATTCCCCCACAATAGAATGGAAAAAAGCAATTGTGATTCCTATCTTTAAAAAAGGTAATAGAGATGACCCTAAAAACTATAGAGGTATCAGTATACTAAATTCATGTTACAAAATATACAGCAGAATCTTAAATAACAAACTAATGAAATATTCCGAAAACTTTATTCTAGAGGTACAAAATGGATTTAGAAAAGGACGATCATGTATAGACCCAGCCTTTTGCCTAAAATTAATAATAGAGAAAAGAAGAGAATATAATTTAGAAACACATATTGCATTTATTGACTTTGAAAAAGCATTTGACAAAGTTAAAAGAAACATTATTTAACATATTAAAAGAAAGACAAATACCAAATAATATCCTAAAAGCTGTCACAAGTATATATGAAAATAATCAAATACAAATATATGAAAATAATCAAATACAAATAAGATTAAATCATGAGCTATCATATACAAGAGAGATAAACCAAGGGGTCCGACAGGGATGTCCCCTCTCAGCAACTCTTTTTAATATCTACTTAAATGAAATAATAATAAAATGGAGTAAAAATTTACATCAAGGAATTAAACTTTCACCTACAGTTAACTTGAACACTCTCCTCTTTGCAGACGACCAAATAATAATTATAAATTCTGAAGATAACTTATAGAAAGCTATTTTAAATCTAAATGAGATATCCAAAGATTATGGTATGATAATATCAACGGAAAAATCAAAAACTATGGCCTCTAAAGGACAAGATCCAGCAAGAACTAAAATAGTATTAGATAACAAGATCTTAGAACAGGTGAATTCATTTAACTACCTAGGATGTATGATCACTTATGAAAATGAAAAAGATATAAACATAAAAATTGCAAAATATTTAAAAATAACAGGAGTAATTAACTCTATATTTAAACCAAACCTAGTTCAAAAACAAACCAGGCTAAAAGTATACAATACATTAGCCCTACTGGTCTTAACGTATGGAAGCGAAATCTGGACAATAAAACAAAAAGACAAACAAAGATTAACAACAGCAGAAATGAAGTTTATGAGAAAAACTGCAAAGTATACCCTATTTGATCACAAAAGAAACGAAGATATTATGAAAGAATTAAACCAAGAACCAGTAATTGAAAAAATTAAAAAATATAAACATAGATGGATGGAACACGTTCAAAGAATGAAAACAGAAAGATTACCAAAACAAGCCTTAAAGTACAAGCCATTAGGAAAAAGAAAACCAGGACGTCCTTTTAAACGATTCAACGATGACTTCTAAGGCCGGAACAGGCCATACTAGGCCTAAATCCTTGATACGTATGATGATGATGATGATGATGTATTTCCAATCCAATTTTTTGGCAGTTTTGGCTTATGTTATTCAGCATTGATTCTAGGAGTTTGGGTGAGTGAGATATTAATACCACATCATCGGCGAATAATAGGATATTTAATATTTCACCATCAATGTTTATTCCATCTTTCATGTCAATTTTTCGAATGATGCTGTCCAGAGTAGATGTGAAGAGATTAGGTGATAAGACATCACCCTGACGTACTCCTCTACTTAAGTTAATTTTAATCGGGTGATTGAAAAGGGTGATATTTGTTGTGCTTCCTTTGTAGATATCTTTTATGAGTTGGTTGTATGCTTTTTCTACGCCTTGTTCTATTAAAGCTTGGAATATTGTGTTATGCTCAACAGTGTCAAATGCCTTTTTAAAATCTATAAAAAGAAGACAAAGTGGGATCTGGTATTCTCTGCATCTTTCTGTTAGCTGAGTAATAGTTTGAATTTTTTGAATTCAAAAAAGGCTTTTCTATTGTTGAAAAGCCTTTTTTGAAACCAGCCTGTTCTTTGCAGCTATTTTCATTGATGGAGGTTTGTATTAGGTTTAGGATGATTCTGGCGAATATTTTATATGTGTGTGCTAATAGACAGATAGGTCTGTAGTTACTGATGTTTTCCATTCAGTAGGTACTTTCCTTAATTGTATAATATCGGGTAAACCTTTCTGCTAGAGCTTTGAAGAGTATTTGTCCACCCATTTTTAATTCATATGATTTTATACCGTCAATTCCTGGTGATCGGTCATTTTTCATATGGTGGATAGCCATTTTTATTTCTTCAGGTAAGACAGATGGTATTTCCAGATTTTCCAAATTTTCGTCTGGTACTGGAGCTGTGATTACTTGTTTAGATGAGTAAAGGTCCTCATAAAACTATTTTACTATTTTTTCCATTTCACCTCTGTTTGTGTGTCTGTTTCCTTGATTGTCTATGAAGGCTGATGGTAGTGGTTGCTTAAGATTTATTTCTTTTTCTACATTTTTTAGGCTACTGTGGAGCCTAGCTGCTTCTGCCAATTTTGTTGTTCTATATATGTTATAGTAGTCTTTGATATTCTGCCTCAGTTGTTTACAAATAATTTTATAGTCTAGACGATCTTTTCCTGTATCTTTCAGTATTCTTCTTTTCTTCATAAGTTCTATTGTTCTTGCTGATAGGCGTTTCCTGGTCTTAGGAGGAAGCTCATAAGGTTCTTTCTTTGCAGTTCATTAATTTATTGTTAAAGTTTGTTAAATCTTCGTCGATGTCATTTTTTAATTTCCAGTCGGTTTCTTCCACCTTTTTTTCTAAATTCTTCTGGGTTTATCTGTTTTGAGCGTTTTTTATGGTTGGACTGTGCTTGTATGCGTTCATTTTTTTATGTATTTTGAGAGTGGCTCTTATTGGATGGTGGTCTGAATGAATGTCGCAGTAAGTTTTCCCAATGACTTCGGCATTTTTTATTATTCTTTTGCAATCTGTTAGGATGAAATCAATTTCATTTCTTGTCTCTCCATTTGGAGATTGCCAAGTCCATCTTTTTCCAGTTCTCTTTTTAAAGAAACTATTCATAATGTACAGCCTTTCTGCTTCTACAAATTCTGCCAGGAGTTCACCTCGTTCATTTCTTTCCCCTTTCCCCCACGGTTCAATGTATTTTTCTTCAATAAATCCTGTACCAATCTTTGCGTTGAAATCTCCACACACTATTGTGTATGTTGTTTTTTTCAGTAATGTTTCTCGTAGGTGTTCATAGAAATTTTCTATTTCTTTTTTTTTTTTTTGTCAGCTGTTCAGGTGGGTGCGCAGGCTACTATTATTTTTATTGTTATGGATTCTCCAATTTTTAATATTAGTGTTCCTAGTCGTTCAGAATGGATTGTACAAGAAATAATATTTTTAGTTAGCTTTTCATTTATGATGAAGCCAACTCCTCCAGCCCTTGTAGTGTTATCTGAGACTCCCAAGAAAATTTGGCTGCCATTGTTCCATTTTGCTGTTAATTCAGAGCTTCTTTGGGTTTCACAGATAGCGAGGACATCAAACTTTACATTTTGCAGTTCTTGAAGCAGGAAATCAATATGGGAGTCAGAAGACAGAGTTCTAGTGTTGAAGGAACCAATAAATGGGGTCAAATTTCCAGATGGTGGTTTACCTTCCTCAGCGGGATTCTTAGCACCCCCCCCCCCCCCCTGCTCTTGCAGATTTCTCGCCACCACCTTGGTGGGATTGCAAAGAGCCGTGCAGGGCTGAGGGCCTTTTTCTTCTTCGACTTGCTAACATCTTTACAGTGGTCTACAGCACTTCTTCTGACCATGGTTCTGAAGTGCACCTTTGGTCCACGGCTCCTTATTCATTATTCGGAACTGCCTGTTTGGGCTTCCCTCATCCACCACCCGAGGGACGCATTTGGTAGGGGTTAGGTTCCTCCCAAGTCTGTGTGCATTAAACAGCTGAAAGACTGAACATAGAATATGACTTTTTTTTTTTTTTTTTTTAGCTGGCAGCAAGAGGATGCATGATGAAATGAAATCCTACCATGAATGATAGAATGCTATCATGTTCAGTGCAGGTAAAGTTGTCAACGGTCATGTCCACCTGCATGACCTCTTTCATATGAACATGAAATGCATGAAGGAGTGTCTGCCGTAATATTGATCTTTCCAATATAGGGGAAAAAATACTAGTCCATGTGGGATGCGTGGATAAAGACTATTTTTAGGGTAAAGTTAAATAATAAATGTTTCTGTTGAAGTGACAAAGTAGGTTTGTTAACTTTGACATGATGACTGAATAGACATTTATATACTTTGATGATGAATAGGATCCCACCATTGCAGAGACTCTTCTTTGCAGAAATAGAGTATGGATCCATGATCAAGCTCTGGGTAAACAAGTACATAATAAAGGCAAAACAAATAACATCAATCAGTACCCCAAACTGAAAGGGCAGAGCATGAAGGATATTCTATGCTCTCTTGCATCTTTCTCTTAGCTGACAAATATATGCAAGGATTTCTGCCAAAAATGAGTCCCACAAACTTGGATTCTGTTGTTACCGGGTTATGTTCCATTGGGTCTGTGAAGAGTGTTTTTAGCAGAAATGTATACAGACACTGTCTGCCTGCTGAAAACCTGTCTGTTATTAAGAATCGATGACTGCAAAATCAACTATTGCTAAAACTGTCTTTGAATGATCCTCATTTAACAAGAATGACAGAAAATTGTGCAGTAATCAACATATACAGAACTGCCTACTATGACTGGACGATGTTGCAAAGAGTTGTCACACTTATGACAAAGCCTTGTGAAACAAACTCTTCTTGACAATATGGTAGGATAATGTGCTTCCCACACAGACTTCAAAGATTAGACTTTGAAGAGAAAATTTTTGATAACAGTAAGCTCCCATCCCCACCCCAACAGGTTCTTTTTATATGCTACCTGGTCAAGCCATAAATACTGTTACAACTTGAACAGGTAATAAACCTTTAATCGATTGATAAATCATTTACAGCTTTCAGCACATACAAACCACATGTATAACATGCATATAGTAGCACTCAATATTCAAAATATCCTCCTTTTGCCTCCACACATACTGGAAGTCTGTGAGATCACATATCAATGGCAGCAAGCACAAAATCCAACAGAAATGCTGCTTGCTCCAACTCCACCTTTAGGCTGGAGTGTCATTTCTTGCAGGTTACTCTCTCAAGGTCCAACCACAATTTGAAGTCCAACAGATTCAGATCGGGACTTCCAGACACCAATCGGATGATGATATGTGGTAGGGCATATTCCAAAGACAAATATGTGCAAGGACTGAGTCCTATTGGTAGGCCCACTGCCTACCATGAAACAAGGTGTTGTTCAGGAATCATAACACAGGTTCCAGCAAGGTGTCTTGATACACTTTGGCAAAGGTTTTGACCTATTTCTCACAGAAATGCAATAGATACTCCCTGATCACCCCCCCCCCACACACACACACCAAACTATCACTGATGTGGGGTGGTGACCTCTCTGAATCTTGGTGCTATGGCACGTGCTGAGCAACGTGCCATAGCACCCATATGAGGAATATAACCAATCATTTTGGCAGTTAAGCAACTCTTCAATGGTGAAAATCTTCTCATCTGTGAAGAGGATATCTCTGTGTTGTTCACACACTGCCAGAGAAGTGCTTTTGATTTTATCATCCTCTGCCGCATACGTTATGATATTAGGATACGTCATCTGTATCATTATAACGTTTAATAGTCCAATACACAAACATCCTACTGATCCCAAGTATTTTTAGCATACTGAAAATAACAGGTGGCTGAATTCCGACTTTGTGAAGTGCTATTACAGCTAAGGGGTTCTCATAATCAAATCTGGCTGGTCCTGAAACATGTGAAAATCTACGCAACTATCAACCTCAACTGATCAGACTGCATGCTGATATCCGAGTTTTGGGAAGTGATCACTATTAATTGTTCATAAGTTTTCTTAATTAATAATTATTTTAAATAATTTTTTATTTACGCAACTTTCTACAATTGTTTCTTTGAACTCTGATAGTGCAATATCGTGTACTTCAGCTGTGACAAGACATGGGCTAATATATGCACAATGACTGATTATTGTAAATTCAGGTTTTGGATGCAGTTAACAGTCTGTCACCCTGATAATGTCCATGTAATGTTGGATAAAGTATATTGCATGTAAACCATGAAAGTTATTTAAATAAATAAATCTGTATGACTTATTAAACACAGAGCCATGTCAACATCAACTTCTTTATTAAACTTCTTACATAGATAAGGATTTGATTATCAAAAAAATTCGTATTCAGCTTTCAGCAAAAAATAATCATAAAAATACATAATTAAGTTCAACTAAGATTGTTTTTATTATTATTATTATTACCACTGGTCTGTTCAGCTAAATATCACAACACTACTATAATTTATTTCATGAAACACTATAAATCTGAATTTTAATAACAGAAAATCTATTTAAAAATATTAATTACCTGAGCTATCAGATCCTCCTTCTGGACTACCACTGGAATACATGGTGGCCAATTTTCCATCCAAAATGAACCTGAACCAACCATTACTCCCATTAGAAAGTTCCAAAGCAGCAGCATCACTCCACAGATAGAGACAATCTCGACCTCTAACTATACTCCAATCTCTCCAGTGATAAGGCCTTCCAGGTAGAATTTCTTTAGCATCTTCCATTGCAATTTCTTCTTCCTCCTTTAAAAAAAAAAAAAAAAAAAATTAGTAGTAAATTAATTTAATAATTTAAAATTTCTAATATCAACAAGTATAGAATATTAAGTTATTCAAAAATATGATTCATAAATAGTTGAATACAAAAAATGGACTATTTGCCAAACAGCAAAAATGTATAGCTTCTGTAGCTCAGTCAGTATAGACAAAGCCCTATATTATTATTACTATGGTTAGAAAGACCTGGGTTTGATTCACGTCCATGACGTGAAGAACCTTTATCTGGTCTCTTTCGACTAAAGGTAAGTTAGCCAGTCTCAGAGGTAGAGGGTTTTTTCACCCAGAAACGCAGGTGTTTTGTCCCTCAGAACAGGCAAACCGGCCCATGAACACACACACACACACACACACACACACACACACACACACACACACACAGATCTACAGTCAAAAAATATATACTTAAAAAAAATCCCCTCATTGGAGGGCTCAGCCAGTCCTAAGGGACAGATGAGGAAAATTAGGAGAATCCTACAACAGCAAAAATGTAGTATTATTCTTTTCCTTTCTTTCCTGTTTTATGCATAGAACATGTAAGACTTTTTCAAAACAAGAGTTTCTGGGAGATAAAACCTGCCACATCTGTATGAGACCAGCTAACTTACCTTCAGCTGAAAAACCACAATAGAGGTTCTTCGCATCTTAGACAGGATTTGCATCCAGGTCTTTCCTGCCAACAGGTACCATCGAAACTGATGGAGATATGGAGGCTCACAATTCCTAATGCTAGATACTCTTCCTTTTCCTCCAAAGAGATGTTTGCACAATACCGAGATAGTAAAGATGCCAAGAAATTACATTCTTGGTTTAATTCTTTATCCAAGTGTCCACGTGGGCTACTTGGATATAGAGGCTAAGGATTGCACATCAATTGCCTTTAGTATCCCATAACGTAAAGCACGACCCTTTTTTTTTTTTTTTTTTGGACGTGTATAATGCTATGCATTATGGGATGAACCACTACCCAGACCAGTTTTGAGCTTTATTAAGGTCTCATCAGTGGGAGCCAGACCTAGAAGGGACACCTTTCACAGAAGACATGACTTCTGCATTACTGCAACCTTGGTATCTCTTCTGGGTCTGGTTCCCACTGATGACATTTTAATAATGTTCTTCTTTAGATTGATAAATAGCAGAAAGAAAACTAGTTCTAATTCTCATTCAAAAACCAAAATGTTCACGATGTGTGGTTCACCCAACATAAAGAATCTATATCTTTTTTTCAGCAATTATAACACCAAGATAAAGTTTGCAGTGGACAAAAAGAAAGGTCAGAGACATTATCTTTCCTAGATATTCTAGTTAAGAGAAAAAGCAAGATCTTATTCTACCCATCACAGAAAAAAGAGAAAATATAGCTCCCGGGGGGGGATCACCATCAGTGAGAAAAAGTCAGTGCTAAAATATGAATCCCAATAACTATGCAAAACATTAATGAAGAAAGTGTACAAAAAAAGACTAGTGGAAATAATGAGACCACAAAACCAATCATTTCCATCTAATAAGGCTGGAGTGTCACTTCCAGCTTAACTATGAAGTTGGAGTAGGTGAGCCAGTTTATGTTACAGAAGTCAAGGAGGACAAGCTCACAATTTGGGTAATTAGGTAAGAAATCAAATTTTAGGGGTGCTTAAGGGTCAAAGCTGTATAACTGAGAGAAGACCTCCACATAGCCTTTAAAGGAATGCGGAGAACCGACCAGGGCTTCTGACCTAATGCCCAATCCTCACCTTCTCGTGGTGCACCCTGTTGGGTATCTACTTTGATACTGAACGAACGAGGATGGGCTGGCAATTTGGGATTTAGCCGACCAAATTGTATTCTTATTGGTTAAACCAAAATAAAAAATGATGGTACAACATGACAAAATTTCATGCCGGCTGGGGCGTCGCCCGGTTAAACAAGGCCCCCGTTGTTTTCGCCAGGGAACCAGGGCGAACAGCGAAAAGTCAGCTACTGGAACAAATCTGAAAACAAACCCCAACTCAACATCACCAGAGTTAAAGATCGGTACTATCAACATAAGAAGCCTGAATGGCAAAGAAATGGAGCTAGCTGAGGAATTAGATAAGTACCAGATCGACATAATAGGGGTGACTGAAACAAAAAAGACCAAAACTGGTGAGATCTTTCTGAGCAATAAATACAAAATGTTATATTCAGACAATAACAATCAAGGAAAAGAAGGAGTAGCCATAGTATTCAACACAAAATACGAGGCTAATCTTCTTGAATGGCAGTCAGTCTCAAGTAGAGTAATGTGGGCAAATATGAGAATGGGGAACTGGACAATGAGACTTATTTGTGCCTATGGTCCCACAGAAGGTTCTACTAAGGTAGAAGTGGAGGAATTTTTTGAGGCTTTAGAAAAAGCAACTGACACAATGAAAAAGGAAAAGTTGGTCCTTGTTGGGGATCTAAATAGTAGAGTAGGAAATGATTGTGAGACATACAAAAATATTTTGGGAAAATTTGGAGAAAAGAGCAAAGCTAATAATAATGGCAAATATCTGTTGGATTTCTGCTCAGGACATGGACTGGTTATTACTAACACCATGTTCCAACATAAAAATGTGCACAAATTCACATGGAGAGAAGAGGCTAGGAATAAGAAAAGTCTCATTGACTATGTTATTGTTGATAGTGATGTTTTCTCCCTGGTGCAGGACACCAGAGTGTACAGAGGATTTGAAATTGGAAGTGATCACTATTTAGTCTTGAGCAGAATAAAATTGAATTTCATATTGAAAAGAATAACATGTAAGAAAGTTTTAAAGCGAATAAAAGTTGAGCAGCTCTCAGATGTAAACTGTAGACTAAAATACAGAAATATTATTGAAAAGAAAATGAAAGAGTTTGAGAACAGGAATCAAACCTTGGAGATTCAGTGGCAAACTCTGAAGGAAACATTGATTGATTCTGCCAGAGAGGCATGTGGTGAAGTTGTGTGCAAAGATAAAAAAATCAGAACTCCCTGGTGGACACAGGAAGTTAAAGAGGCAGTGAAGGAAAAGAAGAAAGCATATCAAAAGTTCCTGGCAAATAAGTCAGCTTTTACTCTTACAGAATACAGAGACAAATGTAAGAAAGCTAAACAGTGTGTAAAACTAGCTAAACAAAAGTCATGGGAGGACTTTGGAAAGAATATAGAAAATAAATATCAAGAAGGTGGCAAAATATTCTGGAGGTTGTTGAAGAAGCTTAGGAATGGAGGAAAGAGTGCTGTAAAAGGAATTAGAGATGATAAAGGTGAAATGAAAACAGGAGAAAAAGATATCCTTGAAGTATGGAGTAATTACTTTGAAAAACTGCTAAATGAAACAAGCAGTGATGACAGCACAGTGATAAAAAACACTGACCAGGCATGCAGTCAGGAATACATATCCATACTTGAAGTAGAAAAAGCCATCAAAGGCTTGAAATGTGGAAAGGCAGCAGGAGTAGATGATATTCGACCAGAAATGCTGAAGTATGGTGGTATAAGAGTCTTACAGTGGCTGCACTGCATAGTTCAGAAAGCCTGGACAGAGGGACGAATTCCCGATGATTGGAGTAGAGCTCTCATAGTACCCATATATAAAAAGGGAAATAAAACTGAATGTGAGAATTACAGAGGTATTTCCCTACTGAGTGTTCCTGGCAAGATCTATGCAAGTATACTTGAGAAACGGTTGAGAAGAATTGTGGAAGAAAAGCTTGGTGAAGAACAAGCTGGATTCAGGCCAAATAGAGGCTGTCAGGATCAGATCTTCACTTTACGACAAATAGTCGAGAAAGCATGGGAATATAACAAAGATCTGTATTTAAGTTTTGTCGATTTAGAAAAGGCATATGACAAGGTGCCAAGAGAGAAGCTATTCAATACGCTGCAGTTATATGGTGTCAATGGGGCATTATATCAAGCAATACTTAGTCTTTATTTGAGTTGTGAGTCAGCAGTTAGAATTGAAGGAAGTACAGGAAGATGGTTTAATGTTAAATCTGGTGTGAGACAAGGATGTACATTATCCCCTCTGTTATTCATTATCTATATGGATCACATTATGAAGGAATGTGGTATTAAACCTGATATCAAAATTGGAGAAGTTAATGTCAGCTCTTTGCTTTATGCGGATGATGTTATACTTCTAAATAAATCCGCTACAAGTCTGCAAGATTCTCTGACTAAATTGAATAGCTGTTGTAATAGATATGGTATGAAGGTCAGCAATAAAAAGACAAAGACAATGAAAATAGGCAGAATCATTGAAAATGTCAACTGTGTTGTGAATGGAGAACCTGTGGAACAAGTAAAACATTTCAGCTACTTAGGCACAATTTTTACTGAAGATGGTAAACTAAATATAGAAATAGACAACAGAATCAGCAAAGCTGGTATCGTGGGAAGTCAATTGAATAAATTCATATTAAATAAGAAAGAAATTAGTCGGAACACTAAATTAGCTGTATACAAGACTGTGTTCAAACCAATTTTAACTTATGGATCTGAGAGCTGGGTCAGAAGTAAAACACTTGACCAAAGACTAGAGACCGCAGATATGAGAGTCCTGAGAAAGATTAGAGGCGTGAACAGATGGCATCAATGGCAATATCATATTAAAAATGAGGATATTAGGAAAGAACTTGACATTGTCAGCATCCAGGAATGCGTTAGCAGAGCTAATCTCAGATGGTATGGTCACTTAAATAGAATGGGAGAGGAAAGATTAGCAAAACAAGTGTTCTCTGCCAGGTTGGCAGGAAAACGACCCAGAGGAAGACCAAGATATAGGTGGATTGATACGGTACAAAGTGCCTTAGACGATAGAAATATAAGATCTGATAATGTTGGAGTCTTGAGAAGTAACAGACTGATTTGGAGGAAAATTGTAGATAGGAAGTTAGTAATGATGTAATTTTTTCATGTAGTACTGTCATATCCTGTACACCCCTTGAGGGTACATGGCAGGAATTTGATGATGATGATGATCAAATTTTAGTGATAGGTAATTAAAAAGAGCAGCATGATCGTCAGAGTTAAGAGAATGTTAAAGATAGTAAATGAAGGAAATCTTGAGATGGAGCAAATTGAAAAGCAGTTTCAAGATTTTACAAAAGCACATGTTCCACCCTTTTTGTGGAATGCAGGATGTAGTTGGAACAGTTGAGGTGGGCTGTGGCCATGGTGGATGCCAACTGAGGTTCTGTTAGGAAAAAGAGGTCAGATTTTGATGTCTGTAAGTGGTGGTGTATATCACTAATGTTTTGCATTGATGCCTTGAATGTTGGTGAAATGGATATGAAGTGTTTTTTTTTTTTTTATTGGAAAAAGATTTGGTGTTATTTTGGGTGAGTTTGAACAAATTTATATTATTTATTCCAATTTTTTTTGTTGTATTTTTAGAATTTTTTTTGTTATTTTTCTATTAGAGATTTGTATCCACAGTTAAAGTGCTAATATTTTCATGATTGGCTTTCATGTACAGTGTTTGATTCAGGAAACAAAAAGAGCAAGGGCATGCAGCTGGGATGAAGACTTGTGTACATAACTCACACACAGGGTGTGCCCAGATTCCAAGTCTGTGTGTGACCTCTGATAGTGTTCCCTGCATACCATTGATCCAGCCTGCCTCCAGGCACCACCTGGCAGAGTAAGTAGCAGCAGGATTATTTTTCAGCTGATCAGGAAGCCTCCAACAGATGGATTACAATTGAGCTCATACACTATCTGGCAGCCAGACTACAATAAACTGTTTTACTGCTGTATTCTTAAATGGAACAGAAACTGCTTTCCTAAATGATTAATGGTATGTTAAGCATGCCAGATAAGGCCATCATCCACACTGTACGTAAAAAGAAAGGGGAGCAGCAACCCAAGGCCCCCTACTATGAGAATGAAACATGGCAGTAGCCACTTCACACCACCAAAAATCAGTTGTGGTGATTTTTGGAGGAGTGAAGTGGCTCCAAAAATCAGTGGTGGTGCTTCACCAAGCAATGAAAAACATCTCCTACCTAAAACTTACGATTCCACTATAAATTTACGTTACAGCTCGAGAAAGATGGAAAACTTCCTTTCCTTGATGTTCAAATCACTAAAAAGCTTGAAAGTGGTGTTACTCTTTCCCAGTATTGCAAACTATCAGATACAGGACATTATCTTCATATCTCATCCCTTCACCATCCATCTCAAAAATTAGGCAAAAGTTACACTCTAAAGCAGTGTTTCTCAAACTTCAGATATCTGCATACCCCTTCTTAAATTTTCATTATTAGCAAGTACCCACTTATCAAAATAATAATAATAAATGAATGAATGAATAAATAAAGTATATTTCATTGAAAATGTCTATTTTATTTGAATTTATATGTTCACATAAACAAAAAATATGATTTATTTTTAATAGAACAAAATTTGGAATAGGTTCCTCTTCATTTCCCATCCATTAAAATCCACGATTTCGAGAATTTAATTCATATCATATTTAAGAAGATTTTTCATCTTCTTCCTAGTTGGTTCTCTAGAGATGCCAGGCGACACATCCTTATCAATTTCATTTGATCCAGATACAATATCAACGTTTTCTTGTTGCTTACAGCTACTTGAATTTGCTATATTGCTCTCTTTTGTGCATTTTATAAATCTAGTCTTTAACCAATGATTCATACTTAATAATTTGAAAGCTAAAAAAATACCGTATTTACTCGAATATAACTCGCACTTTTTTCCCAAAAATTAAAGCTAAAAAATCGTGGTGCGAGATATATGCAGGGATTTTCAGAAACTAAAGTTTTCAGAAAAAAACTGAAAATGGTGTGACTTACCAAGAAGCTCCTATTTCCTATCGCTACTTTTGGCATCAAGAACAGTTTCCTTGTGTACATTGTCAAAGTCATCTACCCAAATAGTTTCACATTCTTTCCCATTATTTCAAGCAAAAATTACCAGTAATTTACAAGACTTGAGATAGGTAATGAACAATCCTTCACAGATGACTAATGAGAAGTAAACGCAGAGCACGAAACAGACAGCAATGGTAGGCCAATAGAGATAGAGCAGCTATGAAAAAGTGCATATGATTGGTACGGTATTATTAATAAAAGATCGCATGAACCAAAGACAAAGGCAAGACAACAGTTGAGTTGAAATGCTAATTCTCTTCAACCGAATTCCATAATATCTGAAACACATTCACTATATATTTTAGTTTTAACATGTTCACGACAGGGTGGTGTCAAGCAAAACCATATGTTGCACCGGCAACATATGGTTTTGCTCGAGTCTATAAGCAGTTTCTGTTGGAGGGGAGATGTGACTCATTAGTTAGTGACGTTTTTATCTTGGGTGTCTCTAATTGCACTATTTGTTGAGAAATATATTACATAGACGGTAAATGTCTCTGTACCTTATTCAGTGACACAATAAAACTACTTGTTTTTCTTGTGTCTTCAATATAGTGATATTGTTTAGGAGGGCGTGTTGTTTACCGAAAGGAGCAAGTAACTCACAATCTGAGTAGGAGAATTCATACATAATATATAATTTAGTGAGAAATGTACACGTTTAAAATAATTCTTTTTTTTTTTCTTAATAATGATTCCATACATTAATGATGCATAGCCGAAAATTGCCAAGTACCCTCCTGAAGGCCTCTCGCATACCCCCCACGTCGGGGGGGGGGGGGGGGGGGGGTGCGTGTACCACACTTTGAGAAACACTGCTCTAAAGAATACAGTAGTTATGTTATACCAAATGATAGCTGAATCAAAACTCCAGATTTTTTTTTTAATTCTCAATGGCTATTCCAAGAACACAGTTATTTTATTTTCAAAACCTTCAGCACCCAATACCCAAAATATCCAATACAAAGAATTATGATACTATATGTAAACCAATTCAGACTGTTTGTAGCCTCCTGGAGTCTCCTAAATATAGCACACCTTTTTACAAATACCCAGGATATGTAGAATTTCGTGCTCATGTAAATTAGCTTACATAGGAAAAACAAGCTATGGATACGAGGTTAGAAAGAAAGAACATGTTCAAGATGCTGATCACAAAAGAAAAGACAGGTCTGGCTTGGTTAACCATACTTTTAATACCAATTATACAGTCGATTGGAACCGTCTAATCATGCCTTATATAGAAAAGAAGTTTTATTCCAGACTTATGTTAGTCATTCTTTTGCATGAATCACTAAATAAGAACTAAGGACTGACAATAAGTGACACATGGAAAACTCTTATTAAATCTTTTAACATCAGACATTTAAATACATTATGAAGGCCATTTAACAAATATAAATACAAAGATCACAAAGTTGATCTTTGTATCCAAAATTTTTCATAATGTATTCTGATCACCGTGTAAGCATGAAAGAAAGGATTAGATATTTAAATTTTGCCAATAATTACCTTCTGTCACTAAATGCAGACAGCTAATACATGTCATGCATTTTTATGCTTACTGTCTAGCATGAATTTACCTATTGGTATTGTAACTGTTTTTCAGCATTTAATCAACTTTGTGATCTTTGTATTTATATTTGTTTTGAAGTCTGTAACCCTGAAGAAGCCACCAGTCCTATTTTAAGTAGTGAAAATCGGTGTAATTCATTATGCAACACCTAATAAATTCCTGTGTTCTATAAACCATTTTAGTCATAAAACTCTCTATTTAAAACTATAATACTGTTGGACTTTCCCAAAGCATTTGAAAGGATACCACATGAAAGGCTGTTGTATAAACTGCAGAATATGGAACTGAAATATAAACTATTAACTTAGATAAGGTGGGTGGCTGATAAACAGGCATCAGAAAGTAGTATATGGTAGCATAAAAAAAGTGAATTTTGCCATATTTAAGATGAGGAATGGTGTATCTCAGAGATCAGTCCTTGAATCAATGCTGCTCAATCTATACACTAATGATATTGAGAAAGAACTAATAGGAGATGTTCAAACTGCTTACAGATAATGCAGAGATAGGTAGGCAATCAGAAATGCTTCTGATATTCAGCAAGAACAATATTTTCATTTGCCTACAGTTCGATCCTATTCAAATTATGTAAGCCATGATTTGAATATGATGGAAGTGTGGGCAAATGATAAAGGACTTCAATTTAATGTTAGTATGTAAAAAGACATGTACTTTGGCTAGATAAGAATTCTAAGAGCATCTTATATTTATGGAATTATGCTTGGAGAAACTGATCAGGCTAGGGATCCTGGAGGTATGGAAGATAAGAATTTGAAGCTTAAAGGTCATATATAGCAAAAACTCTCCAAATACAACTTATAGGATAACTGCAAAGTAAAACATTCATCAACATATAAGATAGGAAGTTATTTTTCCTCTTTAAAAGGCCTTAATATGACTGAACCTAAACTAGTGCATGCATATTTGGTATCAATTCCAAGAAGATGAAGAAACTGTGAAAGGATGCAAAAAAAGAAGACTTACAAAAGATGATATAGAGGATGAAGTTTTTTTTTATTTTTTAAAACCAGTTTTTTTAAACACTGGTTTAAAAAAAAAAAGATGGGATATGATAGAAGTCAACCTCTAAAACAGGTTTATAGCATATCTTTTCATGAAATTTTTCCTTATGTGGAAGGTGAGGAGAAGAAAGGGGTAAGAGCTAGATTTTTCTCTCACATAATGGGGAGAGAGTGGGACAGTATGATACTGAAGTGGTAAATACATCCAGTGCATTCGCACGATTACCTGAGTGGTTACGCACTCTGAAACCATATGCCTGGGAAAGGAGTGTCCTGTGTTCGATTCTCGTCACTAACATGAGGAGCTAAGAATCTTTCTCAGACATAGCCAAGTTAGCCGGTCTTGGGAGTGGACTGCAGATTTTCCTCCCCAGTTTATCTGCGGTTTTTTCTCCCAAAAAGCAGGCAAACTGGTCATAAGAACACAACACATCACAGACAATTACACATGGCTGAGCATGGGGGGTAACGACCCTACCTTGTAGTGCATTATTTTAAACTCACTACCTTGTAGTGAGTTAAAAATGGAAGACCAAGGCCCTAAATGGAGCTGTAGTGCAAAAAGAAGAAGTACATCCAGTGTAATTGAGTTAAAGAGAAAATATCTGATGACAATAATAATATACACATTAAAAATTAACAGCAAAAGTCTAGGAAATGACCTTCCCATAAGCCAGTGTTTCTCAACTTCTTTCATGTGTGCCCCATTTTTTAATATTAGTTTTTGTGGTACCCCCCCCCCAGCAATTCTTGTGTTGAGAAACAATTCTTGTGGTGCACCCTGTTAGATATCTACTTGGATACTGAAAAACCGAGGATGGGCTGGCAATTTGGGATTTAGCCAACCAAATTGTATTCTTATTGGCTTAAACCAAAAAACAAAATGATGGTACAACATGACAAAATTTCATGACAGCTGGGGCATCACCCGGTTAAACAAGGCCCGTTGTTTTCGCCAGGGAACCAGAGCGAACAGCGAAAAGTCAGCTACTGCAACAAATCTGAAGTGATCACCATTTAGTATTAAGCAGGATAAAATTGAATTTCATATTGAAAAGAAGAACATGTAAGAAAGTTTTAAAGAGAATAAAAGTTGAGCAGCTCTCAGATGTGAACTGTAGACTAAAATACACAAAAATTATTCAAGAAAAAAAATGAAAGAGTTGATTGTTCAGCCAGAGAGGCATGTGGTGATGTCTGAAAGGATAGAAAAATCCGAATTCCATGGTGAACACAGGAAGTTAAAGAGGCAGTGAAGGAAAAGAAGAAAGCATATTAAAAGTTCCTGGCAAATAAGTCAGCTTGTGCTCTTAGAGAATACAGAGACAAATGTAAGAAAGCTAAACACTGTGTAAAACTGGCTAAACAAAAGTCACGGGAAGACTTATGGAGGAAAGAGTGCTGAAAAAGGAATTAGAGATTATAAAGGTGACATGAAAATAGGAGAAAAGGATACTCTTGACGTAAGGAATAATTACTTCGAAAAATTGCTAAATGAAACAAGCAGTGATGACAGCACAGTGGTAAAAAAACAATGACCAGGCATACAGTCAGGAATACATATCCATACTTGAAGTAGAAAAAGCCATCAAAAGCCTGAAATGGTAGAAAGGCTTTTGATTCAACCAGAAATGCTGAAGTACAGAGATATAAAAGTGTTACCATGGCTGGACTGCACAGTTTAGAAGGCCTGGACAGAGGGACGGATTCCAGATTATTGAAGTAGAGCTCTCATAGCATCCATATATAAAAAGGGAAATAAAACTGAATGTGAGATTTACAGATGTATTTCATTACTGAGTGTTCCTGGTAAGATATATGCAAGTATAATTGAGAAATGGTTGAGAAGGATTGTGGAAGAAAAGCTTGAATAACAAGCTGGATTCAGGCCTAATAGAGGCTGTCTGGTCAGATTTTCGCTTTATGACAGATAGTTGAGAAATCATGGGAATATAACAAAGATCTGTATTTAAGTTTTGTAGATCTGGAAAAGGCATATGACAAGGTGCCCAGACAGAAGCTATTCAGAACGCTACAGTTATATGGTGTTAATGGGGCATTATATCAAGCAATACTTAGTCTTTATTTGAGTTGTAAGTCAGCAGTTAGAATTGAAGGAAGTACAGAAAGATGGTTTAAATGTTAAATCTGGTGTCAGACAAGGATGTACATTATCCCCTCTCTTCTTCATTATCTATATGGATCACATTATGAAGGAAAGTGGTATTAAACCTGATATCAAAATTGGAGGTGTTAATCTCAGCTCTTTGCTTTATGCAGATGACATTATACTTCTAAACGAATCTGCTAGAAGTCTGCAAGATTCCCTGACTAAACTGAATAACTGTTGTAATAGATATGATATAGTATGCACGGTTAGCCGAGTGGTTACATGGTCTGCAACCATATGCCTGGGAAAGGAGTGTGCTGCGTTCAATTCTTGTCGCCGACATTGATCTTTCTAAGACATAGCCAAATTAGCCAGTCTTGGGCATGGACTGTAGGGTTTTTTCCCCAGTTTATCTGGGGTTTTTCCCCCTCAAAGCAGGCAAAGAATACAATGCTTAATAAACAATTCCACATGGTTGAGGGTGGGGATAACAATCCCACCTCGTAGTGAGTTACGAAATCCAAAAATGGGAGGCCAAGGCCCTACATGGGACTGTAATGCCAATGTAGAAGAAGAATAGATATGGTGTGAAGGTCAGCATTAAAAAGATAATGAAAACAGGCAGAAACATTGAAAATATCAACTGCACTGTGAATGGAAACAAGTAAAATATTTGCTAGTTAGGCACGATTTTTAGTGAAAAGATAAATTAAATATAGAAAGAGATAAAAGAATCAACAAAGCTAGTATGGTAGGAAGTCGGCTGAATAAATTTATATGGCATAAGAGAGAAATTAGCGAAAACACTAAATTAGCTGTATACAAGACATTGTGTTCAAACCAATTTTAACTTATGGATCTGAGAGCTAGGTTAGAAGTAAAACACTCGAGCAAAGACTAGAGACCGCAGATATGAGAGTTCTGAGTAAGATTAGGGGCATGAACAGATGGCATCATTGGCAATATCATATTAAAAACGAGGATATTAGGAAAGAACTTGATATTGTCAGCATCCAGGAATGGATTAGCAAAGCTAATCTCAGGTGATATGGTCACTTAAGCAGAATGGGAGAGGAAAGATCAACAAAACAAGTGTTTTCTGCCAGGTTGGCTGGAAAAAGACCCAGAAGAAAACCAAGATATAGGTGGATTGATACAGTAAAAAGTGCCTTAGAAGACAGAAATAGACCTGATAATATTGGAGTCTTGACAGGTCTTCTTCTTCAAACGTTTTGGTTCTATCCACTGCTGGACAAAGATCTCCCCCATGATTTTCCAGACTACTCGGTTTTCTGCCTCTCCGATCCATCTCAACTCCTGCAATTTGTTCCAGTTCATCCCTCCACCTTCTTCTCGGTTTTTCTCTTTGTCTTGCTCCATCCATTAGTCTCCACTCTGTTGTTTTTCTAGTCCATCTCCTGTCACTGCATCTGTTAATATGGTCAGCCCATCTCCACTTAGCCTGTTTAATGTATTTTTACGATATCTGTAACACCTGTTTGAGATCTTATCCAGGTATTTGTGTTCCTATCTCTTAATGTTATTTTTAGCATACTTCTCTCCATGTGATGTTGTGTTGTTTTCAGCTTTTTGTTTAGAGCTTCTGTTAAAGTCCATGTTTCTCCTCTGTATGTTAGACAGGAAGTATGCACTGGCATATTTCCTAGCATATTTCCTATATGCCATCCATTCAAGGTGAATTCTTCGTTTAATCTCTTTTCTTTGGCAATCTTCAAAGGATAACAATTGGCCCAAATATACATATGAAGTAACTTGTTCTATTTCATGGTTTTCAACTTTGACAGTTTCTATGGCTTATGTATTTATTCATCATTATTTTTGTTTTTTCTCTATTTATTTTTAATCCAATTACTCTAGAGGCTTCATTTAGCTGATTTAACCTTTCTTCCAGATCTTCAAGATTATCTACTATTAGGACAATATCATCTGCAAATTTCAGATGATGCAGTCTTTCTCCATTTATGTTTATTCCTTTTGTTTCCTAATCAAGGTTTCTAAAGACTTCCTCTAGTGCAGCCGTAAATAATTTGGGAGATATGGTGTCGCTTTGCCAGATGCCTTTTTTGTATTTGGAACTTTTCACTGTTTTTATATAATTTAATTACAGAAGTTGCATTATTGTAAATATGTTTTAGTGTTTCAATATATGGTTTCTCAGTTCCCTGGGTTTCAAGTGCTTTTAGTGTTGCAGATGTTTTAACCAAATCAAATGATTTTTCGTAATCTATATAGGCCAGACATAAGGGTTTATTGTATTCAATTGATTTTTCAATGAGCTGTCTTAATGTGAATATGGTCCAAAGTATTGTAATTCTTTCTAAATCCAGCTTGTTCACAGGATTGCATTCCCTCTAGTTTAGATTTTATTCTATTATTTATACTTTTTGTGAAGACTATATATGATGGAGAGTAGACTTATAGGTCTGTAGTTTTTAATTTCTTCCTTATTGCCCTTTTTAAAAATTAATATTAGAAGTGAATTGTTCCAATTTTTTGGATTTTTCTCTGTTTTAGGCATTTATTAAAGTGTTTAGTCAGCTGTTTGATGACAGGGCTTCCTCCCAGTTTTAAGAACTCTACCATAATTCCATCTTCTCCTGGGGCCTTTCCATTCCTCATTTCCCATATCCACTTCACCTTGTAAGATTTCAGGGGCATCGTGTTCTTCCTCACTCGAGTTATCCATAAATGATTCTTGAATGTCCCGGTCTTTGTCTTCATAGAGTTCAGTATAAAATTCCTGAATTCTTTTGATTATTGCATCTCTATTTTTTATAAGTTCACCATTTTTTCCTGTTAGAGCAGCTATTTCCTTTGTTCCAACTCATAATGTTCATCTTAGGACCTTCATATTACTATTGTTTCTTTAATTTTCCTAGTATTATATGATCTAATTTCATGTTTCATCCTTTTGCGTATAGTTTTACAAATTTCTGCATATTCTATTTTATTGGTCTCATTCAAACTTCTTTTCATAATTTTCTTTTGTTCATCATAGTTTTCCTCTCTTTGGTGCCTTTTTACACCTCCTATTTCTAGTGCACAATTCAAGATAAATTTTGTTAAGATTTCATTAGCATCATCGATGGTAGTAGCTGTGTTCAACTATTTTTAGTTCATTTTTGAGTGATTCTCTTTAACAGCTTTTACTGTGGTAGAAGTTGGTAGATTCACTAAATTGGACTTTTTTCTTATGAGCTTACTCTGATCCATACTTTTGCCCTTACTAGTCTGTGGCCACTTCCTGTATTAAATCTATTAAGCACTTTGCTATTATTTATTATATATCTTCTGTTGGAGAGGATGAAGTCTATTTCATTGTAAGTTTGTCCATTTGGGTTTCTCCAAGTCCATTTTTGGTTGATTTTCTTCTTGAAAAAGCTGTTCATAATAAAGAGGTTATTTTCTTCTGAGAATTCAATAAGTCTTTATCCTCTTTCATTCCTCTGTCCACATCCAAATTTACTGATGGAGTTCAGATGGTCATATCTGCTTCCAATCTTGACATTAAAGTCGCCCATTATAATTATGTAGAATTCTTTAGAATTATTTAATGTGGATTCTAATGTTTCATAGAAATCTTCTATCTCTTCATCTGGATGGTCCGTAGTTGGGGCATATATTTGTATAATTTTCAGTTGGTATCTTTTATTTATGAAGAGACTTGGAGACTTCAGCCTCCAAGTCTCTTCATAAAATTCTTGATGTTATTTTATTAACAAACAGGACATTGTCCTTGATTGTTTTATTTATTAGGAATCGTACACCACCAGTTGAGTTTCTGTCGCATTCACAGTGGTAGAGTAGATGTCTATCCTTTCTTTGAGGCTTACACTGTGATCAGAATACATTTTTGAAAATTATGGAGACAACTACCATGTTTGAGTAAAACTTTAATTTAATATAAACCATAATCCACACTCTACGTTTCGACCTTTATATCAAGATCATCTACTGGAAGTATGTTATATAGTATATATGTATATAGTATGTAATGTATATATGCTCCAGAAGATGACCTTGATATAAAGGTCGAAACGTCGAGTGTGGATTTTGGTTTGTATTAAACTAAAGTTTTACTTAAACACGGTAGTTGTCTCCATAATTTTCCAAAATGTAGATGTCCATCTTCGCATGAGAATTTCTTCTTTCCTTCTTATCTTGAAAAGCCCACAACGTCCCATTTTATATGGTCCAATTTCTTCATCAGTTCTTCCAATCTATCATCATCCGGTAGAGATCTGCAATTATATGTTCCTACTAATATCCTTCTATCTTGACAGGTAACAGATGGATTTGGAGGAAAATTGTAGATAGGAAGTTATAATGATGTAAATTTTTCATGTAGTACTATCATATCCTGTACACCCCCTGAGGGTATATATCAGGAATTTGATGATGATGATCCACACACACATACACAGCGTTGGAAGTTTATTTTCCACTTGGTTAGACTATAATAAATTTAGTTTAATCCTTTATCCACGTGTAAGCAAAGTTTTCGCCTGAAGTATCTTCAGGACTGAGGCAACTCTTAGTAAAGGTGGACCAAGCTTTCAACACTCCTTGTCTCAGTATCTCCTATAATGCAAAGCACATCTCCTTGCAGACATATAATGCTATGCATTAAGAGACGTGCCACTACCCAGACCGGTTTCGACCTTTATTGAGATCTTGTCAGTGGGAGCCAGACCCAGAAGTCGTGATACTAAAGGCAGAAGCAATAGGAGAGGTCATATTTACCTATAGGAGTTGCCAACAGGTGTACCACCTTATTATTAAATTCCTCTGGATTTAGAGAAAGATGTTGGAAGTTTATTTTCCACTTGGTTAGACTATAATAAATTTAATTTAATCCTTTATCTAAGTGTAAGCAAACAAAGTTTGCGCCTGAAATAGTTTCAGGACTGAGGCAACTGGTAGTAAAGGCGGATCAAGCAAGGAGATGTGCTTTGCATTTTGGGAGATAATGAGACAAAGAGTGATAAGAGCTTGGTCCACCTTTACTGTGAGTTGCCTCAGTCCTGAAGATATTTCAGGCGCAAACTTTGTTTGCTTACACTTGGATAAAGGATTAAACCAAATTTATTATAGTCTAACCAAGTGGAAAATAAACTTCCAACATCTTTCTCTAAATCCAGAGGAATTTAATAATAAAGTGGTACACCTTTTGGCAACTCGTATAGGTAAATATGACCACTCCATTGCTTCTGCCTTAGTATCATCACTTCTGGGTCAGGCTCCCACTGACGAGACCTCAATAAAGGTCGAAACCGGTCTGGGTAGTGGCCCTTCCCTTGATGCATAGCATATACATGTCCGCAAGGAGATGTGCTTTGCATTATGGGAGATAATGAAACAAGGAGTGATGAGACCTTGATCCACCTTTACTACGAGTTGCCTTTGTCCTGAAGATACTTCACGCGCAAACTTTGTTTGCTTACACTTGGATAAAGGATTAAACTAAATTTATTATATACACAGTGAATGACCACATAGAGAGAAAGAGAGAGAGAATGGAAATCTAGTTGAAAAGATGAAATTAGATCAATTAGACCATATGATGATAATTTCATAAGTAGGCCTTTTTGCCAGACCCAAACCAAAGCCATGGATATATCTAGAGCAGGAGTCTCAAACTCAATTGGACCGCAGGCCATTTGCTATAAAACTGTATCTCAAGTGAACCACAAAAAATTTTTGACTAAAAAAACCTGCACTAATTAGAATCGAAGGGAAGTGAAAAATTGAGTACAAATAAATTGGAAAATTAATAACAAAAATTTTATTTATTCTAACTCATTACAAGACATAAAATAATAGTATAATGATTATGACAACTCAAAAAAAAAAATAATAATATAAAGAATATTTTTATGATATTAATATTTACAATCTTCTTCCACTACGCATTATTCCCGCTTTCTATGCAGGATCCGTGTGTTACTTAGATGCGACTTCTTGTTAGTACCACTACCAACCAACCTGTCGCCTAGCCTAGCTGGGGGGGGGTAGTATATTTTTGGCTGTATCAGCATATGTTCACAGGGCCAGTTTATCTGCTTGCAGGATGAAAAATGCCAGATAAACTGGCAGAAAAAAACCCTACTGCCCACGCCCAAGACCGGCTAACTTGGCTATGGCTGAGGAAGATCCTCAAATTCCTCACGTCTTCAATGGGAATCGAACCTGGGACACTCCTTCTCCAGCCGTATGGTTGCAAAGTGCAAAGCCACTAGGCTAACTGCACAGGCGATATTAATATTTACAATAGATAGCATTTAATCCAAATTAAATTTTATTTGAATAAATCAAATATATATATATATATATATATATATATACATTCTAAAAAAAAAGTATAAACTCTAACTTGATGCATTTGTTTTCACACCAGTACAGCCTTGAAAATGCTAGACAGTGGCTAGTGAAACTTGTTGGCTCTTTGTATTTGTAATCATTAAATCTTATGGTCTTTTAACAATAAAAGTTCTTAGCTTTAACACATCAGAACAAATTTGAACGGTTTAGTATAAACTCTCATTAATAACCATCACAAAAATTTACAGAAGAGCTTCCTGTTAGTTTGAAATTTTTTGTGTTTGTGTTGAAATAAAATACTTCTATATATATATATATATATACAGGGTGTTCGGGATAAATTTGACATATTTATAATTAATTATATTTTTCCGTAAGTTACATGTATTAACACACACTTCTCTTCATTTAAAAGTTTGGACCCTTCTTCATTCATATACAAGATGTCAGAAAGGATGGATAGCTGGAACCCACCTGAATCATGGAAGAGAATAACTTGTATCATGATGATTCGTGCCCACCATCAAAATAAGGATATTACGACTGCTGCCCAATGCTCCCTGAATACAGTAAAAACAATCAGGCATGAACTAGAGACTTGCAATGGTGACTACGAGGATGTAGCAAGAAGAAAGATCCCTAGCAGACGATCTGATTGCGTTCGTACAGCAGAATTCCTCGCAAATCTGCAGGAACAGGTGTTGAAGAACCCTGGCATTGGAATTCGGGCTTTGTTCGTGGAGTTGCTAACTATAGTCAAGCCCTGGATAACAAGGGTAGCCAATGGTAGGCCGTATGTATGGCAGCAGGATTCGGCCCCTTGCCACACCTCTGGGAAAAGTCAAAAATGGTTGTCTGAAAATTTCTACGACTTCACCAGTCCAAATGTTTGGCCTCCAAACTCCCCAGACCTTAACCCCATGGATTATTTTGTATGGGGCGCAGTTGAAAAAGACACCAATCGCACTTCCAGTAATACAAAAGCCCAGTTAATGGATAAAATTAAAACAGTTTTTGCGGCCCTTCCCAGGGAGACCGTAGCATCAGCTTGTTCGAGGTTCCGAAGCAGAATTGAAGCTGTGATCGATGCTAATGGTGGTTATTTTGAGTAAATCTTGTTGATAGTATTGTAATTAACTCTGCCTGTAATGTTTTTTTGTCAATTCATTAAATTTAATAGATACAAAGAAGATTTTCTTTTTCCTTACGAAACTGTCAAATTTATCCCGAACACCCTGTATGTGTATATATATATATATATATATTTTTTTTTTGGGGGGGGGGGGGTCTATATTTTGCGGAATTTTTTAAATGTTACTGAAAATATTTTGAGGAAAAATTATAATATTTTTGGGTTAAATATATATATAGAAAAAGTTGCATACTATAATTATAGTAACAATTTCAGCATTTTATTTTTTTCCCAGGCACTTGATGTTTATTATTAACCAGCCTACCAACATTTGGACTCAAAGATTGTGAGTATACGACCTTCATTATGGCAGAAAGGTTGACGTCGGTTAATCTTGATCTGTGGGCTGTTTTGTTACCTTTCATACATGAGAATAATTGTTCACATAAATAGATGCTTCCAAAATAACATAGAATATTTGCTGCAAACTTTTTTATTTCCGAATATTTTAAAGACCTAAAGAACTGTATATTTTTGGTTCACCAACTTCTTGGTATTTCACTTTTAGCATGGAATCATTTTGAAATCAATAAGTTCCATTTAAATACAAATAGGAGCTTTTTCGAAATTAAAGGAAAAAGGATCTGTAAAAGTGAAAAAAACTTCTTCTTGCTCCTTAAAATCTTTAAATCGCCTATCAAATTCTTCTTTTATCTTTTCTAGTTATTGAGATAAAACTTTGATTCTCATTGTTCGACTGTTCACACATAGGAAAGTAATTTAGAATATTCTCTTTTAAATGATTTTGAAACAAAACTAACTTGCATCTAAACTTGCCAGTGCATCGTACATGTGTGTTATTAACTGATCTTTCCCCTGAAGTTTGACATTTAAATCATTCAAATGTCCTGTAATATCAACTAAGAATGCTAGATCTTGTACCGATGGCTGATCATTAAGAAATGCAACATAACGATTTTTCATTTCAAGGAACAATTTGATCTCCTCTAAAAGTAAAAAAAAAAAAAGCTTTTTAGAACCTTATGACAAGATAACCAACAAATCTCTGTGTAATAAGGCAGCCCTTAAAATTCACTCTCCAAGTCTTTTAGAAATTGCACAAACCGGTGGTGATTGGGCCTCTGGATCGGATGAAGTTCACAGTATTTGTCACAGGCTTGAGTACGCTGCTCATTACTAAGAAGCACAGGACCTGCTGATGAATAATACAGTGGAAAGATTGCAGTTTTGGCATGTCTGGATACATTTCCTTTAACTTTGCTGCAAGTCTTGACACAAAACCTTTATTTTTGCCTGTCATTGCTGGAGCACCATCAATTGTTACTGCTATGAGCCTGTTCAGAGGAAGTTAGTATTTTTCCAAAATGCCTCACACGGCATCAAAAATGTCTCCCCCCTGTAGTGAATCCATGGATGGGAATCATTTCCAAGAACTCTACAGTAATATTCATATTGTCATCGCAAGCCTGAAGAAACAAAGCAACTTGAGCCACGTCGTGAATATCGAAACTTTCGTGAAGCGCAATTGAAAAGCACTGTACGTTTGCGGATATTTCTTGCAACTGGTCACGCAGATTATCTGCCATTTCGGTTATTCTTTCGATCATAGTATTTCTGGGCAAAGAAATATCGCAAAATACTTACACATTTTTGGGACGTATGTTTTTGGCTGCTTTTATCATACACTCCATAACCAAGGAACCGCCGTCACTAAAAGGTTTGAAATGTCTCGCCAATAAATAGCTAATTTCATAACTGGCTCTCACTGCTGATTCATTATCTGAGAATGTCTGAGAAGTGAAAGCAGAATGTGAAATAGACAGCAATAGTAGGCCACTAGAGATAGAACAGCTATGAAGATGTGGATATGATTGGTGCAGTATTAACAAAAGATCACGTTACCAAAACACAAAGTCAAGCCGACATTTTTGAGCTGAAATGCTAATTCTCTTCAACCAAATTCCATAATATCTGAAACTGTCATAACAATATTCACTCTACGTGTCTTAGTTTTAACACATTTACGAATTATATTGCAGCTTTGTGTTTGAGCTAGTGGGTGCACTCACACACATCTAACTAAAAACAATAGATTTTTTTTAGTTACTGTGTTTGGCATGCAACATATGGTTTTGCTCAAGTCTAAACAGCATGGTTAATGTGGGAGGGGACGTGTGATTCATTAGTGCTGTTTTCATACCAGTTGTCTCCAATCGCACTAAAGAAATATATTACACATGTTGAGAGATATATTAAACAGACAGCAAATGTCTCTGTATTTTATTCAGTTGTACAATAAAACTACTTGTTTTTCTTGCATCTGCAGTATATAGTGGCAGTTGGGGAAGGTGTGTTGTTTACCGCGGGGAGCGAGTTATTGTTCCGACGTGAAAGCGGTTAAACTTTATTTTTGTGTGCAATGTATATGCAAAACTTTTTAATTTCTTTTTTCATAAAGTAAATTCAGGGTATACAGGGGTGCGAGTCATATGCAAGGGTGAGTTATATTCGAGTAAATATGGTATTTCTGTTTTATTATAAAAAGCAACCATCCTTTTTTTTTATCTTTCCTTGAGAAGTCGAGGGTTGCAAGAAATTGCTTTGGGGGCTGCACGCAGGCCACCAGTTTGACACCCCTGATCTAGAGTGATCATACAGGTTTCACCAAATCTTTGCAAAGCTTGAGTCCATACATAGATAGCAAATGTTGACAAGATCTCTTGAAGATCAAGAGTGGCAGTATTATCCATATAGGGTGGTGGCTGATTAACTGATTGGCTTCTAAATGGTGAAGAGTTGACAACTGATGATTTCTCCAAGATTATTATTATTATTGCACGGGCACCTCCATGGAATCCAAGATTCATCGTGGGAGACCCAAACTATCCACACAATCTATCATACCTCTCCTTGAACACATTAACAGACAAAGCACTCATAACTGACTATGGTAACCCATTCCATTCATTCACAACTCTCCAAGCAAAAACTCTAGTCCTCACACCTCTACCTAACCACACGTTTACTCAACTTTCAGGGATGACCTTTTGTTCTGACCCCGCTAGCCAAGTGCTGAAACAATTCCAATGAATCAATCCTATAAAACCCTTTAAGTAACTTAAATGTTTCTATCATATTCCTTCTTTATCACCTATTAACCAATGTCTGTAGCCAATACACCCTCAATCTATCCTCACAGGGAACATTCCACAGACCACTCACCATCTTGGTTGCTTGCTTGCTTCTGAATGCTCTCCACTACTTCCTCATTCCCAAGAAACCCAGGAGACCAGACCTGACTGAGCACAGTAATTCAGATGTGAACATATCAAGGCCTTATACAGAGGAATAACAACTTCCTTATGTCTACTTGTGTGTTCTTCAATAGCCAAGTACTCTTATAAGCTACCTATGAACCTCCATTCCATCCACCTCTGTTCCCACATTAGTGTCTGTCACTTAAGTGTCTGTCACTTATGTTAAAGCAGTAACCTCACTTGGATGATATACACTTACAAAATGGTCACTCAGTAACTCAACTATTTTATCTGCTTCTGTCACTTTGTGGCCATCAGTCCTCATTAAGGTTATTTTTCCACAGTCATTCTTCCTCTTACTTGCCACACAGCAAAAGAACTCTTTGGGTTTTTCTTTGGCTTGCTCAGCTGTATTCTTCTCATAATGTGATTTTGCCTTCTTTACCAAACTGGTCACATTTCTTCTCAAACACCCTCCAGAGCATTTTCTTTTTCTGCAGCTCATGCTTTATGATATTACTCATCCATCTAACTCTTACCTGATTAACACTCCTTACTTCACGTATGCAATTTAATATTGCTTTCTCTAGATGCCCCTTAACTATCTACCTGTGCAACATCCTTCCCTTGCAGGATTTTATGCCATGGTAGAGCTTCGAGCTTCTCCCTAAGATTGTCATAATCACCTGCCTTGCAGTTCGACATATACCTCTTCTTGAGAGAATATTCCTCATTTTGTACAATTTCCCATGTCAAGATCAAATGGTCATTTTGCCCAATTGGAGGTGATATGGACACCTTGGTTACAGATAGTTCTTCTGATCCTATGACCAGATCTAATACTCTTGGACTCCAAGTCCCCTCCATCACATGCTGTCTGAAGTAATTATCTTTCAGTAAGTGTATAAATTCCATTTCCTTCATATGATCTCTCTTCCTTCCAATCTATATCTCCATAGTTGAAGCCCTCCATAATCACTCCACCAGCACTCATTGTACTAATTTGCTGATGCATGCCTTCCAGATTATCCCTGGAACCCCTTGGCCTATAGCTGCAACCAACCCCATAATTGTCTTATTGGTCTTGATCTCACACCAGACATCTTCAAATGAACAACCACCCTCCTATCTATCTCCTATTCTTTTTGGCTGCAATTCATTTGCTATCATCAGCTGTATTCCTTCCCCCCATCCTATTCTCTCTTCCCTGAAAATACTAAATACTTCATTCTATCCCTGTAACTACACCATATGCTGTTAACCAAGTCACACTAATGCCTATAACTTTTAGCAAGGTTGCACTAACCAATGCCAAAATCTATCCTCTCTTGTTCCTGACACTTCTGGCATTAGTACATAGAAACAGCAGCATCCCTTTAGGTCCCCAACACCTTTATTCCTGAATTGACCACTCTATTCAATATTTTTGTTGATAGGGTAGTTCCCACACGTGTTGGTAAATCTCACACTTGCTAACTCATCTTCACACATTCACCTGCATCCACCCTAATTGCTTAAGTTTTCCTGAATTCGTGCTTCAGCATGCTCGGCGAACAAAACTCTACACACTTAGCTCCAAAACCCTTTAGATGCAATCTATCAGCATTATACAAATTCTTCTTTCTGTCAAACTTGGGCTACAGGTCCACAAACTATACATGATTCCTTCTGCACATCCTGTGTATTGATTCATTTGCTACCAATACACTCTGATCAATTTGCATCAATCATAGCATGGCAGGAGACTTACAATCCTCACCTACTTCATTTTGATTTTTGCTTCGTCCAACAACTTCTTCACATCCTCCCTCACAAAAAAATTCTTACCACTCAGATCATTAGTGTCAACCAAGACAATTAGTTCTTTCGTCTTACCTTTCTGCATCTGGATGGCATGACTAATACCATTAATTTCTGAGCCAGGGAAACAGTATTTTGTTATACAGTAAACCCTTGCCGAGCGCAGATTTGCAGAACGCGATTTTGCACATACGCGTTATCTTAATTGCTTCCATTTAATTTGTCCAATGCTAGAATTTCATTCATACACAGTACGCTGCAGAGCGTCGGCCGACAACCCAGCTTGGCGCTGCCCACTAGCTGAGTGACCCAGGCCGAGTTGCGATCATTTCACTCATGTTAGCAGAGCTGTAATCACGTATTTATCAGTGTTTATCCTCTTCTCCTTTTGCATTTGTATTTCTTTTAATTTCAAAAATTCAATATGGCATCTAAGAGGAAGAATAAAGATGATAAAGCAGCAAAAAGATGCAAAGTTTAGACTTTATCTCAGAAAATTGAAATTTTAGATAAGTTGAAAAATGGTACAAGTGTTTCATCGCTTGCAAGAGAACTAGCTATAAACGAATCAAGAATAAGAATAATATGGGAGAATGAAGAAAAGATTTGGTCTAGTGTCAAAGCTTCAGGCGATACTTCGGCAAAGGTCGCTCAAGTTTCAAGAAGAATTCCGCAATTGGAAAAGATGGAAAAAATATTAATAGTTTGGATTGTACAAATTAATCGTACAAATTGCAAAAGCAATTGGTGGCGAAGGATTTTCAGATATGGAAGAAGGAGAAGTCAAACAATTAATCGAGAATGACAATCGAGAAATGTCAAATGAAGAATTGGATGATCTTGTAACACCAGCCGACAGTGAAAGCAGCGATAGTGAAGAAGATAAAGCGCCTTTAACTTACAAGAAGTTAAACGAATTGTTAAAAAAGGCAAGGAACTGTCTGATTTTGCAATGGAGATTGACCCCAAATAGAAAGAAGAGGACACTTTATGAAAGGCATTGAAAAACTCTGCACTCCTTACCGTGAAACTTTTAAAGAGTTGCATCAATCATTGTCCCAAGCAAAAATCATTATCTTTTTAAAAAAATAATTGTATCATGTACCCACTTATTAAACAGTAATAAAAATCCTTTCAATTAACATTTATTTCATTTTTCCCTTTTAATTACTTTCAATATTTAGGTTAGTTTAAATTATACATACATACTTTCTTAATTTGAACTATATCTAACACATTTTTTCCCATAGAAAGTTAACTTTGCAGAACGCGATTTTGCCGTGTGCACAATGTATTAATGATGTAACCCCCGCGTTTGGCAAGGGTTTACTGTACTATTGTTAAGTACTCCTCTGATCACAGTCTCCACACATAATTTTCTACTTACCTCATTTTTCATGTTTGTTCACATAATCCTGATTTTTACCTCGACTATATGCTTCTTTCTCTTCTTAGCCCTGTTAATCTCTTTCTGGTTCTGCAAACTTTTGATTTCATGCTTTGTCCTGTGAATAGATAATGTTATTATCTATTCTACTAATATTTGCTTGTTGTCGCCCCCTAACTGGCACTTGCTATCAAAACTTAATACACACTCGTTTACCAGTTTTTCTCATCCTTTAATTATCGGCATGAACACATTTCACTCTCTCACACACACTGCATTTTACAAAATCATGTAAATTCAAATCACCCAAGAATGACATCTTTTGCTGCCACTGTTCTATCATGCATTGGTGCCACACTGACTTTTTAAACAAAAAATATGTTTTTTGTTTAAATTATAAAATAATTTAAACAAACTAAATAACTCAGTCAATGACAAACTTGTATAAAACAAAAACCACGAGTTAACCTAATATTATTATTAATAAAAACATTAAAAAAATGACTCGGCTTTCAGCAGTGCTGATAACACAATACACACACAAAATGCACCCTCTCACTGTCTTTTTCTTTTTTTAAGGACCTCTCGCAGTCCTTTTCTTTTATTTTTGATAAAAAGTTGTGAGTGCAATGAAATGATTGCTGGATGCCTAACACGTCTCTTTACTTAGAGATTGGCTGGGTATAGTGCAGTTTCCTTGCTGAAGGATACATCTCATACTCATCTGAAGCCAGATGAGTATGAGATGCAAAGAAGATCTATATCATCTTTACATCTTGTGTTTAAAAGTTATGCTGGAGCATAAGTTTTAAACATAAATGCTGGCCTGGTTGGCCGAGTGGTTAGCATCTGCTCTCCAACCAAAAGGCTGTGGGTTAGAATCCAACAACGTGGGCATTGATGTTTGCGATTGTGTTTAATTTACAGACAAAAAAATACTGGTGGTGGTGGGCAGTAAATGGCATTGGTGTAGGTGATAATTGTAGTTGGTGGATCGAGTGGTGGAGACTGAGAGTTGTAGAGGAGATGCCCTCCCTCGATGAATCTTTGGACTCCCTGGAGGTGTCAAGTAGTAACAATAATAATAAATGGGGAAATACCATCAGGACCAGTAGCCTTGTTGGTACCCAAGCTATTCAATATTCTTCTAATGCCTTTACGAACAAAAGACTAGAGAAGGCATGCAGTGTGTGCAGTTCTTTGTAATGTTAGGAGTACTTTGCCATGATAGTCAATGTAAGAATTGGATAAGAGGAACAGTACCAGGAGGTCAGCCCTGTCTTTGAAAGATGTATTATCTGGACATGAGAGGTGGAAAGATAGATAGGCAATAGTTGAACCCAATACCCTGACTGCCATTTGAGCAGGTGATAAGTATGTTGTACCTGGCCCTTTCAAAGTTAGTGGCTGACTTTCAGATCTTTCAAGGCTGGAAGTAGTAATATAGTGGTAAAAATAACCAGGTGAAAATGCAATAATGAAAACATTATATGATACTGTAAGTGGAAAAATCTACTAGAAATTTGAAATGCAGATAACCATCTAGAGTACATGATATTCAGAAAAAGCTGCTAATATATGGGATTACAAAAAATTTAACAGTGGCTTCATGTAACATTAGCTGGTTCCAGATGAATGACATGAAGCTCTCATAGTACCCATCTGTAAAAAGAGAAACAAAACAATATGAAAAGATGCTACTCAATTACTCTACTAAATATTCGAAATAAGTTATGCAAGCATACTTGATAAAAGTTGTCAGGACCGGATTCTGACTTTAAGACACACAGCTGTTAAATCATGAAATTAGAGGGTTTTTTTTTTTTTTTTTTTTTTTTTTTTTTTTTTTTTTTTGTAGGTGCTTCAAAATGCATATGATAAGATGTTTATTCAAAATACTAATTATGTGGTATAAATGGGACAGAATAATGCACAGTCAGTACTGAAGTTGAAGTGAGCAGTAAAAATTTAAGATGTACAGGAAGCTGGTTAGACATGAAAAACAAAGAGGGTGTAGGCTATATGGATCACATTGTGAAAGGAGGTGCCATTATGTTTGATACTGAAATTGGAGAGATATCTGACTCAACCTTTTACTTTAAGCAGATGATGCTATACTCTTATAGAACACAAACTTGTTGAAATGGCAAATTAAATTTGGAAGCAGAGTAAGAAAAGTCAGTCTGGTGAGGATACAGTCAAATAATTTGAATTTGTGGATTTCAGAGTTTGGTTAGAAATAAAGCTGTTGATAACAGATTATAGATCACAGATATGAAAGTTCTAAGAAAAATGAGGGGAGTGTAGCAGGTGGCATCAATGACAGAATCATATTAAAAATGTATACAATAGAAAGAAAGAGCTTCTGTAGCTCAGTCGGTATAAACAAATCCCTTTGGTTGGAAAGATTGGGCTCGATTCCCATCCGTGACGTGAGGAACTTTATCTGGTCTCTTTCAACTAAAGGTGAGTTAGTCAGAAGTAGAAGGTTTTTTCACCTGGAAACTCAGATTTTTGGTCCCTCAGTACAGGCAAACTGGCCCTGTGAACACATGGATTAAAGCCATGAATACTTATGTCCCAGCCATAGGTTTGATTCATCAGCTATATGCTAGTCCCAAGCCTGGATAAAATAGGGATGTGGAGCACTGGTGAACTACCATGTAAAAATCTCTCCAGAAATACTTTGTGGCAAGAACACTTGCCTACAAAGTTATCAAGCAAGAGTCAGATATGACTGAACTGATATGACTAAATCAATCAAATTAGAAAGAAATTTGACATTGTTAGTATTCAAGATGTGGGAGAAATGATTTAGTATGATTACTATACCAGAATAAGAGGAAGAGGAAAGTTTCTAAAAGAGTTATCTGGTAACAGGAAAAAATCCCAGAGGACAAAGAACTCAGTCAGGTGTGTAGTCAATAATCCCTTAATAGATTAAAATGTAAGATTTGATAATATTGGAGAATGGCATATGATAGCTTAATTTGAATGAAAATTACTGATAAAAAGCTAGCAAAATTCTCACTTTGTGTTAGCTAAGAATGCACATCAAGAAATCATGAAGATAATAATACAGATAAATACCGAAGTATAATTTCTGGTATACAGCATACCAGAAATTAATGGACAATATACACACTGAACTTTTGGTTAAAGATCATTACATGGAAAAAGGATTATTGTTGCGTTGTCTGTTTTGGAATTATGATGGAAGCAGTTTAGGCTATGAGGCAAGTATATAATGTGTTCTTCTGGCTAATATGACTGTTCTGCAGGATTAAACACCTGAGTTTCTGAAAGGAAAAAAAAAAAAAACCTGCTACAGCCATATGATGTTGGCTAACTCACCTTCATCTGAAGTGGGGAGAAGCAGGTTATAAATAAATGAGCAATTTGAAATTTACAAATAATCCCATTTGGTGACCTCTTATTTTCCAATAAAACAATTAGTTATGATACAAAAATAGAAAAATATATTAACACAGGATGAAAATTATATAAATTAAAAAACATGCAAACAAACTATTCTGAATTAAGAAAAATAGTTAAAATATGTTTATTACTATTAGTTTATTTGCAGAGCTTCTCACCCCTTCTTCTTTATTCTTTGCCTTTTCTTCATTACTTTCGGGAGGTCCAGCCAAAGCTAACACTTTACTAAACACTCCTAACCTTGCAAAATGCTCTAAAAAGATGTCTGCTCCTTTTGTCATTAAATCTTGAATCATATTTAAGGCTACTAAATAGCCATCATCATCTTCCTGAAGAATAAAAAAAATTAATGTTTACTATTCTGTATAAACAGGAAAAGACAATGCTATTTTAAAGATTAACAAGTAAGTTTTTTTTTTCATTTCAATACGATTTTTTTCTTCATTTTAATTTTTAATTTTGTGCTGCCTTACAATTCAAAAGTATAAAACATACAATTATATAAATTAATTTTCTTGTTATTCTAATTGCATAAATTAATATTCTTGTTTACTTTAGATAGTAACAAAAGATATTTTCAATTTATAATGCATTAGTAGGTGAATGGGCTGAAAGTCAAAGAGAAAGAATTTGAATTGCATTTTGAAGATATGCAGATTGTCTCAGAAGACTAAAAATCTCACCTAATTGTGATTTACTTATGTTCATTTTTCACAGTATTGTATATTCTGTGTATAAATTTCATAACTGGATAACTTTTGTGACACAATAACTTTTTTTTTAACTCATTTTGCATTTATTAATGCTGTATGCCTAACATTACTGGAACCACCATTTGGTTAAGCAGAGGCAAAACAATGGAAAAAAGATACAATTATCCCCAAATTTATACAGTATTGAAGAATGCATTTTACAAATTAACATGGTTTAAAAACTGATACCACAATTTATTTAGCATGGGCTAAAAGATCACTTAATACATCCATTCATGCTGGCCTAGATAAAACTTCTTGGGACTGTCCATGACCATGAAGAGAGGTATAACTTTACCTTATCACTAAATACTGTACAGACTACAACCTATATATATATTTAGAGACAATTCATGTAATTAGAGACAACTGGAATGAAAATAACCTTGCATAATGAAAAACACTCCCTCCCACAGACACTATACTGAATACATGCAAGCAAACTAAACCTTTATTGTAGTGCAAACACATTATAAAATTAAATGCATTGCCTTAACATCCATCTTGCAAATTTTCATTTGCAGAAAATACATGGTCACATATGTTTATAATGCAATCATTGGATGCATAAAGCAAATGATTTGTTTAAAGCATTTAAAAAGTGAAAATTATCAATTTATTAACAAAAATTTGAATTAACTATTCTAGCCATAAATAACATTACAACTTTACAGCACATAAACCTTTAATCCATCAGTAAATCATTTACAGCTTTCAGCACATACCACATATATAACATGTATATAGCAGCACTCAATGTTTAATGTCCCCGTTTTGCCTTCACATATGCCTGAAGTCTGTAAGGCCACATATCAATGGTAGCATGCACATCATCCAACAGAAGTGCTGCCGTTGCTCGCTCCAAATTCACCTTTATGCTAGCGATGCTTTATTAAAACACTTAAGGAATTGAACAACGTAGTTAAGGATATAAATTAAATTAAACTTTAATAAATATTTTCCGATATTTCGGCAACGTCACGTTGCCATCTTCTAAAGGAACTTATAAAAAAAGTTACGTGCACGTAGGCACTACAACACAGAAACTGGGAATGAAGAGATGAAGCTATTGTTCTCCTAACAGTCCTGGTGCCCTCTAGCGGGCTAAGTAGGTGTTCTTGGCCGTTGGGCTGAAGGTTTGCTGATGTAGGCCTCCTAAATTTGGGGCAGTCGCATACAACCAAATTTGTTGAGGTTTGGAGAATTTCTTAGGGCTGAGGCTGATTCCATAAAGAGTCTTTCAAATTTGTATTTGCTACGGTGTATCACTGTAGCTTTCTTCCACCGTATTCTGTGGCATGTATCCAGAGCATGGTCCGCAAGCCCAGAATGACTGTATTTGTGAAAACAGATGTAGTCCTTGTGTTCCGAAATTCTGATATTCGCTGTCCTGCCTGTTTGGCCAAAGTAGGACAGTTTACAACTGCAAGGGACCTGGTAAACACCAGGTAGGTCTAGGGGAAGTGGTTGGTCTTTAGTGGAGCGGATAAGGGATGCCAATTTTCTGTAAGGTTTGTAACAGGAGGTCAGGTCATGTTTTTTTAAGATCTTGGTAATCTTTTCCGAGGTGACTCAATGTAGGGAATGGTGATGGATTTAGAGTAATCCTTGTTGTGGAGGGGAGGGGATCTGTGGTTTGTAGGTTCTAATATTTTTTGGTTTTTTTTTTTTTTTTTTTTTTTTTTGGGGGGGGGGGGGGGGTAGCCATTGGCTGAGAAAGTGTTGAGGATGTGATTTAGTTCAGTGTTTAGGGCTAAGTCGTTTGAACAGATTAGTTTAGCTCTGTTGTATAGTGTTTTCACTACTCCATATTGTTGTGAGGGGGGGGGATTGTTAGTGAATGTATCTGCCTGTATGGGTGGGTTTTCTGTAAACTGAGAAAACCAAGGTTCCATTAGGCTGGCGGGTGACTAGTGTGTCTAGGAAAGGGAGGCTGTTGTTTTCCTCTTTTTCCAGAGTGAATTTGATTCTGGGGTGTTGGTTGTTTAAGTGTGTTAAGAAGGAGAGAAGTGTTTCAGAGCCATGTGGCCAAATAACGAACACATCATCAACGTAGCGAAACAATATGGTTGGTTTTTGTGGGGCAGAGGCTAAGGCTTTTTCTTCAAAGGTCTCCATAAAGAAATTGGCCAAGGGTGGGGAGAGTGGTGAACCCATGGCTGTCCCCTCTATTTGTTTGTAGAATTTTCCCTGCCAAACGAAATAGCCTGAGTTCATTGTGAACTGAAATAAGGCTGAAATATCGGGAGAAAATTTAGCTTGGATTAGCTCTAAAGTTTCCTTGAGTGGGACATTTGTAAATAAAGAGGAGACATCAAAGCTGACCATTATGTCAGTATGTTGGAGTGTAAGGTTTTCTATGCTGGCTTTGAAACGGGCTGAGTTTTTTTTATGTGTGATGGTGTGTTGCCAGTATAGTTTGTGAGCTCTTTGGCCAAATGTTTAGCTAATTTGTATGTGGGGGAATCAATGCCATCCACTATGGGACGTAATGGCACATTTTCTTTGTGTATTTTTGGGAGTCCGTAAATACGGGGGGGGGGGGGGGGGGGGGGGGTGCAGAGTTAAATGGCTTTAATCTGTTGGTAACTTCTACAGGCCAAGAAGTGACTCTCTTAAGCTAGCGATGCTGTGGAGCTATTTCTTGCAGGCTACTCTCTCAAGCTCCAACCACAATTTGAAGTCCAACAGATTCAGATTGGGACTTCCACACAGCTAATCAAATGATGATATGTGTTGGGCACATTCACCTCCAACCACTGTTATGTGGACTTTGCCTTGTATGCAGGGACTGAGTCCTGTTGGAAGGTCCACTGCCTACTGTGAAACAAGGTGTTGTTCAAGAGCCATACCACAAGTTCCAGCACGGTGTCTTAATATGCTTCAGCAGAGGTTTTGATCCCTTTCTCGCAAAAATGCAACTTGGACACACACCCCCAATATGTCACCCACCCACCCACACACCAAACCATCACTGACACAAGGTAAGGACCTCTTTGAATTTGGGTGCTATGTCACATGCTGTGCGACCATCTGGGGCAATATACCCAATCATTTTGGCAGTTAAACAGCTCTTCAATGGGGAAAATCTCATTTATGAAGAGGACGTGTTTTGTTTGCATACCACCAGAGAAGTGCCTTTGCTTTTATCACCCTCTGTCACATCAGTTGTGGTGTTAGGAAGTGTCCAGTAGAACAACAACACTCTCATCCCCCACCCCCATGTCATCAGTTAGTACATGTGACTTCTTCTTTGCGGAATGTTCATCTCTCACAACGTCACTTTCTGCACGCCAGAGGCATTCTTTCACAGCCTCACGAGCTGTTCCATCTTAATGCAGAGTGGTCGACCTGTTCTTTGACGGTCAGATTCATCTTTTGTATTCTTATAATGAATAACAGTCCAATACAGAAACATCCTACTGATCCCAAGTAGAATGTAGGTGATAAAACCTCCCAAGTAGTTTTAAGCGTGTTGAAAATAACAGGTGGCTGCAGTCAAAGTGTTATTACAGCTACATGGTTCTCATAATCTTCCCACTGCATGTTAACCCATTGGCTTCACACAGTGCCACTAATGGATCCAGGTTCACATAATTCTGTGGGCAGTGCAGTGGTGTGCAAAAGTTGTAACAGTATTTATGGCAAGACTGTGTAATTTACCAATATGAGGTGTTTTTTTTGGGGTTTTTTTTTTACCAATAACTGGTCAAAAAAAAACACTTCCATTAGGTTTGTGTAAAATAAGAACATCCAAAAAAGGAAGGGAACTGTTTTTTTCTACTTCTAGGATAAATTAATTTAGGTGTACTGAATTAATTTTTTTGCAAAATTCATGAAGATTTGACAAGAAGAGTTCCAGATGGTGGGAGGAGAGAATATCAATATATCTGTACCAAATAGCTTAGGAGGAAAAGAAAATTTTGAATTATTCAAATCATTCTATATAATAATTTGCTAGATTTAGGGAAATAGAAGCCCCCCCCCCCTTCCCCTAGAAATTGCTTCTATCTGTTTATAAAGTTTCTTGTGACAAGAAATATAACCTAAATTTATAGCAAATTCTAATAATTTTACAATATCAGGAGGAAAATCAATGCATAATAATTTGGTCAGCAAGCAGGATATTTGTGAAGAGTGAAACTACATCAGATCTAATTAAGATCTGATGTAGATCTAATAAACTACATCAGATCTGCAGGTTCTATATTTTTGACAAATGTAGAAGAGCTTTCTGTGAATGCCAAAAATAATTTGGAAAGGTGTTTTGCAATTTTGTAACATGGAGAACTTATGCAGTCTGCTGTGAGGATTCCTAAGCAGTCCTTATGATACAGATATGTTGATGTTTTTGAGGTTTAGAATGGGTTGAGTTAGAAGAGAACAATAATAGGATTGCCTTTTTAGATTTCCTATTACTTCATCAACCAGATGGTAGCCTTCACTTCTCAGTATTCAGAAAGAAAACACATACTGGACCTCACATTCATCCTCTTTACTGTCAAAACTGGACTTTGCTAAAACATTATATCACCATTATAATTGTCAAATATTTGCACCATTAAGACTTTAGTACACCATGCACACGCTCTTGTGCTCCATGATTTGCTGCTCTCTCCCAAGAAATAAATCACATCGAGCCCACCTTCCTTAATAATGGCTTTACCAAATTATGCATCCACAAGATAATAATCATAGTTTTCTTGCCATCTGCCTCTTATCGAAATAGTGATACAGAAGTGGTCTATTGTGTCACCATTCACTATATTAAAGGAGTTTCAGAAAGTATAGTCAAACTACTTGGATCCGTGTGTTGAATCTTAAATGCTGGGAGGACATCATGTTGGAGGTTTAATGGAATATTTACAGCACTAGGAAAGGATTAAAAACTAATTTTAATACTTGCAATATTTCATCTCAGTCACTGAAGCACCTTCAGGGATTACAAATAACTCTCGTAACACACACTCAAATACAACACAATACTAACTGAAACACATGGGTAATTATCAGAGGTCCCACTTTTACATCCTAAGCCACCTATAAATGCCCATAGAGGGCGCACCACCTAGAAAGGACTTTAGAGTCACCCACGTGTTTCACTTAGTATTGTGTTGTATTTGAGTGTGTGTTACAATAGTTATTTGTAATCCCTGAAGATGTCTCGGTGACAGATGAAATATTGGAAGCATTAAAATTAGTTTTTAATCCTTTCCTAGTGCTATAAATATTCTATTAAACCTCCAACATGATACTTAGATCCATTGGCCTGCAAGTGTCCTATCAACAAGATATCTACTTTTTTAGGTTCAGCTGAAGATAAAATTCTGCCTTTAGCCCACCCTGGAGTGTATTAAATTCCTATTTTGGCCACACAGGCAGATCTGTAGCCATGCATCATGATGAACATTTAGCTGACGTTAAGTTATATGAGCCAGAGCCATTGGGACTTGTGACACCAAATTCTTTGGAAGAAAATTAAGGATTTCCATAAAAGTAATAATCTCTTGGAATGTTTATACAAATAGAGTTGTGAGACCTTGCTACATCAAATTAAATTTATCAAGCTATGACCCTTAAGCACCTCCTGCAAGAATCATTACAGCCCAAATTTTCACTTTTTAAGTGAAAATTTAAGCTCTACTCTTTCTGATGATACCACACTCCCATCACATTTGACAGATGGTTTACAGCTGGCCAGTTTAGAAGCAGCTACTTAGCTGACAATACTTTAGTTAAGAATTTAAATTTCCCTCTAAAATTCCAGCAACACCAATCATAATAGCAGCATACCACTAATAATAAAATAAAGATCAGAGAAGTGATTGCTTCTAAACTGCAAACCAAATTCCTACTCTTTTTAGGTAATATTTCATTTTTCCCCCACATAAGAGGCTTTTTTAAGCAACACCAAATTAATCTTTTCCTTACCTCGCTATCTAAAACACTTGCTGTTACCTCCACTAACTGTGATGCAAAATTTGGTACACCAATATCAGTACTACTCAGATCTGCTAAATGTGAAGACTGGATATAATGTGTCATTTTTCTAATCAAACTAAGACTTGACTTCCTGCAAAATATGAATTGTCACAGAACTAAATGATGAAATATGAAGAAATAAATTTTATTTTTATAAAAGTTCCTTTACATACTTATAAAAAAAATGCTCTAAAACTTTTAAATTTATAAAATTCTTTTTTCATTTTAAAAAGGAATTACAGCAATAAATATAATTAGAAAAGCACTGCCCTGAATAATAGGAAATTTATTAATTACCATAGACAATATAATATACTTAACTCTTCCCCTACATTTTACATATTCTCAAAGTGAATGAAAGGAATAATAGAGCTATTGGGACTATAATGCAATGATATCCACAGAAATATGAAATTCCGTTTACCTTACTTCAGAAACTATTAAGATTCCTTGACTTACATTAATATATATATATATATATATATATATATATATACATATATATATACACCTAAACCTCTTTTTATGCAAATATTTTTTACACAAATTCGGAGTTACGCCAATTGGGATATCAAAATTTTTTTTAAGCGATTTTTATTCACTTTTATGCGACCAACCTAAAGTCTACGTTAGGAAAAAATCCATAATTCAAGAAAATTCTGAGAATTGTGTAGAATTGCATTCTCATTGCAATTAAAAAAAATTCTAACAATTTTGTAGAATTGCATTCTCGTTTCAATTAAAAAAATTCTAAATTCTTATGAATTTCATTTATTGGGAATTCCCCGAGTTACAGTACATAACTGACTGCGCATAAAAAAGCAGTTCTTATCAGTTTGAATTTGGTGTTTGAGAAGACAACACAGTTATCACATTTTTTGCATTTGCATTTTTTAAATGAAATCAAAATAAAAATCGCTTTATAAAATTAAGAAATAATAAATGGTAAGCTATATGTAATTTTCAAACTTTCATTTCATTAACCGAAGATTTTAATCCAGCCCTCACATGATGTTGCTGATAACCAAAAAAAAAAAAGGAAAGCCGTTTCCTTAGATATAAAAATTCAAATTTTAGATCGTCTTCAAACTGGGGAAGGTGCAACGGCTTAACTTGTTCTAGAAAAGGCCAAAAAAGCTTTAGTGATGTGGATAGAAGATAATGTACAAAAAAAGAATGCCAGTTGACGGAAATTCCATCAAGCAATCAGCATTGAGATTTATGAACAGATTAAAAAATTGCAGCCAGATACTTCATCTCAATCGAGGAAAAAATATGAATTTCATGCAAGCAATGGTTGGCTGGCTAAGTTTATTAAAAGACATGCTCTTCATAATAAAAAATTCAAATTAAAGGTGAAACGGTTTCTACTGATGAAACAGCTAATAAAGCATTTCCACAAAAACTTGCTAAAATAATTGAAGATGGAAGTTACGCTCGTGAACAAGTTTGGAATATGGATGAAACTGGCCTTTTCTGGAAAAAAATGACAAACAAAACTTACGTATCAAAAATGCAAAAAACTGTTGGTGGGTTCAAAGCAGCAAAGGATTGCATAACACTCCTATTTTGTTCAAACGCTTTAGGAGATCGGATGTTAAAAATCACTGCTCATAAATCAATCATGAAAACCATGGGCAACGAAAGGTGTAGATTTTCAAAAATTGCCAGTTCATTGGATGGCCAACAAAAAAGCTTGGGTGACCATTGATATTTTCACTGAGTGGTTCCACAAACATTTTGTGCCAGAAGTTAGGCGCTATTTGAATGACAAGATCTCGAATTTAAAGTGCTTTTGATTCTTGATAATGCACCCGGTCATCCTGCCATAGAACACCCAAATGTGCAATTTTTTTTTTTTGCCACCCAATACCACATCATTGCTACAACCTCTAGATCAGGGTATAATTGCGACTTTTAAAACATATTATGTCAGATGAACATTTCAGTACGTTTTGAACAAGATAAATGATGATGAAACACTGTCAGTTATGGATGTGTGAAAAAAATTTTCAATTATGGATTGTATTGATCAGGTTCGATTATCGTTATCTGAATTGAGACCAGAAACTATGGATGCATGCTGGAAAGCTATTTGGCCCACATGTGTTAAAGAGAATGCTCCTGTTCCCTTCAATCATACTGCAGAATTCCCCAATATAATAAGTTTGGCATGTGAAATTGGCAGAGAAGGATTCGATGATCTTACGTCAGCAGATACCGAATAATTGTTAATTGATAAACCTCTTAGCGAAGACGAAATAATGGAGATTGTTTCTGAGACTCCTGAAAGCAAAGAAGTTAATGATAATGATCAAGATAATCCTACTTGTACGGCTGATATAATTAAAGAAGGTCTTAAACTGGCCAGTAATTTAGGCAATTTTTACCGCAAGGTAAAAGAGGGTATAAGGATGATGATGATGATGATGATGATTTTTCCCCGACATGATCCAAAAACTTTTCTCGACATGATCACGTGAAAACTTCCCTGCTGGGAAGTTTTCCCGTGAGTTTAAGCTGTTAAGGTCTTCGTACAGAGAATTATATCGCAACTTATCTAAAACATCAACACAGCGATTGATAACTGAGTTCATGCCTAAAACTACTGAAACAACCAGTGATACTTTTGTTCAAGACATGACAAGAACAATTCCACAAGATGAGGCGGAAGTCGATAACGATAATACCATATCTAGTAGTTCTAGTGATATTACAGTCTCACGAAAACTTTCACGTTTATTGTCAGAAACTGATGGTGAATAACATAATTTTTTTATAGAATCCTTAGCAAACAACTGAAATTAATGTTTTTTTTTTTTTTTTTAAGTTATTAAAATTCATTATATGTATGTGTGTTCTCCATGAAATGTAAATAAAAATCTTATGATCCTAACAAATTTATTGTTTTTTTCATTATTTTGCTTATATTTCACGTTTGGAACCAATCTTCACTTTTTCTATGGAGTCAGTAGTTCTTTTTATTCGAATTCTATTTACGCGTAATTTTTAGGAACATATCTATCGTAAAAAGAGGTTTAGGTGTATGTTTTTTTCGAGGTACTTTTCTTCTTTTGAAAATTACTCATTTCATGAAAAACTGAAATTGCATCCACATAACTATCAGGATGGGGTACTCTTTTCACTTTGACATGTCAGTTTGGATGATGTTGCATCTGCACTTGGTTAGATGCAATACCATCAAAAAAAAAATAATAATGATGTACACTCACCGGAAGGCTGACACAAAGTCTTGATCTGTCTCTTCTATTACTTCCCCCATGTATAGGAGAGACATATCAGATCAATTATATACCAAAACTGCAGGATATCTCTATATGTTAGCAAAACTGAATGAGGAGAATGGTAACATCTGATTCAATATTCTCCTTCTGACTTTCTTCATAAATCACCATTATTCAAATACATGCAAGAACCAAAAGATTTAAAAGTAAGCTTTTGTTCATTTTACTGTACTTTTTTATATCCTAGTGAATGGGGGGAAAGCACAGCTTGGATATTTATCTTAGAAGGAATCAGTGGAATAAAGTGCATTTTCCATTATTAGCCATATACATTATACTTGTTCTCATCATAACTTACGAGTAAAGACTTACAGACTACCACATGATTTAGAAAATACTGCAACTGTTTCACACGAATTATCCTAATTTACATTAGAAAAAAATCATTACAAAAGTGCATTATTTTATCATCATTATCATAATGCTAAATATGGATATAGGCTTTGATGTTCTGCAGTGTCGTTTTTAATGAGACTGCAGCACACCCAGTCTTCTCTTTCCAATTGGTTTATATTTTATTATTAACTGTTTAGGATATCTGGTGTTGGCCATTCACAGTTTACATGTTCTATCCAATTTTGGCTACACTGTAGTTCCCTGCTTTTCACCATCTTGCTTTTTGCCATTATGCTCTTTTGCCCCTTTCAAATATAACCATGATCCTTACACTCACCATGTGGTACTCTTTCGCCGACCTTCCACATGCTTCTTCTCTCAATCAACTTGCATTCAGTGTGTTTACAGAAGTAATGTGCAGTGCATCTCTTAGAAATTGTGTGCTGTGCGTATCTACTATTAAGTATGAATACTGTATTATAAGTACAAATATAAGATATGCACAGCACACAATTTCTAAGAGATGCACTGCACATCTCTTTCTAATGGCACCTAAGTGATAAAGCTAAAAGGAGCCATAAGCTTCTCAATTTGCAAGGAAAGCTAGAACTAATCAAATTTAGTGAGGAAGACGTGCATAAATGATATAGGCTGCAAGCTAGGCATACCATGCAGAACAGTTGGTAAAACTGTTAAGAATAAAGCCAAAGTATTAGAGGAAAGTAAAAACGCTATGCCAGTGCATACTAAGGTCATTAGAAAGTGAGACAGTCAAATTGCTGATATGGAAAAACTCTTAAATGTCTGAATTCAAAATCATATCAGCCACAGTATTCCTCTAAGCACAGGCATTATTCAGGCCAAAGTCCTAAGTCTAATACAATTAAGGCTAAAAGAGGCAAGACACCTGCAAAAGAAACATTTAAGGCTAGCAAAAGCTGGTTAAATATATTTAAGACAAGGTCCGACTTGCATAATATAAAAGTGCAGAGAGAAGTAGCTAGCACAATACCACATCTGCAGAAATTTATTCTGCAGAGCTTGAAAAAATTATACAAGAAGATGGCTATACAAAGCAACAGATTTTCAATGTAGATGAAATGGTCCAATATAGGGCTGTTTCATCTACATTGATAGCCAACTAGAACTTTTATTGCAAAAGAAGAGAAATCTATGCCTGGATTCAAAGCTGCAGTCGCCAGCTGCTAGGGACTAATGCAGCTGGCGACTGCAAGCTAAAGCCTATTCATATATACCATTCGTAGAATCCTAGGACTCTTAGAAACTATTCAAAGTCTAGCCTTTCAGTCTATTATAAGTCTAATACAAAAGCCAGGATGACTGCTGATTTATTTTTAACTTTGTTCTCAGATTTTTTCAAGCCTCCAGTTGAGGCTTATTGCAAGGAACCGAAACCTTTAAGATTCTACTGACTGTTGATAATGCTCCATGCCACCCAAGAGCTATGACTGAGACATACAAAGAAATTGAAGTTGTCTTCCTGCCTGCAAATACAACTTCATTGCTGTAGCCAATTGATCAAGGTGTGATTTCAACATTCAAATCTTATTGTCTAAGGAGGATTTTTGCATTTGCAAAGGCTATAGCTGCATTACATGATCTTTCTGAGGGATCAAAGCAAAATAAATTAAAAGCTTTCTGGAAAAGCTTCCTTATTTTCAAAGAAATGCATTCCCACACTCATGAACAATCTTGAAAGTTTTGAGGATCAAGTGGAGGAAATCAATCAATTCAATTCATATGATGAGGATCTGTTAATTAGCAGTTCAGAGAACAGGAAGCCCTGCCTGATGATACAACTCAGCCTAGGGTACTGACAAGTAAAGAATTAGAAGAAAGAATTGCCAAAATACAATATACAATTGCATTTTGGGAAAGGATTGATCCCAATTTTGAAAGAAGTGCAAAAGTACATAGAGGTTTACAAAACCAAATAGTCTGTTAGAGAATTTCTTAGAGAAAGGAGAAAGATTGACATGTGGCAAGCTACGTTGCTTCCCTATTTCAAGATGCCAACTTCACAACCATCAAAAGTTACTCCTAACAGTTCAGATTCAGAGCCATCAACATTGATAACAACCCCTAGAAGATATTCAAAGTCCCCTTCTAAAAAAAGAATGAGATTGTTTAAAGTTTCTGATGATGAGGTTTAATATTCTCCTTCCGACTTTCTTCAAAAATCACCATCATTCAAATACATGCAAGAAGCAAAAGATTTAAAAGTAAGCTTTTGTTCATTTTTCTGTACTTGTGTATATCCTAGTATGTTATTTAGCTTTCACATGCATTCGCAAGTGATTTTATATATATATCTACCCTATATATATAAAATGATAAGCCTTTTAATGTCACGTATGTATGTCACGTTTTTTGAAACGTTTTGAAACTCACGGGCTACCCTGAGTGTCGAGTCTTCAAAATTCGAGACATCAGAATTCAAGGAGAACTGGCCTACCAGTCCAGAACTCAGGGAGTTGGACGTCGGAGGGTGAGCCCCCCCCCCCCCCCCTTTTGAGTCCTCAAAATTCGAGTCATCAGAATTCAAGGAGAACTGGCCTACCAGTTCGGGAGGGGGCATAGGTGCCAGGGTAGGTGTAGGGTGTTCGGGATAAATTTGACAGTTTCGTAAGGTAAAAGAAAATCTTCTTTGTATCTATTAAATTTAATGAATTGACAAAAAAACATTACAGGCAGAGTTAATTACAATACTATCAACAAGATTTACTCAAAATAACCACCATTAGCATCGATCACAGCTTCAATTCTGCTTCGGAACCTTGAACAAGCTGATGCTACAGTCTCCCTGGGAAGGGCCGCAAAAACTGTTTTAATTTTATCCATTAACTGGGCTTTTGTATTACTGGAAGTGCGATTGGTGTCTTTTTCAACTGCGCCCCATACAAAATAATCCATGGGGTTAAGGTCTGGGGAGTTTGGAGGCCAAACATTTGGACTGGTGAAGTCGTAGAAATTTTCAGACAACCATTTTTGACTTTTCCCAGAGGTGTGGCAAGGGGCCGAATCCTGCTGCCATACATACGGCCTACCATTGGCTACCCTTGTTATCCAGGGCTTGACTACAGTTAGCAACTCCACGAACAAAGCCCGAATTCCAATGCCAGGGTTCTTCAACACCTGTTCCTGCAGATTTGCGAGGAATTCTGCTGTACGAACGCAATCAGATCGTCTGCTAGGGATCTTTCTTCTTGCTACATCCTCGTAGTCACCATTGCAAGTCTCTAGTTCATGCCTGATTGTTTTTACTGTATTCAGGGAGCATTGGGCAGCAGTCGTAATATCCTTATTTTGATGGCAGGCACGAATCATCATGATACAAGTTATTCTCTTCCATGATTCAGGTGGGTTCCAGCTATCCATCCTTTCTGACATCTTGTATATGAATGAAGAAGGGTCCAAACTTTTAAATGAAGAGAAGTGTGTGTTAATACATGTAACTTACGGAAAAATATAATTAATTATAAATATGTCAAATTTATCCCGAACACCCTGTATATATAATCAAGGTGTGATTTCAACATTCAAATCTCATTATCTAAGGAGGACTTTTGCATTTGCAAAGACTATAGTTGCATTAAATGTTCTTTCTGAGAATCAACGCAAAATAAATTAAAAGCTTTCTGGAAAAGCTTCACTATTTTCAAAGAAACTCATTCCACACTCACAAATGATTTTGAAAGTTTTGAGGATCAAGTGGAGGAAATCACTTCAAATATTGTTACTATGTCACGGGAATTTACAGATTGTTTTTTATACATTTTTTAATTTATTTTTATTTCATTATCTTTGTATAGATTCAGTTATGTTATCAGCAACATAAACACCTCATGTAAACTATGGTTTTATGCAAGGCAATGACTTTTTTATGTAAAGTATACATATTATGAATTAGCTCATCTATGTCTACCTATGTAACTATGCTTAAATAAATCCATCCCCTCAACCAATTCTATTACAGAACACGAGCAAAATTATTATTTTATTTTATTTATTTTTTTTTTTTTTTTTTTGTAGCTCATCTGTGTTATATTTTAGCTTATTTACTGTGATACATTAAGTACTGGAGGTGAGCTATAAGTTGTTTGAATTTTTTATTTCGTTTCAGTTATTTTTGTTTTTAATTTTTTTTTTCCCTCCCGTAACCTGATAACCTAGAACCCTACTGATGATGGTAAGTTGGGGAGAGCAAACAGACTACTATATAGCAAATAACAATTGTTATTAGTTCAATGTTGGGTGTGAGATTGTGTACTTTGGACTGTACAAGCAGAGCATTGTAATAATGGGAATTTCCTACAAGCAGTCAATCAAGCTAGACCCTTAGGTGGTTATACAGGACAGGCAGTTAACATTTAAGGGTCATATTGCTATGGTGGTTGAAAATTAATGACTCAGATAATTGCAATGTTGAATAGAATACAAACTTTTATAAAAATAAATAAAAGATGAAGTTATTCTCCAACTTTACCTTATTCTATAAGAACCAAATTTAGATTACATATTGTTACCTGGGTTCCAAGAAGATGGGATACAGATGAAAAGATCCAGATAGGTAACCAAGAGATGATAACAGGCCTATGGCACTGCACATAAGGACAGACCAGGGTAATCCAATCTTCAAAGCAAGTAAAAGAGAGAGGAGGAAGAGATATGGCAGAAGCACACAAAGTAGAGTCAACTCTCAATATAGCAAGCTCGTAGCAACCACAAGAGTGGTCTGTTATAGTAAATTTGGTATAGTGAATTTTGTTTAACATAGCATTGTACCTATGGAGCTTTGGTTGGGGGTTTTCAGTAGTTTGTTATAATAAGCAAGTGTGTTACAGCGGTATTTGCTAGTGAGAACTGATTGTAGTAAGTGGATCATGATATAGATTATAGTAAGTGGATCATGATATAGATTATAGTAAGTGGATCATGATATAGATTATAGTAAGTGGATCATGATATAGATTATAGTAAGTGGATCATGATATAGATACAAGTGAGATGTTAGCTTATGGAAAGTAGGGATAAAACTCACAGTCATACTCGATAACCCTGGCTAACTAAGGATGTAATTAGGAAGCATATGGCATCCAGGTTCTTTTCGTGGTGTTTGGCAAGTGTATGAAATGGCTATCATTAGGTGATGCAAGCAAGTCTACAGTGTTCTATGAGTTTTAATAGGTGTTTATGATTGACTAAAAAGGGGACTACCCTGAGATGAGTTTGAACTCCTCAGAGAAGCCTTCATAATAATACTAATTATGAATGGATGTTCATAATCATCCATACATAATTTCATTATTGATTTTAATTAGTAAATCAACACTTTGGATTCTTTCCCATCTTTGTTGACACCCATTAGAAAATAAAATTAAGTTCTATTCATAAATACAGCATTTATAATTGAAAATTATCAGATACAGCTATCTGCAATTATTTCTAAAACAATTAAATAAAAATCAATAAAAATAACATAAAAGTGAGTTCAATATAAAAACAACTTTTACCTGACTGAACGAATCATAGTATGCTGAAATGTTTGACAAAACACAGGTAGCAGTCTTTGTAGATATAATGGAGCCATTTCAGGATCACCTTTGGGTTCATTGTCATCATCCACTTCCTGAACCTTTTTCTCACCAGCTCTGGAACTTTCAACAGGGCACATCCACTCTCCTTGAAGAAAATAAGATTTTCAACTCCATAAATTTTCAAATAAACCAAAAAAATTGTTTCACTCATTTCATGTCGCAATTTTTGTTATTGTTTGAATAAACAGAAAAATGCAAAGTTCTAAAATATTTAAAAGAGCATATTATTATCATTTAATTATCTAACTGCATTAGAATGCTAGTAACAATGACAACTCAAATTTCATAACTATGATCCTCATCTCACTTTATAGCAAACTATTAGGAAGTCATGAATATAAAGAATATCAATATACCAAACCATTCACAATATAATAATAACCCTATTTCTTTTGTATCTGCGAGTTTACTTGCACAAGAGTTGACTGTGTCTTCATAGTGCAAGCTGCAACACTTCCCCATCTCCCACCAATCCATTTTCAAAGATTACTTCATGTTTGCAAAGCTAAAAATTCCTAAACAATCACAGCATATGATTGTTTAGGAATTTAACTAAACTATCATATGGTCCGAAAAATTCTGTTATCAGGAAACAAGATACTAAATTAATTCTTCTGTTAGCAAATTCAATACATTCTCTATAATAAGATACTAAAATATATTTCTCGAATGTAATTATGAGAGATTGAGATATATATCTCATACCTAGTACATAGAGATAAAGCAGTATCTCTGCAGCATAACAAAGGTCTCACTTTTTTGGTATTCTTTAATTTCATCAAATCCTGCCATTCCTAGTCCCAAGACCAGTTGAGAAAAGAAGATTGTTGAACTTGTGGCTAGCAACCACAATACACATAAATAAAGTTTTTCTGCTACAGAAACCTCAAAAAACTGAAGGAAATTTCAGCACAAACTAATAATGGTCGCATGTATCTGAGAGATACATGCGACCTAAGCTGCAATTTTTTCGATCGCGACTTCCGCAGGGTTAAATAAGGTACCAATGTACTTATCCATAGTTGGAAATACCGTACTTACTCGAATATAACTCATCTTCGCATATAACTCGCACCATGCCTGATTTTACTTTTCAAAAAAAGAAAAAAGAAATAGGGGTGCTTAAGGGTCAAAGCTGTATAACTGAGAGGAGACCTCTACGTAGCCTTTAAAGGAATACGGAGAACCGACCAGGGCTTCTAAAATAATGTCCAATCCTCACCTTCTCGTGGTACAGCCTGTTGGGTATCTACCTGGATAGTGAACGAATGAGGATGGGCTGGCAATTTGGGATTTAGCTAATATACAGAATGATGGTACAGCATAAACGTGTGGACAGACTTATGTGTTCGTCGAACATGTTGTTTATTATTTTAACGGTATAATAGAACACAGAAACTAAGTAAATAATTAATTTGTTAACTTGATGCTGATATTTCGCTGGTGTTATAACCAGTGTTTGTGTTTTTGTGCTCTGAAGATGCTGGTTATAACACCAGCGAAATATCAGCATCAAGTTAATAAATTAATTATTTACTTAGTTTCTGTGTTCTATTATACCATTAAAATAATAAACAAGATGGTACAGCATGACAAAATTTCATGCCGGCTGGGGCATCGCCCGGTTACACAAGGCCCTCATTGTTTCCGCCAGGGAACCAGGGCGAACAGAGAAAAGTAAGCTACTGGAACAAATCTGAAAGCACACCCCAACTCAACATCACCAGAGTTAAAGATTGGTACTATCAACATAAGAAGCCTGAATGGCAAAAAATGGAGTTAGCTGAGGAATTAGATAAGTACCAGATCGACATAATAGGGGTGACTGAAACAAAAAAGACAAAAACTGGTGAGATCTTTCTGAGCAATAAATACAAAATGTTATAATCAGGCAATAACAATCAAGGAAAAGAAGGAGTAGCCATAGCATTCAACACAAAATACGAGACTAATCTTTTTGAATGGCAGGCATTCTCAAGTAGAGTGATGTGGGCAAATATCAGAATGGGGAACTGGACAATGAGACTTATTTGTGCCTATGGTCCCACAGAAGGTTCTACTAAGGTAGAAGTGGAGGAATTTTTTGATGCTTTAGAAAAAGCAACTGACGCAATGAAAAAGGAAAAGTTGGTCCTCATTGGGGATCTAAATAGCAGAGTAGGAAATGATTATCAGACAAACAAAAATATTTTGGGAAAATTTGGAGAAAAGAGCAAAGCTAATATAATGGCAAATACCTATAGGATTTCTGCTCAGGACATGGACTGGTTATTACTAACACCATGTTCCAACATAAAAATGTACACAAATTCACATGAAGAGAAGAGGCAACAAGGAATAAGAAAAGTCTCATTGACTATGTTATTGTTTATAATGATGTTTTCTCCCTGGTGCAGGACACCAGATTGTACAAAGGATTTGAAATTGGAAGCAATCACTATTTAGTCTTGAGCAGGATAAAACTGAATTTAATGTTGAAAAGAATAGCATGTAAGAAAGTTTTAAAGCAAATAAAAGTTGAGCAGCTCTCAGATGTGAACTGTAGACTAAAATACAAAGCTTATTGAAGAAAAAATGAAAGAGTTTGAGAACAGGAACCAAACCTTGGAGATTCAGTGGCAAGCCTTGAAGAAAACCCTGATTGATTCAGCCAGAGAGGCATGTGGTGAGGTTGTCTGCAAGGATAGAAAAATCAGAATTCCATGTTGGACACAGGAAGGTAAAGAGGCAGTGAAAGAAAAGAAGAAAGCATATCAAAAGTTCCTGGCAAAAAAGTCAGCTTGTGAGCTTAGAGAAGACAGAGGCAAATGTAAGAAAGCTAAACACTGTGTAAAACTAGCTAAACAAAAGTCATGGGAGGACTTTGGCAAGAACATAGAAAATAAATATCAAGAAAGTGGGAAAATATTCTGGAGATTGTTGAAGAAGCTTAGGAATGGAGGAAAGGGTGCTGTAAAAGGAGTTAGAGATGATAAAGGTGACACAAAAACGCGAGAAAAAGATATCCTTGAAGTATGGAGTAATTATTTCGAAAAATTGCTAAATAAAACAAGCAGTGATAGCACAGTGGTAAAAAACACTCAACAGGCCTACAGTCAGGAATACATATCTATACTTGATGTAGAAAAAGCCATCAAAGGCTTCAAATGTAAGAAAGCAGCACAAGTAGATGTATTCGACCAGAAATGCTGAAGTATGGTGGTATAAAAGTCTTACAGTGGCTGCACTGCATAGTTCAAAAGGCCTGGACAGAGGGACGAATTCCCGATGATTGGAAGAGAGCTCTCATAGTACCCATATATAAAAAGGGAAATAAAACTGAATGTGAGAATTACAGAGGTATTTCCCTACTGAGTATTCCTGGCAAGATTTATGCAAGTATACTTGAGAAACAGTTGAGAAGAATTGTGGAAGAGAAGCTTGGTGAAGAACAAGCTGTATTCAGGCCAAATAGAGGCTGTCAGGATAAAATCTTCACTTTACGACAAATGTCCATGAGAAAGCATGGGAATATAACAAAAATCTGTATTTAAGTTTTGTCGATTTGGAAAAGGCATATGACAAGGTGCCAAGAGAGAAGCTATTCAATGCGCTACAGTTATATGGTGTCAATGGGTCATTATATCAAGCAATACTTAGTCTTTATTTGAGTTGTAAGTCAGCAGTTAGAATTGAAGGAAGCACAGGAAGATGGTTTAATGTTAAATCTGGTGTGAGACAAGATGCACATTATCCCCTCTGTTATTCATTAAAAATATGGATCACATTTTGAAGGAAAGTGGTGTTAAACATGATATCAGAATTGGAGATGTTAATGTCAGCTCTTTTGCTTTATGTTGACGATGTAATACTTCTAAACAAATCCGCTACAAGTTTGCAAGATTCCCTGACTAAACTGAATAACTGTTGTAATATATTTTGTATGAAGGTCAGCAATAAAATGACAAAGACAATGAAAATATGTAGAATCATTGAAAATGTCAACTGCATTGTGAACGGAGAACCTATGGAACAAGTAAAACATGTCAGCTACTTAGCACGATTTTCAGTGAAGATGGTAAATTAAATATGGAAATAGACAACAGAATCAACAAAGCTGGTATGATGGGAAGTCAATTGAATAAATTCATATGGAATAAAAGAGAAATTAGTTGGAACACTAAATTAGCTATATACAAGATAGTGTTCAAACCAGTTTTAACTTATAGATCTGAGAACTGGGTCAGAAGTAAAACATTTGACCAAAGACTAGAGACCACAGATATGAGAGTTCTGAGAAAGATTAGAGGCATGAACAGATGGCATCAATGGCAATATCATATTAAAAACAAGGATATTAGGAAAGAACTTGACATTGTCAGCATCCAGGAACGCATTAGCAGAGCTAATCTCAGGTGGGTATGGTCACTTAAACAGAATGGGCGAGGAACGATTAGCAAAACAAGTGTTCTCTGCCAGGATGGTAGGAAAACGCTCCAGAGGAAGACCAAGATGTAGGTGGATTGATACGGTACAAAGTCCTTTGGCGATAGAAATATAAGATCTGGTAATGTGAGTCGACAAATAACAGACTGATTTGGAGGAAAATTGTAGATAGGAAGTTAGTAATGATGTAAATTTTTCATGTAGTACTATCATATCCTGTACACCCCTCGACGGTACATGTCAGGAATTTGATGATGATGAAAAAAGAAATTAAAAAGTTTCACCTTGCACATGAAAAAAAGCTTAAACACGTGCACGTTGGGGCGATAGTAACTGCTCCCGCTGTAATCAACACACCCTCCCCAATAGCCACTATACTGCAGAGGCAAGAAAAACAATTACTTTTATTATGTCAGTGAATAAGGTATGAGCAGTCTGTGTAATATATTTCTCAACAAATAGTGTAATTAGAGACAACTTGGATAAAAACAACACTAATGAATGAATCACATGTCCCCTCATACAGAAACTATGCTGTATAGACTCAAGCAAAACCATATGACAAACACAGTATCTAACAAAAATCTACTGTTATTAATTAGATGTGTGTGAGTTCGCAAAGCAGTAATGAAATTCAACCGAACGTGTTAAAACTAAGAAATATATATATAGTGAATATTGTTATGGCAGTTTCACATATGGAATTCGGTTGAAGAGAGTTAGCATTCCAACTCAACCGGTGGCGTGCTTTTAGCTTTCGATCGCACAATCTTTTGTTAATACCAATCATATGCACTTCTTAATAACCTGTCATTGCTGTCTGTTTCGCGTTAGGCTTAATTATCGTAAAGAGAGAAAAGTCACAAAACAGAAAATGTTCCGGGTCCAGTGCATAAAAAAGTTCCGTTGCCAGGAACTGGAGAGCCCTGGCTTAATTTAACCATTGGTTCCCAGAGTATAAAAGCTGCTGTTTCACTACTATGTAGGAGCTGCTGCTGTGAATATATTGCTGCATAGATATTTGAAATTGAAGTTCTGCACTGGAAATTTCAAATTAAACAGTTTTATGTCACATGTTTTCAGAAGTCCGATGTCCGACATTTTTTTCTTTTGGTAAGTGTTTAAAAGTTCGAAGTTTAAGAACCAATTTATAAATTAATTACAATTATTGCATGATGCCTCTGGAATTTATTTTAAGCAAGAAGATGAAGCGTAAATTGAGTGATAATGGTCATTTATTGATAAAAGACAAAGAAAATGAAGAAAATATTTTTTGGAAATGTGATCAGTTTCAAAAAATGCATTGCCATGTGCGTATTCATACAGCTGGCGACAAACATTATCAAACGAATTAACATAATCATACTGGTAACATGGCACGGGTTGAAGCTGCGAAGCTACTTAATGAGATTAAAGATCGAGCCCATTCAACTAGCGATGGGACTCATCGAATTATCATGGAAGCATATATAGAAATATCTCCTGCCTTCATCGGCCAAATGCCGAGCAATGCCTCTGTAAAGAAGTCTATTCGAAGAACCCGAAATCAAGCAGGACAGGTACCACCAAATCCAAATTCGTTAAGTAATTTAATTATTCTGCCTATATATAAAATCACCTATGGAAATGAAGAGTTCCTTTTGCATGCCAGCAACGATGGCCGCAACAGATTGCTGATATTTTCTACTAAACGAAATGTACAGTTATTGTTGCAATCGACAACATGGTATGCATGTGGCACTTTTAAAACTACTCCTCTTTTTCAGCAGCTGTACACAATTCATGGCATTATAAACGATAATGTGATTCCTGCTGTTTATGCATTGATGCCTCGAAGGAATGAAGATACATACCATAAAGTTATAAACACGTTAAAAAATTTGGAACCAAATTTGTCGCCAAATTTAAAGTGGCTTCAATAAATTCGTTCTATGAAGCATTTCAAAATAGTCAGCAAAAAGGTTGCATTTTTCACTTTTCCCAGTGTATATTTCGCAATATTCAAGCAAGTGGTCTTCAACAATGATACGAAACTGATTCCCAATTTGCAATAAAAATGCGCATGATATCGGCAATTGCTTTCGTGCAATTGCTGATATCATGCGGAAATGTGATCGAAATGTTATGTGAAAATAATGACTATCCTGCTGAAGCTCAGTCTGTTCTGCACTACATAGAAGACACCTGGATTGGCAAACCTGATCATTGATCACTTCGTCGTCCACCTCGCTTTCCCCATTCCTTACGGAATTGTTACCATGCTGCTCTAGAAGGGTTACCAAAGACAAACAACTCATGCGAAGGGTGGCATCGTGCATTCAGCAAACTAATTGGTGCTTCTCATCTGACAATATGGAAGTTTCTAAAAACTTTGAAGGATGAGCAACATTTCAATGAGGGGAAAATAGAGCAATATATAGCTGGCACCCAACCTCCTGGTAAGAAACGTTATCGAGATACTGCAAAAAGACTTCAGCTCATCGTTAATGATTATGAAAATCATGAAACTCTTGATTACTTAAGAGTTGTCCATCATTTTTTATTTTGAAAACTTTGTGGCTATGCATTCACCTTTTTTGTTTCATTTTTTTCCCCATACTGCTCAATTTTGAATACTATGAAATAAAAAGTGTTCCTTTTCACGATCATCAAAACAGTCCTTTTCAGAACTACAAATATTGATAGAGAGATGCCTGACTGTACTGATTCCAGTTCCTCTTGAAGATAAATTTTTAAGTTGTTTCAATAACAACAGAATAATAATTGCTCCTATCCTTTGCAGATAACAAACAGTTCAAATAATTTTAATTTTCACTAATAGATTTCATGTTATCGTTTCATGTATAACATTATTTATGGTGTTCTTTTATCCCCTAAAAATAAGTCTCGATTATTACAACTGCTGATTGTTGTCAGAAATCTGACAACAATCAGCAGCTAGTTGGATATAACTATTCTCCCTAAATATTCTTAAATATGGTGCTCTTTCTCCATCCTATCCCAATTCTGTAACAATTAATATTCCATCCACAGAGCCTGTAGTAAGAAAGAATAGGAACTTTATACGTAAATTTTTTTCCACATATATCCGCAATGAATTTTCATGCGATTAATTTTCCCCACGAGTAAATTTCCAGCAATGAATAGTCTCTGCGATGAATTTTCCTCACGATGAATAGTCTCCGGGATGAATTTCACTCAGATGAATTTTCCTCCGCGTCTTCACGATGAATTTTCTCTGTGACCAATTTTCATGCAATGAACTGTCCGGACACAGTCCCTGCATAGGCTAGATAGCTACAATTTAATCATCATCAAATTCCTTTTTTGTACCTTCAGGGGGTGTATGGGCCACAATTTAATTTCAGACTTAATTTAGTACAGCTTATTATTAAACTCTCTATTCCAAAATGACTGCTGCTGCTGCTGGAATAAAAATTTGTGCCCAATAAACTGCCGGTAATCAGTTACAGGTAGATGATGGATGCTTGAGAAACCAATCTGGACAAGCTGAAATAGGTGCAGCCTGATTTCTCTTTATCCTAATCTGACTTGGAATCCAACATAAATGTACATGTAAGTTTCATACATGAGGTATTGTATTCAAATGAGTTCTGCATGCTTCTGTAGTTCTAGACTTTTCATTACCTGAAGAGAACTCCATGAGTCTGAACATATTAGGGCAACTTTGGTAGAGATAGCAAGCTGATGTACGAGGGTGGTCTGAAACGTTCTCGGCCTGACAATGAAAAAACGCATTTATAATTTCAAAATTATTTTTATTTTTCAACATAATCTCCCTTAAGACTAATGCATTCATTCCAGCAATGCTCCAGCATCATTATCCCATCCCTGTAGTGGTTCTCAGTAAGATCTGCAAAATACCCCTCTACAGCTGCAATCACCTCTTGATGCAAAGAAAAACGCTGACCAGCAAGGAAGAGTTTTAGTTTTGGGAAGAGATTGAAGTCAGATGGGGCCAAATCTGGGGAATAGGGCGGATGTTCCAACAATTCATAGTGCAGATTCCTTAATTTTCCCATTGCCAAAACACCTTTGTAAGCAGGCGCATTGTCCTGATGAAAGATGATTTTTTTCTTCTGCAAACCAGGTCTTTTCTCGCGAATTTTTTTGTCGTCTGGTTAAAAGATTAGAATAATATTCCCCAGTATTGTTTTACCCTTTGCAAGATAATTAATAAACAAAATGCCTTCAGCATCCTAAAACACCGATGCCATGACCTTTCCTGCTGATGGAACAGACTTTGTCTTCTTTGACGCTGAACAACCGGCTTCTATCCACTGTTTTGACTGCTGTTTGGATTCTGGTGTGTAATGGTGAATCCAAGTCTCATTCATAGTAATAAATCAATGCACAAAATCAGTTTTATTTTTGTTAAAATACTCCAGGCACTGTTCAGAGAGTTTCATACGAGTGCGTTTTTGAACTGCAGTGAGCAAGTGTGGCACCTATCTTGAGCAAAGCGTTTTCATTTGTAATTCTTCATGCAAAATACATCCTACATGTTCTTTTGAAATGCCTATAGTCTCAGCAATTTCACACATTTTGACTCGCCAGTCATCCAATACCATATCGTGCACTTGATCAATGATTTCTGGTGTTGTTACACTTTTTGGACGTCCTTCACGTGGATCATCTTCAACGCTGGTACCGCGACATTTAAACTTGACAGCCCATTTCTTAATTGTCGAAATGAAGGAGACGAGTGCCCATGAACCTTTATGAACTTCGAATGAATTTCTTTGGCGTTAAACCTTCTTTTACAAAGAATTTTATAACCATATAATACTCAATGTTATCCATTTCAAGGGATACAGACAATACTTTTGCTTCAGACAGCTGTATAAAACAAACTACTTGATAGAGTGACTTGCAATTTCACATGGATGCTTATGATAGATGTATCAATTTAGAAAAAAAAAAAATCTTGACGATAGTGTTGCCATCTATGGACGAGGCCGAGAACTTTTCAGACCACCCTCATACTTTAGCTCTATTGCATACAGCTCAGCTGTAAGTTGTGAGACTAGCAGAGATTTGTGCAGATATAGATGTCTGAAAAGACAGCAGATCCCAATAGGTCCTCTGATATTGATCTGTCTGTGAAGATAGCAATAAAATCACAGTATTCTCTTCTGTGTACATGAAAGAGATGTTGTTAGACAATGGAAGATGAGGAATATTTTAGTAGCTAACATAACGAATAGCTGCATGGTGGTATGCATGAATGCCACAGTGCTAGTGTATTTAGTGGCAACTATGTTATGTTGTCTACCTTAAGATCTAAAGATTGTAAGAGAGCTTTTATTTGCAACAATCCCGATAGTTTTATGGCAGTATGTCAATTAATGTAATGATTCTCACATTGTAAACAAAAAATATTTGTTCATGTGGACTGGTCTGGCAGGGATTCTATTTTTGTAGCATGTAACAGAAACAACTATTGACAAAGCAAAAAAGATTTTTTTTTGTTTTGATGTATTCACTAGGGATCAGTGAAATTTGAAATGCTCCAGTTGCAATTCTTATGGCTTGATGATGAACAGTATCTAGCCATTGCATTTTAGGGTACTCTTTCTCTCTCTCTCTCTCTGGCAGAAACATAGATTAGGACCCACAATCAAGTTTTGATCATATCAATGGCCTGTCATATCAAAGAACACCTGTCAGTACCTCAAGATGAAGAAGATAAGGTGAAAAGGATATTCATTGCTTTACAGCACTTACCTCGCAAATGTCTTACATGTGGGAGGAAGGAAAGTTTATTGTCAAATATGAGTCCCAAGAGTTTGGCTTTTGATGCAATTGAAATTAATGTTTGTCCTAGTCAGAGTTTTGGGTTAGGATGAAGGCCACATCTGCAGCAAAACTGTACTGTATTCTACTGTGAAAATCTGAACCAGTTTGCAAGAATTCATTTGGAGATATAGTCAATGGCTTGCTGCAGCTGTCTTTCTATGACCTTCACATTACATGAAATACAGAAAATGGTGGTCATTCACATAGAAGGCATTACTTACTGCTGTTAGTTATTCAGTTATTGGGTTGACTTTGATTGCAAAAATAGTGTGACACTTAAAACTAAACCTAGCAAAAAAATCAAAGTATTCTCTTCTGTGTACATGAAAGAGATGTTGGTAGATTGTGGGATGCCCACCTCTTGGGTATGTGGTCAGGAGAGAGCAGTTCTCACTCAGCCTTTGAAGATTCATTTGGATAGTAAATTAAAAAAAAGAAGATTACCTCTGAGACCAAAATGTTGTAGGTCTCTCAATATTCCAAACCTCCACACAGTGACATATGCTTTTTAACATATAAAAGAAAATCCAAGAGGTGCTTAAGGGTCAAAGCTGTATAACTGAGAGGAGACCTCCACATAGCCTTTAAAGGAATGCGGAGAACCGACCAGGGCTTCTGACCTAATGTTCAATCCTCACCTTCTCGTGGAGCACCCTGTTGGGTATCTACTTTGATACTGAACGAACGAGGATGGGCTGGCAATTTGGGATTTAGCCGACCAAATTGTATTCTTATTGGTTAAAACAAAATAAAAAATGATGGTACAACATGACAAAATTTCATGCCGGCTGATTAATAAACAAGGCCCCCATTGTTTTCGCCAGGGAACCAGGGCGAACAGCGAAAAGTCAGCTACTGGAACAAATCTGAAAACAAACCCCAACTCAACATCACCAGAGTTAAAGATCGGTACTATCAACATAAGAAGCCTGAATGGCAAAGAAATAGAGCTAGCGGAGGAATTAGGTAGGTACCAGATCGACATAACAGGGGTGACTGAAACAAAAAAAGACAAAAACTGGTGAGATCTTTCTGTGCAATAAATACAAAATGTTATATTCGGGAAATGACAATCAAGGAAAAGAAGGAGTAGCCATAGTATTCAACACAAAATACGAGGCTAATCTTCTTCAATGGCAGTCAGTCTCAAGTAGAGTAATGTGGGCAAATATGAGAATGGGGAACTGGACAATGAGACTTATTTGTGCCTATGGTCCCACAGAAGGTTCTAGTAAGGTAGAAGTGGAGGAATGATTTGAGGCTTTAGAAAAAGCAACTGACACAATGAAAAAGGAAAAGTTGGTCCTTGTTGGGGATCTAAATAGCAGAGTAGGAAATGATTGTGAGACATACAAAAATATTTTGGGAAAATTTGGAGAAAAGAGCAAAGCTAATAATAATGGCAAATATCTGTTGGATTTCTGCTCAGGACATGGACTGGTTATTACTAACACCATGTTCCAACATAAAAATGTGCACAAATTCACATGGAGAGAAGAGGCTAGGAATAAGAAAAGTCTCATTGACTATGTTATTGTTGATAGTGATGTTTTCTCCCTGGTGCAGGACACCAGAGTGTACAGAGGATTTGAAATTGGAAGTGATCACTATTTAGTCTTGAGCAGGATAAAATTGAATTTCATATTGAAAAGAATAACATGTAAGAAAGTTTTAAAGCGAATAAAAGTTGAGCAGCTCTCGGATGTGAACTGTAGACTAAAATACAGAAAGATTATTGAAAAGAAAATGAAAGAGTTTGAGAACAGGAATCAAGCCTTGGAGATTCAGTGGCAAACTCTGAAGAAAACATTGATTGATTCTGCCAGAGAGGCATGTGGTGAGGTTGTGTGCAAGGATAAAAAAATCAGAACTCCCTGGTGGACACAGGAAGTTAAAGACGCAGTGAAGGAAAAGAAGAAAGCATATCAAAAGTTCCTGGCAAATAAGTCAGCTTTTACTCTTACAGAATACAGAGACAAATGTAAGAAAGCTAAACAGTGTGTAAAACTAGCTAAACAAAAGTCATGGGAGGACTCTGGCAAGAATATAGAAAATAAATATCAAGAAGGTGGCATATTCTGGAGGTTGTTGAAGAAGCTTAGGAATGGAGGAAAGAGTGCTGTAAAAGGAGTTAGAGATGATAAAGGTGACATGAAAACAGGAGAAAAAGATATCCTTGAAGTATGGAGTAATTACTTTGAAAAACTGCTAAATGAAACAAGCAGTGATGACAGCGCAGTGATGACAGCACAGTGATAAAAAAAACACTGACCAGGCATGCAGTCAGGAATACGTATCCATATTTGAAGTAGAAAAAGGGATCATAGGCTTGAAATGTGGAAAGGCAGCAGGTGTAGATGATATTCGACCAGAAATGCTGAAGTATGGTGGTATAAAAGTCTTACAGTGGCTGCACTGCATAGTTCAGAAAGCCTGGACAGAGGGACGAATTCCCGATGATTGGAGTAGAGCTCTCATAGTACCCATATATAAAAAGGGAAATAAAACTGAATGTGAGAATTACAGAGGTATTTCCCTACTGAGTATTCCTGGCAAGATCTATGCAAGTATACTTGAGAAACGGTTGAGAAGAATTGTGGAAGAAAAGCTTGGTGAAGAACAAGCTGGATTCATGCCAAATAGAGGCTGTCAGATCAGATCTTCACTTTACGACAAATAGTCGAGAAAGCATGGGAATATAACAAAGATCTGTATTTAAGTTTTGTCGATTTGGAAAAGGCATATGACAAGGTGCCAAGAGAGAAGCTATTCAATACGCTGCAGTTATATGGTGTCAATGGGGCATTATATCAAGCAATACTTAGTCTTTATTTGAGTTGTAAGTCAGCAGTTAGAATTGAAAGAAGTACAGGAAGATGGTTTAATGCTAAATCTGGTGTGAGACAAGGATGTACATTATCCCCTCTGTTATTCATTATCTATATGGATAACATTATGAAGGAATGTGGTGTTAAACCTGATATCAAAATTGGAGATGTTAATGTCAGCTCTTTGCTTTATGCGGATGATGTTATACTTCTAAATAAATCCGCTACAAGTCTGCAAGATTCTCTGACTAAATTGAATAGCTGTTGTAATAGATATGGTATGAAGGTCAGCAATAAAAAGACAAAGACAATGAAAATAGGCAGAATCATTGAAAATGTCAACTGTGTTGTGAATGGAGAACCTGTGGAACAAGTAAAACATTTCAGCTACTTAGACACGATTTTTACTGAAGATGGTAAATTAAATATAGAAATAGACAACAGAATCAGCAAAGCTGGTATGGTGGGAAGTCAATTGAATAAATTCATATGGAATAAGAAAGAAATTAGTCGGAACACTAAATTAGCTGTATACAAGACAGTGTTCAAACCAGTTTTAACTTATGGATCACGTTCTCTAGTCTTGACTGAAGACTAGAGACCGCAGATATGAGAGTCCTGAGAAAGATTAGAGGTGTGAACAGATGGCATCAATGGCAATATCATATTAAAAATGAGGATATTAGGAAAGAACTTGACATTGTCAGCATCCAGGAATGCGTTAGCAGAGCTAATCTCAGGTGGTATGGTCACTGAAATAGAATGGGAGAGGAAAGATTAGCAAAACAAGTGTTCTCTGCCAGGTTGGCAGGAAAACGACCCAGAGGAAGACCAAGATATAGGTGGATTGATACGGTACAAAGTGCCTGAGACGATAGAAATATAAGATCTGATAATGTTGGAGTCTTGACAAGTAACAGACTGATTTGGAGGAAAATTGTAGATAGGAAGTTAGTAATGATGTAATTTTTTCATGTAGTACTGTCATATCCTGTACACCCCTTGAGGGTACATGGCAGGAATTTGATGATGATGAGGAAGAAAATCCAAACAAGTGCTCAGGTTTTAGGAAGGCATTGCTAATGAATGCTTCTAGATTGACTAGATAATCAGTACTAGAATGTGTTCGGGGGGGGGGGGGGGGGGAATTATTTCTCTCCAAAAACCATAAAAGATGAGAGTTAACTATATTTTCCATAATCTTGCACAAGTAGCTGGTGAGAGCAATTAGACAGCAGCTATTTGGGGATTTTGGATCCTTCCCTGGTTTAGATAAGGCAATAAAATTGCCCTTTGCTATCCAAAAATATACTCTCACAGAAAATTATATTTTAAAGGTGCAGCCATTCATCTAGATGACAAACAGATGTTTTACCATCTCATAATGCATATTATCTGGTCCAAGTGCAGTTGAACAGGACTTAAACAAATCAGCTTTCATTTCTTCTTTAGTGAAATGCCTGTTACATTCCTCAGTGCCATTTGAGGAAAAAAGAATTTTTTCTTCAAATGGCACTGAAGAAAAGGATGATAAGAAGTTGCTGATGTTTTAACAAAAATCTCAAGTGCATGGGCAGCTGTGCAACCATTATGTTCTAGGTTTAAGAGCTGGTGGGTAATGGATTTTTTTTCCATATTTCTTTGCTGTTAGTGTACTTGTTATAGAAGACATATATTGGATTCAGGATTTCTTTGGGTTCTGACATGAATGTATCTTGCTCAGGCTGTGGGGGGTATCTCAGGAAAATACCCCAAGCTTTCTTCTTAGCTTCTATGGCTGATGTGCAGACATCATTCCAACATAGCTTAAGCAAACACAGAAACATGTTTTAGGAATTGCAGTTGTGGTGGGTTGCATAATATACACTAGTGGCCGAAATTGTGGAAACCTTTTTAAAAAAATGTATTTCTGAGGTTTGAAGGCTCATAACCACTTTTTTTTTGAGTAATATCATAAAATTATATATATCAATGGAAAGATAATTTAATCAAGAATATAATGCAATAACTTTTATGAAGGATTTTTTTATTAGAACAGCAGTTATAAAGAAGAAAAGTGAAACACAGAAAAAATGAGATATACAAAAATTCTCGCAACGTGAGTTAATCGTGAGTTAATACTTAGTTGGGTAACCTTTAGCGTTAATTATGGCCTTACAACGTTTTCCCATGGAGTGAACCAAGTTTTTTAGTTCTGTAGCTGTTATAATGTGAAACCAAGATTGAATTATTGCTTCAATTAATTGGGTTTTGTTGGTGGGTTGCTTCTGACTAACAAGTTTCTTTAGTAGGCTTCAAAGATTTTCGATTAGGTTAAGGTCTGAGCTATTCTCAGGCCATTCCAGCAGTGGAATATGATTATCTTGACACCAATGTATATCATTGAATATTATAATGAATTTACAGTATTTCAAATATAAAGTAATAAATAGGTCTACTTTCAACAAATACCTAATCTAACTAGGAAAGAGTACCCACTTTTTAATCTTCTTCGTCAAAACCCAAAAATTCATCTCCAGAGCTAAATGAAGACACACTTGAAACCGCTTCTAAATCAGAATCCGAGTCCTCATACAACAAATTGTCCTCTGTACCATCCAGTGTATTACTAATGCCACCCTTCTTAAATGATTTAACCACTGTCTCAGTTTTCACAGCATCCCATGAAGCTTTGACCCACTCACAAACTTATTTTAACATATTAACATATTTTTATTTTAATCTGCATGCATAGCTGGTTTCTCTTCATGAATCTTGAACACCATGATGTTGATCCAGTAAAGTTGGCAATCCCTCAGTGGCTATCACTTTCGCTAGATGAATAATCATTTTTAGACACTGAAAGTTTGTGAGTGGGTCCCTTTTCTGTGGTCTAAAATCCAAGTATTCAGTTCTGCCTCAAGTTCTGGCCAGTTGCAGTTCCACTTCGTAGGTTATGTTTACTACGAGTTGCTTTTTTTTAGATCCTCTTCCTGATTCCACAAAGTTCTTATCATTTTCTCAGTTGATGGTGGACCGAAATGCCTCTCTGCAGTCCTGTTTCCATGTTCTTTAGTATATGCAATCACATGTAGCTTGTATGCAATATTGTAGCAATGTCGAAGTTTTTCAGCCATAATTTGCCAAGAAATTTTGAGAAAATTTAACAGCAGAAGTTTATCATCATTCACAACAATCACAACAACAATTGGAAAGTTTAAACGAACAGGAACACAGCTGTGATTGTCGATGACAGTGCATGCGCATCCACTGATCTCTATGCATCTGGAATGCTCTCACACACCACAAGGAAGCAAGAAAGAAATCGCATAACTCAGAACAGAGAAAATTTCCAGCAATGAAAAGTAATAAAAAACTGAGTATCGGCGTATAAGATGCACCCTGTTTTTCAGACCTGTTTTCAAAGAAAAAAGTGCATCTTATATGCCGGCAAATATGGTACTTTTATATGCAATACAATTTATTATTATTAAGAGACCTCCAGGGAGTCAGGGACTCATTGAGGGAGGCCACATACTATACGCACCAGCTATCATACTTATTTTGAATTCATTCACACTGCTTACTCCCACAACATCCAATGGCAATCCATTCCAATCACACACCGCTCTATGAGAGAAAAATCTAGCCCCTACCCCATTCTTAGAGGCACTCATTCTTGGCTTCCAAGGATGCCCTCTTGTCCTTTCCCCACCCTCCATAAATTGAAAAATTCCATCAGTTGAAATCCTGTATGACTCTTTCAGAAGTTTGTAAGTTTTAATCATATCACCACTCTTTCTCCTGTTTGCTAGTGTCTGCAGTCTACAAATTTGTAAGTACACGTGGATAGGCTTATGTGTTTGTCAGACATGTTATGATAGGTTTCACGGTATAAAAGAACACAGATGGTTAAGAAAATAACTATTTATTAACTTAAAAGCTAATATTTCGCTGGTCTTATATCCAGCATCTTCAGAGCACATAACACAAAGTTTGTTACAAAGGCAAGACAACCATAATCTGGTGTAACAGTGGGGACAGTATAAGTGATTGCAGCATGCAACACAAGATTAAAGTCCTAATATGGTGCCATCTAGGTTAAAAAAAAAAAAAAAAAAAATTCAAAGTTTTGAAATAGTAGTCCAAATGATAAAAAATAAAAGTAATAAATATTAATTTGGTCTTAGGATGACTGTCTCCCAAATCTTTGGTTGATTTATACAGCCATACTTGTTAAGGTTTGGGGTATGTTTCAAGGCTTCTGTTGATTCCAGGAACAACCTCTCTGACTTGTAGAAGCTTCTGTGCATTACTTTTGTTTCTTTCCAATTGATCCTGTGTGCAGGGGTATCCAGAGCATGGTCTGCCAGACCCGACTTACCATAGCGAAAGTGTCGGATATATTTTTTGTGTTCACTGAGGCGGATGTCCACGTTTCTTCCTGTCTGTCCGTAGTAGGCTTGATGGCAAGAACAGGGCACTTCATAGACACCAGGATGTGATAAAGGAGTGCATTTGTCCTTGGGTGAACGGATGAGAGTTGCTAATTTTTTATAAGGTTTAAATACTGTGCGTAATTGGTGTTTGTCAAGCACCCTAGATATCTTTTCAGATGTGCCTTTAATGTATGGGATGGTGATTGTTTTGTTGTAGTCTTCTGTGGTAGATAGAGGAGATTTATTGGTAGCATTTAGTATGTTATCTATTTTACGGGGATTATAACCATTGTTTAAGAAGGTTTGACGTAGGTGAGAAAGTTCAGCAGTCAGAGCACTGTCATTGGAACAGATTGCTCTAGCTCTATGGGTTAGTGTTTTTAAGATACCATATTGTTGAGAAGGGTGATGGTGTGATTGTTTGTGTAGGAATCTCCCTGTATGTGTGGGTTTTCTGTAAACCGAAAATGATAAGGAACCTTCTGGAAGATGTGTGATCAGTGTGTCCAAGAAAGGCAGGCAGTCATTGGCTTCTAGTTCCATTGTAAAGTGGATTTTAGGATGCTGGCTATTTAGGTGCACTAAAAATGTATTCAATGTGTCTGGGCCATGTGGCCAAATGGCAAACACATCGTCAACATAACGTAGCCAGAGGCTAGGTTTGAGAGTGGCTGTGTTGATAGCTAATTTTTCCAGATGTTCTATGTAGAAGTTGGCTAAGGGAGGAGAAAGAGGTGAACCCATAGCTGTCCCATCTAACTGTTTGTATATTTTCCCTTTCCATGTAAAATAGCCTGCCTGTACTGTGAATTTAAATAGCTGGGATATATCTGGGGGAAATTGTGAATTTAGTAAGTTAAGTGTTTCAATCAGTGGTACATTAGTGAATAATGAGGTGATATCAAAACTCACCATTAGGTCTGAACTATTTAAGGTGTGGTTTTCTAAAATACTTTTTAGGTGGGTAGAATTTTTAACAAAAGAGGGAGAATTGTTTGTGTGAGTGGTTAGTAATTTTGCTAAATGTTTGGCTAGTTTATATGTAGGACTGTTTATACTATCTACAATAGGACGTAAACGTGTACCTTGTTTGTGTATTTTTGGAGCACCATATATTCTGGGTGCTTTAACGTGTATGGGTTTAAGTTTTTTGACAATTTCTTTAGGCCAGGAAGTGATTTTGTTCAGTAACTTGCAGACCTTATTCTTTTGTGAGTTGGTGGGATCTCGATCTATGATTTGATATGTAGACCGGTCTTGGAGCAGTGCATGCATTTTGCTTTCATATTCTGTTGTATCCATAACTACAGTGGCGTTTCCTTTGTCTGATTTGGTTATTGTAATGTGGTTATTATTGCGTAGTTCTTTTAGAGCTATTATTTCTTTATGCGGGATATTATTTTTGGGAGGCTTAGAATGGATAAGGATATTGGCCACGTCTAACCTAATATTATTGGCTATGGCTGGAGGCAAGTCGTGAATCCCACGTTCAACGGAAGCCATTATTTTGGTTTTAGGCACATCTTTTGGAGTAACGGCAAAATTGTGTCCAAGACTTAATGCACTGGTGGCCTCTTTGGATAAGGTTGTCGATGATAGGTTCACAACGACGCCATCTTGATGAAAATGCGGCCGCTGTGTAACACTGCATTGCTGGAGGATTTCAAATTTTTTCTGGTGTCGGTTTTTAACTTTAGCAAATTCTTTATTGGCTGTAGAGTCGGAGATTCTATCCAAAATCTCCCATAGCTGCGGGTTCAAAATGTCAGATAATGTATCACGAAGTACACTGATCGAGGAATTTATTTTTGAAAGTTCTCGGCGAGTAGCGTATTCTTGTTCCCGTAATAGTGCTAAACTCGCTCTTTTATAAATACGTTGGGCTTTGGCTGAGTGAAACTTGTCCCTAATTTTTATACAGTTTGGTATCAATTTGGTATCTAGGCACCTTTTTAAGAAGGGTAACCTGTTCAGTTGCGGCGACAATTTTACTTTCCACTTACTGTATTGTCGTGCCTTACGTACGATGTTATCTCCGTGAAGAATATTTATACGCGTGGATAGGCTTATGTGCTCGTCAGACATGTTATTATAGGTTTCACGGTATAAATTATCCTATATCACAGTATAGAATACATTTTTAGTGCACCTAAATAGCCAGCATCCTAAAATCCACTTTACAATGGAACTAGAAGCCAATGACTGCCTACCTTTCTTGGACACACTGATCACACGTCTTCCAGAAGGTTCCTTATCATTTTCGGTTTACAGAAAACCCACACATACAGGGAGATACTTACACAAACAATCACACCATCACCCTTCTCAACAATATGGTATCTTAAAAACACTAACCCATAGAGCTAGAGCAATCTGTTCCAATGACAGTGCTCTGACTGCTGAACTTTCTCACCTACGTCAAACCTTCTTAAACAATGGTTATAATCCCCGTAAAATAGATAACATACTAAATGCTACCCATAAATCTCCTCTATCTACCACAGAAGACTACAACAAAACAATCACCATCCCATACATTAAAGGCACATCTGAAAAGATATCTAGGGTGCTTGACAAACACCAATTATGCACAGTATTTAAACCTTATAAAAAATTAGCAACTCTCATCCGTTCACCCAAGGACAAATGCACTCCTTTATCACATCCTGGTCTGGTGTCTATGAAGTGCCCTGTTCTTGCCATCAAGCCTACTACGGACAGACAGGAAGAAATGTGGACATCCGCCTCAGTGAACACAAAAAATATATCCGACACTTTTGCTATGGTAAGTCGGGTCTGGCAGACCATGCTCTGGATACCCCTGCACACAGGATCAATTGGAAAGTAACAAAAGTAATGCACAGAAGCTTCTACAAGTCAGAGAGGTTGTTCCTGGAATCAACAGAAGCCTTGAAACATACCCCAAACCTTAACAAGTATGGCTGTATAAATCAACCAAAGATTTGGGAGACAGTCATCCTAAGACCAAATTAATATTTATTACTTTTATTTTTTATCATTTGGACTACTATTTCAAAACTTTGAATTTTTTTTTTTTTTTTTTTTTTTTTTTTAACCTAGATGGCGCCATATTAGGACTTTAGTCTTGTGTTGCACGCTGCAATCACTTATACTGTCCCCACTGTTACACCGGATTGTGGTTGTCTTGCCTTTGTAACAAACTTTGTGTTGTGTGCTCTGAAGATGCTGGATATAAGACCAGCGAAATATTAGCTTTTAAGTTAATAAATAGTTATTTTCTTAACCATCTGTGTTCTTTTATACCGTGAAACCTATCGTAACAAATTTGTAAGTACTTTTTTTTTTCCCCATCACAAGATAATCAGCACCTGTTTATGAATAATCATGTGAGGCTGTTCTACAATACACAATCTCCATCATTCTAATACAGTGTGTTTTCTTGCTGGTCTGTTTTGCTGGAAAAAACATTATTTTTAACCACGTACTGATTAGTTTGTCAGCATGATGTTTTATGTAATATGTCTGTAAATGTTGTTTCCAAACAAATTTATCTGTTTTTTGAGAGAAAAAATTCCAGTTTCCTGATCAAGAAAATTCCTTGCTGTTGCAAACAGGATTTCAGTACACATTTCTTTCCCATCCAAGTACTATACTGTAAACCATTGCACCATAGATTATGAGGGATAAAAAAAAATCAGATACTGCTCCCAAAAAACAGTTATTACAGTCTAAGCACAATTTTAAAAAATTTAGTGAAAGAAAATTTGTACCTGGTGACTGCAAGATAGCTGCAACTTCTCGATGACCTTCATCGTTTCGTTCTCTTGCTTTGTCAAGAGGTGTTTTTCCATCTTCATCTCTTAAGTCGGGATTGGCACCATGCCTTAATAGCACCTTCAATTAAAAGCAATTTAATTTTTTTTAATTTAAATTAATAATTTAATAATTTATAATTAATAATTATATTATAACAATTATAATTTGATTTGATATTAACAAATTTATTGATGTTAATTAAAACTTAATTCTTTTTTAAAACTTTCACCTTACATGCAAATAATGCTATGCATAATAAAATATTAATGAGAGCCAAAACAAAACCTAAGTTGTTATAAACAGTGTGTGGGTGAGGTATAACTATGGAGACAAGGATTATGTATTATGTAAGGTGATGATAATGCAGGAATATACTCGTACATCAAAAAGATGCTGATTAAATAGAAGAGCAAGGCTTATTGAATACAAGTAAAGTCTCAAAGAATGAAAAAAGATGCATGGCAAATAGTGACAGGTGAATATTATCTGTTTTGCAAAAAAAGGATCAGCATTGCAAGGAGAAAAAAACAAATGCCCTATGGCCATCCATATAAGACTGGCTATAACTGGCATTCAGTTCAAAAGCCATTAATATTGCCCACATCCCAGATAAGATTCAAACCTAGTCTAACACAAGGCCTTCAGCTATTGCTACAATTATCTGATTTCTTAAATGAATCTGACTCATTCACTGTTTAAATTAATGAACGACGACAATCATATATATCAACAAAAACAGTTCATTTAAATTAAAAAACATTTAAGTGCACTTTCCTGTGACAAAAAGTTTTACTAAATCCAACCTCAAACATATATGTGTACACAGTTAACTGAAATGTGAATTTTTTTTGAAAAGACAATGTTTATCAAATGGTATAATTATAACAAATACTTCGTTCAAAAAAAGAATAAGGATAACCAGGACATTTAGTACAAACAATATTCCAACTCTAACAGTACACATGAACAAATCCATAAATTACTTAGTAACAAATAAAAGTAAAACATGCTGTAACATGTTTTTCTAGAGGGCAGTGCTTCATTTTCAAAAATATAAACAGTTGAACAAAACTGTTGCTGAACTGTTTTTTTTTCCTCCTTCACATATTCACTAAAAGAAAACCGATCATTTCATTCACTTGCAAACCAATAAAGGATCTGTATATTCTACTCGAGAATTAATGACTGGTAGTTTCCATACTCCAATCAATGTTAAATTGATTGGAGTATGGAACCAAACAATGTTAAATTATTACTATCATACTTACAAGTACACAGGGTGAGGACAATGGTGCACACTCCCTGAATTATACAAATTTATATGTTATACCTTTACAGTACACAAAACTCATGTTGTGAAGAGAAAGTCAGACCATCTGGAGGAAACCAATTCATGGTCAACAATGTATATATAAATAACTCTAAAGCAACAATCATCTGTGCACCAACAGTCAGTTGTGCAAATATAGTCACCCAGGTTCTGAGGAGACCGAGAGACAGTTGAAAAAATTCAGAGTTGGGTATTAAAGATGACAACTAGCCTATGGAATCATATATAAGATGAGAACAATTGAGAAAATTGAGAAAATGTAGGGAATAGATGAATGAGAGAAAATGTGATCAAACTTACATGTTAGTAAGTTGTAATTGCTGCATAGATATAAGTGAGATATTGTAGATTATGGCTGGTGCCAGTAGAAATTGGAGTCACCCCTGATGATTTCCATATTCTTTTCATGGTAATCAGTGTGTATAATGGGCATGATTAGATGAGTGTATGTTCAGTAAATGTGGTTAAAGCAAGGTATGACAAGTGACCCTCCTTCAATGAATTCTTAGCCTACCTGGGGATCATTCATAATAATAATAATCTAATATAGCTGTTGAACATGTTAGTGCTATGTGTAAATATTTTTATGAAGGAAAAAAAAAAGGATATGAAAGAATTAAAAAGAAGAAGAAAATCTGAGTACAAATATACACAAACCAGCCTGTACACAGGATGGTCAATCTTGTGTCACACATGTTCGTTTTGTCACAACTTGGTAACTCAGTTATGTGGTTCAGCTTTTGTTTGATGCTTTTTAGCATTGAATTAATTGGTCTATAAACAGTGTGTGGGTGAGGTATGACTATGGAGACAAGGATTATGTATATGTAAGGTGATGATAATGCAAGAATATACTCGTATATCAAAAATCTGCTGATTAGATAGAAGAGCAAGGCTTATTGAATACAAGTCAAGTCTCAAAGAATGAAAAAAGATGCATGGAAAATAGTGACAGGTGATGATAGTGATGCAAAAAATGAAAGAAAGTGTCAGAAAGGTAATACGAGGAAATTTAAAAAAACCTAAAGACAGCTACATACATACACACACACAGTTTAGAAAAAAGTCAATGGACAAGGTGCATCGTGCCAGATAAGAAATCATGTTTGTAGCTGGTATAAATCGGAGGAATACAATGCTTCCGAGTCAGTGCAACTGTGTCCAGGTGAAATGGCTGCGAGAAGAGAACTGATGGAGTTTGAAAGAAGCATGGTGATAGGATTGCTTGTTGTAGGCCTATCTGTTTGGAAAATGGTTGACAAACTGGGCCATTCCTGGTCAACAGTCAGTGATACCATACTGAGATAGAATTGCAGGAAGTCAACTGCATGTGCTACCCCCAAGTGAACAACCCACCACACTCACTGAATGTGACCATAGGGTGCTATGAAGGATAATATGTAAAACCAGCCTTTCGTCAGCCAACACATTGAATACAGAGTTCCAAGCATTGACTAGAACATGAATCTGCACAAAATCATTCAGAACTGAGGTTCACAACATTGGTTTCCATGGTAGGATCACAATATGCAAGCTCCAAATTACACGAATCAACATGCAGCCTCATCTTTAGTGGTAAAAAGAATGTGTACAGCGGGACATAGAAGTTTGGAAAGATGTGTTATGAAATGACAAATCACGCTACACCCTCTACCAAGCAGATGGACAGGTGTAGGTGTGACAGATGCTCAGTGAATGTCTTTTACCAGAGTGCATAAATTCAGAGGATGATAAGGTCCTGAATTTCCTGGTTTGGCCTCCAACCTTTGTTTGTGGTGCCACAAGCAATAAACTTCAAGAGATATTTGAACATTCTGGACAAAGCAATGCTTTCTACTTCATAGCATTTCAACACAACTGACATTGTCTCTTTCTGTAAGACAGTGCACCGTGCTGCTTGCATCCACAGAGCTTTGATCTCAACCCTATTGAAAATCTGGCCTCCAACCTTTGTTTGTGGTGCCACAAGCAATGAACTTCAAGAGATATTTGAACATTCTGGACAAAGCAATGCTTTCTACTTCATGGCATTTCAACAAAACTGACCACTGTCTCTTTCTGTAAGACAGTGCACTGTGCTGCTTGCATCCACAGAGCTTTGATCTCAACCCTATTGAACATCTGCAGGATGAATGGGCCAAAATTCCCATTGATCGCTATCATGTGCTTGCAAAAAGTATACCCCATAGGATTGCTGCACTCATTGCAGCAAAAGGAGTTCTACATACTAAGGTGGGCACCATGGCTGTTGGTTTCTCATACTATGGTGTTGACTTCTTTACATGTGTATGTGTGTAGTGATATAGGAAGATTCAAACAAACACAAGAGAATGTTTACCTAAGCTTGAAGATTCATGGCACAATTAAGTAATATGTTTACCTAAGAGAATGTTTACCTAAGCTTGAAGATTCATGGCATAATTAAGTAATATGCAATCAAGTAGAAAATGAGTAAATGACATGGCTGTGCTGGTCAGAAAATGATTTGAAAGAAAAAATGAAAAGAAAAGATATGAAACAGTTGTCAAGTGAATTTTGAAAAGACAAGTGAAAAGCTAAGACTGAGTTTGTTGCAACAGTATGAAAGCAGTGAGCTGAGGTGGAGAACTGCAGTCATAAGTAATAAGTAGGTTGTGTAGGAAATATAATGGTGCAGCACTGATGGGCAAAAGGATTTGCAATGGTGAGATAGTTCAGGAAAACTAGATGTCTGGTTAGTTGAATGAAAGCATGCATTAAATCATGACTTATGCATTACTTTGACCTTGATACCTCTTCTGGGTCTGGTTCCCACTGACGAGACCTCAATAAAGGTCAAAACCAGTCTGGGTAGTGATCCTTCCCATAATGCATAGCATTATACACAACTGAAAGGATATGTGGATTTCAGCCTTATTCTAAATGCATTAAAAATTTTATTCTTCACATAATTTACATTTTTTTTTTTTTCATTTTAAACCATCATCGAATTCACTGTCAAGTTATTCATAGGTAGCCGCTAATGAATTTATTAAAGAAATTCTATTGCCAACTAGGACAGCATCTTTATGTAAGTAATAAAATGAACAATCATTAAAATCACCACTTGCCATATTTTCACCACCACATCAGCTGTCCTATCGTCATTGTCATAACATAGTAATTAATAATTTTTAAACATTTTCTTTCTATATATAAACAAATTCATAATATCTGCTATCAAGTTTCAAAAATCCCCTTTCTCTCACAGCAGTATTTTATGAGGATTGTTTGAAAAGTTTGGTAAATTTCCAATAGATGCTGACACAATTCATTCATACCAGTGAGGCACATATCTTTTTCATGACCCCCGGCAAAATTTTAGCCATGTGCAACGCGTTGTTCTCATTTGGCAAACATTTACGATGACCGTATTCACATTTTTCATAAAAATGGAGATAAACAAGTTTCATGCAGTGACAAAACACTTTTATTTGAAGAAGCGGACGGTCGTGCAGATCAAAACCTAGTTACAAACAGTTCATGGGACTCTGCACCAGTATTAAAGACTATTTATTTTTGGATAAATGAGTTCAAACGTGGTCGTAAGTCCATCGAAGATGAAGCATGCTCCGGACACCAGACTGAGGTCACTACGAAGGAAATAATTGACAAAATCCATGGTATCGTTATGGAAGACTGCCGAGTGAAAGTGCGTGAGATTGTGGGCATCTCAACTGAACGGGTATATAATATCATACATGAAAAACTGCACATGAAAAAGCTGTGTGCACGATGAATGCTGCGATTGTTGACTGTCGATCAAAAAACGCATACAAAAAGATATTTCAACGCAGTGTTTGCCGATGTTTAATCACGATTTGCAGGATTTTTTGCATCAATTCCTGACTGTAGACAAAACTTGGATCCATCACTACACACCTGAGTCCAAGCAGCAGTCAAAATAGTGGACAATGCCCAGTGAAAGAGCACCGAAAAAAAAGCAAAGACTGTTTTGTCAGCTGGGAAGGTGATGGCCACTGTTTTTTTGGGATTCCCAAGGAATTATCATGATAGACTATTTGGAAAAGGGTAAAACAATAGCAGAAATCTATTATGTGTCATTGTTGGATTGTTTAAAAAAAGAACTGAAGAAAAAACGGCCAAGATTGGCACACAAAAAAAAGTGCTCTTTCATCAAGACAATGCACCATCCCCCAAACATCGGCCGTCGCAATGGCAAAATTGCATGAATTGAGGTTCAAATTGGTTCCACATCCACCGTATTCTCCTGACTTGGCCCACTGTGGCTTCTTCTTGTTCCCAAACTTAAAAATTTAGCTCAGTGGGAAAAAATTTTCTTTGAACAAGGATGTCATCAAGGCTGTCAATGACTATTTTGCACAATTTGACAAATCCTACTTTTCAGATGAGATGAAAAAATTGGAAACTCACTGGACCAAATGTGTAGACCCCGATGAAGACTATGTTGAGAAATAAATGTGATTTTTTCCAAAAAAAAATGTGTTTAACTTATTTTTTTATCAAACTTTTCAAACATCCCTCGTAGTGTTCTTCTCACTTCACTATATGTCATACTTCATTTCATTTATGAAAAGAAGTTCATATCACAAATACATTAAAATTAAATTATAGTTATAATTTCCAATAAATAAATTTTATAATCAAATCATCTTTTTATTATAATCATATTTAGTTCAATATTAACCTTACACATGTAGCCAGTATGCAATGACATTGTAATAGATAATTTATTATTTTCAAATAATAATTATGCTTTTCTCACTATATAATTTTATTAACAAAATAAGCCTGCAATAAACCCAAAAGTTAAAACTGACACTATTTAATTAAATACTGTAGTATATCTAGGTTTGCTTTTATTAACCTAATGTAATTAAGTACTTGAACATCAGCGATATAATGGTTTTTTAATGTGGCTTGCAGCGATATAATGGAATGAGGAATTAGTTGGGAAGGAAATCAGTGCTGCTCGGTCCCTACTCACGAACTATCTGGCATAGATAATAACTGAGTGTATTCCAAAGGTCAGGAGTTAAATTAAGGGAGGTGTAAAATGGATAACTAAAGAGGTGAAGTATGCTATCTGGAAGAAGACGACATTGTGGATGCACCACAAGATCAGTTAGATGAGGAGTACAAAGAGCAAGAAAGGAAGGTGACGTCCTTGGTAAGGGCAGTAAAACTGCAATATGAGCAGCAGTTAGCAAATGAGGCTAAAAGCAATCCTAGGGAATTTTTTCAATATGTGGCCAGAAGAAGGAAGTTGAAAGTTTTTTCACTTGGTTATACTATAAATTAAAGATGACAAGAAATTATATTCTTGGTTTAAACCTTTCTCCTAATTGATGTAGTCATTAGGAGAAAGGGCTTCACAACTGGGCTACTATACACAAGTAGCCCAGTTGTGAAGATACTTCATGAGCAAACATCATTTGCTTACACTCAGAGAAATGATTAAACCAAGAATGTAATTTCCCGGATCTTTAATTTACAGTATAACCAAGTTAAAATACTTTCAAAATGTATATCTAATCCAGAGTATTTTGATAATAGCATGTGACACCTTTTGACTATTTGTATATGGATAATATATGACTTGTACATTACTTCAACTTTGGTATCTCTTCTGGATCTGGCTCCTACTTTTGTGGTTTTCTGTTATATGGAAGTCTGCTGAAGTGGTTTCGTGGTTGCCTTCGTGGATGCTTTTCTCTGGGGTATGAGCAGCTCTCTGCTAAGTAATAAGTTAAATGATTCTTTGGATCACTCGTTCTTGAGTGATTTGAGAAATTGCACGAGTTTTTGGAAAGGTATTACCGCAGTTGAACATACTTCAATAAAGGTCAAAATTGGTCTGGTGTAATGCCCTTCCCATAATGCTTAGCATTACACATATCAGAAAGGGTGTGTGCTTTGCATTATGGTATACTGAGGAAACTGATGTGAAGCCATTAGCCTCTATATACAAGTATCCCCAGTCATGTTTATTCAGTCAGGAACTGAGTAAACTACATGTCAATAAGGCCATAGGACTTGATGGTATATCACCATGTGTCTTGAGGGAATGTTCTAGGGAGTTAACTTATATCTTTAACATGGGTCTTAGCTTGGCAAGTTCCAAAGGAGTAGAAAGATGTCAAATTATTCCACTTTGTAAAGGGAGTCATAAGACTGACGCTTCAAATTATAAGTCAGTCTACCTGTCTGGAGTGGTGGTCATAGTGTTAGAGAAGCTAGAGAGCAACAGGACTGACAGCCACAGAATTCTCTTTAATGAACAGCATGGGTTTGCTAAAGGAAGATCATGTTTTAGCAATCTCCTTACTTATTATAATAATGTGATGATATCAGACAATGGAGATACATATACTCTAGCACAGTAAGATTTTGCAAAGGCCTTTGATAGATTGCAAAATGACAAGTTGGTAATTGATTAGAGATTGGCAGTTTGATAGGCATCAGCAGGTTGTATATTAGGAGAGGGGAGGAGAGGAGCAATACCCAAGAAGAGGAAAGTCACTAGTGGTGTGCCCCAGAGGGTCTTTTGAGCCACTCTTGTTTAATTTTAATTTGTATGTAAATGACATCGGAAATGGCTTAAATGGAGATATACAGTTGTTTGAAAATTAATGATGCAAAGGTGGGGAGAGTTATGAGAAATAGAGCAGATATTGTAGCTTTGCAAGAGGATCTATACAGACTATCTGAATGGGCAAGTGTGTGTATGTGTGTGTGTGTGTGTGTGTGTGGAATGTCAGTTCAATGTAGCAAAGTGCAACATTTTAAAATTTGGAAAGTAAAGATAGGATGCAGCATATAGAATTTGTGTGGATATTTTAGAGGAGGTGAAAAATATGGGAGTGATGGTGGATAGGGACTCGAAATTTCGTGGACATTTTGCTAAAATTTCACTGAGAGTGACAAAGTGGATTTTAGGAATGATGCAGAGAACACTGATGTATAGAAGTAAGGGTTTTGATTTCATTGTACAAGCTTTGTTTTGTGTACAGTAATCTACATGTGGATTACTGGGCATAGATTTGGTTGACTGATTTTCAAAACGTTGATCAGATGTTGGAGAGGGTTCAGAGACGATTCACTAAGTTGGTTTCTGGTCTCTGGAATGTTGAGAGAATGCAAATTACAGAAAAGCAGAATAGGGTTTATTTATTATATTTTTTTGCGATGTATGAATACTATAAATCTCTTCCTTCTTACATATTTAATTTCATCTCATGATTTCTACAAAACAGCTATCTGCAAACAATTCTCAGATACCCAAGTTATGGCACCTCCTTTCAGAATGGAAAAAAAAAAAAAAAGTTTCATTTTTGTTTGCACTAAAACACATCCTTGAATGAAAATTCCAAGTAAAAAATGTCTTACTTTCATATTACTTATCAGAAAGACAATAATTATAATGACTTCTATCAAATGCTGTACTGAAATTAAAATTACCATCTTATATGTGATCAAAACGTACACATCTCCTTTATATGTTCTAACACATCTCAAGATTTCTGTGCCTTATGTTTCTTGCCTTCATTTGATATTCTTCTCCCAATTCTGATTACTACACTGCCATTTTTAATTATCCCACAGAGCTAATCACATACAATAACTATCCAAACAGTGAGATAACTTTCCCTGGAGATATCAAGTCTGTACTTCATGTTGGTCCCCCTGCTCTAACTTCACAGACCAAGCAGGAAGAGAAACAGAATTGTTTGCCATCAGTAATGATCTAACAAATTGTTGAACCAACCCACCAGAATATTCTCATCATTCTCCCAACACGTTGGACCTTTTTTTAGCTAGCTCTCCCATGAAATAAATGGTTTATGTCAGCTCTCTACTTGGCACTTCTTTTCTGCACTCTTTTTCTCAGCCAATCTTAGCCTCATATCCTATGGCACAATAATGGTGCCAATTGGGGTGACTAGGATTTCTTTGCCTTTTTTCTATGGTCTGATTACTGCATCACACTCCTGATCCAAGCACATGCTCCAATCAAATAATGAAATAATTCTTGCTGATATGAGTATCTTTACTCCCTGCTCCGCTCAAAATCCCTAACCCTTATTTCAAGCTCGACTTTTCCAACAAATGTGCAAAAACAGTTCAAGCTAAAAATGCAACATATACTCAACGACTCATGTTAAAAACTGGAACTTCTTACTTAGTTCATATTACAGCCTATAAAAAAATAAAATGAATAAAATAAATTACAAAATATAAAGCAGACTTTGTAAGGACCAAAAATGCACTAAGGGTGTCTCATACTTGTCAAGCTGTTGGACAAAACTTTTGCCCTGCTATGTTTCTTCTCTGTCATCCTGATGGAACAATGATAACAATTGCTAAAAATAAATCAGCTCTCTTGAATTGAAACACTTCTAAATGAAACAAGAAGCTACACCCAACAGTGGCAGAAAATATTCAAGAGGAACACAATCAGGAATACATATCAATACTTAGGTAGAAAAAGTCACCAAAAGTTTGAAATGTGGAAAGGGAACTGAAGTAGATGATATTCAACCAAATATGGTTAAATATACTGGTAGTAAGATTTACAGAGGTTGCAATGAAAAATTCAGAAGACTTGCTCAGAAAGTCAAATTCAAATCATTGGCATAGAACACTCATAGTATCCATTCCATTTTTATTTCCGAATAAAGGAAGTTAAAATGAATGTGAGTGTTACACAAATATATCCATACCAAGTGTTCTAGGTAAGACTTACTCAGAAGGTTGAATTCAAATCACTGGCGTAGCATACTCATAGTACTCATTCCAATTTCATTTCCCAAAAAGAGAAATAAAAATGGAATTGGTACTATTTATGCAAGCATGCCAACCGCAAACATGTGGAAGGAAACCTGGAAATCTACAAGCAAACTTCAGGCCAAACAGAAGTTTGTCAGGATCAGATTTTTACTTAAAGATATATATATATATATAATAAGGATCTCTATTTAGGTTTTACAAGGCAACAAGAGAAAAGATGTTGAAAACACCAATTATATGGAGTATATGGCATTACATCGAGCAATACGTAGTCATATTTGAGTTGTAAGTCAGCAGTTAAAATGAAACTTATGGTTCTACCCAACAAGAAATGGAGAATTTTTCAAGGCATTAGAGAAGGCAGCTGACCCAAAATGATATGATCTAAAATCAAAAAGTTTCAAATCAGGCACCAACCCAAAATCAGCAGACTTCAAGATTGTAACATAAGAATCATCAATGTAAAAACAATGGACTTAGCAAAAGAATTGGATAAGTATCAGGTCAACATAATAGGAGTTGCTGAAACAAAAAAAGATAAAAATTATATTTTTTTTTCCAAGCAACAAATACAAAATGTTATATTCAGGCAATAATTATCAAGAAAAGGAATAGCTATAGTATTCAACACTAAATATGAAGTTAATCTTCTTGACTGGTAGACAACCTCAAGCAGAGTGAAGTAGGAAAATATCAGAATAAGAAACTGCACAATGAAACTTATGGTTCTACCCATCAAGAAATAGAGGAATTTTTCAAGGAATTAGAGAAGGCAGCTAACCCAAAAGAAAAAAAAAAGTTTGTCCTTATTGGAGAACTATAGAACAGAGTAGGAAATTATTACCAAACATACAGAAATGTTTTAGGAAAATTTGGAGAAAAGAACAAAGCCAATAATAATAGTAAACATCTGCAGATTTCTGTTTAGGACAGACTAGTCACTACTAACACTATGTTCCAACATAAAGACATGCACAGATTCACACGGAGAGAAGACACAAGAAATAATAAATGTCTCGTTGACTATGTTATTGTTGATAGCAGTATCCTCAAATTGGTTTAGGAAACAAGAATATACAGAGGATTTGAAAGTGGAAGTGATCACCATTAAATTCTAAGTAGGATAAAATTGAAAATCATATTGAAAAGTCTATAAGAAAGTTATAAAATGAAGTCAAAGTTGAGGAGCTTTCAGGAGTGAACTATAGACTCAAATACACAAAAACATCATTCAAGAAACAATGAAAGAGTTTGAAAAGAAGCACCAAACCTTGCAGATACAACAACAGATCCTGAAGAAAACATTAATTCAACAAGAGATGCATGTGGTGAGGTTACCTGCAAGGACAGAAAAATCAGAATTCCATAATGGACTCAAGAAGTTAAAGAGACAGGCAAGGAAAATAAGAAAGCAAATCAAAAGTTCATAGCATGTAAGTCAGCTTGTGCTCCAAGAAAATACACAGAAACAAAGCACTATCTAAAACTTAAATAAAAGTCACACAAAGACTTTGGTAATAACATGGAAAATAAATACCAGGAAGGTGGCAAAATGTTTTTGAAGCTATTGAAAAAGCTTAGAAATGGAAGAAAGAGTACAAGATGGGAAAAGGAATTAGAGATGATAAAGGTGACAAGAAACCTGAACATAAAGTTACATTCTAAATGTCTGGAGGAATTGCTTGGAAAGACTACTAAATAAAACAAGCAGTGACAGCACTGTGGTAGAAAACATTCAAGAGGAAGGCAATCCAGAATAAACATCAAAAAATCCATTAAACATAAAGGTTTTAAAATTTTACAATGGCTATGCTGCATAATTCAGAAGATCTGGTCAGAGGATCATATTCCAGATTGGAGTCGAGATCACAATAAGAGAAAATAAAACTGAATGAGAGAATTCAGAGGAATTTCACTATGCAAGTATACCTGAGAAAAGGCTAAGTAAAACTGTAGAAGAGAAGTTGTTTCAGGCCAAATAGAGGTTTCAAGTATCAGATTTTAAACTTTTTCCAGATTTAAAACAAGTTTTAAATCTGGAAAAAGCATATAACAAGATGCCAAGAGAAAATCTGTTCAAAATGTTACAGTTATATGATATAATCCTAAATTATATCAAACAATACACAGTGTTTTAAGTATTTGAGTTTTAACTCAGCAATTAGAACTGAAGATATAGAAAGATATTTTGATGTTAAATCAGTTGTTAGACAAGGATGCACAGTATCTTCACTGTTATTCATTATTTATATGGATATCACATTATGATGGAAAGTGGCATTAAATCTGATATTTAAAAATTGGAGATGTTAATCTCAGCTCTTTACTTTATGCAGATGATGTTATACTCTTAAATAAATCCACTACAAATCTGCAGGACATCCTAACTAAATTGAATAACTGCTGTAATAAATTTAGTATAAAAATCAGCAATAAAAATACAATGAAAAGGCAGAAACATTGAAGATGATACTGTCAATTAGTTGAGGACATAATTTTGCCATTTGCCAAAGAACCAGTTTTAAAAATAATAACCAGTGTTGAACATGGTATCTATGATCTCTCACCCACAATTGCTAATAATATTCAGCTTCATGTGACTAGTATTCTGACTAAATTCACACCTTCCAAGAATAAAATTCCACCTAAAGAAATATCAGCACTTAAAAAGTTATACAAGAACAAAAAAATTATCATAACCAAAGCTGAGAAAGGAAATGCTACTGTTATTATGGACCAAAACGATTATAACAAAAAAATGAATCATCTCCTTAAGGACTCCTCCACTTATCAGATTACAGATCGGGATCCTACCAAATCTCAAAAGAAAAAAGTCTATAAACTATTTTAAAAAAGTTATATCTTGGCTCAAAGAGATTACCAAAAACTTAAACCTTTCATGTTAAACCACTCAGGATATATGGAGTGCCTAAAATTCATAAATCAAACAAATAACCTATTTCATTGATAGTTAACACAGACAGCCCCACCTACAAACTGGCCAAAATCCATGTGTTGAGCCTTAGGTGCTATGAAGAATTCATGTTGGAGGTTTAATGGAATATTATCAGCACTGAGAAAGGATTAAAACTAATTTTAATGCTTCTAATATTTCATCATCCTAGGCCACCTGCAAATGCCCATAGAGGGCACACCATCTAGATAGGACTTTAGTTTCACTACCTGTTTTACTTATCATTGTACTGTATTTTTGTGTGTTGTTACAAAAAGTCTTTTGTAATCCCTGAAGATGTCTCTGTGACTGAGATGAAATATTTAATCCTTTCTCAGTGCTGATAATATTCCATTAAACCTCCAACATGAAAACTGGCCAAGCATTTATCCAAATAGTGTTCTCTCCTCAGAGGTAATGCTCCCTCTTTTTTTTTTATATAAAAAATTCACTGCACTTTAAAACTTGAATAAAAAGTTTAACATTCACAGATTCTGACATCATGGTCAGCCTTCACATTACTTCACTATTCACCGATGTACTTTTGGCAGAGATCTTTGACCTTATTAAGCCACATTTCTCCTCTGATATAACTGAATGATTCAAATTCACCATTTATTCCAGCTACTTCTTATGAAAAGGAAAAATATATATACAGCTGGATGGGACTGCTATGAGTTCTCCCTTTTCCTTGTTGCATGGTTTGGCTATGCTATGTTGATGATTTGTTTGCTATTTGGCCTCATGACCTAGAAACATTGGACACATTTTTCGCACATCTCAACAGCCAGCATCCTAAAATAAACTTCACTATAAAAAAAGAAAGTAACAATTGTCTTCCCTTTCTGACAAGATCACCTAACTGCTCATTATCCTTTTCCATTTACAGAAAACCCACACATACAGGAAAGTACTTACATAAGCAATCACACCACCACCACCCATCCCAGCAGTATGGCATCCTCAAAACACTTACTGAACCAGAGCTATTAGTTCAAATGACACAGCTCTTAAAACTGAGCTCAGGGATCTTCACAACATCTTTTTAGCCAATGGCTATAGCCCATGTAAAATAGATAAAATACTTACATGCATCCCCCCCACACACACACACACACATCCTTCTTGCAACCATCACACATGATCACAGCAAAACTATTCCAATCCAATATATTAAGGGCACATCAGAAAATATAGCTAGTTTTCTACAAATATGATCTCTGTGCTATTTTATACTATCCATGCATCTAGCTACCTTTATCCACTCTAACTTCATTCTCTTGCACATCCTGGAGTGTGTATAAATTCCTTGTGCCTGCATTATGGCCTACTTTGGACTGACTGGTAGATCAGTTACATCTGTAATCATCTTTATGACAAGTTGGGACTAACAGTCCATGCTCTGGATGCTCCTTCACATAGGATTGAATGAAGGAAGACATCAATTTGACAAAGAAGTCACTATATGTCCAAAAGACTATTTGTCAAATTAGCATCTGAAATGAAGCATTCCCCCGATCTCAACAGCTATAGTTGCATTAATCTGTCAAGGATCGATCTGGAAGACAGTCATCTGAAACTAGATAGCCTGACTTCTCCAAATTAACTTTACAGTTATGATTTGTGCCCTGGAGATACTGGGTAGAAAACCAGCAAAATATTAGTAAGTTAAATAAATTAATTCAGTTAGTTTTCCCTTTCTTGGTGGTGTTTATAACATGAAGCACTATTCAAGGTATACATTTTTGGTCGTTTTTATAGATAGAAATACACTTTTATTAATACAGACCAGTATTTTACAAATAAACATTTATTAAAACCTACCAGTTTCGCCAGCAAACTGTCTGGCTTTTTCAAGGTATTACGGAGATATGAAAGTAAATGCAAATTAAAAGGAACATAAAAAACGTTGTAAACCAAACTAGTATCTATGGTTACACGTTTCGCGTGACAGAGATGGCTTATTGTTCTTATTCATTATCACGCATGCGCGTTTGTTGTAGACTTGCAATGTGATTACTGGCCAGCTGCAGTTCAGATTGACTGAGAGAGAGGATCAAGTTTTTCCACGAACTGTTGAGAATTATACCCTGATTTCTGTTGAGGTTTCCGCCGGTTATTAGTACTATTGTGGCTTCCTTAAAAACACGATGCCTGTAGTCGTCATCGAGATATGGCATGGAGCTGTTTTGCCAATCTATCGTGTGGTTAGACGTGCAGAAATGATGTGCTAAGCCGGAAGAAATGCTTCTGTTGTGGTTTACGTCACCAACATGTTCTTTTTGTCTAATTTCTAAACTTCGTGAAGTTTGTCCAATGTAGGCAAGACCACAGGAGCAGGGAATGTAATATACTCCTGGATATTTGTAGAAAGGAACTTTATCTTTTGGAGATCCTAAAACTTGTCTGATGTTGGTGGTTGGTTTGAAGACCACTCTGATGTTGTTGGCTCTTAGTATTCTTGCTATTTGATAAGAAATTGACTTGATGAAAGGTATCACTACAGTAGAAACGTGCTGACGGTGGGATTCTTCTTGTCTGGGGTTGTCATTGTATAGATATTTTTTGATGATGTTTTGAGGGTATCCATTTTGTGATAATGTGTTGGCTATTAGTGAGAGTTCATTCTGTGTATCCTCCTCTTCTGATATAAACTTTTTGGCTCTATGTTTCAACATGTGGATAATACTCAGTTTGTGTGACTTGTGATGGTTTGAAGTATAGTGAAGATATCTTCCAGTATCTGTGGGCTTTCTGTAAATGGATAATTTGACACTGTTAGGTTGTTTTTTTTATCAAAATATCTAAAAAATGTAGTTGGTTGTTGTTTTCTACTTCCAGAGTGAATTTTATCTTGCTATGTATTGAGTTGATTTTATCCACAAACGATTTAAGGTTGTCTAAGCTGTCTTGCCATATGATGAATATATCATCCACATATCTCCACCATGTAGATGGTTTCGGAGAGATTGCAGAGAGAATTTCTTTTTCAAGTTTTTCCATGAAAAGGTCTGCACAAGATGGTGATAGTGGGCTTCCCATTGCTAGGCCTTCTAATTGTTGGTATATGGTGTCGTTAACTTTGAAGAAATTAGATTGAAGGCAGTGTCTAAACATCTGTGTGATGTCTAGAGGAAAGAGGTCTTGGATGATGTTTATTACCTCGTCTACTGGAACATTGGTAAAAAGGGATACAACATCTAGGCTGGCTAGCATGTCAGTTGGTGCAATCGTAATGGCTTGGAGTTTATTTACAAAATGTTGACTATTCTTGATATAGGATTCTGATGATCGTATTTTATTATTTAATAAGTGTGCAAGATGTTTTGCCAAAAAGTAGGTTGGTGATGATCTTCCATCAACTATTGGACGGAGAGGTATATCCTGTTTATGTATTTTAGGTGTTCCATATAGTCTTGGGGTGATAGGATGTGAGGATTTTAGTGTTCTCTTCACTTCTTCTGGCCAACTGTTACAATTTCTGATTAGTTGGTTTGTTTCATTATGATTTTTAATTGTGGGGTCTCTGTCTAGGATTTTATAAGTTGAGGTGTCTGATAGTAATACGTTTAACTTATCATAATAATCTTCAGATTTGAGGATAACTGTAGAATTTCCTTTATCAGCTTTTGTAATAATGATATCTTTATTTTTCTTCAAGTTGAGAATTGCCTTTCTTTCATAAGGAGACATGTTGAGAACAGGTTGTTTTGCTTTGGCTAGGATTATTGTACTTTTGAATCTAATAGTGTCTGCAACGTTTTTTGGTAGTGGATATAGGCCTTTTTCAATTCCACACATAAAATCCATTTTAGGAATGTTTTTGGGTGTAATCGCGAAATTAAAACCTTTTTTTAGAATATCAGATTCATTTCTTGTGAGGTTATGATTTGACAAATTGAAAATCACTTTGTCATCCGGGAGATTGTTTTGTGTCCGATACACCAGAATACACTAGAATACACCATATGGAATCAACTAGACCAAATGATACAACGCAATTACGAAAAAACTTTCAAACTTTATAAGGATAAACAAATTAGGAAATTCAACGAACTTTACAAGAAAAAATATCGGACACAAAACAATCTCCCGGATGACAAAGTGATTTTCAATTTGTCAAATCATTATGATAAGTTAAACGTATTACTATCAGACACCTCAACTTATAAAATCCTAGACAGAGACCCCACAATTAAAAATCATAATGAAACAAACCAACTAATCAGAAATTGTAACAGTTGGCCAGAAGAAGTGAAGAGAACACTAAAATCCTCACATCCTATCACCCCAAGACTATATGGAACACCTAAAATACATAAACAGGATATACCTCTCCGTCCAATAGTTGATGGAAGATCATCACCAACCTACTTTTTGGCAAAACATCTTGCACACTTATTAAATAATAAAATACGATCATCAGAATCCTATATCAAGAATAGTCAACATTTTGTAAATAAACTCCAAGCCATTACGATTGCACCAACTGACATGCTAGCCAGCCTAGATGTTGTATCCCTTTTTACCAATGTTCCAGTAGACGAGGTAATAAACATCATCCAAGACCTCTTTCCTCTAGACATCACACAGATGTTTAGACACTGCCTTCAATCTAATTTCTTCAAAGTTAACGACACCATATACCAACAATTAGAAGGCCTAGCAATGAGAAGCCCACTATCACCATCTTGTGCAGACCTTTTCATGGAAAAACTTGAAAAAGAAATTCTCTCTGCAATCTCTCCGAAACCATCTACATGGTGGAGATATGTGGATGATATATTCATCATATGGCAAGACAGCTTAGACAACCTTAAATCGTTTGTGGATAAAATCAACTCAATACATAGCAAGATAAAATTCACTCTGGAAGTAGAAAACAACAACCAACTACATTTTTTAGATATTTTGATAAAAAAACAACCTAACAGTGTCAAATTATCCATTTACAGAAAGCCCACAGATACTGGAAGATATCTTCACTATACTTCAAACCATCACAAGTCACACAAACTGAGTATTATCCACATGTTGAAACATAGAGCCAAAAAGTTTATATCAGAAGAGGAGGATACACAGAATGAACTCTCACTAATAGCCAACACATTATCACAAAATGGATACCCTCAAAACATCATCAAAAAATATCTATACAATGACAACCCCAGACAAGAAGAATCCCACCGTCAGCACGTTTCTACTGTAGTGATACCTTTCATCAAGTCAATTTCTTATCAAATAGCAAGAATACTAAGAGCCAACAACATCAGAGTGGTCTTCAAACCAACCACCAACATCAGACAAGTTTTAGGATCTCCAAAAGATAAAGTTCCTTTCTACAAATATCCAGGAGTATATTACATTCCCTGCTCCTGTGGTCTTGCCTACATTGGACAAACTTCACGAAGTTTAGAAATTAGACAAAAAGAACATGTTGGTGACGTAAACCACAACAGAAGCATTTCTTCCGGCTTAGCACATCATTTCTGCACGTCTAACCACACGATAGATTGGCAAAACAGCTCCATGCCATATCTCGATGACGACTACAGGCATCGTGTTTTTAAGGAAGCCACAATAGTACTAATAACCGGCGGAAACCTCAACAGAAATCAGGGTATAATTCTCAACAGTTCGTGGAAAAACTTGATCCTCTCTCTCAGTCAATCTGAACTGCAGCTGGCCAGTAATCACATTGCAAGTCTACAACAAACGCGCATGCGTGATAATGAATAAGAACAATAAGCCATCTCTGTCACGCGAAACGTGTAACCATAGATACTAGTTTGGTTTACAACGTTTTTTATGTTCCTTTTAATTTGCATTTACTTTCATATCTCCGTAATACCTTGAAAAAGCCAGACAGTTTGCTGGCGAAACTGGTAGGTTTTAATAAATGTTTATTTGTAAAATACTGGTCTGTATTAATAAAAGTGTATTTCTATGAAGCACTATTATGAAGAATGCTTTCTGAATGGAGAACAAGTAATATGTTTCAGCTATTTAGTCACAATTTTTTGTGAAGATGGTGAACTAAATCTGGAAATAGACATCAGAATAAGCAAAAACTCAGTCAAACTAGTATAGTGTAGAGCTGGATGAATAAATTTGTATAGAATAAGAGAAAAAAATACCCAAAACACTAAACTAGCAGTATATACAAGTGACATATTCAAAGCAATTTTAATTTTGGATCTGAGAGTTGGATTAAAAATAAAACTCATGATCAAAAATGGAGACCATAGATATGAGAATTCTTAGAAAAAAATTAATGGAATGAACAGATGGCATAATAGCAGAATCATATTAAAAATGGACATGTTAGGAAGAAACTTGCCATTCAGGAATATGTGAGCAGAGCTTATTTCAGTTGGTTTATTCACTTAATCAGAATGGAAGAGTAAGGGTACCTGATGCCAGAAGAAAGACCAAGATTTAGGTGGATACAATACAAAGTGCCTTAGAAGAACAATATAAGATCTGAAAATATGGAATCCTAAGAGATAACTGACTTAGAGGAAAACTGTCAATACGAAGTTAGTTATAATATCAACTTTTGTGCACTACTCTCATAGTATCCTGTACACTACTTGGGTACATATCAGGAATTTCATGATGATGATGAACTGAATACCCATGAGAAAAAAAAAAAAAAAAAAGACCTCTAGTATTTATTTATTGGCAATCTATCAAAATACTCAGTTTGAAGATCATTAATAAAATGTAAAAATAACTTCAAATATGTTTTTATTCTTCATACCTTTGCAACACCAGGTCTTCCAAAACAAGCAGCATAATGTAGGGAAGAGGATCTCTGACCTTTGTTCACATCTGCTCCTCGATCACAAAGGAATTCAACCATTTCTTGGGTACCGAAAGCTGAAGCCCAATTCAAAAGAGTTTGTCCTACATCATCCATGAAATTAACTTCAATTCCTGCAATATATATAAGTTTTAAATCTTGTACATATTGTGTGTGTGCGCATAAGTGTGGGTGGGTGGGTGGGGTGTGAGCATACATGTGCTGTGACACATGCATACATGAATTTGTGTGTGTGTGTGTGTGTGTGTGTGTTTGCGTGCGCGCGCCTGTGATATTTATTTGATATCTATATCATGTGTTTAAAAAAATTAACTAAGGCCTGAAAGCATCCATTCTGTAAATAAACAAATCTAAATTCTGTTTCTATACAGAATTAAGAATAAAATAAGTAAATTCAAAAACGGATGTTTATTTCTTAATTTGAGAGATGCAGTCTGAGTGAACAACATATACTTAGCTACTGGAAATTGGGGAGGGGAAAATAAATAAATAAAATAAATACAACTAATTTAACTTGATACACTGACACATAAATAAAGGTAAATACTTTTGAAATCTAGCAGTGGAAAACATTAAAATCTACAGAACCCATTAAAAATTAATAAAACCAAGATAAGACAAATCAATTATATCAGTAAAAAAGTGAAAAAAATTAAAATATTCATAATATTAAAGGATAGCTTAAGCAGGCAAGCTCTATATTATGAAGAATACACCTCCATATATATATATATACCATAGAAGTATATGTGGAGGCTTTAGAGGTTTCTAAACATTTATAACTTGTGCTTCTTCCCAGTAAAATATTATAAATTTTATGGCTCCATTTCAAAACAAGTTCAAATAAATAGATCTGAAATGGAAATTAACTAGAAGCATATATATCAAAAATAAATCAGATTTCTTGAAAAACAGAAGCACTGTTGAGACATATTCACTGTCTTATGATGTTGCTAGAAGGAGCAAGAGATAAAAACCTTCCCTTAATCTTAAACTCCAGAGATATCTCAAAAACCTTAGATTCGATTAATGCACAAAGGATGTTCAAAATTCTCAGTTATTATGGCATTCCTTTGAAAATAATCAAAGCAAAAGCAGAACCTTACCAGAATTATCTTACAAAAATAATGGTTAGAGGAGATATGACTGAAAGCTTTCCTATTCCCACTAGAGTTTCTGTGTCCATCAGACTCAAAGAAAATGAGCACAGAATAACTCTCAATGATTCATCAGGAAAAACCCACATAAACAGTCTCTGATCCTGCATGACTAACATTCAGATTGCCTAAAACCACTTAGATAATTTATGTAAAAATGCAGAACTGAGTGGGTTGGCAGTCAATGGCAATAAAAACTAAAAAACAGAACAGAAGGAAACATTAGACTACATGACCATATTCTAGAAGAAGTAAATGACTTTCAGTACTTTGGTTCCTATGTCAGTACTCTAATTGACATAGTTTAAAGCTCTTCGATTAAATAAAAATCTAACTATTATCTAGAAATCCAATCTCATCACCACAAATACTAAAATTCATCTGTACAAAACCACCAGTCAAGCCAAAGCATCTTAACACTTACTAATACAGGTTTACAAATGAACATCACTACCCAACAAGCAGTTAATATAATCAATAGTTTTGGGATAACATGCCTTCAAAAAATAATAGAACAAACATGGCATGATCACATTTCTAATACAGTCATTATTGAAGAAATCCGGCAAAGACCTCTAACAGAAATAATTCAAAAAGTCAACTGAGATGGGTGGATCTACATTCGAACTCTTGTCCTCTAATTGCCAATTAATGGACACAGAGGAAGACCAAGAGAACAGTTTTGGCAATACCCAAGCAAACTTTCTTTTTGAAAAAAACAACGTGACATTTACCATTTGGCACAAAACAAAGCAACTTGATTCATTTTCATCTAACAGACTATCTACTGAGTTTTTGTTATGTGAATATTTCTCTATTCATATACGAATAGAGAAATGATGAGGATATATATGCTCATATATATATGTAATTTTTTTTTCTGTATTATCTCCTCAGTATACTCAGGAGATCCAATCTGTACACAATAGTCCAAATGCAGTTATATAAAGGCTTTGTAAAGAAGCAAAATAGTCTCCTTCCTTATACATCAGTCTTAATTGCAATTATCCTCCGATAATTTCAATTAAGTTGTATCTGCAATCTTTGCTATGTGACCTTTAACCTCTTATCCACCATGACTGAGATCCCTAGCCTCATCAGTTACTCCAAACATAATCTTGCCAATATGCCACTGGAAAATCTCATCACACCAAAGTGCATAGTTTTACACGTATTAACACTCGTTTCACAACCTTTATCATGTGCCCACAGTTTCAACCTATTTAAGGCATTCTATAAGTGCTACATATCAAAAGCATTCTTCATTGCCTTACCTACAGTTGCATCATCTGCAAACAACTAAACATCTCCAGTCAGATCTTCCCAATATCATTAGTGTACAGGTAACAATCCAAGAACTGATCCCTTGGGGAATACCACTGGTCACCTTAAATATAGAAGGCTCATATTCTCCATATACCACTTCAATACCTGTGCATCAGCCATCCTGAATCCTCTAATTTATGCAACAGCCTTTCACGTGATATCCTGTCAAATGCCTGAACAAAGTCCAACAATATTACAGAGTATTCATTCCTTTTATCCAACTGATGCTCTTATTTAGTATACATGAATCACTTTGGTCCTTAATTCACTTTTTCAAAATAGTAGTATGTATGAATATCAGCTTTTTTTTTATTAAAAAAAACTGGGAGGAGGAGGGAGTGCTTTTTTCAATTAAAATCTTCTTTTATTATAATCAATAATTATGGAGACACACTACCATGTTAGAGAACTTAATTTAATTGTATTAAAATAAAACTCAACATTTGAACCTTAATATAAAGGGTGATATTAAGGTTGAAATGAATATATATATATGTGTATATATATTTACTTCATGAATACACACACACACACACACACACACACACACACAGGATTACAAGCTAACCTAGTACATATTAGAGCAGGTTGAGAATAACTGCTTTGGTCAACCATGATTGGCCTGACCTTTGTTGATAAAAAAAAAAAAAATATTGAATTAAATTAAAATCCATAATTACATTGGTAAAACTACATCAGTAGATACTAGTTTTCTATAATCCTGTTATTTTAAATTTTTGTTTATTGTCTGAGAGTTTACCAGATTGTTATCCAATTAAATCTTTTTTGTGTGTGTGTATGTGTATCTGTGGGTTTTCAGAATAAGAAGAAGAATCCTTCACAAAATACAACCAAAAATAAAAAATAATACAGTAAGTCATAGCTAACCCTTATATATGAGGATTATCAGAAAGAATAGGCAATATTACTCAGAAATATTCTGAGAGAATAGGCAATATAATTACCTCTTCTAAAGATCCCCTTCTTTCCCTTGCCCACCCAAGTGTATACTATGTTAATTTATTTTTTAACGGTATTAATGAGAACACAGACTAATAAGAAAATAACTATTAATGCAACTATTTATTAAAGCAGCAATAGGTTAATAGTTATTTTCTTATCAGTCTGTGTTCTCATTAATACCATCAAAAATGAAGTAACATGTACGACGAACATGCCTTTCCACGTGTTCAAGTGTATACTAAATCCATTGCACCTGTAACCTATCCTAGGTAGGTGAAACACGGTCATATAATCCCAAAATAGAAAGAAGAACATAAAGGACATATCGAATACCTTTGTTAAGGAAAAGCAGACATTTTTGACCATGTACTTGAAATGTGCCACCCATTCATCGAACCAAACCATGGTGTTAATATAATTCAAAGAAGCCTGTGAAATGTTTACCAACTAACCAAATCTCAACAAAAATTATGGCCTAAAAGTTCCAAGGAATTCAATAGCCCACCTACAACCATAAAAAGAAAACCCACATAGCGGATGCCAAAAGGAAACAGATTTAACTGGATAACAATACAACAGACTCTCAAATAACAAAGAGAAATGTAAAATAACAGGACTATAGACTACTAGTAACTGCTGATGTAGTTTTAACCAATGTAATTATTTTTATTTATTTAATTTTCTTTTTATCACCAGAGGTCAGGCTATGGTCAATGGTTGACAAAAACAGTTGTTCTCAGCCCACTGCTGTATCAATTTAGCTTATAATCCTATGTAAATATTCCTGAAGATGACTTTGATCTAAAGATTGAAATATTGAATTGTATTTTAATATAATTAAAGTAAGTTCTCTAAAACAGTGGTGTCTCCATAATTATTGATAATGACTGCTGATCACCATGTAACTCTGAAAGAAAGATACTTCTTTTCCATCGAAACTACTTCTGCATACACAAGCAATTTTTACTTTTCCCAATATTCCTAGTGCTATAAATATTCTTTTAAACCTCCAACATGATGTCCTCAGAGCACTTAAGCCTCAACACACGAATTCTAATCATTCATGGTGAAGAAATAGCACACAAATCAAGACAATAGGTAAGTCGAAACTCGCTTATCTAGACAATTAAACCGGCTCGCCTTTTCAAAAAGATGTCGGGACACATGAGTGATACCTAACTGTGTTAAACTAAAAATCAAGTTTCAGTCAAAAAAAGCCCTCCGTATGTATAAATGTGCCAGCCTTGCACTATTACGAGCAGATTGCAACAATGCACACCAGTCTCTCCATGACGAACACAGCCACTGGCTCATTACAATCATAGTTCTCTGCAATACTCAACTCTGAACTTTGGTCCATTCTCTCAGACGTTTCAGAAGCCTCTGTGCAGAAAGAATTCCAAAAAATAAAAAATAAGCACATCAAAAAATATAACAACCTGTGTAAATTGAAACCACTATCGCATGTTCAACTGCCCCAGACAGCAGTCAATCTATCATCAAAAAGGCTCAATGAAGATGCCGTCAGTGTCCTAGCCTCGGCCACAATCTTGCTGTCGCACTGAAAGAAGTCTAAAGGAAGGGAAAACTATTGTTAGTTTCCTTTTCTGATGTAAACTGGATTCTTGGATGCTGACTACTGAGGTGACAGGTTCCTGGTCAAGACTACATGATCACTTTACCCAAGTGGAGGGAGCATAGTTAGACTGATTAGTGTTAAATTTTCTGATACTATGATCAGATCAAGCACTTTTAAACCCATGTCCCCCTTCACTACATGCTACCTCAGGTAATTATCTCTCAGCAGCTGTATAAATTCCATTACCTTCCCGGCCTGTGACCATTCCTCCACTTTCCAGTCTGTCCCCATAGTTGAAACCTCCCCCCCACCTCCCCCAAGATAATTACTCAACCGGTACTTGTAATGCTAATTTTTCAATGAATGTCATCTACATTCTCTCTTATATCCCTTGAATTATAGCAGCTACCAATTACATATTTCATCCTGTTGCCTTCTATGTCACAATAGATAGCCTCAAATGAACTGTCCTCTGAATCCCTTTTCCCCTGATGTACTTCTATTCTTTTAGGCATCAATTCCTCTGCTATCATTAGCAAATGTCCCTGCCCCATCCTGTTCCTTCTGTCCTCTCTGAAGATACTATATCCCTGGCATTCTATTCCTATGACATCATCATCCTTGGTCAAACAATTTTCACTAATGTGTATAACTTTTGGCTAAGTTGAGCTAACCAATGCCAAAAACTCCTCACCCTTATTTGGAATACTTCTGGCATTATACCCCATGTTGCTAAGCCCACTAAAGTTAAGAACTTAAGGCAGTACATTTAGCATTATGTGATCACTCTCCCATTTGTTACCTCTAGATTGCCTAGACCCATGCTTACCTGTATTCCTCCTTAACATTTTATTTTCCCTGACTCTGCACTTTCTAACGCTCACTGAACACACTCATGCATCCTGACACCAAATTCATTCAAATGCAAGTCATCCACCTTATATAAATTCTTCCTTCCATCAAACTCACTCCATACATCCATAAACTACACACCATTCCTCCTGCACAATCTGTGCAATGACTTTTTTGTGAACATAGCTCTCTGTCTCAGCTCGCTTCTATCATACCATGGCAACAGACCCAACTTTTACTTTCTCACTCTTCTTTTTTGCTTGCATTAGCACTCTTTCATGTCTTCTCACATACCACACTTGTCACCTGCTAAATGTACTAGCCAACATCTCTTTCACCTTTGCTCTCTGCATCCTTACAGTATCACTGACATCTTTAATCTTAGCACCAGGAAAGGAAAACACAATTTCATCATACTCTCTTCAAGCATTCCTCTTATCAATGAATCACCATACAAAATTTGCTCCTTATTCTCATTGCTTTCACTCTTTAATACTCTGCTTTCTCTCTCTCTCTCTCTCTCTCTCTCCTTTCTTTTGCTTCTATGTCATACCATTCACCACACATTTCTCCAACCACTCAATCTCAAATTTTGTTCTGTAGTGAACTCCACATAAGAGCAATATCTTTTCCATTACCATCTAGTCATTCTCTTCATTTTGCACTCTATCATTTGTACAGTTGCTCATACTGCTTGTAACACTAATTATGCCAACTGCATTATCCCGCATTTCATCTTTCAGCTCACTACTATCATTCTTCTTACTTTGTTCTTATACTCTCCACTTTCGTTTTCTTTAGATAAATCTCCCACTCTGAGAACTGCATACATTTCATGCATGCTGAAGCAAACACAATCACATGATTTAAAATCATCTGGCATTGGTGCCAGGAAAATACAGCATACAAGAACAAATATTAAACCGTCGAAAATCACAAAATTAGGCACACTACCCTCACAGTTAATCAAATAAACACTCATAAATATAATAATGCAAAAAGAATGAACTAATTATTGTTAAATACTTCCAAAAAGAACTCATCTTTTGGAAGGTGAGTTCACCAAAAATCACATGTACTATCTTCACTTTCTCCAAACATGCTACAACTCTGACAATGTACTTTATGATTTCCATATCACTATATGGCTTACATTTTCTCCCAAATATATATGCTACTTAATAAGTTGCTTCAGTAATTTCATTACTTCGTCCTGTCATCACTTGAAATATTTTTTTTAATTTTTTTTTTTTTTTTTTTTTTTTTTTTCCCTAGCTTCATATTTATATGTATAAATTTGCTTGGTTCTCCTTTTGCATATTTCTGGTCCTTATGTGTACCATAATGATTATGAGCATTACATTTGTTCACTGTCGAAATCAATCCCAAAATAAACACACCATTTTTTATCTTTGGAAGAAAACTGGTGATCAAAAACTAGTAGTATTATGAATGTGTCCTGTACACTCCCTGAAGATACTGGCTGCTTGTGTAAAAATCTGGTATGAAAATAAGTAATAAAAAGACCAAAACAAAGTAAATGTCCTTTGAATTCTGTCATCAGTATTTCCTACCATCTCCATTGTTTACTAACCTTGCTGTAGTGTTTACAGTGCAGTGTTTACAGCTATAGTGTTTTTTTTTTTTTTTTTTTTTGGGGGGGGGGGGGGTTTCCCTAGTTGTAATACAAATGCAAATAAATTTTATGCAGTACTTCCCACAGAATTACTCCCAACAGCTGTACTCTGTGATGTGAATTTTGATGTCATTTGTGAAGAAATTTAATTCACTATTGCAAAGGTTTTACTCTTATTGTTTGCAATAATGAACATAAAATATTAGTTCAATGGAACTTAGGATGGGTCTTTTCTGCAATTCGTTATAGCATGACTCCATTGTAAGATACATTTATTGTACTTTACAGAGAAATATGAACAGGATACGATATGAATAGTAATTAAATACATTAATGCACCATCTATAATAATATGAATTAGATTAAGAGGTTACATTATGCACTATGGCTTTTGCAATGACATTTGGAAGAATTTGATGATGCCTAGCTATAATGAATAAAATATTTCATATTCCATGAAATATAAGCAAATATATATCTGTGTATTCCAGTTTTCTCAATGATGCTTTGGTATTATCTCATAAGTAGAAATATATAACTGTGGATGTTTAAATAACTATAGTTTGCAATAGAAAGCTACCATCAACGAGTTATGGTGAATCAAATAATTAACACTGATAATACATATACAATGAAGCTGAAATTATTCATTAATGAGCCTGAGCAGTTGATTTTGTCGGTTTTGCTTCATAACTATAATGAAAAAGTAATTTGTATCACAACAGAAACTGTAATATAGTGCTGTCTATTGCACAGGTGCCAAGGTATTTGCCATTAGCAGTGACCTAACACAGACAGTTCATCCATCAAATTACCAAACAACCCTCCCCACCCTGCTAATACACCAACATCTCAAACGAGTACCTTTCAAAATACACTATGGATACAACTCTTGGTAATATGGACCACAACCTTATCCAAGTTTCCTTAACCTAACAATTCTGTCTATCTATGTCTTCTGGCATTACAATGGTACAAACAGTCACTAATGATCAGGTCATAAGCAATACAAATCCTCTACCACTAACAAGTGTCACCCCTACCTTCAATGCGAAGTGGCCTGTTTGCACAAAAGGGCAAACCAGCAAGCATTCACGCTGCAAAAGAATATCATACTAATTGGATGAAATACCAATTAGTATGATATTCTTTTGCAGTGTGAATTTTTGCTGGTTTTCCCTTTTGTGCAAACAGGCCACTCCACATTGAAGGCAGGGGATGACACTTGACAGCGGTAGAGGATTTGTAGACCCATTAAGTGGTAGATGACCTTCACTGCTGGGTGAAATATCATCCTGTTTATTGTAAACTTGAAGTGGTGAATGCCACGTTTGGCATCCAAAGCAGGGATTTCAGTTTGTCCATCCTGTTCCTTATGCAGTGTGAATGATACCTTCAGTGGCCTGCCAAACATTTAGAGACCAAATACCTGCTGCATTTTGAGGGCACAGCAGTAAAAATTGTAATGCTGCAGGCTGGATGACAGATACTACATGGACCTGAATCTGTCAGTAACAAGTCAGAACATTTACCAGTAAGATAGCACATAATCTTGCTGCCACATACTCTGCAGGTTATGACTGAACAGACAGCGAGTTGCAGTATGTGGAAGGCACTGTTGAAACCATGATATGGAAATGAGACTGGCCACTCTCTGTATGGGTGTCACGTCCACAAAAATCATCTCCTGCAGTTTCCTACTTGATCCTTTCATTAAATAATAATAACAAAACTGGGGGGGGGGGGGGTATATATATATATATATATATATATATATATATATAATTGAAAAAAAAAAACAGATAAAAACAATTCTTAGCTCATACACGGTACATTTGTATTGTGGATAGTCTAAGAATTGTTTTTTATAATGAAACATGGAACTAATAGTGAGTCTATCACAATGAATAAAATAAATCTCTCAAACAAAATACAAAAAAACACAGACCAACATCCCTATAGGGGGGGGGGGGGGGAGCAGCAACATCCATGGCATTAAACACTATCAAATGATGTAGGGGTGCATAAGGGTCAAAGCTATATAACTGAGAGGAGACCTCCACATAGCCTTTCAAGCAGTGTTTCTCAAGGGGGGTCCATGGCAATTTTCGGCTATGCATCATTAACGCATGGAATAAAATTTATGTTTGCGATCGTAAAACGTTCCTATTGTATCACTCAATAAGGTACAGAGACATCTGCAGGCTGTGTAATATGTTTCTCAACAAATAGTGCAATTAGAGACAAATGGGTAAAAATGAAACTAATGAATCGCATGACCCCTCCCACATAAAATGCTGTATAGTAGACAATCAAAACCATATGGTGCACCGGCAACATATAGTTTTGTTTGAGTGAACGTGTTAAAACTAAGAAATATATAGTGAATGTGTTTCAGATATTATATATGGAATTCGGTTGAAGAGAATTAGCATTTCAACTCAACTGTGGGCTTGCTTTTGTCAATTAGTAGCGCGATCTTTTGTTAATACCATACCAATCATATGGACATCTTCATAGCTGCTTTATCTCTACTGGCCTACCATTGCTGTCTGTTTCGAGTTCTGCTTTCACTAGCCATTTGTTGAAGGACTGTTCGTTAAATACGGTAATTTTTTTTTAGCTTTCAAATTCTTAAGTATGGATCACTGGTTAAAGACTGGATTTTTAAAATGCGCAAAAGAGAGGAACATAGTAGATACAAGAGCTATCAACAACAAGAAAATGTTGATATTGTATCTGGATCAAGTGAAATTGATAAGTGTGTGTTGTCTGACATCTCTAAAGAACCAACTAGCAAGAAGATGAGAAAACTTCGTAAGTACGATATAAATTACTTGAAATGTGGATTTTCATGGATGGGAAATGAAGAGGAACCTATTCCATTATGTGTAATTTGCAGTGAAACTTTAAAAAATGAAAGCATGAAACCATGTAATTTAAATCACCATTTTGAATCGAAACATAATGAATGCAAGGACAAACCTGTCAAATTTTTGCAAAAGAATAGGCTTGAGACTCCCTTTCAAAAGAATAGGCTTGAGACACATTATTAAGCTTTGAATGTAGATATATATCACAGGTGAAGCAAAGAATATTGAACAACACAGTATTCTGTACATTTTGGAAAATTATGGAGACAACTACCGTGTTTGAGTAAAACTTTAGTTTAATATAAAAAAAAATCAACACTCGATATTTCGATCTCTATGTCAAGATCATCTTCTGGAGCATATACATTATATACAGAGAAACAGGCTGCAGCACAATCTACATGGTTTGCTAAAGTTACTGACCAACTGTCACAACAATTATTGGCCTGACCTCTGGTGGGAAAAAAAAAAAAAAAAACTTCACTACATCAACGTTAGAGTCCTATTATTATTTATTTGTTACAAAATTACATTGGGCTTGAGAGCAACATGTTTATATATATATATATATATACACATATATTAAAAACATGATTATACATATAAATTTCAACCAGTTGGTATGGATTGGTTTCCCAAACTAGCTGAAGGTTGCTTAAGGTCCTAAAGTATGCTGGGTACTAAGTATTAAGTAGGGTGAATATCATCATCATCAAATTCCTGCCGTGTACCCTCATGGGGTGTACAGGATATGATAGTACTACATGAAAAGTTTACATCATTACTAACTTCCTATCTACAATTTTCCTCCAAATAAGTCTGTTACTTGTCAAGACTCCAACATTATCAGATCTTATATTTCTATCGTCTAAGGCACTTTGTACCGTATCAATCCACCTATACCTTGGTCTTCCTCTGGGTCGTTTCGCTGCCAACCTGGCAGAGAACACTTGTTTTGCTAATCTTTCTTCACCCATTCTGTTTAAGTGACCATACCACTTGAGATTAGCTCTGCTAACGCATTCCTGGATGCTGACAATGTCAAGTTCTTTCCTAATATCCTCGTTTTTAATATGATATTGCCATTGATGCTATCTGTTCATGACTCTAATCTTTCTCACGACTCTCATATCTGCGGTCACTAGTCTTTGATCAAGTGTTTTACTTCTGACCCATTTCTCAGATCCATAAGTTAAAACTGGTTTGAACACTGTCTTGTATACAGCTAATTTAGTGTTCCGACTAATTTCTCTCTTATTCCATATGAATTTATTCAACTGACATCCCACCATACCAGCTTTGCTGATTCTGTTGTCTATTTCTATATTGAATTTACTATCTTCACTAAAAATCATGTCTAAGTAGCTGAAATGTTTTACTTGTTCCACAGTTTCTCCGTTCACAACACAGTTGACATTTTCAATGATTCTGCCTATTTTAAATTGTCTTTGTCTTTTTACTGCTGACCTTCATACCATATCTACTACAACAGTTATTCAATTTAGTCAGAGAATCTTGCAGACTTGTAGCGGATTTATTTAGAAGTATAACATCATCCGCATAAAGCAAAGAGCTGACATTAACATCTCCAATTTTGATATCATGTTTAATACCACTTTCCTTCATAATGTGATCCATATAGATAATGAATAACAGAGGGGGATAATGTACATCCTTGTCTCACACCAGATTTAACATTAAACCATCTTCCTGTACTTCCTTCAATTCTAACTGCTGACTTACAACTCAAATAAAGACTAAGTATTGCTTGATATAATGCCCCATTGACACCATATAACTGTAGCGTATTGAATAGCTTCTCTCTTGGCACCTTGTCATATGCCTTTTCCAAATCGACAAAACTTAAATACAGATCTTTGTTATATTCCCATGCTTTCTCGACTATTTGTCGTAAAGTGAAGATCTTTACTTCACTTTACGACACACTCTATTTGGCCTGAATCCAGCTTGTTCTTCAGCCAGCTTTTCTTCCACAATTCTTCTCAGTCATTTCTCAAGTATACTTGCACAGATCTTGCCAGGAACACTTAGTAGAGAAATACCTCTGTAATTGTCACATTCAGTTTTATTTCCCTTTTTATACATGGGTACTCCAATCATCTGAAATCCGTCCCTCTGTCCAAACATTCTGAACTATGCAGTGCAGCCACTGTAAGACTTTTACACCACCATACTTCAGTATTTCTGGTCGAATATCATCTACTCCTGCTGCCTTTCCACATTTTAAGCGTTTGATGGCTTTTTCTACTTCAAGTATGGATATGTATTCCTGACTGCATGCCTGGTCAGTGTTTTATACCACTGTGCTGTCATCACGGCTTGTTTCATTTAGCAGTTTTTTAAAGTAATTACTCAATACTTGAAGGATATCTTTTTCTTCCATTTTCATGTCACCTTTATCATCTCTAACTCCTTTTACAGCACTCTTTCCTCCATTCCTAAGCTTCTTCAACAATCTTCAGAATATTTTCCCACTTTCTTGATATTTATTTTCTATGTTCTTTGCAAAGTCCTCCCATGACTTTTGTTTAGCTAGTTTTACACAGCGTTTAGCTTTCTTACATTTGCCTCTGTCTTCTCTAAGCTCACAAGCTGACTTTTTTGCCAGGAACTTTTTATAAGCTTTCTTCTTTTCCTTCACTGCCTCTTTAACTTCCTGTGTCCACCATGGAGTTCTGATTTTTCTATCCTTGCAGACAACTTCACCACATGCCTCTCTCGCTGAATCAATCAGCGCTTTCTTCAAGGCTCGTCACTGAATCTCCAAGGTGTGATTCCTGTTCTCGAACTCTTTCATTTTTTCTTCAATAATCTTTGTGTATTTTAGTCTACAGTTCACATCCGAGAGCTACTCAACTTTTATTCGCTTTAAAACTTTCTTACATGTTATTCTTTTCAATATGAAATTCAATTTTATCCTGCTCAAGACTAAATAGTGATCACTTCCAATTTCAAATCCTCTGTACACTCTGGTGTCCTGCAACAGGGAGAAAATATCACTATCAACAATAACATAGTCGATGAGACTTTTCTTATTCCTTGCCTCTTCTCTCCACGTGAATTTGAGCACATTTTTATGTTGGAACATAGCGTTAGTGATAACCAGTCCATGTCCTGAGCAGAAATCCAACAGATATTTGCCATTATTTTTAGCTTTGCTCTTTTCTCCAAATTTTCCCAAAATATTTTTGTATGTCTCACAATCGTTTCCTACTCTGATATTTAGGTCCCCAACAAGGACCAACTTTTCCTTTTTAATTGTGTCTGTTGCTTTTTCTAAAGCATCAAAAAATTCTACCACTTCTACCTTAGTAGAACCTTCTGTGGGACCATAGGCACAAATAAGTCTCATTGTTCAGATCCCCATTCTCATATTTGCCACATTACTCTACTTGAGACTGACTGCCATTCAAGAAGATTAGCCTCGTATTGTATGTTGAATACTATGGCTACTCCTTCTTTTCCTTGATTGCCATTGCCCGAATATAACATTTTGTATTTATTGCTCAGAAAGATCTCACCAGTTTTTGTCTTTTTTGTTTCAGTCACCCCTATTATGTCAATCTGGTACTTATCTAATTCCTCAGCTAGCTCTATTTCTTTGCCATTCAGGCTTCTTAAGTTGATAGTACCGATCTTTAACTCTGGTGATGTTCAGTTGAGGTGTTTTTTCAGATTTGTTCCAGTAGCTTACTTTTCGCTGTTTGTCCTGGTTCCCTGGCGAAAACAACGGTGGCCTTGTTTAACTGGGCGACACCCCAGCCTGCATGAAATTTTGTCATGTTGTACCATCATTTTGTATTTTGGTTTAACTAATAAGAATACAATTTGGTCGGCTAAATCCCAAATTGCCAGCCCATCCTCGTATGTTCAGTATCCAAATAGATATCCAACAGGGTGCACCACGAGAAGGTGAGGATTGGACATTAGGTCAAAAGCCCTGGTCGGTTCTCCGCATTCCTTTAAAAGCTATGTGGAGGTCTCCTCTCAGTTATACAGCTTTGACCCTTAAGAACCCGTTAGGCTGAATATGTGCAATCTAAATTCTTGGAATTTTCTTCCCCCCATTATTGTTGATATTAGGGTAGTTAATCAGAATTTCGCAGGCTTCTTTAAATTTTCTTTCATACCAGGTTTTTGTAAGGTTTTTAGGAGCAGGTACTTTTCCAATCAATTTGGTGAAAGGCGTTGAGAGCATGGTCTGAGAGGCATGCTTCAGCAAAATTGTTATATTTAATGTGTCTTTTGTGTTCTTTTTTCCTTATAGGGATTGTACGTCCAGTTTCACTAATATAAGGTAAGTTACAGGTGCAGTTGATGCAGTAAACTCCAGGATGTGCCAATGGGAGCAGAGGATCCTTAGAGGAGTTGAATATGTTTTTTTAATTTTGTAGGTGGTTTAAAGGTGGCATTGAGATTATAATGGTGTAGGATTCTGTTGATTCTAAATACTAATCTAAATTCTTTTTTGATGAAGTTTTATGAAGGACTTTATTAATAGTAATTTTGTTTGCCTTAGACAATAGAAATATAAGATCTGATAATGTTGGAGTCTTGACAAGTAACAGACTGATTTGGAGGAAAATTGTAGATGGGAAGTTAGTAATGATGTAAATTTTTCATGTAGTACTATCATATCCTGTACACCCCTTGAGGGTACCTGTCAGGAATTTGATGATGATGATATAAACATGTTGCTCTCCAGCCAATGTAATTTTGTAACCAATAGATAATAATAGGACTCTAGCGTTGATGTAGTCAAGGTTTTTTTTTTTTCCACCAGAGGTCAGGCCAATAATTGTTGTAACGGTTGGTCAGTAACTTTAGCAAACCATGTAGATTGTAGTGCTGCTTGTTTCTCTGTATATAATATATATGCTCCAGAAGATGATCTTGATATAAAGATCGAAACGTCGAGTGTTGATTTTGATTTATATTAAACTAAAGTTTTACTCACACAGCAGCTGTCTCCATAATTTTCCAAAATGTATTCTGATCACCGTGTAAGCCTAAAAGAAAGCATTCTTTTACAGGATTATATTCTTTTACAGGATAATACAGGATTGGGTATAGGATAATGCTGATTGTTCTCTTAGCTGACATATGTATGTGTAAGGAATCTAATCTTTTAGTCAAAAATGAGTGCCAGATACTTGGCTTCTGTTGCTACTTAAATAACAATTTCTCCACCTCATCCCTTGACTCTGGGCTGGGTGAAAACTGCATTTTCAACAAAAATGTACACAAACACTGTTTTTCTGATGAAAGGCTGAACCCATTAATTAGAGCCTGTGAAGAAAAATGATCAACTGCTTATTACAGTTGCCTTTCAATGACCCTCATGTTACAGAAATAGAGAAAAAAAACAAGAGTTGCCTGCAGTAGGATAAAGTTGTTCTGTTATTTTTGACAGGGGAAAAAAGTGTTACAAAACCAAAGCCATGGAAAACATCTTCTTCTTCTTAGTAGTATGGCTAGACAAATTGCCTCCCATTTGAAAGATTCAGTTAGAAGGAAAGTTTTTATTAAAAAAAAAAAAGAGAGACATCCTAAGATCTAAGTTTCAAAAGTCTTTTAATATACTCTTATTTCCAAGCTAGCTGTATCATAATTTTTCCCATGTCAAAGAAAACTAAAACCAGGTGTTCATGTTTCAGGAATGCATCTTTTAGTTGTTTCTAAACAAACTAAGTTGTTCATCATTAATCAGTCTCTACATAAGTCAAACCATTAGAAGCCAGGCAAATGATCATTTTCTCCAAGGCTGTATAAAGATAACTAGTGAAAGCAATAGGACAGTAATTGCTTGCTAGCTTTGGTTGTTCTTTTACACACACACACACACACACACACACACACACACACACACACACACACACACACACGTGTGTGTGTGTGTATCAGACTCCATACATGAAAGGTCTCAAGACCTATATCTCAGCAATGGATAAGAGGGCAACAAGAAAGAGAGAGAGAGTCAGGTGATATGTTTCTTGAGCAGCTTAAGGTTGTAGTGAAAGAAGGGTAAAATTTTCCCTATTGGAAGTATATAGCTATTGATGGATGATGAAAAGATGGGCATTTACATGTGCAGTTAAATGTTTCCCATTTCTTATTTTTGCTACAAAATGATATATTTATGGTTTTTTTACTTAGTTGGGACTTTATGAAGATCTCTGAAAAACTTGACATAAGGATTCATACTCAAAGACATTTTTGGTTCAGTATCAGATTCCCATCTTCCACAGAGCCACTAACCAGTAAGTAGTAAATGTGCTCATAAATGGAACCATGGTGTTCCATTTATGAGCACATTTTAATGAAACAAATGCATAATGAAAACAAATGTAAAATGTTTTAAGACTAAGTAGATTTTTTTTTTAATCTTAAAAGAAACATATTTAATCTTTATTATTTCTTTTTTGTTCTTATATTTTAATGGAAAAAATCACACATTGGTGTTGGTTCACAAAGTTTGCTTCTTCCGTATTTCGGTGCTTAATGAATATTAGTAAATATATGCTTATTCATATAAGTTTCATTTCAAAGGTATTGATAAGAAGCACAAAAAAATTACAAACACAATCTTTAATATAAATTGTATTGAATATAAATACAATAAATATTATAATACATGTCTGTATTACGATTTTTTTTTCCGATGGGAACCGTGAAATATTTTAATTTTTCCAAAGGAGGCCTTGGCATCCATAAGTTTGGGAAGCACTGGTCTAGAGAATAGGAAAATATAAGACTCAATGAATGAAAAGAACTGGCACCATCACTAGGAGACCTTTCCACAGTGAACAGGATGCCCCACACGAAAGGGCAATACAAATGTTCCTTACTTTTTAAATAAGATGTGAATCAGGTCTTTCTAACTAAAGGGACAATATTGCAATGCTGAAATGAAAACCTTGACACATAAAGATAAGAAAGTCATTTTGCATCTTTACAAGGCCTTGAATTTGTAGATTACAGGTACTAGTAAACAGGAGAAAGTGAGGCAATGTGATTGAGATTTACAAACTTCTAAATAAATCATACAGGTTATTAGTAGATGGAATTTTTCATTTTATGGACGGTGGGGGAAAGGACACAAGGGCATCCCTGGAAGATGAGAATGAATGACATCAAGACAGGGGTGAGAGTTAGATTTTTCTCATAGAGTGGTGTGGAATTGATTGTGATTGGATGTTGTGTGTCAAGTAGTACAAATTAATTCAAGAACAGGTATGTGGCCTCAATCGATGAGTCCCTGACTCCTTGGCATCTCTCTTAATAATAATAAAGGACACCTCCACTCTTCTAACTGAAGTATACTACTGCATAGCCTATTAACCAGATATACAAGCATATTTTTCAATGCCAGCACATGATTCCAAGCTCTTGAGATGAATTATTTAAAATTATACTAATTACTGATAACTTAACATTTTAAAATGCAAATGTGTTAATCTCAAAGAGAGTTCAAATAGCACTGCAAACAGCTGTAAATCTGTAAATATGCGACTGCATCTACAAGCATAAATACATAAGTGAGTGAATCGATTTCACAGATGAATTACAGAACCTCAGAGTAAGGATGTATACCCATGGTTGTTGTTGTTGTTGTTTTTTTGTGTGTGTGTGTGTGTGTGTGTGTGTGTGTGTGTGTGTGTGTGTGTGTGTGTGTGTGTGTGTGTGTGTGTGTGTGTGTGTGTGTGTGTGTGTCACAAACTTTAGCAATTTACTAACTGCCAGCATTAACTGCTTGATCCTTTAATATGGGTAGGATGTAAAATACAATATTAAGTAAACAGATTTATTCAACTAATAGTTTTTTTTCTGGCAACCATTTCTTATTGTTTCATCTAATTATCTTCTTCAGTTGTGCATATTTTATTATTTTCAAAATATTAACCTAGTCTTTAAATACATAGAACTATTTCAATATAACATATACCTCCTGAATCAATTGCATCTATCAAAGCATCAGTATCTTTGCTACGAATGCAATCTATAAGTTGACGGTGGGTGCGTTCTCCTGCACTATCAACACGTCTAAGGGAAGGTAGCCTAGTAGAAACAGATGTAACTCCTGATTTTGGAAGTGCCTTTCTTCCTTCAAACAGTAGCACCAACAAGAGATCTACCAATCTCATTGTGTCTAGAACACATCTAGAATGAAAATGCCAAAGAAATTACTTCGACTGATTTTTTTTTTTTTTATGAAAGATGCATTCTGGAAAATTTTTTTGAACTTCATTATAAATGTAAATTTTTTTTGAAAAAAATCTAAACACATATTAAGAGAGATATTTTTAAAATTTGGTTCATAGTTTAAAAAAACTGCATTACTCATCAAAACAATCAATCTAAAATTAAATTTTAAGTTTTCCTTTTTATTTGTTTTTCATATTCATTTATAAAAATTGATAAAAAAATTTAAAAAGAAAAATTGAAATGTATTTCTCAAAATTTAGAATGATATTCCAGAACCAAAGGAGAATAAACAACTCATTTTTTCTCATGCATATGATTATGCAATAGTCAAAATTATATTATTAATTATAGTGCACAATACTGAAGTTTGCTTTATATAAATTAAGTGATTCTAATATAATTAATTGTATCTAATAAATATAAAAATAACAGCCATCTCATCATCCACAATCTGTTTAGAAAAACATCTTTTACTGAACAGAAGTCAACAATGTTTCAATACGTCGGGTCAATTCAATGGCAACACTCCAGAACAGCGAGCAAAGATTATGATTTCATCATTACATCGTTAACCCATCACATATATCAATGTCCAATGAGATAATTTTACTGGAGTATCAGGATTGCATTACCAAAATTGTAAAATTGAAACTCTGAGTACCATATTTAGTTTTGTGACAATCTGATTTAGCATTTACATTCTCTTAAGCATTATGCATTTCATATGATTTTTGTGGCTTACATTTTAATACAGTTGCATAATTTGTTAAGGCACAAAGAACAAACTTCATGATTCTCATCACCATTTAAGCTGCAAGTTCATTAAATGTATGAATGGTGCAAACTCATTTTGCTATGTTTATGCAGTGAAGTAATGTTATAATCTGCAAAAAAAAAACATTCACTTTTCTGATCAAGAAAGCATATGAGTGGAAGTTAGGATATGACCGGACTTGCACTGTCCATATATATATTTTACAACATGTGCATAGTGAAGAGAACGGTTAAAGGGTACACATTTGTCAATACCATTTGCTATCAGTGGTGTAAAAGGAGCATTTTATGTGACTCCTACTCACAAAAGGTTGTAAGCCTATAGCATATTAGTACTGTGGGTGGGCAAAGGATTTATTTTAAATTAATTTTTGTAATTTTTTTTATTCATTTTTATCCAGTCCAGTAACCTTACCCCAGAGACCAAATATGGAAATTCCTCAATGTCTTAAGGTATTAAATGCATTTTATACATCTATCATATCTTGAGTGATATCTGAATCTTACCAAAGATAAGCTAAAAATCTTACCAAAGTTTTAGAATGGAAATCTGGCATTATTGTGAAAAGAATACTAAGATGTGCAAGAATAAAAAAAATTTTTTTCATTGATTTATTTATATTTCATATAAATAAATCAATGAAAAAAATGTGAAGAAACAATCTCAACTCACCAAATGGCATTTATTTACAGATACATCAAAGTTCAGACTTATAAACAATGATCCTGCACAATGGAAATAAATATTCATTAATCCCAGTAGTATACTATCAAAGAGCCATGCAGCTTCATTTCAGTGATGTAAATTAATAGAAATAGGGGATATTAAAGATCCAATCTTATTTCAAATCTGAATATATATATATCTACCCTATATATATAAAATGATAAGCCTTTTTATGTCACGTTTTGAAACTCATGGGCTACCCTGAGTGTTGAGTCTTCAAAATTCAGAGTCATCAGAATTCAAGGAGAACCGGTCTACCAGTCCAGAACTTGGGGGGGGGGGGGGTAAGCACCAGGGGAAAAGCACCCCCTTTTTGAAGACTCTACACTCAAGGGCTACCGCGAGTGTAGAGTCATCAAAATTCAAGGAAAACCGGTCTACCAGTCTGGAACACAGGGGGGTTGGGTGACGTAGGCACGTAGCCCCCCCCCCCCCCATGTATGTATATATATATAAAGGAAATAAAACTAAATGTGAAAGAGGAATTCGAATTTCTCTAATGAGTGTTCCTGGTAATTTATGTAAGCATATCTGAAAAAAAACTAAAAAAATTGCAGAAGGGAAACTTGGAGAAGAACGAGCTCAGTTCGGGCAAATAGAAGTTGTCAGGATCAGTCACATTTTCACTTTAAGACAAATAGTTGAGAAATCCGTGGATATAACAAGAATCTGCAACTAAGTTTCATCAATCTGAAAAAGGTATATGACAAGGTCCTGACAGATTTTCCTTGGTGGAAAAATAGGAAGTAATGATGTAACCTTTTTTCATGTAATACTATCATAATATTTTTTACATCTTCTGAGGGAGGATGAAGAATTTCCCTCAGGGATCAGGAATTTGATGATGATGATGACAACTTTAAATTAAAATTATCTTCTATGTTGAGCTTTACTATGTCATCGTCAGAAATACATACATGTACTGTATATACGCTACATTCAAAGACAATTAGTGCCATGTTACTGTAGGATACAGAATCTCTGATACCAATTAATCCCTAGCCTTAACTCCTCTTGTGGAAAAAAAAATAATCATAAATGCATTACATCAGCCAATTAGAAGCTTATATTATTGACATCCAGTTGTAATTAATCCTGGCCCATTATGTAATCATGTAGTAATCATTCATAACTTTACAGTCCTTAACTGCTTTTAACTTAAAGAAAGTGTTTTCCAAGCAATGTGTGAATAGTTTGAGAGTGTCAAGTGGAAAAATATCTTCTAATATTGGTATGGTATCTTCTCTTGGCACTTGAATGAACAGGCTTGTGAGGTCAAATTTGCCATGATATCTGCTGGATCAATTTAATGTCCTTGATTTTGTTAATGAAGTCTTTGGAGTTTTTTATATATGAAAATGTATTTCCTGCATGTAGGGACAGCAAGGTAGTAAATATTTACATAGGTAGTATGTTGGCAAATATCTAGTGTCCATAATAGGTCTAAGTGGAACATGCTCGTAAATTTTAGGACCACCATAAGAAGCACCACTGCATGGAAAACATGTAATAATGTAACCTTTTTTCATGTAGTACTATCATAATATTTTTTACATCCTCTGAGGGAGGATGGAGAATTTCCCTCAGCGAGAAATTATATCAGGAATTTGATGATGAAAACTATAATCACATTAAAATTATCTTCTATGTTGAGCTTTACACTATGGTCATCGTCAGAAATACATACATGTACTATATATATGCTACATTCAAAGACAATTAGTACCGTACTACTGTAGGGATACAGAATCTCTGATACCAACATTTCCCATCATTTCGAAAATTTGTTCTTGGAGTCATGTGAACAAACACTCAATGTCACCACATACAAAACGGTGACTTGACTTAGGTATATAGATATCACCATCTGACCAGGCTCAAAAAAAAAAATCCTTTAACGGTTCCACAGACTTTCTGAACAGCTTACACCTCAAAATTCAATTCACACTAGAAGTTGAAAGAAACAGATCACTTCCTTTCTTAGATGTTCTTATCTAAGTGGTGAACCACGGTGAACTTTCATTTGATGTCTACAGAAGTTCAACACTGGAAAGATAAAATACCTATAAGATAAGATAAAATATCACATTATCATCCTGGTCAAAAATAGGGAGTCATCAAAACACTCAAAGACAGAGAATATACAATATCCAGTGATGATATCAACAAAAGTGCCAGGCATTTTAAAAATCACTCCTAAAACTGTTAAGCTGAAACTAGTCTACTGCAATATTTCCCAACTGCTAATCTACTGTAAATTCTTTTCAATCTGCAAAATCTCTACTATCAAGGGGCACTCGATGTTATTCTTAAATTCAACTTAAAATACAAAGGCTTGACAGACAAGGTGAATTACAATCCCAACAGTGTTTCTCACCTAAAGTAAAAATATCACTGATATGCAAGACTATATGAAAAAAAATTCAAACACTTTTCTGTTAATGTGTTTAATCAAGATATATGACAAAAAAATCAAAACATGATTTTAAGTCATTTAGAATAGCCAAATGTAAGAATGTCCATACATCAGTAATTTCTCATATTTGACTATTTAGATGTGAAAAATCAAATGTTATGGTTTTCTGTTTTATTTCAAATAGAAGTAAAATTTTTTTTCACAAAAAAAAAAGAAAAAATTAAAATATTTCTTTATTCTGTTTATTGAAGAATTAAACATGCACACACACTTAATGGTTCATGGTGGAGACTTCAGATTTTTGACCAATCCACAGTACAGTTTGCATTGCTACTTAGTGGACAGGGAGCTGTATTCTGGATCACAATGTTTATGACTTATGCAAGTCACAAAAAAAAGCCTCAATGTTCACAGTGGTTAACATGTGCAGACTCAAAAAAGTTACAGCACTCTCTAATAAATAAGGCATCATGAGAGATGGAATTGAAATACTAGCTGAATACGAAAGAGAAAATGAAAAAAAGCTAAGGGCCTATTAGGTACATAATATGGCATTAAAGTGTAAGCAATGGTTATTTAGTTTACACAAATACAGAACTTTAATGTGCACAGGAACATAAAGAAAAACAAACAAACAAACAAACAGAAAACAATCCTTCATAGATGAGGAAATAAGAATATAGCAAGAATTATTATTATTTTAATTTATTGAAAGGAATATAACTTATATACTTGATTAGTAAGTATGTTGTTTATCATCATCATTTTACCCAAGCATGGACAAAACTAGGCTACTTGTAGATAGGCAGCATTACCTGAAGAGGTAGTGACCTCTATTCAAGGAGGTCTAAATCCCACTAATGAGAATTCAATAACAACAAAATTGGACTTCTGGTTAATGACACTCAGTATAATATATAGCATCATACATGCCTGGAAAGAGAGATGCACATTATGAGATACAAATGGCAACCTCATATGAAGTCAAGATATTTCACAATTAGCCTACTTGTTTATAGAACACTAGCTTTGGTTTCGAGTAGCCATAGTATTCAACACTAAATACAAGGCTAATCTTCTTGAATGGCAGGCAATCTCAAGTAGAGTGATGTGGGCAATTATCAGAATGGGGAACTGGACAATGAGATTTATTTGTGCCTATGGTCCCACAGAAGGTTCTACTAAGGTAGAAGTGGAGGAATTTTTTTGAGGCTCTAGAGATAGCTACTGACACAATGAAAAAAGAAAAGTTGGTCCTTGTTGGGGATCTAAATAGCAGAGTAGGAAATGATTGTCAGACATTCAAAAATATTTTGGGAAAATTTGAAGAAAATAGCAAACTTATAATAATGGCAAAAACCTATTGGATTTCTGCTCAGGACATGGACTGGTTATTACTAACACCATGTTCCAACATAAAAATGTGCACAAATTCACATGGAGAGAAGAGGCAAGGAATAAGAAAAGTCTCATTAACTATGTTATTGCTGATGGTGATGTTTTCTCCCTGTTGCAGGACACCAGAGTGTACAGAGGATTTGAAATTGGAAGTGATCACTATTTAGTCTTGAGCAGGATAAAACTGAATTTAATGTTGAAAAGAATAGCATGTAAGAAAGTTTTAAAGCAAATAAAAGTTGAGCAGCTCTCAGATGTGAACTGTAGACCAAAATACACAAAAATTATTAAACAAAATTTGAAAGAGTTTGAGAAGAGGAACCATAGCTTGGAGATTCAGTGGCAAACCTTAAAGAAAACCCTGATTGATTCAGCCAGAGAAGCATGTGGTGAGGTTGTCTGCAAGGATAGAAAAATCAGAACTCCATGGCGGACACATGAAGTTAAAGAGGCAGTGAAGGAAAAGAAGAAAGCTTATCAAAAGTTCCTGGCAAATAAGTCAGCTTTTACTCTTAGAGAATACAGAGACAAATGTAAGAAAGCTAAACACTGTGTAAAACTAGCTAAACAAAAGTCATGGGAGGACTTTGGCAAGAACATAGAAAATAAATATCAAGAAGGTGGCAAAATATTCTGGAGGTTGTTGAAGAAGCTTAGGAATGGAGGAAAGGGTGCTGTAAAAGGAGTTAGAGATGATAAAGGTGACACAAAAACGCGAGAAAAAGATATCCTTGAAGTATGGAGTAATTATTTCGAAAAATTGCTAAATAAAACAAGCAGTGATAGCACAGTGGTAAAAAACACTCAACAGGCCTACAGTCAGGAATACATATCCATACTTGAAGTAGAAAAAGCCATCAAAGGTTTGAAATGTGGAAAGGCAGCAGGAGTAGATGATATTCGACCAGAAATGCTTAAGTATGGTGGTATAAAAGTCTTACAGTGGCTGCACTGCATAGTTCAGAAGGCCTGGACACAGGGACGAATTCCTGATGATTGGAGTAGAGCTCTAATAGTACCCATATATAAAAAGGGAAATAAAACTGAATGTCAGAATTACAGAGGTATATCCCTACCGAGCGTTCCTGGTAAGATATATGCAAGTATACTTGAGAAACGTCCTCACCAAGAACAACTATAAACTGGACTGTAGAAAATCCAGTATTGTAAATCAAAAATAAAAATTGTAATATTAAAAATAGGACACCAATTGCGTCTCAAAGAAACCATCTAAATGAATGTTTATTCCTGTCATTGTAAAAATAGAATTTAGCTTGATGAAAAAATTTATTTTTTATTTTATTTTATTTTATTTTTATTTATTTTTTTCCCCACCAGAGGTCACGCCAGTAGAATAACGTGATCAAATCATTGTTTCTCTAGCTTACAGTAAATGATGTAACTCACTTTTCCTGTATATTTATGTACACTCCAGATGATGATCTTGATGTGAAGATGAAAAGTCGGGATAATAAAAAAAAAAGTTTTTTTAACACGGTTGTAAATTCCATAAAATTTTTAAAATTAATGCTGATCACTGTGTAACCCTAAAAGAAAGGAATACTTGAGAAACGATTGAGAAGAATTGTGGAAGAAAAGCTTGGTGAAGAACAAGCTGGATTCAGGTCAAATAGAGGTTGTCAGGATCAGATCTTCACTTTACGACAAATAGTCGAGAAAGCATGGGAATATAACAAAGATCTGTATTTAAGTTTTGTCGATTTGGAAAAGGCATATGACAAGGTGCCAAGAGAGAAGCTATTCAATACGCTACAGTTATATGGTGTCGATGGGGCATTATATCAAGCAATACTTAGTCTTTATTTGAGTTGTAAGTCAGCAGTTAGAATTGAAGGAAGTACAGGAAGATGGTTTAATGTTAAATCTGGTGTGAGACAAGGATGTACATTATCCCCTCTGTTATTCATTATCTATATGGATCACATTATGAGGGAAAGTGGTATTAAACATGATATCTAAATTGGAGATGTTAATGTCAGCTCTTTGCTTTATGCGGATGATGTTATACTTCTAAATAAATCTGCAACAAGTCTGCAAGATTCTCTGACTAAATTGAATAACTGTTGAAATAGATATGGTATGAAGGTCAGCAGTAAAAAGACAAAGACAGTGAAAATAGGCAGAATCATTGAAAATGTCAACTGTGTTGTGAATGGAGAACCTGTGGAACAAGTAAAACATTTCAGCTACTTAGGCATGATTTTTACTGAAGATGGTAAATTAAATATGGAAATAGACAACAGAATCAATGGAATAAGAGAGAAATTAGTCAGAACACTAAATTAGTTGTATACAAGACAGTGTTCAAACTAGTTTTAACTTATGGATCTGAGAGGTATGCGTTAGCAGAGCTAATCTCAGGTGGTATGGTCACTTAAACAGAATGGGAGAGGAAAGATTAGCAAAACAAGTGTTCTCTGCCAGGTTGGCTGTAAAACGACCCAGAGGAAGACCAAGATGTAGGTGGATTAATACGGTACAAAGTGCCTTAGACAATAGAAATATAAGATCTGATAATGTTGGAGTCTTGACAAGTAACAGACTGATTTGGAGGAAAATTGTAGATAGGAAGTTAGTAATGATGTAAATTTTTCATGTAGTACTATCATATCCTGTACACCAATTGACAAGTGGTGGACCGTTAACTTTTGGGGCCTTGGACTAACACTCTTTGGGAGCTGATCCAATTAACCAAAATTAACCCAAGTTTGGGTTAGTTGTGGCGACTCATTTGCCATTTTGTCGAAAAACTGTTTTTTTTTTTTATTCTTTTTTAATAGAAAAAATTATTGGTAACCTACATTGAATTTTTTTATTTTATTTGATGCACTTGGATATACAAATTTTTATATACAGTTATAATGAAAAAAGGTTTTGTATACATAACAAACATCAAACATAAATAAAAAAAGAAAATATATTAGGTATTACTTTTAGTAACAAACAAAAAAACAAAACAACAAATTCTCACGTCAAGAATAAAAACTAAGAAAGAAAAAATAATAATAATACTTATTCTTAAAAATAAAATAAATAAAACATTCTAGGAGTTATATAATGTAAGTTTTTTTAATACATTAAAGAGAATTTAAAGAGTAACTCTTCTGCATTTTTGCTCTGCAAATTCTTTTATTTGATCATCACATTGTAATTCTTTGGTTAAATCACAGTTTATGGAAAGAATTAATAAATAATATAATCTTTGATTCGTCATTGTTGTCCTATATTTGTTTTCTATATAGGACATCCTTTAGAAGGATCGCTCTGCCTCACAGCTGGTGATTGGCAAGGCCAAAATTTTTAAGATTGTATAGCAATTTGGAAAAAAATCAACAAGTTTCTTTTCATAAATTAGGTTGAATATATCATTGCATGAGTCATATGAGTCTGGCTTAGTCTCTAAGTAGGATTTTAACTGAATGCATTCATTGACTAAATGTTCGTCTATATCATCTGAATAATAATCGATAATATTAAGTGCACTTTCCAAGTCAATATTTTCGATATTAATGTCTTGCAAATCCATTAAAAATTTGAATCTTTTGCTAAATTTCCTGTAGACAAGGCCTCTTCTGTTTAAATCCATAATCAACGTATAGCGTATCCCATTTAAATTTTTCTGCTTCATTTAGCGAAACTTTCTCTGTAGATTTTTCCAAAAATTTTGAAGTAATATATCTCTTTTTTAAATCACTGTATTCTTTTTCCACACTAGTACTTAATTTTTTGGCTGTCTCCTCGTATTCGTTTAGTTTCTGATCTGATTGTCTCATAAGTTGCTCACGAACACCTCTAATGACATAATCAATTTCTCACATTCACATATGTCTAAGCCTGGGGTCTGAACTTTTTTGTTAACTAAATTGAATCTCTCTAAAATTTCTTCCCAAAAAACAGTTAAAATCGCAGTTTCAAGTTTCGCCAAATCATTGTATAATTTCTGTGCCTCTCTTCGAAAATCAAGTTTCTCATCTATATCGTCACTAAACATTTTTAATATGTTCATGATATCACCGTGACTATTTTTTTAAAGCTCTAACAGCATCATAGTGACAAGACCATCTAGTCTGGCGTAAACCTTTTATCGAAAATTTTAGTTTTGCTTCACGATTTAGAAGCGCCCACCTATGGGTAGATGCAGAAAAGAAAACATATTTGTTGTACTATTCCAAAAAAGTTCACAATTTGAGTTGCAACTTTAATCGCTTCTCCTCCAACTAGATTTAGGGAATGCGCAGCACACGGCACATAATCAGCATATTTATTTTTTTGTGAGATGTGCTTGCACACCATTGTATTGGCCAGACATATTTGCTGTATTGTCAAAAGAGTGTCCTCTACAATTATCCAATAGCAGTCCATTTTTTTCTAGAAATTCTTGTAAGGAATTGAATAAAGATAGGCCAATGTGACTACAAATTTTGATGAAAGATATACATCTTTCATACACTTTTCCCTCAAAACAATGTCGTACTATAATAGCTAGTTGGTCATTGTGGGACAAATCTTGTGTCGAGTCCATCACAATTGAGTAGTACTTTGCATCATCACTATTTATTTCAGCTATAATTCTTTTTTATTACTTGTTTTCCCATAATCTCTATCATTTGTTCATAAACTGTTCTTAATAAGTACGAAGTGAAAGGCTTTGGTCACAGTTCTCATTGTTGGAGGATATGTTTGCGCATGAATGGATCAAACTCTGCTAGTAATTCCAGAGCCCCCATAAAATTAGACACTGTGAGGAGAGTCAAATATTTCCTCATGACCTCTGAATGCTAAGCCTCTTACACTTAAATATTTCACAACTGCAATAACACATTTTAGGACATTGTGGTAATATTCCGTATCTTTTCTTAGTTGCTCCTGCAACTGTGTGTCAATAACAGACTTATTTTCTTTACGTGTTAACCATACTAACAATGATTTCCTATGTTGATTAGAATTTTTTGTGACTTTCTAAACATGGTCCTATATGTTTCCAGTCAGAGAATCCGGTTGTGTATTGAGAAGGGATTTCAGAGAAAAGTTTGCACACTAGACAAAAAACACTTCCCATACTGGTAGAATAGAGACAACCAAGACCTTTCCAGTAATTGACCATTTTTAATTTTTTTCGCAAAGAACTTATTTGAAACTGATCTGTTTTGTTCTTTGTAATACCTTGTTGAAACTGGATATATATTTTTTGGATCTTTATTTTGGAAATAAGTCATTTCATGTGAGAGACAGTGATTAATAAAATTCTCATTTAGCTGTGTAGGCCACACACCTACGTCAACATATTTAGCAAGCAACTCTGCATTTTTTAAACCCTCTTTATCACTATCTTCTTGCAAAACAGCAACAGAGACTTCAGAGAGCTGGTCATCATCTAGGTCTTGTATATTTTTATCTGATACTGAATGTCCGTCAACGTCAACATTGTTTTTAGAGGTTCTCGCTTGTGATTTTAGTCCTAGTACTTCTTCGTTACTGTTATATACATTTTGTTGTTTTTTTCTGTTTCTCTTCGGTTAAGTTATTCTCTCTTTCACTTATTACTGCACCTATATTGTTTAGATTTTCGTTTTTATTTTCCAATACAAAAAAATTTGAAAATTTGGCACATTTACTTCTTTCTTTTTCTGTATTTAATTGTATTTTTCGTTTTTCAGCTCCGCTTTTATATTTTCTATGAGACATTTTTTTTAGGTATTTATTTAATCTGAAAAGAAATAAAAAAAACTAAAAAAATCCACCACCATATTAGGTTGTTTAACATTTAATGTATATTTATTTAGTAAACCTTTGCCGATACTTACCAGTGAAGAAACGAAACACCTGAACAGTACACTTCACCGAACAAATGACTATTTAATATTCAACTATACTGTACTATACATAACCTCAAATGTCAAATGGTGAGAGCAGAAAGTATATATGTGAGAGCTACACTAAGCTAACAAGCTTTAGATGAGCTGAATGAGCTAGACTTGCACTCCCATTCCGAAGGTTGCTATATTACTTGCATAATAGACAAATGACAAAGTATATTTTGATTTTACCGACAGAGGCGATAGAAGACAGAGCCGTATTTACTATTTACTGTCATTTAAAACATTGATATTTGATATTTAATTCAAATCCAATAATGTTGCCAATTAATAATTTTAACATTACCTAGGTAAGAAAAAATTTTGTATAATTTATTTTTTCTTAAATTTGTAATTTAAATTGTTTTTATTTTTTATTTTTACTGCGAAGGGGACCCTTTGATTGAACAGGGCCCTGGGTTGAAGCCCATAAAGCCCATGCCTAAGTCCGCCCCTGCCCTTGAGGGTACATATCAGGAATTTGACGATGATGATGAGCTTTGGTTTCTTCGTAACAGGATAACATAAGGATGGAAATGGTTATAATTTCTCAATATGTATCTTCAAGATATACAGGCTACCATGATAGTACTAGATAACAGGTTTACATTATTAGCTATTCATAGAAATGATTGATTTGACACTGATTTATTATTAGTCAGGTCAATATCTTGAAATCATCTTCTGAGGCACATTCCACCCTGGCATAAACATTTGTTCTGCCAACCTTTCCTCTTTCTCACTCACTCTGTTTAATATGACCAGACCACCTGAGATTATCTCTGCTCACACATTCCTGAATACTAATAATATTAAATTCCCTCCTAAATCTTCATTTTTAATATCATTCTGCCAGTAATGTTATCTGTTCATTTCCCTAATTTTCCTCAAAACTCCCAAATCTGTAGTCTCTAGTCTTTGATCAATTTTATTTCTAACTGAGCTCACAGATCCTGTGTTAAAATTGGTTTGAACACTCTCCTGTATACAGCCACTTTAGTAGTTTGACTAATTTTTCTCCCTTATTCCATATAAATTTATTTTTTTGACTCCCTATCATATCAATTACCTTTACACATTCTTGATGGCTTAAAGGAACTTGGATGTCAAGTTCCTTTCTAATATATCTTCATTTTCATCTGTTCACTCCTCCAATTTTTGTTTAGACTTCTCCAATCTTCAATTAAACAGTTTTATTTTCAACCCAACTTTCAGATAGAAAAGTTAAAATGGTTTAAATACAGCCTATATTGCAGTTTAATGTTTTGACTAATTTTCTATTCCACAAAACTTTATTCAAATGTCTTCCCAACCATAGCTAGCTTTGCTTATTCTATTATCAAGTTCAATATTTAATTGCTACTGCCAAAAAATTGTTTAAATAGCGCAAATATTTCACTTGTTCTATATATTTCCACTGAGAATACAGTTAATGTTTTCCATGTTCCTGCTTTTCATACTTTTTGCCTTTTCCCTGTCGAGTTTTATACCACACTTGTTACAACAGTTATTCAATTTAGTTAAAGCATCCTGATGATCTGTACCACAATCTGTGCCATGATATAAATATTTCAGTTTGTGTATATACAAACATCATCAATGCAAAGAAGCACAATGGAAAATCCAAATAATAAATTGAAACCATGTGCTACAACAATGGTTATCTTTTTAAATGCAGCTGCATGTGCATTAGGCTATAAAATATAACACTATTAGGATCCTAAAAAAATTATGATCATTATAATCATACAGTTGCTGATTTAATTAGAAGCATAACATCAATCATAAAAACAAGATGAGATGAATATTTCTGATTTCAATGTCAAGTTTGACAAAGTTTTCCTTCATAATATGATCTATAATAGATGATAAAAAACAAAAGTAGCATGGTTTTAACTGCTGAAATGAAATGAATCATTAATTCTTACAATGTTTTATTCTCTAATTTATATATAAAGTTTCTTATAATATCATCTGGAATTTGGTTTAGTGATCAGACATTCTAAATTATCTAGTATATCCATGTATATTATATACACACACACACACACCTTTCCATATTTCAAATTTCTCACTTTTCCTACTTCCAATAACAAAATGCACCCATTACTATATTCTGCCTAAATATTTTTATCACTATTCCTTTACTGTTTATTTCATTTCACTTTGAAAGTAATTACTTGAGACTGGAATATCCTTCAATGAAAATAAGAATTTTTTTTCTCTTTTGTGAAGTATAATTCATTTTCCTTTTCAGCAAAAAAATTTTGACAACTATCTCTAAATCCAATATGGTAATAATATGCGGAATTCTTTTGATATTTGTATATGGAAATATGCTCTAGCTACTGAGTTACTTTACTTCTCAATATTTCCAGAGGTCTAGCTCCTTGCTGATGAAGAGCTTACCCTGAGAGTATATTCCTGCTGGCCACTGGTACTGTCAAAGTTCAGAAGAAAGGTGGATTTATATCTGTCACTGAATAAAGCTAATGTTTGGTATGTTGTACAGGAGAACCAAAACTAAGTGTCCTGGAATGATTCCATGTCCCTGGAATGCCCATGTCTTTTTCATCAAAAAAAGTCAGTCATCTAGAAGGTGCTTACCATGGAGGAAAGAAGGTTCCAGTCTATAACTTAGAACTAAGTCAAACAGCAGAAGCAAATAGATTTGGTGTCCTAGAACAGTGCTTCCCAAACTTCTGGATGTCAGGACCCCCTTTGCAAAAATTAAAATATTTCACAGCCTCCCTCGAAAAAAAAATCGTAATAGAGAGATATATTATTATAATATTTATTGTATTTATATTCAATACAAAACATACACAGCGAATATTGCAAAAATCAAATGCATATATTACATTTTTTGCCTCTTACCGTTTGGTTCTGAAGACGATGCGGGCTGTTCTGGTAAAATATGAAATACTGTCCGAGTTTTTTTTTTTTTTTTTTTTTTTTTTTTTTTTTTTTTTTTTTTTGTGTCTGCTTCTTCTGATTGTTCGCGGGAATTTTTTTTTATTTTTTATCAGCCACTTATCCATCTCAGGGTTAAATTTTTTTAACGTAGAATAGATCAAATAATATCACCACTTACCGATACTAGCACACCACAGACTGATAACATGAAATTAGTGAATATTACCTGAATAAGGGAATCCCCGGACCAGGAACATTTTTCTCTTTTGTGACTTTTCTCCCTTTAAGGTAATTAAGCCTAACGCGAAACAGACAGCAAAGGCAGGTTATTAAATCATGCATATGATTGGTGCGATATTAACAAAAGATCGCGCAACCGAAAGATAAAAGCATAGCTGACAATTGAGTTGAAATGCTAACTCTCTTCAACCGAATTCCATATGTGAAACTGCCATAACATTCATTATATATATATATATTACTTAGTTTTAACACTTTTACAAATTTTAACACGTTCGGTTGAATTTTATTGCTGCCTGCCTTGGGAAATCGAACTCACACACATCTAATTAATAACAGTAGTTTTTAGCTAGATACTGTGTTTGCCCATGCAACATATGGTTTTGTTTCAGTCTATGCAGCATAGTTTCTGTATGAGGGGACATGTGATTCATTAATTAGTGTGTTTTTATCCCAGTTGTCTCTAAATGCACTATTTGTTGAGAAATATATTACACAGACTCCTCATACCTTATTCACTGGCATAATAAAAGTACTTGTTTTTATTGCCTCTGCAGTATAGTGGCTGTTAGGGAGGGCATATTGTTTACCACTGCAAGCGAGTTACTATCTCCCCACATGATCTTGTTTAAGCTTTTTTTCATGTGTGAAGTATATGCGAAACTTTTATTGGTAACAGAAAACTAGCTCGGATGAGAGTGATAATATAAAACAAGTTTTGATATGTATATAAAGTCAATATCAACAGTCGCTGATTATGAACGCATAATGAAAGAGACAGGAAGATTTGGAGCTTCCCTGGAGAGCATTTGAAGTAAATACAATTAACCACTGCTTTGAAATGAAACATATGAATAAGCAATATTTACTAATATTCATTAAGCACCAAAATATGCAGGAAGCAAAGTTTGTGAACCAACACCAATGTGTGAATTTTTCCATTAAAATATAAAAAATAACAAAAAAGAAATAATAAAAGTTAAATACGTTTCTTTTAAAATAAAAAAAAATCTACTTAGTCTTAAAACATTTTAAATTTGTTTTCATTATTTCACAGCCCCCCTCAACAAAACCTACGGCCCACAGTTTGGGAAGTGTTGTCCTAAAACAGTCCAAGTACAAAAATGAAGTATTTCTCTGGCACACATGAATGAAGGTTGAGAAACACAGCAGTGTTTCTCAACCTTCTTTCATGTGTGCCCCATTTTTTAATATTAGTTTTTGTGGTGTCCCCCCTTAACCCCTTGCAATTCTTGTGTTGAGACACTGACAAAACCCATAAGTTAGCAAACTTATGGATTTTTTTTTACAAATTACTCAAGAGGTTCACACAACACTGATAAGTTCAAATGAATTACAATAGTTTCTGGAGCTATGGTGTCAGAATTTTATATGAATTTTCCATATTATTAAAGGTCAAAATGTTTACTGGTGCACTTAACATGGCATCATACATGACCAAAAAGGAAGAGTGCAGTGCATCACGAGATACAAAGGGCAACTTGGCAGTCAGCTGCGCAAAATAGCATACATGAAGCATTTCATGTGAAAATTTTTTGTTTACATGTAATCACAATAAAAATTATTTAAAACAGTTAAGATATAAATATTTCAGTTTGCGTATTTACAAACATCATCAATGCAAAGAAGCACAATGGAAAATTCAAATAATAAATTGAAACCATGTGCTACAACAATGGTTATCTTTTTAAATGCAGCTGCATGTGCATTAGGCTATAAAATATAACACTATTAGGATCCTAAAAAAATTATGATCATTATAATCATACAGTTGCTGATAAACATTTCACAGATTTTGGTCATAGGTAGATAGTCCATAACTGAGGTTAAGGTTACGACAATGTACTATCTTTGAAAAGGCATTCAGAGGTTAAAGATAATTTTATGCAGCAACTTTGTATCATTTCAAAGAATTATGTGGCTAGTGCCAATCCCATGCTGTACAATTACAGACCTACATTTACTCAACTGCATGAATTGTGTTCTGCTATGATTTGCAAGTGATCAATCCATATGTCCAAAATAGGATGTTGTGGATAACATGGAATTTGATACACATTGGACAGCAGCAAGGTGAATTTTTTCTTTAGGAGATGGTAACAGTAAGCAGATTTGTAGAGATGACTCACTACAGCAAACTTGTAGGAACTACAGGAACATTGTTATAGTAGATAGTTTGCTGTAGTGCATTTCCTTTAGCACAGCAATGTGCCTATGGAAGTGTTTCTCAACCTTCTTTCATGTGTGCCCAATTTTTAATATTAGTTTTTGTGGTGGCCCCCTTCCAATTCTTGTGTTGAGACACTGACAAAACCCATAAGTTAGCAAAACTAAAAAAACAACAACTAGGAATTAAAATTTTTAAACATTCATACAAATTTAAATACGTCATCATATCTTTCAAAAATTGTATAGATCTGGCATCAATGCACAGACCGTTGAATCGTATCGGCCTTTCCAAAACATTCGCAATTTCATCACGGACAGTCTAGAATGTTCTGGAAATGTTTCTGCAAGTATAAATAAGGCTTGAAATGGCAAGATGGCAGCAACACTGCAACAGTGACCGACAGTGAGAAGTCAATGGTCGGCGTTATTTTACTCCTATTCGCAATGACTGTGATATATAATAAAAACAAGCTTTTCTAGTGCAGAAAATGGATAAATTTTTAATTGGACATAAGCAGGCATCTGACGACTTTGGAGGGTTGACATCAACAAATTCAGGTTCACAGAATATCACTCCAAAAGTAAAATCAAGAAAGATAATTTCAAAATCAAGAAAGATAATGCAGCATAATATTTAGATTTCAGTTTTACAAAGACCCAAAATACATTTTTATTTTGTTTTTATGTCAGTAAATAGTTTCATTAAATGCTTTTGTTTCAATAAAGTAGTTTTTCAGTTTTTCCTTTGATTTCCCTTTCTTCGGGCTCCCCTTTAGGTATTTTTTGCCTAAAGATTTTGAAAAAAAAAAGTTGTTACTGTTGATGAACCTAAATAAACTAGGTAATAATAGTTCTTTCATTTTCTGGATATCTGCCTCACCTGAGCAGTAAATATCCAATTTGTTGTTTCTGTTAAAGATATGAGTGAAGTACACTATCATTGTTTAACCTAGAAACTGCATGGGAATCAAATGGGGTGGGGGGGGGATCACTGATACACAAAGAACAGAGAACAAAAAGCAAGAACATAATAAAGGGTGCATACTTCAGAATGCTGAATTAATTTATATTTCAAATAAAAATAATTTACACAAAAAAAAATTATTCTGTAAAAACATTTTCAAAATCTTCTATTAAAATGACTGAAAATAAAATTTCTCCTGTAAACTCTTCAAATAAATATTAAGGGCTATAACAACACTAAAACATTTGTAAAGAAACAAAACTTTATATATACCTTTCATCACCTTGTAAAGCAGCTTCAATAGCTTCAGGGAGTTCAGATCTCAATAACTCCTAAAAAAACAAGTAATATAAACCTAAGTAATATAAACAAGTAATATAAAAAAAGGGGTGGGAGCAAACTCATTATCTTCTGGCTGATATTAAAAATGGAGAATTACTGCACTTGCTCCCCCACCCCCTTTTTTTTGACAGTATATAAAATAAGATAATATAGGAGAAATGTTCAGGAGCTTATAACAAAAGATCTTTTTTGAGTAAAAAACAAACTTATCATAACAAGGATTTGACTGAACAGTTAAGTAGTTGTTTGCATTTTTAAAAAATAGTTTGGAGTTTTCAATTACAAAAAATAAATACACAGACATACTTGATAGTGTTTATTAAACAATCTGCATATCACACTTTTAATAGGTTCTCAAAAATACCACCATTAGCCTCAGTGCACAATGCAGCACATTCATGAATCATACATGTAAATTACAACAAAAGCAAACTAAGTTACCTTGGCATGCAGATGTTTTGAATACTGAATTCAGTATGCCCTCCATGTTTTATAATGTCAATATTGTGCATGTCTAAGATTTTTTTTGGGGGGGGGAAGTTGTTACTGTTGATGAATACCAGCAACATTTTCTAGAAAATGCAAATAAGCAAAAAATTTCCTAGCAGGACAATTCTGCAGTGCTACATTCTATTCTTTACCTATCCTTTCAAACTATTTTCTCTACATAGATGGTGATAGACACAGTGCCAATGGTTAATTGGCAATGAATGCTATATGTGCCACAAATTCCTTGGGGTCCAATTAAAGTTTTCCAGAGAATCTCTTTGGGCAATTCAGGTTTTCCAGAGTATGTCGTTGGGTATTTGAAGCTTTCCAGTCACAATAAAAGCTGTATGTGGAAAAGAGATCAAGTCTCACTGAATTTTTGTATTCTGTTTAATTATTTATCAATGATCTCTTGTTACGGTTATTTTATTAGAACCTTCATGCACTTAGAGACCATGTCACTCTATATCATGTACATGTAGTTCATGCATTTACACTGTTGAATCTGAATCTACCAATGTCTATTCTAGTTGTTTAAATTTGAAAGTCATGCTGTAGATGCCCTTGATAAGTAGGGTGAAAATTCTATACTAATAAAAATTATGTAAGCAAAATCTGTATTATGTTTAATTAGTTATCATGTCTTACATTCAAATTCATTAAGTTATCTACTAAATAAATCATTAATTGTATGTTTTAACAAAATTGATCATCACATGTTCTGAAACTTTCAGTTTAACATAATTTTAACACATTAACATAACACAAGTAGTGTTATGTTAATCTTAAAACATAATACTTACATGAGTGATACTGGGTGAACCTCTACACAGAGTAGAAAGTAAACTTATAGTGGTTGATATACTTGGAGAAGTTTTTGTCTCTGGAGTTGCTGTGGCTCCTGCTCCAGGTGTACTTGTGACTGAGACATTATAATTAGGAGAGGCCACACTGTTTAATCTGGCTAAAAGCTGATTAACTAGCCCATGTTCTGCTAGAGGAGCAGGATCAATGCCACGTCTTGTAAACCGGTCTGCAAGTGAAGCAAAACAACGAAGGGCACCATCTGCTACCTATCAAACAAAACAAAAATGAATTTTAACCATTTCAATAAAAGCATGCATATAATATTATAGCTGACTACTGCTTAAGCACAATAAAAATGGGACCAAATGATGGTGTGGTTATCCAAAAAAAAACAATTAATTCAGAGTTACATTTATTGCCTGAAAAACAATAATATAAATTCTCTAATAAATATCAATTTCCTTGGAAGATATTAATTTCTAAGTAAATTCTAAATAACTACAAAAATATTCTAAGTATACATTCAAACAAATTTTTTCTTCAGCTTTAAATATCTCTTTATACTTAAGTCATGAGTCCATGCTCGACCTTTTATCTTACTAATTAATAAACTACTACTTAAAATAGCTACTACTATTTTAAAGGGAACACTAATCGCTATTTTCAGTGATCTCTAAATAAAAAGTGGTTAGCATATAAATGTTTTTTTTTTTTTAATCAATCCCACAAAGAGGTTTAAAACATATATTAGATTAGTGCTATCTGCAGTCAAATATAATAAAATGATCACAAATTATTGGCTCTTTGGATTTCCCATATAAATAATCAAACTATAAAGCCTCAGCCTAGAGAGAGATCTCACAGTTCCCATCTATAAAAGGGAGAATGAAGTTGAATGTGAGAATTACATGGGAACTTCTCTACTAAGATTCTAGGTTAAATTTATGCAAGCATACTCGAGAAGAGTGAGTGAGAAAAACTGTGGAAGGGTAATTTAGAAAAGAACAAGCTGGGATCTCTTCAAGATCACAGTTTTGCCTTACAACATATAGTTGAGAACTTGTAAGAATGTAACAAGATCTGGAAAAGGCATAAGATGGAGCCCAGAGAAAACCTTTTCAATACACTACAATTATATGGAGGTGAATGGAACATTATATAGAATAATACATAGTATATATTTGAGTTGTAAGTCAGCAATAATAATTGAAAGAAATACAGGAAGATGGTTTGATGTAAAATCTGGTATAAGACAAGTGTGTACACTATCTCCACTCTCATTCATCTACATGGATCACATTATGAAAGAAAGTGGCATCAAACCTGATATTAGAATCTGAGATATCAAACTTAGCTGTTAACTTTATGCAAACGATGTGTTACTTCTAAACATATCCAGTGCAAGTCTTCAGAATTTTCTAATTAAATTGAATAACAGATAAAATAAATTTGGCAGGAAAATCAGCAATAAAAAAGACCCAAGCTATGTAAATAGGAACATAGAAAGCATCAGCAGCAGCAATCTCAGTGGAGAACCTACACAAGTAAAATATTTCAGCTAAGTAAAATTTAGAACAGTTTTTTTTAGTGAAGATGGCAAATTAAATATGGAAATAGACAACAGAATAAGCAAAGCTGGTATGGTGGGAAGCTGTTAGACTCCACCTTGTCTGCATCCAACCCTTTGTATTATATTCAGTCATGGAAAGAAGGATAATAATATTTATAATTTTTTGTTGTTGTTTAGTCACTCATTAGAATGTTTGTGTAGATGGTGGTAGTTGGTGGCTTGAGTGGTGGAGACGGAAAGTTGTGGAGTGGGTGTCCTCTCTCGATGAATCTTTGGACTCCTTGAAGATGTCATAATAATAATAATGACAAACTTCTTGAATAGCATACTTTTCAAGAGGAGTCATGTGGGCAATTTCAAATTTGGAAATTGGGAATTATCTGTGCCTAGAATAACACAGAAGTTCCCAGAGAGTCTGGGGGAATGTCCTTCTTGATTATATGGCCAAGATAGCATACTTCCCACTCTGACTTGAATAGCTTCAAGTCAGAATGGTATTCAAGATGAGAGAGAGAGAGAGAGAGCAGCAGCTGATACTAAGAAAAAGGCAATCCTTGATGGATATGTAAACAGCAGAACACAAAATTAATCTCAGATGTAAAAAAAATTGTTTTGGGAAAACTGGCAGAAAAGGACAAAGCTAATCCTAATGATAAGTAGCGGTTGAATTTCTACTCACAACACAGAAAGTCATTACTAACACCATGTTTCAACTTAAAGATGTGCACAAATACACATGGAAAGAAGACACAAGAAATGAGAAAAGTCTCACTGATGAAACAAGAAAAACCTCATTCCAATAATAATAATAATACTGTATTTACTCAAATACAGGGTGTTCGGGATAAATTTGACATATTTATAATTAATTATATTTTTCCGTAAGTTACATGTATTAACACACACTTCTCTTCATTTAAAAGTTTGGACCCTTCTTCATTCATATACAAGATGTCAGAAAGGATGGATAGCTGGAACCCACCTGAATCATGGAAGAGAATAACTTGTATCATGATGATTCGTGCCCGCCATCAAAATAAGGATATTACGACTGCTGCCCAATGCTCCCTGAATACAGTAAAAACAATCAGGCATGAACTAGAGACTTGCAATGGTGACTACGAGGATGTAGCAAGAAGAAAGATCCCTAGCAGACGATCTGATTGCGTTCGTACAGCAGAATTCCTCGCAAATCTGCAGGAACAGGTGTTGAAGAACCCTGGCATTGGAATTCGGGCTTTGTTCGTGGAGTTGCTAACTGTAGTCAAGCCCTGGATAACAAGGGTAGCCAATGGTAGGCCGTATGTATGGCAGCAGGATTCGGCCCCTTGCCACACCTCTGGGAAAAGTCAAAAATGGTTGTCTGAAAATTTCTACGACTTCACCAGTCCAAATGTTTGGCCTCCAAACTCCCCAGACCTTAACCCCATGGATTATTTTGTATGGGGCACAGTTGAAAAAGACACCAATCGCACTTCCAGTAATACAAAAGCCCAGTTAATGGATAAAATTAAAACAGTTTTTGCGGCCTTTCCCAGGGAGACTGTAGCATCAGCTTGTTCGAGGTTCCGAAGCAGAATTGAAGCTGTGATCGATGCTAATGGTGGTTATTTTGAGTAAATCTTGTTGATAGTATTGTAATTAACTCTGCCTGTAATGTTTTTTTGTCAATTCATTAAATTTAATAGATACAAAGAAGATTTTCTTTTTCCTTACGAAACTGTCAAATTTATCCCGAACACCCTGTATAACTCGTCCATGCATGGAAAGAAGACACAAGAAATGAGAAAAGTCTCACTGATTAAACAAGAAAAACCTCATTCCAATAATAATGATAATACTGTATTTACTCAAATATAACTTGTCCATGCATATCTCGCACCCCTGATTTTACTTTACAAAAAAGAATTTAAAAAGATTTGCATATAGTTCACAAACAAAAATAAGTTTAAAACTTTAAGAAATATACAGTGAATGTTGTTATGTCAGTTTCAGATATTTGGAATATTTTGAAGTCAGTTCTTCACATTCTTTAAAAGGTTACATGGAGGTCTCCTCCCATATATTCAGCTTTGACCTTTAAGCACCCCCTCTGTTCAACAGGGAATTCGAAGTTCATAAAACTTTATGGGCACTCTTCTCCTTCATTTTCAACAATTAAGAAATGGGCTGCCGAGTTTAAATGTGGCCGTACTAGATTTGAAGATGATCCATGTGAAGGTCATCCAAAAAATGTAACAACACCAGAAATCATTGATCAACTGCACGATATGGTATTGGATGACCGGAGAGTCAAAGTGCGTGAAATTGCTGAGACTATAGGCATTTCAAAAGAATGTGTAAGATATATTTTACATGAAGAATTGAAATGAAAAAGCTTTGTGCAAGATGGCTGCCACACTTGCTCACAGCAGATCAAAAACGCACTCGAATGAAAATCAGTGCTTGGAGCATTTTAACAAGAATAAAACTGATTTTGTGCATCGATTTATTACTATGGATGAGACTTGGATTCACCATTACACACCAGAATCAAAACAGCAGTCAAAAGAGTGGACAGAAGCCAGTTGTTCAGTGCCATAGAACACAAAGTCAGTTCCATCAGCAGGAAAGGTCATGGCATCAGTTTTTGGGATGATAAAAGGCATTTTGTTTATTAATTATCTTGAAAAGGATAAAACAATAACCGGGGAATATTATTCTGATCTTTTACCAGACTATATGAAAAATTTTGTGAGAAAAGACCTGGTTTGCAGAAGAAAAAATCATCTTTCATCAGGACAATGCACCTGCCCACAAAGGTGTTTTGGCAATGAGAAAATTAAAGGATCTGCACTATGAATTGGAATATTCGCCCTATTCCCCAGATTTGGCTCCCTCTGACCTATCTCTTCCCAAAACTAAAACTCTTCCTTGCTGGTTAGCGTTTTTCTTTGAATCAAGAGGTGAATTGCAGCTGTAGAGGGGTATTTTGCAGATCTTACTGAGAGCCACTACAGGGATGGGATAATGGCACTGGAGCATCGCTGGAATAAATGTATTAGTCTTAAGGGGGATTGTATTGAAAAATAAAAATAATTTTGAAATTATAAATTCGTTTTTTCATTGGTAGGCTGAGAACTTTTCAGACCATCCTCAAATGTTATCTGTCCAATTCTGAGAATTTTCAATAAGAACTGAACACCATCCATTGCATCATACTACAGAATGGCTTCATCTCCAAGAAGCTTTATACACATCCTGGACACCACCTACAACCCTATCCCTAGGAACCCTGAACCTGTATCGCACATTTCTCCCCCATACATCATAGGAATCTCTGAGGCAATTGCAAAGATCTTGAAAAGATACAGTTTAGCCCTTACATTAACAAAATCTTCTGCTGGTTACCATCCACAAAAGATAACAGCCCCCACCTCACCCCCTTTCTCTCCCCCCCACTAGGTTCAGTGTGACTGCCTCCACTCATTCTTCAGAGAAACAGTGCATTTGGTTGAAAAACTACAAGAACACCAATCTTATATCAACAATAATAAACCTAAAAAATCGCCTTACACAGCATAGAGTGGACAATGACTACATTATCCTCTAGTCCAATACTCACCTTGAATATCAGTGCCAGTTCAGATTTGAGTATTAACTTCAAATTGCTATTATAACATTGTAACAAGAATCTTGCCTCCACAGTTCAAAGAGCAAAAACAGACCTGGGTTTAAATGCTATATAGAATAGAAAGAATCTTTTTAAGCTACACAAGCAAAGATGAGTGATCAAGTTCTGTCATTTTTCCCTCCTAAAAACTTGGGTTTCTCATCAAGTTCCTACATGACAGAACAAACAAGCCAGAGAACATAAGCAACTGACAGACATAGTTGACTATGCAGATGAGATTAACTGTCCTATCATACTTTTAATTAGGTTTCTATGAAGCCAAGTTACTAGTCTCAACGTGCCACTGAGTCTGATATGTAAGTGGGAAAGTGATGATCGGCTGCGTTTCAATAGGTTTAGTGGTGGACATTTTGATGTTACAGTGCACAGATAACAAATAAATTAAACACAGATATGGATCCAAGAGAAACCAAGACACGTAAGAAGCAGGTTGTGAAAGAACAGGTAGTGATAGAAATATGGTGAAAAGAATGATTATAGTACAGTAGAATGATAGAATACAGAGTTAGGGAATGGGTGATTATCATCTTCAATTAACCCATCAATGTTACATACTGAGCATCTTTATTTCTCATACTCCTTGCATCAGTATACAAAAGTAACAGCCCATGTAAAGTTCTGTATGTCATGATCTGATTAGTGAGTGATCAAGAAGTGATAATTTGAGATGTGGTCAAACAAGAATTTATAGTCAAGAAGGGCTATATGTGAATGATAAGAGATGATTATAGATAGCTATATAGTCAAGTAACGTTAATACCATGGGATGAGGAGCTCTGAGGAAAGACTGACAGAGTATGAGAAATTATTAAGATAGATCTGACATTACTACAACATATAAGCCAGGTAAAGCAGGAGTGAAACAGAACAGCAAACTTACGAAAACTATGTTGGTAAACAAAATGCTATAGAGAATATATAAAATAGCAGGTGATGATCAGATTTATTTTAATTATTATTTATTAAACCAAATTATACTTCAGTACAATTAGCAATTTGGCCTGGTGCACAAGCATGTATCATTAATTATAATTTATCCTATATGATGTTATCATTCATGGGTTTATCCAGTTAAAGATTAATTTCAAAATAGCTCTAGCTCATCTTCTCTTTAAATATTATTATTATTACAGGCAACTCCAGGGAGTCATTAGACTCATCGAGGGAGGCCCCAAATCATATTCATCACAGCTATTCTACATTCATACAGTATCTATCATACCTCGCCTTAAACTCATTCACTGTCACAGCATCCACCACAGACTCTGGGAGCGCATTCCACTCATTCACCACTCTACAAGTAAAGAACCCAGCTCTAACACCTTTACTAACCACACTTTTGCCCAGTTTCCATGGATGTCCCCTAGTCCTCCCACAACCAGCCCTGTTCTCAAAAATACCTTCTGAATTAATTTTATAGAAACCCTTCAGTAATTTGAATGTCTCAATCATATCTCCCCTCCTCCGCCTATCAACCAATTTTTGCAACCCACAAATCCTCAACCTGTTCTCATAAGGTTCATTCCACAGACCTGATATCATCTTGGTCACTCGCCTCTGGATCCTCTCCACCTCCTCCCCATCAAGAAGGAACCTAGGTGACCAAATCTGGGCACAGTAGTCGAGATGAGGTCTTATCAAGGCTCGATACAGAGGAACAATAACCTGCTTGTCTCTGCTTGTCAACGTATTCTTCAGCAACCAAGTGATTTGATGAGTTGATTTGGCCACTTTTGCAATGTGCCCCCCCCTAAACTTCAACTCCTTATCCACCAACACGCCTAAATCTCGTGCCTCATCAATTTCCTGGAGTACCACCAATGTAGTAATCTGCTGCTAATCTTTTCACCCCAAAATGTATAACCTTACATTTTGTCACATTACATTGACATCCATTCACCTTAGCCCAGACCTCCAATCTATCCAAACCATCTTGCAAAATTTTGACATCATCTGCATTCATATTGCCCTACCCAACTTTGCATCATCCGCAAACAAATGAACTGTTCCTCTCAGATCCTTTCCTATATCATTAATGAACAAATTAAACAGCAGTGGTCCAAGAACAGATCCTTGTGGCACACCACTAGTCACAGGCCGTCTTGTGGATTCTGCTCCTGAATAAACCATTCTCTGATATCTCTCTGTCAACCACCCTCCTATCCATCTCACCAACCCTATATCCATCCCCATATGCTGCAATTTACTGATTAGAATTCCATGTGGTATCCTGTCAAAGGCCTTAGCAAGGTCCAGTAGAATCACTGTAAACCCATTACCCTTATCCAGTTCAGCCGTCACTGTGTTATAATACGTGAGCAAGTTACCGAGCATGACCTACCCTTCACAAAACCATGCTGTCCCCGATACAGTATCCCATTTTCTTCTATCCAATCTTGTATTTTCCTCTTGACTATTTTCTCCAAGACCTTGATAATGATTCCTGTTATGCTGATTGGCCGGTAATTTTCAACAGCAGCCTTGGAACCACCTTTATGCAGCAGAACTATTTCCCCTCTTTCCACCTCCTTGGGACTGACCCTGACCCGAGGCTCAAATTAAACAAAATGGTCAAGGGCACTGACAATTCTTTAGCCGCTTCATGTACAACACGAGCTGGTATACCATCCAATCCCACAGATGTATTGACATTGAGGTTCTGTAATAGACTAGTTACCTCTACTTCATTCATCACAATTCCAGTATAAGCTGTTGGTTCTTCCATTCCTGCAATGTCACCACCTGGATGATATACTCTTGCAAAGTGCTCGCTCAGTAATTCCACTATATTGACTGATTCGGTTACCTCCCTACCCTCAGCATTTTTTAAGAATCATTCTACCATGAACATTTTTCCTTTTACTTGCAACATATTGAAAAATCTGTTTGGGATTAAATAACAGAAAACACACAAAAATTGCACAGACACACCAAGAAACAAAAAGCAAACAATACTACTTAAAATTCTAGTAAAATTGCCAAAGTTAACACAAAATACTACTAATCTTTTCAGGAGCTCTCAAAAGCCGACGATCAAATCAGTGCGACACCAAGTGGAATGATAATAAATAATGAGTAATAATAATAAATAATAAATAATAATAAATATGAGAAGACTTCATATAAAACTAATTACTGTCACAACAGAGTAGCTAATTCCATCCTTTAATCCTCTCTGTCTGTCAACTGCATGTTATCTCTGGTTTGACATCTGTCTTTCAAGAGGAAAATCCTGACTCAGGAAGATAAAAACCTTGCCACTTCCATATGAAATCAGATTATCATTAAAAATATCATGTATTAAATAATCTTTAATTAGACAAATTCCTTGAGAACAGTATAAGCATAAAATTATACTTCCCAGAAATTAGAATATAAAGACAAAATGTAATTAGTTTCAACTAAGAGTATTTATAAGACAAAATTAATATTTTAGTTTTCAATCAATTTTAACAAAGACAAAACAATGTAAATAAATGAGTAGATACATGGTTATCTTCATGCTTCAACAAAAGGGAAAGTGCCTCCACACAACTTGGCAAAGAAGCATCTTGTGGTTCCATCTTTCCACAAAGTCTTGATACAACAGCCATTGCAGAATGAAGTGTATCTTTATGTACCAAGGAACCATTATCACGAATAAATGATAAAACACAGTTCAATCCACCAGCTTCAAACACTGCTCCCGCTTCTCGGGTACAGATTAACTCAAGAACCTAAAAAATAAACAGTAGTCTTAAAAAGATTTATAAAAATATTTTGCTGAAACATTGACACTTTGAAATGTTAAAAATGGTATCCTATAGTATACAGTAGCCTAAAATAAAATAAGCACCTCGTGACATTTATATTTGAATATGACCAAAGAAATAAGAGTATGTTTTATGTTTGGATCACTCATCTAATCCACACACTTATTCAGACTAAATAACTAACAGATGTTACGGACATGTTTTGTCTCCTTCCACAGACTATGCTGCATGCAAGCAAAACAGATTTATTGTAGTACTAAACATAGCAACTAACATAAAGCAAAAAAAATGATATGAATATATATATATATATATATATATAAAACTTAAAATCAGTTTGAATTAAATTTGAGATATTTGATATATCATTCAGACACTTCACAAATGCTTGTCTGTTCGGTTAGCCAAGTGGCTATGCGCTTCGCAACCATATGCCTGGGAAAGGACTGTCCTGGGTTCGATTCTCGTTGCAGGCGTGAAGAGCTTAAGGATCTTTCTCAGCCATAGCCAAGTTAGTCGGTCTTGGGTGTGGAAGCAGGGTTTTTCTCCACAGTTTAACTTGGGGTTTTCCTCCAGCAAGCAGGCAAACCAGTCCCGTGAAAACACATGGATTACAGTCAGAACTACTTAAGACCCAGCCATAGGCCTGATCCGTCAGCTATGTTGGTCCCAAGCCTGGATAAAATTTGGGGAGGATTTAGATGGTGCCCTACTGCCCCGTAAAAGGGGCCTCATGATCGTTATATCATCATATGAATAAATAATAAATTCACAAATGCCAATTTTACAAATAAAATTCTATCAAAAAAGTAGCAAATAACATGCCATAAGCATTTGTGAAAATGCAACCACCCAACATGGAACATACAAACATACACTAAAGCTAGTTCCTTCCAGCAGTTCGTGCACGACACTGCGTGGTGTGAACGTGTTAAGCATGCTCAGCGAAGCTGTCACCCATCCTGCATATAAGAAGAAAGGGGTGGGAAGAGACAGAAATCATAGGCTCTACTCTAGGGATGAAACATGCCCAAAAATGTTGATGATGTGGATACTTTTTTGTGAATATTATAATGCTTTTTTTTTGCGATTTTTTTTAATGTTTTGATAAGATTGCGTTTTTTTTTTGTGGCTTTTTTTTCTATTGCTTGTTGCGAGATTTTTTGACCCACTGTAAATCTGTATTTTGCATTAATTTTTAGTACGAGCTAAATAAATAAGCGTGGACATGCAGTGGGAGTTGAAAGATTTGCTAACATGCCACATAGGGAACCCTGTATCCTTTCTCTGTGTGTGTGGTGGCCCTTCATACCACATTATCCAGAATCCCTTCAGGCACAACCTGGTAGAGTTAGTGGCAGCAGGATTATTTCCTAATTGATGAAGAAACCTCATTGTTTTTGTCTGTCTTATGCAGGCTAGGTCATTCAAGTGCCTGCTCTCCAACCAGCAATCTGTGTGTTCAAATCCTCCCTTGGACTTCAATGTTTGTGATTATCTTTTAAGTGGAAGACTAATTTCATTGTTTGGCATGAGACTACTGCCTTGTTTCATAGAGGCCTGAAGTGGCTTGAAAAAGGATTCCCTGTTTGATCTCTAGGGTGGGATTTCCAGATTGTGATAATAGTACCACTCATGGTACTAATGTACTATAACCACAGGTGGTAGAAGTTGTATAAAAAATACTATTTAGTGATATTTAAAATTGCTTTACTGATGTCCCTCTCCCAGTGAGAAAGGGTGTGGATTCCCATAATATAATTAGCAAGCCTCTGAAGGATATTATTCACACTGCATATTTAAAAAGAGAAAGGTGGGAGAGGGAAACAGGAACTGGAGATATTGCTCTGAAGATTAAACAAAGCAGTAACCATTTCAGGCCTCACGAAATGCCACATTATGGTGATGTTTTACAGGGGTAATCAGGATGAGTTCTTTGCTATGGATGTGATGTGATAACATGTTTGTGCGTGTGTGTGTTTGTCAGGAAATGCTTATAGTGCAAATCAGCTGCAAGAAATGAAATGTTATCTTTTCTAGCATGTAACTTAAGGTAGGTTGATAGATCATTAATGTGTAGGATGAACAGCATACATGGAATAACATATATGCTATTCCTCTGAATCTTTGGATACCTGACATTTGTATGGAAACCATCACCAAATCTTTCCATGGCCTGTGTCTCAAGGTGGGTAAAATTAGTTATGAGATCTACTGTGGAGTGAAAGTGGTGAAATCTGCTAATTAATTGGTGGCCCACCATGTAACAAAGTTGGTTATTGAAGACCTTTTCTATTGTTTCAAGAGAACTGATGTTGAGTGTAATGGAACTATAGTTTGATGAAAAACTTCTCTTAAGTCTTTTTTTGGAGTGAACTGAATATAGGTTTGCTTCCATGCTGTTGGATAGATGCCAGATAAGGATTACTGCTTGTACAGATGATATATAGGATTTGTGTTAATCCTATAGTGCAAATTTTGAACATTTGGAGAGATACCATCAGAAGCAAGAGTTTTTTGATATCCAAGCTATTAAGGATTCTTCTGATGTCTTTCTGACAAAAGATCAGAGGAGGGGCTTATTGGTGATTTGCCTTGGTTGTCTATATAAGAATTTGACAAGCCTGACCTTCTGCACATTCTTCTTCTTCAAGATTCTTGCCAAGAAAAAAAAAAAAAAATCTTATGATGTTACAGTAGTAGTATCTTGGTAATATGGATGGAAAATTGTGCTCTGTAGTTTTGGTGATGGAACAGAATCCTGACTGCTGCTTGAGCAGGAGCATATGTTCTGCATTTATCCCTTTTACAGTTGGATTTTATTTACTCATTTTTTTTTTTTTAATTTAATACAGATTTTGCATAGACCAAGTGCAACCATTTATGAAATATTCTGAATTTTTTTCTTGAACTTTTTTACACAATAATGGTCAAATTGTCTAAGCTTAGATGGTGTTTAAAGGTTTCTTGTGGGATGGACGATCATCATACTGATCCTCAGTAAACTAAATAAAATTCTTAGAAAACAAAGTGAAATATAAATAAAACAGAGAAATAAATATACATAACAAGCACAAGAAATTTTACAAGATGATATGCTGCTCTATCAACCCACGTGTATTCCTGCCACACCTAAATGAATCACTTGATCAACATTATTAGTTCAATGGATTAACCTCTCCCTTATTTACTGAACTACCAAATGTATACAGCAGCTGTTTATTATTGGTTAGTTATTTGTACTTTGAAAACAAATATCGTTCCCTCTCTTCGTAAGACTTTTTTTTTTAAATTATGCCATCATAAATTCACGTATGCATGTCTAGATTTATAGGATCACATGATATTTGCTCCACACAGCAACTTACAGGACACACATATAATATCATTAATGTTAAATATTAATAAGTCATCTCTCACTTGTTCTTTCCTTTACATTTTCCATTCTCATATGGTTTATTAATGATGGGTCATATATTTATACCTTTAAGTAATTCAAATATACAAACAAAATATAGGATTCACCTTCATTATTGTTTTCTAATATATTTAAAAACAAACATGCCCCCCCCCCACACACAGACTTAATTACTATTAAAGAACTGTCATGATATGTAGTGTCTGCTGAAATGCAAGAATGAAATTTCCACTAGGCACAGTGTTTTTGTGTTTTCTCTCATTCTGTCAGATAGGGTGACAGTGGGACAGCTATGATCACTTTGACACGAACAAGTTAACAGTGTTATTATTATTATTACCCAAACATGGCACTATTGTGTTATAGGTCCTGTGACCTTTCATGTATGGAGTCATTATAAAAATAATAATAATAAAATTTTAAAAAATACAAATGGTGAGCACCACATTTAGTCATCCAAAGCAGATCTGTTATTTATGCCTACAGAACCTCATCCACCAACTTCAACAACTACTCCCTCCCCTCAAATGTCCAAAGTATGCTTCACAAAATTCTTACCATCATTATGTTGTGTTGGAGGGAGATGTTTTTAATGGTCATTTTCATTCCAATTCTAAGCTACTGATATACAAGGGGTGTTTGAAAAGTTTGGTAAATTTCCAATAGACAGCAACACAATTCGTTCATTCATACCAGTGTTGGCATGTATCATCTTTTTCATGATCCCTGGCAAAATTTTAGCCGCATGAGATGCATAGTTCTCGCTTGGCAAACATTTAAAATGACCGTGTTCGCATTTTTCATAAAAATGGACAAAAGCAAGTTTTTGTGCAGTGATAAAACTGCTTTTATTTGAAGAAGTGGACGGCTGCACAGATCAAAGCCGAGGTAGATGCAGTTCATGGGGATTCTGCAGCATTAAAGACTATTTATTTTTAGGTAAATGAGTTTAAACGTGGTCATAAGTCCATCGAAGATGAAGCGCACTCCATATGCCCGACTGAGATCACTACGAAGGAAATGATTGACAAAATCCGTGGTATCATTATGGAAGACCGTCAAGTGAAAGTGAGTGAGATTGCTGAGATTTTAGGCATCAATTGAATGGATATAATATTCTGTATGAAAAACTGCACACAAAAAAAGCTGTGTGCACGATGGGTGCCGCAATTGTTGACTATCGACCAAAAATGCAAAAATGCAAAAAGACATTTCAATGCAACGTTTGTCGATGTTTAATTGTAATTCATGGGATTTTTTGTATCGATTTGTGACTGTAGACAAAACTTGGATCCACCACTACACACCTGAGTTCAAGAAGCAGTCAAAATAGTGGCCAATGCCCAGTGAAAGAGCACCTAAAAAAGCGAAGACCGTTTTTTCAGCTGGGAAGTTGATGGCCACTGTTTTTTGGGATTCCCAAGGAATTATCATGATAGACTATTTGGAAAAGGGTAAGACAATAACAGGAGTCTATTATGTGTCATTGGTGGATTGTTTAAAAGAAGAACTGAAGAAAAAACAGCCAAGATTGGTGCACAAAAAAAGTGCTCTTTCATCAAGACAATGCACCGGCCCATATATCGGCCATAGCAATGCCAAAATTGAGGTTCGAAATGTTTCCACATCCACTGTACTCTCCAGATTTGGCCCCATGTGACTTCTTGTTCCCAAACTTAAAAATTTGGCTGGGTGGGAAAAAATTTTCTTAGAATGAGGATGTCATCAAGGCTGTCAATGACTATTTTGCACAATTTGACAAATCCTATTTTATAGATGGGATGAAAAAATTGGAAACTCGCTGGACCAAATGTGTAGACCTTCATGGAGACTATGTTGAGAAATAAAGGTGATTTTTTCCAAAAAAATGTGTTTAACTTATTTTTTTACCAAACTTTTCAAACAACCCTCGTAAACAAGTACTTTTCATTGTTGTTATATTTAACTATATCAATGAAATATAGAATTTTCCTTAATTATTGAGCCCTAATATTTTCAAAACAAACATATCCCCCCTCAACCCAACACACACATCTTTGGTTTTGATGGAAGCACTTGTTCATACCCATCTTGAACATGCTAAAGTATCCAAGTATTTTGGCATTCAATATTAATGGCAAATTATATTCAGTGATTTTGTGTTCCCACTGATCATTGAAAAGACAGTGAATAGTGTCAGTAGTTTACATGCTGTGTCAAACAGCAAAAAGTCAAAGATAAGAATATTTCATGTGACTTGATATTTGACAAAAGGAGGCAATGATGGAAGATAAAAATTCGCTGTGGTATTACTTTAAACATACTGAAGATGCAAGGAGGAGATGCAAGAATGTGTGACAACAATGTTCAGAAAATATCAAAGCAGTTGGTCAAATTACTAGAGACTAACATCTTAAGATAGTTATATAAGCTGCCAGAACTTCTACCGACTATTTTATAAAAAAAAAAAAAAAACAGAAAATTATGCTGTTATAATAAAAATGAAATAGAAAATTCAGCTGAAATTATTGATTCACGTTTCAGGATGCTGGAATTCAAATTTTTGACATCAGGAAAGTTATCAATGAAGAAAAACTTTAATTGGCAATAAAGAGAAAAAAAAAAAAAAACAGAAATAGCATGTGTATGAAGATCCAGCTCAAAAGAAACAAAGCACTAAATATCCAGCAGAAGTCATAAGAAAAGAATTGGTGTATTTTCAACAACATGTATTTTCAAAGACAAAAAACAATAATAAAAGGAAAATATTTAAAACCATTTTAACAAAAATATTAGGCTTTTGATTGCCTAATAACTACTAAGCTGACCAACAAATGTCAAATTTCAAAGTTTTTCAAGTGATGGATTAGATTTATACAAAAATTAGGTCACATTTAGAGGACCACAGCCTTGATAAGCTATGTTTTATACAAGCTCATTTTCATAAAAAAGGACACTAAATAAAAAAGTTTATTTTTTGAAGTTTTGTATAATTAACATAAATAATGTCAATATATTTTTTAGAATTTTTTTTATTTTTTGTCATGTTTTATGTTTCAATAAAATTCTGGTTTATTAATATTTATTGATTGTCCTCATATATTTTTGAAAATGTAAAAAAGTACCAAATTACTAGTAAACCAGTATTTATGAAAAAATTTAATGAATTACCAGTAACTGAAAAAGTTGGTAAATTTGCATTCCTGAGTCACTGCTGTTCTTCAATTTACACATCAACAATATTTGGAATTATTTGAAGGGAATAACTAATTCCATGCCAATGATGCCGAGCTGGGGAGTGCAATGCATATTACACAGATAGAACTGCACTGCAAGAACTTGATGAATCGAGGCTACTCATCAATTTCTTGATTACATTAGAAATACAACAAGCCAGGGACATGTATTTAGGGTGTGATAAGTGTGCAGTGCATGCCAAAGAAATTCAAGAAAAAATAATTCTTGAGCAGATATTTATTGTAAATAAATTTATTTATTTAATATTTATTTGAAATAAATAGTTATGAACTGTTACAAATATCAAGACATTAAGAATGTGTTATAAATTAAATAAGGTGAGTTGCTATTGAATCATGCATTGACCAGTTAGTAGCATATGAACAGAGAGTAATGCTGGCACACGTGTGCTGACTGAAATTTGGGCAGGAATTAAAGCTGTGTGGGCTCTACAGCACAAATAGTTTACCTGCAGCACCGAGAAGTGCAGTGCAGTTAGTTATTTCTTGTGATTTGCTGTTAGATAATCGAGTATTTTTTTTTTAAAAATACTAACACTCATTGTTATTCTTCTTGCCAATGGGGAAAAATTGATATTTTTTGTAGACATTTTTAAACTGAGGATATAAAGTTAAAAATTGTAAAGCTGGTAAACTATGTCCATCTCTTCTAAATTTACATAGTACTTACATCTCAGAAATGATGTATAAATAAAACTTTTTTTTTTTTAATAAAATCAATTTTTATACAAATTTAATATTTTTAAAAATCCTAGAATACCCCCTCTTCATAAGGCTTTGTTATGAACATATATGGGCTACTGTGAACAGATTTGGTAGCTTAAGTATCTTGGGATATGGAAGTAGCAGAGAAGATTCAGAGACAAGTAACAAAAATGGTTGAGTGCTTGCTACAAGGAGGGACTGAAGGTTTGTGAGTTTCAAAGTTTAGCTAATAGGCTATATTATACATCATCATCAAATTTCTGACATATACCTTCAAGATCATATATATCTTCAGGATCAGATGTACAGGATCTTATGATAGTACTACATAAAAAGTTACATTTCATCATTACTAACTTGCTATCAACAATTTTCCTCCAGATTAGCCTGTTATCTGTCAACATTACAATTTTATAAGATCACATATTTCTGTCCTCTAAGGCACTTTTTACTGTATCATTCCACCTATACTTTGATCTTCCTCTGGGTATTTTTCCTGCCATCTTGGCAAAGAACACTTGTTTAGTTAATATTTCCTCTCCATTCTGTTTAAGTGGCCATACTACCTGAGATCAGCTCTGCTAACACATTCCTGAATACTAACAACATCAAGTACTTCCCTAATAATCTCATTTTTAATATGATACTACAACTGATTCCATCTGTTCAGTCCCCTAATGTCTCATATCTATGGTCTCCAGTCTTTGATCAAGAGTTCTATTTCTAATCCAGATCCATACGTTAAAATTGGTTTGAACACTGTATTATATACAGCTAGTTGAGTATGTGACTAATCTCTCTCTTATTCCATATAAATTTATTCAGCTGACTTCCTGTCGTACTAGCTTTGCTAATTCTGCTGTTTATTTCCAAATTTAATTTTTCATCTTTACTAAAAAATTGTGCCTAAATATTTAGCTGAAATGTTTAATTGTTCTATAGATACTCCATTCAGGATGCAGTTGATGTTTTGAATGTTTCTGCCTGTTTTCACCTGTCTTTGTCTTTAATGCTGATTTTCATACCAAATTTATTACAGCAGTCATTCAACTTGGTCAGGGAATCCTGCAGACTTATCATTAGGGGAATAACATCACATGCATGAAGTAAAGAGTTGAGTTTAACATCCCAAATTTTGATATTATGTTTAATACTGCTTTCCTTCATAATGTGATCCATATAGATGATGCATAACAGTGGAGATAATGTACACCTTGTCACACACCTGGCTTAACATCAGACCATCTTCCTGTACCTCCATGAATTCTAATTGATGATTTACAACTCAAATACAGACTATGTATTACTTGATATACCATTTTCACCATATACAGAGCTTTCTTCTTGCCACCTTATCATATGCCTTTTCCAGATCTACAACACTTAAATACATATCTTTGTTATATTCCCATGATTTCTCAATTGATCTGATCCTGTGGCTTCCTCTCTTGAGAGGGTTGCAGCTGCTTACTAGGGAGATAATGACACAAGGTGGTTTCCCGTTGCCTTCCTTGGATTTCTCAACTATTTGTCTTAAAAGTGAAAATCTGATCCTGACAACCTCTGTTTGGTCTGAACACAGCTTGTTCTTCTCTGAGCTTCTCCACAATTTTTCTTAGCCATTTCTCATGTATTCTTGCATAAATCTTACCAAGGACACTCAGTAGAGAAATTCCTCTGCAATTCTCACATTCGTCCGCGTGGTTAGCCCAGTGGGCGTGTGCTTCGCAACCATATGCCTGGGGAAGGAGTGTCCGAGATTAAATTCCCATCAGTGACATGAAGAGCTGAAGGACCTTCCTCAGCCATAGCCAAGTTAGTCAGTCTTGGGCATGGACAGTAGGGTTTTTCTCCCCAGTTTATCTGGGGGGCTTCATCCTGCAAAGCAGGCAAACCGGCCTTGAAAACTCAACACCACTACGGACATACGATACACCGGGGCGTAGGGCTAACCACCTTATCCTGTGAATGGTTGAGGTCCAATAATTAATAAACCCTCAACACCGCAAGGTAAAAAGAGGGAAAAGGAAGATGAGATGAGATTCTCACATTCAGCTTTATTCCCTTTTTTATAGATGGGTACTATGAGCACTACTCCAATCATATGAAATTCGACCTGCTGACCAGGCCTCTTGAATTATACAGTGTAGCCACTATAAAACTTTTATACCTCCATATATTAGCATTTCTGGTTGAATATCATCTACTCCAGCCTTCCTGCATTTCAGATTTGTGATAGCTTTTTCTCTACTTCAGTGACAGATATATATTCCAGATGGCATTCCTGTTGATTGTTTTATACCACCAAGCTGTCAATGCTTCTTTCATTTAGCAACTAATTACTTCATAGGAATTATTCCATACATCAAGAATGTCTTTATCTTCAGTTTTCATGTTCCCTTTATTATCTCTTAATTTCTTTTACTCTTTCCTCCATTTCTGAGCTCTTTCAATAGCCTCCAGAATATTTATTTTCTATGTTCATAGCAAAGTCTTCCCATTACTTTTGTTGTAGCCAATTTTACATAATGGTTTGCTTTCTTATATTTTTCTCTGTATTCCCTAAGAGCACAAGCTAAATTACTTGCCAGAAACTTTTGATATGCTTTCTTCTTTTCCTTCACTGCCTCTTTAACTACCTGAGTCTGCCATGGAGTTCTGATTTCTCTATCCTTGCAGATTTCCTCACTTCAGCCTCTCGGGCTGAATCAATCAAAGTTTTCTTTAGGATTTGCCACTGTATCTCCAAGTTTGGTTCTTGTTTCAAACTCTTTCAGTTTTTCTTGAATAGTTTGTGTATTTGAGACTACAGTTCACATGTGATAGCTGTTCAAACCTTGATTCATTTCAAAACTTCCTTACGCACCCTTCTTTTCAATATGAAGTTCAATTTTATCCTGCTCAACACTAAATGGTGATCACTTCCTATTTCTAATCCTCTATATACCCTTGTAATGAACAAGTGGGAAAACATCACTGTCAACAATAACATAGTTAATGAAACTTTTTTTATTCCTTGCAACTTATCTCCATGTGAATTTGTGCACATTTTTACGTTGGAACAGTGTTAGTAATAACTAGTCCATGTCCTGTGCAGAAATCCAGCAGCTACTTAACATTATTATTAGCTTTGCTCTTTTCTCCAAATTTTCCCAAAAACTTCTTATATGTCTAGTAATCATTTACTACTCTGCTGCTTGGATCGCCAACAAGGACCAACTTTTCTTTTTTCATTATGTCAGCTGCTTTTTCTAATGCCTCGAAAAATTTCTCTAATTCTTCCTTAGTAGAACCTTTTGTAGGAACAAATTTTTAAGAACAAATAAGTCTCATTGTCCAGTTCCCCATTCTGATATTAGCCCACATCACTCTACTTGATATTCCCTAGCATTCAATAAGATTATCCTCATATTTAGCATTTAATATTATAACTACTCTTTTTCCCTGATTGCCACTGCCTGAAAATAACATCTTGTATTTATTGCTTAGAAAGATCTCACCTATGTTTGTCTTCTTTGTTTCAGTAACATCTATTATATCGATATGGCACTTATCCAATTCTTCTGTTAGTTTCATTTCTTTTCCATTAATGCTTCTTATGTTGATGATGCCAATCTTGATCTCTGCTGATGTTGCATTGAGACTTCTAACCTCATGTCCAATCCTCACCTTCTTGTAGTGCTCCCTGTTGTTTGTTCAGTATCTACCTGGATACTGAATGAATGAGGATGGGCTGGCAATTTGGAATTTAGCCAACCAAATTGTATTCTTATTAGTTTAAACCATAACTCAAAATGACAGGACTATATTATACTTGACAAGAAATTATATTCTTCTTTTAATCCTTTACTCAAGCATAAGCAGTTTGCAAGTGAAGTACCTTCACAACAAATCTACTTTTATACAGCTGCTGAGTTCACATCAATTATTTTCACTATACCATAATGATTGTCGAAAAGGTGATTACCCAGATAAGTTTCAACATTTACTGAAGTCTCAGTTTGTGCCGTACTCAAGAAGATACTAATGTTAAATCAATACAGAAATCATATATTTTGTATATTCAAGTAGTAAAATGGGGCATCGCCATATTATTAATTATTCAGATCAGCAATAGCTGTAATAAGTTTTTTCACTTGGTTATAAAGTATATTATACTTGACAAAAACAATTATACAAGTGTAAGCAAACAAAGTCTGCATGTGTAGTATCTTCACAACTTAATACTAAAAAAGAGAATGCACAATAGAAACATTACTAAAGGAGTTTTATAGAGGAGGTGCTGAAGAAATTTCCAATACAACTAGACAGGAGAGAGAGAGAGAGAGAACAAGAAGTCACCTCATATAGATGTGTCATTAGCAAGGTCTAAGTACTAGATTTTTTGTTTAGAATAGTGAATGAATGAGTGGAATGGACTGCCAGAAGCAGTCGTGAATACTTTGTTGGTTGAGTGAATACTTTAAGGAGGGGAATGATTATGATATCAATCCCACAATAAGTCTTTAGACACTATGATGCTGTTGTCAAGTAAGAAATCCGATTAATCTTCTTTGTATACCTCAATACAACCATAGCCATAAAATGTATCAATGTATTTTAGATAAATACTTATTATGATAATTATGTATAAACATGAAAAGAGGTATAAAAAATATTTCTAAGATGGGGATGCAACTACATAAAGTTTGAAACTCTGTTAATCTGAAGATACACACCTGATTAGTTTGTTGAATTCTTGAATGCTAATAATGCCAAATTCCTATCTAATAACTTCATTTGAATGTAATTATGTGAAATAAAATTACATTTCATTCCTAATGAAATGACATTCATCTTACTACTTTTCAGCATAATGTTCTTTTTGTTTTATTTCCAGTACTGGCAAGTTGGGGGGGGGGGGTATTTAACACTAGATAATGGGAATTATCTAGCATTTTTAAATCAATTTCCAAATCTCACCTTTCCATGATGCATCTTGTTAGTTCATCATGGAAAGTTTAGCTAAAGAACAAATGAGATTAGAAAATTGTATTCTGTACTGACTTAAACTACATACAGTATGATGATGGAAAAGAATCAAATGACTGTGGCACTGGCCTTGAACTATGCATCAGGAAACCAGAGTTAAATAATGAACAAATCAGCTAATGGAACAAACCTTGAACTTAACAGAATTGAAGCATGCAACATCAATGTAAGAAGCAATTAATGGAAACGTGATGGAAGAAGAAATTATATAAATACCATATCAACATAATTCAGGTACTACTGCACTATCCACAATTTTTGACCAACAGAAGGGTGATCTTCAGTGTACACATAAAAGAAACATGCAATAAAACAGCGAGTACTAGATGTGAATGCATTAATTGTTATTTAATTTCCTAGAATAGGGCAAGCTAGACCATTATTTCTATTCAGGTTTGGTCTACTCAGGGTTATAAAACATAAAACCCAACATATTAAATAAAAAATACTATAAATGAAAAAAATCAGTTAACATCCTACATTAGACATCAGATACACTTATCTGTTAAGTATTTCTTACTATAGTGTAATTCCTGCAGAAACTGTCGATTCATTTTCTACTAATACAAAATAATACCAAGTAATTCTCAATTTCAAGAAATGACAGGGACTTCTGACTCAATGACCAATTTTTGCCTTCAGTCAGTGCACTATTAACAGGCATCCACTCAACTACTGAAACAAAGATGGGTTGACAATCTGGGGCTTAGCTGATCCAACTGTATTTTCTACTAACTAAAACTACACATGCATGAAGAAATAAATCAAATGACCTTGTTTACATCAAGAAACAAGGCTAAACATTGAAAATCAACTATAAAAAAACTTCAAGTTCAACAGAATGAGCTGATGTTTTTCTTAACTCTGGAATGGCAGACAATTCAAGAAGAGTGATGAGCAAATTTCAAAATTACAAACTGGAAAATGCAACTTATCTGTCCTTTCAGCCAAAATGAGAAAAGTCACTGAGAATTAGAAAAAAATTTAAATCATAAAACAACTGACAAAAAATTACTATTTACTGAACACCTAAACTGCAATAGGAAAGAAATGGATGGGTGTAGTTTCTTTAAAACTTAGCTAATAGATGGGGGGGGAGATATATGATCGTAACATATAAGTTAAAGGAGTTTCATAGAGCAGATACTAAAGAAATTTTCTAATATGACTAGATGGTCAAGTACAAGAAGTTGCCTCTTATAAGTGTGTAATTAGCAAGGTGTATAGGGACTAGATTTTTTGCTTGCAGAGTGGTAAATGAGTGGAATGGATTGCTAGAGAAGGATGTAAATACTTTGTAAGTGAACAACTTTAAGGAGAGGTATGACAGTGTCAATAAAGGTTTAGTGTGGGCCTCCCATGCGAGTCTTTGGATTCCATGAAATTTCAGAAACCATGACTTCAGGTGTTTGGTGTGGACAGTTAGTTTGGCTATGATCATAGCGAGTGCAAAAATATTGAATGAATTAAGGTCACTTCACGGAAGTCTGATGATGACAATAAAGAAAAGGTGGTGCATCTTCCTATCCAGGTTCTAGATCACGTGGCCTGTTCCAGATTCAGTCCATCATCTTCTTGTTCCTCTAGGATTATATGTTAAGATCTTTTTTGGTATTTTTGGGATCTTTCTCTCTGCATTCTTGCTATGTGATCTAGCCAGTTCTTCCTATTTGTTGGAAGTTTTTTCCACTTGTTTAGAATAGTAATTATATATTTAGTTTAATCCTTTATCCAAGTGTAAGCAAACAAAGTTTGCACCTGAAGTATCTTCAGGACTGGGGCAATTCTTCAAAGGTGGATTGAGTTCTCATCTCTTTCCTTAGTATCCCATAATGCAAAGCACATCTCCTTGCAGGCATGTATAATGCTATGCATTATGGGAGGGTCACTACCCAGACCGATTTCAACCTTTATTGAGGTCTCTTCAGTGGGAGGCAGACCCAGAGGTGATACCAAAATTGAAGCAATGCAGAACTCATATTTCCATATGCCAATTGCCAAAAGGTGGTGTTACACATTATTAAATTACTCTGGATTAGAGAAAGATGTTGGAAGTTTATTCCCACTTGGTTAGACTATAAATTACCGTATATGTAGGCGTATAAAACGACTCCCAAATACTACAGAAAACCCTTCGAAATCATGGATCATCTTATACAGCGAGTATAAAAAGGGAAGCTTAATTTCTTGGATGAACATTTAGGTAGTTACAATACATCGTTATATAAGAAAATAGGCAGTGTTTATAAACAAATCAGATTAATTTTTTGTTACATAAATTTATTTAAAATATTACAACAGATGTAAGTCTTAAAAAACAAATAATAATTATTAACCTCAATTTTCATGTTCATTTTCTTCATCATTCTGTTGGAAAATAATTCTTCAGATTCATTGTTTAAATAATCATCATATGGATCCCAGTTCGAATCCGGTGAATTGATTTGGTTTTCATCGTCAGCAGTGTCCCACAACAAAATCATCTTCCGTACCATCCATAAAATTAGAGATAGCACACTTTTTAAATGATTTTACTACAGTCTACTTTTACTTTATTCCATGCTTTAATCACAAAATTGCACAACATATCAAGTGATGCAGAGCACATAGATCCACTGTTTGTAAATTATTTTTCACCAGTCAACATCCAATTATTCCACTCTTCTCGCATCTGATCTTTAAATGGTTTGTTCTAGCAGAAGTCTAGTAGTTGCAATATAGAAGTTAAACCATCTGGTATAACAGCAATTTTTTTGTTTTTTTTTTCTAGAAGACTTTTAGTATTCTCAGTTAAATTACTACGAAATATATCCCATACTAATAAACTGCGTTTCTTCATTATACCGCCTGGTCGCTTGTTTCACACTTTATTTATCCATAATTTCACACCATTTTCCCCTCTCCATGTGGGGCACCTGTTTGTGGTGGAGGGGGACCTCCCAGTGATGGTACTGGCCCTTTTCATTCTTCCTCTTTTTCTTTGCTTTTCTTCCCGTATTCTTTGCTCTACTTCTCCTGAGTCTTTTTGACTATCCTTTTTCCAGACCACCATCACTGGGAATCCAACACTCTGCCGCCTTGTTTGCCGTGCGGTGCGACCCATGGACATCCGGAAAGGGGGGGGATCCTGGTAGTCTTGCACTACTTTGGCCCCCTGCTTCGGCAAGACGGGTGGTCCTGGATGGCACAGCCAGGACCAATTGGTTGGTGGGCTGGCCTGCAAGGGTCAATGGTGTTACAGTAAGTCTCTCACCCCATGGTCTGGGGTCAGTATAGTGTCCAGGCAAGCCCTGGCATTCTACTCCTGAGTGCAGTCTTTGCTTGCCAGGTAGTGTGTGTCAACGTGTGGCTCCGTGGTGGGTGGGGAGCTCTGGCGCCGAATTAAAAATTCCTTAAATATGAATTCTTCATCCTCAAATGTTTCAGGGACCCTAACAAAGTCCCAACTAAGTATACTGATAATATAGACACAGCATATGGAAACAGAAGTAAGAAATAAAAGATATCGGATACTAACAAAAATGTACCAACCTTTTTAATCATTCATGCAACAGGTGAAAAACCAACTGGGAAAATGTCACCCTTCTTTATCCAAAAAAGTTTAGAAGGACTGGCAGGACCTCCCAAAAATGTCAAGAAATTGCATTCTGGTGATATCCTCATGGAAACAATGTGCAAACAACATTACAAGAAACTACTGAGAGCAACAACAATGCAATGGGTGGAATACAAATTGCAGTAACACCTCACAGAACACTCAATTCCAGTAGAGGAGTGATATCAGAATGGGATCTCCCTGAGGTTCCTGATGAGGAGATATGTTCAGAGCTTAAAGATCAAGGAGTGACGGGTGTGAGGCGCATCCTGATATGCAGGGATGGCCGTCTGGTCTCAACCAAGAACATCATCCTTACTTTTGATACACCTAGGCTTCCGACATCTGTAAAAGCAGGGTATCTCAGCTGTCCTGTTAGAATGTACATCCCTAACCCGCTGAGATGCTTTAAATGTCAAAGATATGGACATGCCTAAACTGCCTGTCGTGGTTCTACTACCTGTGCTCGATGTGGTAGTAAAGAACATGAAAATAAATCTTGCTGTGAAAAAAAAGCTAAATGTGTCAACTGTCAGGGGGATCATCGAGCATACTCTCGTGCTTGTCAGAAATGGAAAGATGAAAAAGAGATACAAAAAATTAAAACAGAACAAAACATAACATATCAGGATGCAAAAAGAAAGCTGGCCACCATTACACCTGTTCTACAATCCTCTTATGCTGAAAAATTAACAATTAAAAAAGTGCCAACAGCAACTCAAACATGTATGTCTATTCCGCCATTTGATAATTTCGCCATATCTGAACTTTACGATCGCAAGTGCTTCTCTGTTGAGCACATTAATCACAAGCCTTACTCCAGAGACAACTTCAAAAATGGTCCCATTCAATGAAAACTCATCTGTCAAAAATATTATGGTGGAGACTTCACTCAAAGATAAACCACCAGACACTCGCACAGAAAAAATGGATACCTCGATACCCACTGAAAGCAAACTAAGCATACCAACCGACCCTAACACATTTGATGTTTTGAATACTCTACCAGAGGAAGAGATGGACACTGGCCATCCATACTTCCCTAAAACAGTGGATAAATATAAATCTGACAAAAGTAAGCCCTCAACCTCTCGAAAACCAGACAAGTCAATAAAATCAAAACAATAGAAAAATTTTTACAATGGAACTGTTGTGGGATCCGCCAGAATATTGACGATATCAAGATGTTGTTGCAGAAAACACAAACTTTTCTGTTTCTGTCTACAGGAAACTTACTTAAGACCCAATGAGGACTGTACCTTTAGGAATTTCACTGTTGTACATAAGGATAGAACTGGAGATGGTCCTCCTCATGGAGGAGTAGCAATCCTAGTGGACAGTCATACTCCTTTCCATCAGGTCCAACTTAATACTTCTCTGGAAGCAGTAGCAATTCGCTTCTCTGTGGGATTCCTTATTATAGTATGTTCAATTTATTTACCACCAAATGCTGAGTTAAATGAAACTGATCTTGATAACCTTATCTCACAACTGCCTGAACCCATACTTTTGATGGGTGACTTTAACGGTCACAATACTCTATGGGGTAGTGCCAACACTAATAGACGAGGTCGAATCATTGAAAAAATTATTGATAATAATAACCTTTCCCTTCTAAATAATAAACTCAATACTTTCTTCCATATGCCTACCCGCTCATATTCTGCAATGGATCTTACAATCTGTTCCCCTTCCATTCTTCCACTGCTCATGTGGGACGTTGAAGAGAACATATATGGAAATGATCACTTTCCTGTTCTTTGTACAATGTCTTCACAGGAACCATGTTCACCCACACGGATACCTATATGGAAAATGGACCAGGCTGACTGGAACACTTTCTCTCATTTTGCAAAATTTAATGCTGATGCTATCAGTCAAACACCTATCAATGAAGCTGTAAAATATATAACAGAATGCATTTTCCAGGCAGCAACAACCTCCATCCCAAAAACATCATCTCGATTTCCAGTCTATCCAAAGCCTTGGTGGAACCCAGAATGTCAGGCAGCCAAAAAAGATCAACAAAGAGCATGGAGCATATTTCGTAGATACCCACCACATCAAATTTAATAACTTTCAAGCGTGCTCGAGCCAAAGCACGTTTTGTAAGACGTCAGAGTCAAAAACAATCATGGATCCAATTTACTACATCAATTAATCAAATGACCAGTCCAAAAATTGTATGGGATAAAATCTGGAAAATGAAAGGCAGATATAGTTCACATTGTTTGTCCACCTTAGACTATAATGGAAGTGTTCTTGCTGATCCCAAAGCTATTGCAGATACTTTGGGAGTAACTTTTGCTAAAATATCAGCAACAGCTTCATATTCTCCGGAATTTTTAATACTGAAAGAGCGGCAAGAGAAACAAAGGCTTAATTTTTCTACCACATTTTTCAGCCATATAATCAGCCATTTGTCAAGGAGGAACTAAAAAGAGCTCTCCTACAATCTCACCCTAGTGCAGTAGGACCTGATGACATCCATTATGAAATGATAAAACATCTACCATCACCTTCTGTGGATCTTATCTTATTATACAATAGAATACTTGCAGAGGAAGGATTTCCAAATTCTTGGCATAAGTCAATTGTCATTGCTATCCCAAAACCAGGAAAAGATCCAACACAAGCAAACAATTATCGACCCACTGCTCTGACCAGCTGTCTTTGTAAGAAATGGTTAATGCCAGACTTCTCTGGTATTTAGAAAGCAACAGTCTTCTTTCCAATACACAATGCGGTTTCCGTAGACATCGATCAACTTTAGACCATTTAGTTCGGTTAGAAACTTGTATAAGAGATGCATTTCTGAAGCGAGAACATCTTGTCTCGGTTTTTTTTCACATGGAAAAAGCTTATGACACAACCTGGAGATATGGCATGTTAAAAGACCTCTATAACCTAGGTCTCAAAGGACACCTCCCTATATTTATTAAAAACTTTCTGGCCAGGCAAACTTTCCAAGTCAGAGTGGGAAGTACGCTATCTGAACCATATCTTCAAGAACAAGGTGTTCCCCAAGGCTCTGTCTTAAGTGTAACCCTTTTTGCTATTAAAATCAACTCAATCATTGAACAGCTTCCTCCCACTGTAGACAATGCTCTATATGTTGATGACTTCACAATTTACTGTCACTCGTAACATTAGGGTAATTGAAAGACAACTTCAGCAAGCAATTGATCATGTCTCTCTCTGTGGGCTGTTAATAATGGGTTTAGGTTTTCGACAGAAAAAAGTGTCTGTGTACACTTCTGTCGAAAACGCACTCATCACCCAGATTCTGAACTAAGAATGGGACCTACTGTTATTCCAGTAACTACAGAAACCAAGTTCTTGGGACTCATTTTTGACAGAAAACTCACATTTCTAGCACACATTCGTCAACTAAGAGAAAAATGCAAAAGAACTATGAACCTCCTTCGCACTCTATCCTCTACTGAGTGGGGTGCTGATCGAGCTTCATTGCTCCATCTTTATCGTGCACCTATACATTCAAAGCTGGATTATGGGTCCCAAGTCTATGGTTCGGCAAGGCAGAGTAACCTACGATGGTTGGATTCCATCCATCATCAGGGTATACAGATAGCTACTGGTGCCTTTCGCACCTCACCCACTCCAAGTCTCCATGTAGAAGCAAATGAACCAGCTCTATCACTTCGACGGAAACAGTTGTCTCTTAATTACGCCCTAAAAATAAAATCTCTCCCAGATCACCCTACATGGAATAGTATATTCTCTCTGAATTGGGAAGCTCAATATCGCACACATCAAACTGCCATACGTCCTTTTGGTATGCGTATTAAAGAAACTGTGCAAGCTGTTAGTATAAATGTTGACAACATTAGCTACAATAAACATAATAACATTCCTCCATGGCAGGTTTGCACACCATCCTGCAACCTCTCACTTTGTCAGCTACAGAAATCTTATTCCCATCATCCGTTTACCTACAATTGTTTAATGCACACAGAGCAGCACACGCTGATGTCTTACCCATCTATACTGATGGTTCAAGAACTAACACCTCTGTTGGCTGTGCTGCTGTGTTTCCTGACATTATTATCTCAAATCAGATCCCACCAGACTGCAGTAATTATACAGCAGAGTTACATGCCTTTCAGCTTGCACTTATGCATATAAAAGAAAACTGCTACCAAAAGTGTATAATTTATACAGACTCATTGAGCTCTTTACAGGCTATCTCCTCTCCTATGTATAATCCTCATCCAGTACTTTATGAAGTGCTACACCTGCTTCACAAAATGAAAATCCTTAATTTCGATGTTCAGTTCTGCTGGATTCCCAGCCACATCGGAATCAAAGGAAATGAGGCTGCAGATGCTAAATTAGCCATACCTTCTCCACATGCTATTTGACAGTTCCATATACAGACAACTTATAAGATCAAAGCTAACTGGTCAGTGGGAGTTAACATAGAAACATCAACAAACAAATTATATAACATTAAACCTAAAATTAAACACTGGCATTCTAGCCAACGTACAAAGAGAAGGGGGGAGGTTGTTCTTGCTAGACTATGCATAGGTCACAGTCACCTTACGCATTTTCATTTACTGAAAGCTGATGATCCTCCCATATGTGAAAAATGCAACACACATCTCACTATTCATCATATTCTGGTAGATTGTCAAAATTTACACGAGAGAGGAATGAAATTTTCACCTATCTAACCAAGCCATATACATTCAGGGAATTTTTAATTTTTTAGAAAGAAGTAATTTATACAAACACATTTGACCATAAATTTGTTTATATGTAATTACTTTTTTTTTTTGCTTAACTTAACTTTTATACATATATATTATTCATTACGTTAAATCTGAACAATTATGTATTACCATGGGCCTTGATCTTGTATATTTGTATCACCCTGCTGTAATTCTGTTAATATGTAAATACCATAATGCTAAACTTAAATTTTATGCATCAATGCTGTATAATAATTCCTTTCTGACTCTTTAAGTATTAGTATAATAATGTTTGTTGTAATATTACTAGATGTAGACAATGCTTTCTGTGACTTGTTTTGTATATACAAAACAAGTCAAGGAAAGCAGTGTCTACACGACTTGTTTTGTATATACATATGTTAACCTATAGTTATCTATTTATGTACTGATGAAACCTCTGCAGTAATTTTGTTTATATGTAGATACTGCATTACTTAACATACATTTTGTGTATGCATCTTATTTACTACTTTATTTTTTGAATAATCATGTAGTGCTGTAGGACATCTTACCTATTTGTGTACTTTCTAGTAATTCTGTTTATATGTATTCTAAATTCTGTTTCTACTGCTAAATTTAATTTTCATCCTTGCATCTTCTTCTTCTACAGCTTCTCCCACTTAAGTGGGGTCACTGTTTGTTATGCGTCTCCTCCACACCTTCCTGTCTTGGGCTGTCAGCACATCCAAGTTCTTCATCTTCAAGTCCTCTTCTACCAGCTCCCTCCATCTCTTCTTTGGCCGCCCACACTTCCGCCTTCCTTGCACATCCATCTGCATGACCCTTCTTCCCACATATTCGTCCTCCCTCCTCATCACATGACCAAACCATCTCAACCTTGCCTCCTGTATTTTCGCTCCTAAGTTCGTAACTTTCACTGTTCCCCTCACATAGTCATTTCTCAGATGATCCTTTCTGGTCACACCGCACATCCACCTAAGCATTCTCATCTCTGCTACTTCCATCCTGCTGATGTTATTTTTCCTCAGGACCACAGTTTCTATAGCATATGTCATAGCTGGCCTCACTACTGTCGTATAAATTTTGCCTTTCAGATTGATCGGCACCCTCTTATCGCATAACACTCCAGCCATCTCCCTCCAGTTCCTCCAACCTGCTTGTATCCTGCATCCCACTTCCTTCTCAGCTCCTCCATCTTCTTCCGCTGTTGAACCTAAGTATCTAAAGTCTCTCACCTTCCTGATGACATTTCCTTCCAGCTCCAGATCTGTCTCCTGGCCACCACCCACTGCGCAACACATATACTCTGTCTTACTTCTGCTCAGTCTCATACCTCTCTCTTCCAGTACTTTTCTCCATCTTTCCAGTTTAGTTTCCGCTTCTTCTCTTGAATCTACACACAGCAAGATGTCATCTGCATACAACATTGTCCAAGGTGCATCTTCTCTCACCTCCTCTGTTACCACCTCCATCACAATATTAAACAGAAACGGACTTAATGCTGACCCTTGATGCAAGCCAACTGTTACTTGAAAACTTTCTGTATGTCCCAAACAGGTCCGAACACTTGTCTTCACATTTCTGTACATTTCCTGCACCAACCTGACATATTTCCCCGGCACCTTCTTCTCCCTCAGACACCTCCAGACTTCTTGCCTTGGCACTCTATCGTATGCTTTCTCCAGATCAATAAATACCAGATGTAGCTCCCTTTGTTTCTCTCGATATTTTTCCATCATCTGTCGTAACCCAAAGATAGCATCTGTTGTTGATCTACCAGGCATGAAGCCAAATTGTTCCTTTGCAATCTCCACCTCCTCCCTCAATCTACCATCAAGAACCCTTTCTAGGATCTTCATTGTGTGGGACATCAACTTTATTCCTCTGTAATTTTTACAGTCTTGTGCATCCCCTTTACTCTTGTAGATGGGAACAAGAGTACTCTCCCTCCATTCCTCGGGTATATTTTCCTGTTGGCAAACTTTCATGAACAGGTCCCACAGCAGGTCAATTCCCTCTTCCCCCAGTGCCTTCCATGCCTCCACTGGAATTCTGTCGGGACATGGAAGGCAAATTTTCATCCTTGCATATTGTATAATAATCCCTTTTTGCCTATTTTTGTACTATAAAGGTATAAAGGCATCTATTATAATTTTACATATATGTAGATACTGCATTCCTTGGCTTGGTGTTTCATATATTATGTATTAACTTATATTGTTAACTATTTTTGCACTACTGTAATAACCTCTGACCTTGTGTGTTGCTGTGCCCTCTGCAGCCGTTCTGTTTACCTAGAGATGCTGCTTTGTGAAACTAGATTCTTGTACAGACATATTGTTTTTAAATTTTCTGCAAATGCTAATGTTGTAACCTTTAATATGGCACACTATGACCTTTGTAGTTTTTATGCCAAATAAACTATAAACCAAACCAAACACCATTTTTGTCCATCCATCCATTTTCATGAAAATCTACAAAAATACCTGAAAAATTTTTAACATTTGAAGATGATCATTGGTTTTAACTTGATTCCATCAGCTAAACATGACAACACAACCATAAACCTTGTTTTTTAATGACCTATACTTTGAACTAGCACACTCTTACTACCTTTAGTCTCCACTGTTTTATTGCTTATCATATCAAAGCTCATAGGAGTTTCATCCACATTTCCAATATTTGACAATAGAAATTTATGTTCTTGTCTCAACTGAATAATAAATTTATGGAAACTGGTAAGTTTGTGGTCAAGATCTGCTGGTAGATTTTGAGCAATTTTCGTTTTTTGTCATATTACCAGATTTTGTCTGTTCCTGAAGTACCTTGAAATTCTATACTTTCATCCGGATTCAATATTCACCATTTTTGTGCATATGCTCTAATCATATTTCTTGTAACAAGATCACCATTCTGCCTTTGTTTGAATACCCATTCTGCAACATGATTTTCCAGTTGCGGCCATCAGTGATCCCTGTTCTCATTGCACATTTTTTTCTTTGGCAATTTTTTAAAAATATCTTCTTTCTTCCTCCATTCTCTTATCATCATCTCGGTTATGTTAGACTTTCTTGCAGCAGCACAATTATTAGTTTGCTTTGCCATTTCAATTAGCCTTATTTTAAATCAAGTTTCATACGTTCTTCATTTTGTTTCTGGTTCCATGATTTTAAATAACAATTTTAATAATCCTAAAATTTAAAAAAAATACAAAAGTAATAATTAATTAAAATTGGGGCTAATCACTTTTATTTAGGGTAATTCGTGTAAACACTAAATCTATGCTTTGCAAAAAAATAACGGATATACATAGATATAAAAATAACAGATATAACAACAGTACCTAACGTTGCATTAATACAAGAAAGAAGAAATTGGGGGGGGGGGGGGTCGTCTTATACAACTGGCATAAGCTTAAAACCTAAAAATAGCCTAAAATTTAGGCCTCGTCTTATATGCCGACATATACAGTATATATTTAGTTTAATCCTTTATCCAAGTGTAAGCAAACAAAGGGTGCACTTGAAGTATCTTCAGGACTGGGACAACTAGTGGCAAAGGTGGACTAAGTTCTCATCACTTTCCTTAGTATCCCATAATGCAAAGCACATCTCCTTGCATACATATGTGATGCCATGCATTATGGGAAGGGTCACTACCCAGACTGGTTTTAAGCCCCAGTCCTGAAGATACTTCAGGTGCAAACTTTGTTTGCTTACACTTGGATAAAGGATTAAACTAACTATATAATTTATAGTCTAACCAAGTGGGGAAAAAACTTCCAACATCTTTCTCTAACCCAGAGTAATTTAATAATAAGGTGTGACACCTTTTGGCAACTGGCATATGGAAATATGAGTTCTGCATTGCTTCAACCTTAGTATCACCTCTGGGTCTGGCTACCACTGAAGAGACCTCAATAAAGGTGAAAACTGGTCTGGGTAGTGACCCTTCGCATAATGCATAGCATCATTCATGTCCGCAAGGAGATGTGCTTTGCATTATGATATACTAAGGAAAGTGATGAGAACTTAGTCCACCTTTGCCATGAGTTGTCCCACTCCTGAAGATACTTCAGGCACAAACTTTGTTTGCTTACACTTGGATAAAGGATTAAATTAAATATATAATTTACAGTTTTTCCTATATTTAATCATTGAGTCTGTTATGGGATTGATTGTGAGATTTTTAATTATTTCGCTATTTCTTTTTTTATCTAACAGAGTAAGTTTTTTCTGTTTTCCTCATGAATTTCTGCTGCCTGAATTCTCTGTATATCTTTTTCTCCAAAGGGCCAGATCTCACTTCCATATAATAATGTAGGTTTGGCTATTGTTTAGTAGACTGTGAGTCTTGTATGTTTCTGTACATAGTTAGGTTTAAAGGTTCTGTTAATTACTCCAGTGATTTTTATAAAGTTTGCCATCTTAAAATCAATATCTATTTCATTTATATAAGATTCAGCCTAGGTATTTGAAATGATTAACTTGCTCAATTATTTTATTATTTATTACTATTTTACTTCTAACAGTTATTTGCATAAAAAGCTATGACTTTAGTTTTCTCTGTTGACATTTGTAGGCCATATTGTTGTATAATATTATTTAAATTATAAATTGATTTGCAGTTCATCTTTAGTATTTCCAAAGATGACCTGATCATCAGCAAAGAGCAGTGTGTCAATTTTTGTACGTCGATTGATTTGGAAGCCACATGTATTTACTTCTCTCCATTTTTTGATAATATTGTCTAGAATATTGAATATTATCACCCATATTATTCAATATAGTTGAATAATATGGGTGATAAAGGACAGCCTTGATGGACTCTTCTATTTATTGGTTTCCAAGTGAATATGATATCATTTTGCCTTATTGCTATTTCATTATTATGGTATATGTTTAATAGAGCATGATATAGTTGGTTTGGAATATGATATTCCTTTAGAGTTTCCCATAGTTTATTTCTCAGAATTTTGTCAAATGCTTTTATATAATCGATGAAAGCTTTGTGTGTTTCAATATCATATTCTCTATGCTTTTCTATAATTATTTTTAAGATAAAAGCTGAAGTCTATACGTGATCTTCCCTTAAGGAATCCGTTCTGTTCTTCTCCAAGCTGTGATTCTATATAAGATATTAATTTGTTTGTTAACATTTTTGCATATATTTTATATCCTGTATTAAGGAGGCTGATGCCACAATAGTTATTGCAATCTTTTTAGAGCTTTTTTTATAAAATGTATCACTAGAGCTCTACCCCAGCTTTTTGAGAATTTTCCCTCTTTGTATATTTGGTTTATAAATTTTAGAAATCTGATGTTAAATTCTTTACCTGCAAGTTTAATAAGTTCTGTGTATAAATTATCTTCTCCTGGTGACTTGCCTATTCTCTTTTGTTTGAGGGTATTTTGTAGTTCTTCTTATGTAAACTTATCTATTTTACTGATGTTATATTTTGAGGAAGATTATTGTATCAAGAGGTTATCATGCCACAGCTTCTGAAAATACTCCAAGTCTCTGGTTCAATCACATTGACCTTTGTTCTTTCTTTTAAATAGTTATTCGTTTGTTTGATGATTCTATATGTGTTAGGTCTTTTTAATGTGCACTCCTGTTCTAATTTTGCTATAAAATTTTCCTACATCTCTCTATTTTTTTTTCTACATGCTCTCTTTGCTATTGCTCTTTTCCTTTTATATTCAATAAGTGATTCATCTGTCTTTAAATTTAGTCATTGTTTATATGCTGTCTTTTTTCTTCAATTATCTGTTTAATCTCTTTGTCCCATTGTCTTAGACCTCTGCTTCTTATCCATTTTCTTTTTGTTCCCAAACTATCTCTCTTGCAGCATTTTCTAATACATATTTGATGTTTGACCATTCTTCCTCCACTGTCCTGCTTTCCTCAATTTTGTTCAGCCAATCTCTAATTCTATTATGATACAGGCATTTAATATTCTCATCGTCTAAGAATTTAATTTTATAGAGTTCTGTATTTCTATTTTCTTTTGATTTTTTTTTTATTCCTCCCATCTTGGTTTCCATTTAATTTTCCATACCAGTAAGCAGTGGTCTGACTATCTCTGCTCCTCTATATACTCTAGTGTCTATGATAATATTTGATAATTTCATATTAACTATTATACAGTCATTATAGAAATAAGACTATATTATATTATCATCATCATCATCAAATTCCTGCCATGTACCTTCAAGGGGTGATATGACAGGATATGATAGTACTACATGTAAAATTTACATCATTACTAACTTCCTATCTACAATTTTCCTCCAAATCAGTCTGTTACTTGTCAAGACTCCAACATTATCAGATCTTATATTTCTATCATCTAAGGCACTTTGTACCGTATCAATCCACCTACATCTTGGTCTTCCTCTGGGTCGTTTTCCAGCCAACCTGGCAGAGAACACTTGTTTTGTTAATCTTTCCTCGCCCATTCTGTTTAAGTGACCATACCACCTGAGATTAGCTCTGCTAACGCATACCTGGATGCTGACAAAGTTCTTTCCTAATATCCTCGTTTTTAATATGATATTGCCATTGATGCCATCTGTTACTGCCCCTAATCTTTCTCAGGACTCTCATGTCTGCAGTCTCCAATCTTTAATCAAGTGTTTTACTTCTGACCCAGCTCTCAGATCCATAAGTTAAAACTGGTTTGAACACTGTCTTGTATACTGCTAATTTAGTGTTCTGAGTAATTTCTCTCTTATTCCATATGAATCTATTCAATTGACTTCCTACCATACAAGCTTTGTGGAGTCTGCTGTCTATTTCCATATTTAATTTACCATCTTCACTAAAAATCGTGCCTAAGTATTGAAATGTTTTGCTTGTTACACAGGTTCTCCATTCACAACACAGTTGACATTTTCAGTGCTTCTGCCTATTTTCACTGTCTTTGTCATATTATTACTGACCTTCACACTATATCACAACAGCTACTCAATTTAGTCAGGGAATCTTGAAGACTTGTAGTGGATTTATTTAGACGTATAACAAAGCAAAGAGCTTACATTAACATCTAAAATTTTGATATCAGGTTAAATACCACTTTCCTTCATAATGTGATCCATATAGATAATGAATAACAGAGGGGGATTCGTGCATCCTTGTCTGACACCACATTTAACATTAAACCATCTTCCTGTACTTCCTTCAATTCTAACTGCTGACTTACAACTCAAATAAAGACTAAGCATTGCTTGTTATAATTCCCAATTGACACCATATAACTGTCCTGTCAGGTGTCTTGTCCCTCCAGGAGATTGACTACCATGTGTCTCTACCATGTCCTATTCTGCACCTCTCTGCTGCATTCCTCATATGAGAGATAGGTCCAGTCTTCTATATTTTTCATCCACTCCAGTCTTTGTCTTCCTCTCTTTCCCTCAACAGTTCCATCAAGAAGTGGCCTTTGTAGGCAGTTATGTCTCAGAATATGTCCAAAATATCTGACTTTTCTCTTTTTAATTTCTTTCATCAGACTCCTGTTGATGCCTGCCATCTCTAGTACCTCTTCATTTGTCTTTTTTTCTTTCCATGATATTCTCATAATTCTTCGCAGCATCCACATTTCAAAAGCTTCCAGTTTTTTCACACTCAGATTGGAGAGTGTCCATGTCTTTACTCCATATAATAATGTAGACCATATGCAGCATTTGGAGATTCTTAGTCTTGTTTTCAGATTTAATTCTCTGGATGTTAGTAGATTTATCATACTGTTGAAAGTTGACTTTGCAATTTCAATCCTTTTTCTAATTTCATCTTCTGTCCTGCCATTCTCTGGGATCAAGTGTCCGAGGTATATGTATTTTTGCACCTGTTCTAATTTATTTCCGTTTATATCGATGCATACCATACAACTGTAGCAACCAAATAGCTTCTCTCTTGGCACTTTGTCATATGCCTTTTTCAGATCTACAAAACTTAAATACAGATCTTTGTTATATTCCCATGATTTCTCAACAATTTGTATAAAGTGAAGATCTGATCCTGACAGCCTGTATTTGGCCTGAATCCAGCTTGTTCTTCACCAAGTTTCCCCTTCCACAATCCTTCTCGACCGTTTCTCAATTATACTTGCATAAATCTTGCCAGGAACACTCAGTAGGGAAATACCTCTGTAATTCTCACATTCAGTTTTATTTCCCTTTTTATATATGGGTACTATTAGAGCTCTACTCCAATCATCAGGGATTCGTCCCTCTGTCCAGGCCTTCTGAACTATGCAGTGCAACCACTGTAATACTTTTATACCTCCATACTTCAGCATTTCTGGTCGAATATCATCTACTCCTGCTGCCTTTCCGCATTTCAAGCCTTTGATGGCTTTTTTCTACTTCAAGTATGGATATGTATTCCTGACTGTATGTCTTCATTTTCCTTTCTTTTAGTGTTACATGGTGATCAGCATTCATTTTCGAAATTATGGATTTTACACTGACTGTATGCCTGTTGAATGTATTTTACTACTGTGCTATCACTGCTTGTTTCATTTAGCAATTTTTCAAAGTAATTACTCCATACTTCAGGATATCTTTTTCTCCAGTTTTCATGTCACCTTTATCATCTCTAATTCCGTTTACAACACTCTTTCCTCCATTTCTGAGCTTCTTCAACAACCTCCAGAATATCTTGCCACCTTCTTGATATTTATTTTCTATGTTCTTACAAAACTCTTCCCATGACTTTTGTTTAGCTAATTTTACACCGTGTTTGGCTTTCTTACATTTGTCTCTGTATTCTCTAAGAGTACCAGCTTACTTATTTTCCAGGAACTTTTGATATGCTTTCTTCTTTTCCTTCACTGCTTCTTTAACTTCCTGTGTCCACCATGGAGTTCTGATTTTTCTATCCTTGCAGACAACCTCACCACATGCCTCTCTGGCTGAATCAATCAGGGTTTTCTTCAAGGCTTGCCACTGAATCTCAAAGGTTTGGTTCCTGTTCTCAAACTGTTTCACTTTTCCTTCAATAATTCTTTGTATTTTAATCTATAGTTCACATCTGAGAGCTGCTCAACTTTTATTCGCTTTAAAACTTTCTTACATGTCATTCTTTTCAATATGAAATTCAATTTTATCCTGCTCAAGACTAAATAGTGATCACTTCCAATTTGAAATCCTCTGTACACTCTGGTGTCCTGCACCAGGGAGAAAACATCACTATCAACAATAATATAGTCAACAAGACTTTTCTTATTCCTTGTCTCTTCTCTCGATGTGAATTTGTGCACATTTTTATGTTGGAACATGGTGTTAGTAATAAAATGAAATTTTGATGAAAGGACCAACTTTTCCTTTTTCATTGTGTCAGTTGCTTTCTCTAAAGCCTCAAAAAATTCCTCCATTTCTAACTTAGTAGAACCTTCTGTGGGAACCATAGGCACAAATAAGTCTCATTGTCCAGTTCCCCATTCTCATATTTGCCCACATCACTCTACTTGAGACTGCCTGCCATTCAAGAAGATTACCTCATATTTAGTGTTGAATACTATGGCTACTATCCTTGATTGTCATTGCCTGAATATAACATTTTATATTTATTGCTCAGAAAGATCGTACCAGTTTTTGTCTTTTTTGTTTCACTCACTCCTATTATGTCAATATGGCTTATTTAATTCCTCATTATAGGCTTTATATAATATATAAAATACAAAAAACATTATAGCTTTTTCTATTTCTTGCCTGTCAGGTAAATCTGCGAATATCTTTATGTTTAAAGTAGGTATTTGTTATTCTATAATTGCTGTATAGGGTGAATGCTCTTAATCTCTTCCCATTATTATTACATGTTGGTTCACCTATCGCTCCTATGTTAGGTTTATGTGAAGTATTACCGGGGCTTTTTTTCTAAATACAAGTTTACCAGAACTCTACCATCTCATCTCATAACACAAGAAAATTGAAACATATCAGGACTTTGAAGCTCTCGTTCTTTTACTTTTGACAAATGGATATTATATATATCAAATGGAAAAAAAAAAAAAACATTAAAGCAAAATGTTAAAAAAAAGTTTGAAAAATACCTTAATTTTCACAATAGCTTCCAAATTGGGCTCATCACGCTGGTGTTGCCATCTTCACGAGTTCGTTTCTTACTCTTCGTGTCTGTTGCTAGATGTCTGCCTTTCAGGAACCAGGAATTAACATATGGTAAGGGTTGAAAAACAGGACCATGAGTAAACTGATGTTCATCAGTACACTGATGAACATCAGTGTACTCACAGTCTTCATTTGAAGAGAAGCTCTTGTCGGTGTGATAATCAGGTTCATCTGGGAAAAGCCACGCTCACATTCAGCAGTAGAAATGGGGATGCTGTTGATAGTGTTTATTAACTTCAATAGTGCAGCAGGCATTTTCTTCTCTGTCAGGAATTCACGAAAACCTCTAACAACCTGTCATTCTGGAATTCTTAGCCTCTTACACAAACTCTCCACTTCAGTCTCTGCGAAAGTAACATTCCTTTCAGCACAGTCTGGCCAACATTCTGAATAAACACTTTTGTCCATTCTGGAATTTGCATCTCTTCTGCAGATAAAAGGTAATTTTCCATTCGTTGTTTCAAGCAGTTCTCTTGATCCTACAAAAATTTCATAAAATTTTTGTAGGATCAAGAAAACGATTCACATTTGTTGATCGATTGGTTACCCTCTTCTCCAAAGTCACTCCTTTACAGTTCAGATTTTCAACTGTTGTACAGCTTCACGATAAAAAGGCCCCACCATTGACTTTCCTGTCTTCAAACAGCCGAATCTGCCTTGATATACTGCTATGAGCTTTGTAGAGTGTAATATCCTTTGCTTGCAGTTCAACACTAAGCTCTGACAATTCTCGGAGAGCATCATACATCAATCCAAGATCCAAAACAAAATCAACATTTGTTATTTTCCTCAAAAGGCCTTCATACATTACTCTTTCAGACTTGTATCTGTTTTCATCTTGTTTTGCTGGTATAAAACGAACCACAAGTGCTTCATAATCTTTCCACACCGCAAAAACACTTCTAAAAACTACAAGCCACCCAACGTGTACTTAAAACTCCTCCAATTTTGAAGATTTCCTTGTCATAATCTTCAGCTACTTTGCCTAGTTCTCTGGCATTTTTGGGTGACTGGTGATAGAGACAGTGAAGTTTGTCAAGAAATGACTTGAAGTGGTTAATTTGTTCTGGGAAGTCTTTTTTTATAACATCACCAACAGAGAGCTAGAGTCTATGGTTGGCACAATGCCAAACCAAAATGTGAGGATCACGTTCCTTAAAGCCACTACTGCTTTTTTCATACCCAACATCACAGGCAATGGCAACAAGATTTTTCTTCAAATAATCATGAAACCCCAATTTATTAAGGGTATTCATCAAGCTATGGAAAATACCTTGTGTGGATACATTTTCTAACTCTACAATGTCAATAAAAATATTTGTGCATTGCTCCATATCAGGTAGTATTGTGCATACATATATTATTAATGAAGACAACTGGCTAATAGTGGTGCTTTCGCCAATCAAAAGGGTAATCTCACAGTTTGACTATTATTTTTTTAAAAAGGATTTTTTTTCATTTCAGTTCCAATATGATTTGTTATATTCATACAAGCATTTGTAGAATGTAGAATTCAACCCATGTCACTGCCATTCAATTCTTGGAGGTCAATTTCTGATTCAAAGCCTGAGTTTTCTTTGCAACTTTATATGCTGTTCTGAAGATTTTTACAAGTGACTTCTTTCTCGTGTTCAAATGCTTTTGAATAAGCTACCTCCAGTTTTCGTTCTTTAGCAGATTATATAATTTTAGCGGAAGCAATGTGAGCTGAACTGTTCTTATGATCGTGAATTTTTTTATGTAGTGAAGTCATTTGCTCATTTTTATTCCTACCATAATGAGAAATTTGAATATTCACCCATGGCTTTGAGATATTCATACCTTGCTTATTCCTTTCTACTCCCAAACTTGCAACTTCCATACATATTTTACAGTCAATGTTTTTATTCTCCACCAACAGCCATTCATTTTTGTTGCAAAAATCAGCTTTTTGGTCTAGAGTCTAACAGTCGGGCAGATCTTGTGCGTCTTTACTCGTCGTTGTAGCAAATGTAGCAGGCCCGTGTTTTATCCCTCCAGTTTTTGTATCACTGTCCATCGGGTCGGTTTTTGCCCCATCACTACCACTGTACTTACTGTTCTCGAGCTTTAACTTTTTAGTTGCAGGAGCGAAAGAGAAAAATTGTGTTATTTTATATGTTCATCACGTAAAACTGGTGAAACTTCCATGAAACATGTTAATCTCACTCACCCAAGTTGTAGAAGTGCAACTCTACTTGCGTAGAGAACGTCTACTCGTATGCTTATTCACATAGAAGTTCTGCTTCCCGATAACTACCGTAACTTCCGGCCAACTATCAATTCTAATCGAAAGCTTCGATCTTCGACGTTCAGTGTCAACAATACAAGATGGCAGCACTAGATTGAATGAAGCAAAGATGACCCTTGATTTACGTCATCAACCATAATTGAGAATTTAAAATGGAGGTAGTCCTAGTTTTGAAATACTTATAAAATATGTGTTTAGGGACCATTAAAGTCCTAAAAGTTTACCGGAACGTGTTCCGGACCGTTCCAGCTGAAAAAAAAAAGCCTTGAGTATTACCAATTCTTGCAGTTAGGTCATCCATTATTATAGTATAATCAGAAGGGTTTATTTGATCTATAATCTTTTGTAGTTCTTGATAAAAAAAAGGCATGATGGTAATAATGTCTTTCCTGTGCAACTTATAATCAAGACTGCTCATTACTAATGTCACATTCTAACTAAATGATGTAAATAAATTCACATTCATATGGAAAGTGTAAATTCATGTTTATTATATTACTGTTGTAGTGATATAATCTCGACCAGTTCAGGACACAACATCATACAAAACATTTAAAGTAATATGCAATCTAATTTTTGATCAAGATAAAAATGAGTATCACAATGAAAAGAAAAATGAGTATAAAAGTTTAAACAAGGAAATTAGAGCAGGTTTCAGATATGAACTGAAGACTCAAACCTAAAAAATACTATTGGAGAAAAAATTAATACCTTTGAAAGCATGAACCAAACCTTCAAGACTAGGTGATGTAACTGAAAAAAAAAAAAAAAACACCGACTCTGCAAGAGAAGTATGTGATGAAGTTGTGTTCAATGAAATCAAAACAACATAAACTCAAGAAAAGAGGCATTCCTGGAAAAGAAGGTTATACTGAAGGTGCATTCCAGTAAGTCAGAATGTGCTTTAAAAAAAATATAGAGAAAAATGTAAGAAAGTTAAATCACCTATAAACAAAAGTGATTGTAAGATTTCTGTAAGAAATAGTATGTGAAAGACTAATAAGAAATACAAGCAAATAATTCCCAATTCATTATCCAACAAAGATAAAAGAGCCAAAACACATCTCTTAAACATTTCAAGGAATATATATATATATATATATATATATATATATATATATATATATATTTTTTTTTAAATCAGATTATATTAGTTATATATAAAAGATCACAATCACAAACATGTAGGCAACCATCAAGATACTAACCAATAAAAACAAAGAAAATCCCACTGATCCATGATATAACACAGTACCAACAATTTATTCTCATTTCTTTGTCTAAGCTGAATTTTTTGATTTAATTGGATCTGTTATTCAAAATACTTCTCATTAAACACTGATAGTAAAATTTCTTTTGTATTTTTAAATTTCTCCACTAAAATTAATTTTACAGTGTTGGAGTTATTTTAATGTAGCAGCTAACACGTTAGTTCTTCTCCTCCTCAAGGATTAGGCATTTGACTGTTCCAGCCTCACTGATCTTCCTTCCTCTCCCCACCCCCCTTTTGGTCTTTTATCCACTTCTTTTAGTAGCTGATATCTTTCCATCCTAAATAAATGATTTTTCCAGATGTACACGTAGGTTTCTGTGGTTAAGCAGTTCTGCAAGACGTTTTCAGTATTGAGACCACGTTGTAATATAAGGAATTTATTAAAAATACACAATTAAAACCCGACAAGTTTCGTGCATCGTAAGACTTACGTCATCAGGGGTAGTAGTACATAAACGTTTCACACAACAAAAGCCTATTAACAATTAATTACACATAATAGATGTATAATTAATTTTTTTTAGTAAGATATCTATGTTTTTTATACCTTCATCATGATCATCATTATCAAATTCCTGCCATGTACCCTCAAGGGGTATACTGGATATGATAGTACTACATGAAAAATTTACATCATCAGTAACTTCCTATCTACAATTTTCCTCCAAATCAGTTTGTTGCTTGTCAAGACTCGAACATTATCAGATCTTATATTTCTATTGTCTAAGGCACTTTGTACCATATCAGTCCACCTATATCTTGGTCTTCCTCTGGGTCGTTTTGCTGCCAACCTGGCAGAGAACACTTGTTTTGCTAATCTTTCTTCACCCATTCTGTTTAAGTGACCATACCACCTCAGATTAGCTCTGCTAATGCATTCCTGGATGTTGACAATGTCAAGTTCTTTCCTAATATTCTCATTTTTAATATGATATTGCCATTGATGCCATCTGTTCACGCCTCTAATCTTTCTCAGGACTCTCATATCTACGGTCTCTAGTCTTGGGTCAAGTGTTTTACTTCTGACCCAGCTCTCAGATCCATGAGTTAAAACTGGTTTGAACACTGTCTTGTATACAGCTAAATTTAGTGTTCCGACTAATTTCTCTCTTATTCCATATGAATTTATTCAATTGACTTCCCACCATACCAGCTTTGCTGATTCTGTTGTCTATTTCTAGATTTAATTTACCATCTTCAGTAAAAATCGTGCCAAAGTAGCTGAAATGTTTTACTTGTTCCACAGGTTCTCCATTCACAACACAGTTAACATTTTCAACAATTCTACCTATTTTCATTGCCTTAGTCTTTTAATGCTCACCTTCATACCATATCTATTACAACAGTTATTCATTTAGTCAGGGAATCTTGCAAACTTGTAGCGGATTTATTTAGAAGTATAACATTGTCTGCATAAAGCAAAGAGCTGACATTAACACCTCCAATTCTGATATCATATTTAATACCACTTTCCTTCATAATGTGATCCATATAGATAATGAATAACAGAAGGGTACATCCATGTCTGGCATCACATTTAACATTAAACCATCTTCCTGTACTTCCTTCAATTCTAACTGATGACTTACAACTCAAATAAAGACTAAGTATTGCTTGATATAAGGCCCCATTGACACCATATAACTGTAGCATATTGAATAGCTTCTCTCTTGGCACCTTGTCATGTGCCTTTTCCAGATCGACATAACTTAAATACAGATCTTTGTTCTATTCCCATGCTTTCTCAACTATTTGTCGTAAAGTGAAGATCTGATCCTGAGAGCCTCTATTTGGCCTGAATCCAGCTTGTTCTTCACCAAGCTTTTCTTCCACAATTCTTCTCAACTGTTTCTCAAGTATGCTTACATAGATCTTGCCAGGAACACTCAGTAGAGAAATACCTCTGTAATTCTCACATTCAGTTTTATTTCCCTTTTTATATATGGGTACTATTAGAGCTCTACTCCAATCGTCAGGAATTTGTTCCTCTGTCCAGGCCTTCTGAACTATGCAGTGCAGCCACTGTAAGACTTTCATACCACCATACTTCAGCATTTCTGGTCGAATATCATCTACTCCTGCTGCCTTTCCACATTTCAAGCATTTGATGGCTTTTTGTACTTAAGTACGGATATGTATTTCTGAATGTATGCCTGCTGAGTGTGTTTTATCACTGTGCTATCACTGCTTGTTTCATTTAGCAATGTTTCGAAGTAATTACTCCATACTTCAAGGATATCTTTTTTTCCCGTTTTCATGTCATCTTTATCATCTCTAACTCCTTTTACAACACTCTTTCCTCCATTTCTAAGCTTCTTCAACAACCTCCAGAATATGTTACCACCTTCTTGATATTTATTTTCTATCTTCTTGCCAAAGTCCTCCCATGACTTTTGTTTAGCTAGTTTTACACATTGCTAGTTGTTGCTATCATGTTCTGTGGAAACGTGCTATATCCCAGGTCTGTGGCAGTTAAATTTTTGATGAAAACAGACCATACTTGATGTAAAATTAAGCCTCGAGTTTTACTGCATCGGGGATCATACAAATTTGTGAGGCTTCTTTAAATTTTTTTGTGAAACAGTTATCAATATGGCATTTTTGTTTGTTGCCAGAGTACTTGATGGCCAGTAGTGGTTGTGTGGAATGCCAAGCCTGATTTATATTCTCTTCTTTTATTTTTTTTTATGTCTTTTACATGTTTATGCGGTTCTCTCCTGACCTTCATGTCTGGCCTACATAACAAATGCCACAAAAGCAGTCAGTGAATCTAACAGATGCCTAGTTTTTTTCATGGGGTGATGTGGAGGCTTTGGTGGATGTAGGAATCTCGATATTTTTTGTAAAGGTAAAAAATAGCCACTTTTATGTTGTGCTCGTTAAGCAACACAGTCACTTTACCTGTGATGCATAAATGTAAGGCAGCATGATTGCATTCTTGATATCTTGTTTGAGATGCTCACTGCCAACTACGAGTATACTCATAGTTGGTATATGAGCCTCACAAGCCAACTACGAATATACTTGCATGTCGATTACTGACCTCCTATGCCAAGCAAGAGTTAACTTGTAGTATAAGCACGTTAATTTGAACCCTTGGCTTGTGAATAAAGTGGAGAGCACATCTGGGGGGGGGGGGGGCTTGATAGAAGGAAAATAATTTCAGCAAAAGTATAGTATATTATAAGAGGTACTGTTGCATAAACTGTGTATTTATTAATGCAAATAAAAGAATTTTTTGAAGTTTTTTCAAGATATACATATATTTATATACGATATATCATCATCTGAGTCATCGCTAGAGTCGTCTGTAGGATTATAATCATCTTCGGAATCGGAACCACATAATTCATTCCATTCATCATCACTCATATTAGCGTAAGCTTCTAATTCTTCATCGGTAAGCTTTCTTTTACTGGCCATCGCATAATTGAAGGTTTTTATTTAGATAATTTTAAATAATTGCAAGACTAGACGCAATAAACCTTACTGCACTAAATGCTGAACATCACTGACTCTGAACTCAAGTTACACAGTCGTCAGCGCAAGTAAGACATAGGTGGGAGGGTGATACAAGATTACTCATAGTTGGTGTATGAAACAAGATTCTGTCTGATAAGCCAGAATCAACAAGGTCAGTACAAGTTATAGAAGTGAAAGTGCTTGGCGTGTAGTATCAAACTATGACCGAGGAGCATGGCAGTGAACATGTTAAGTAAGGGTGTTGCAGGAGCTGTATTAAGAATTTTTCCAATTGTCTTGGGTACCCTAACCATTAAGCGAGAGGTTCTATTTCAGATAGTGCAGTTCTTCTTTCCTTTTAATTGGTGTGCTTGATATATTTTATGCCCTATCTCGTAAAGTTTTAATTATGCCTATCTTTTGCAATGGGTGGTGGTGTAAAGCAGCATTTAAAAATCTTCCTGTTGTGGTAGGTTTTCTGTATATAAAGAAGGATAACCTTTTTTCCTCTTCGTTTACTTTGATAAGGATACTAAGAAAGGTAATTTTTTTGTGCTGTTCTAGTTCAATAGTGGATTTTATAATGAGATGCAAGTTGTTTAGATAATCTTTGAAAGCAATAAGCTCATCCATCGTTCCTGACCAAATGACGAAAATATCGACATAACGTAATCAAACTTTTGGTTTTTTCTGATAGGTTTTTAATGCATTAGTTTTGAAATTTTCCATAAACAGATTGGCTAGGGCTGGAGAAAGGGGAAAACCTATAGCAAGTCCTTCTTTTTGTTCCAATATTTGTCTTGAAATAAGAAAAAAGTGTTTTCCATGCAGTGTATGAATAGTCCTACAGTGTCCAGTGGGAAATGATTTACAAGTAGATCCACTGTGTCATTTCTGAGTACACTGGTGAAGAGACTGACTATATCGAAACTTGCTAAGATGTCTGAAAGTTCTATATTTATATTTTTTACCTTTTCAATGAAATGCTAACTATTCTTTACAAATGATTCTGTTTTTCCTGTGTGTGACGATATCACGTTTGACAGATATTTCGCATTATGGAAAATTTATAAAAAGCAATGCAATAAAAATTAGGGCTTAATTTTATATCAAGTATGGTCTGCTTTCATCAAAAATTTAACTGGCACAGACCTAGGATATAACACATGTAATACAACAGAACATGACAGCAACAACTAGCAATGTTCAAATACACATACAGTAACGAATTTATCATTTGTATTCTGGTTTATCAATTATTTAACAGTTGAAGTTATAAAAAAAACATCTAATATGTGTAATAAATCGTTAATAGGCTTTTGTTGTATAAAACTTATGGACCATTATCCCTGATGATGTAAGTCTTATGACGCATGAAACTTGTCGGGTTTTAATTGCTTATTTTAAATAAACTCCTTATGTTACAATGTGGTCTCAATACCAAAAAATTCCTACAGAATGCTCCTTCCATTTTTCTCTGTATTCCTTGATATTTTCCATCATCATCACCATCAAATTCCTGCCATATACCCTCAAGGGGTGTACAGGATATGACAGTACTACATGAAAAATTTACATCATTACTAACTTCCTATCTACAATTTTCCTCCAAATCAGTCTGTTACTTGTCAAGACTCCAACATTATCAGATCTTATATTTCTATCGTCTCAGGCACTTTGTACCATATCAATCCACCTATATCTTGGTCTTCCTCTGGGTCGTTTTGCTGCCAACCTGGCAGAGAACACTTGTTTTGCTAATCTTTCCTCGCCCATTCTGTTTAAGTGACCATACCACCTGAGATTAGCTCTGCTAATGCATTCCTGGATGTTGACAATGTCAAGTTCTTTCCTAATATCCTCATGTTTAATATGATATTGCCATTGATGCCATCTGTTCACGCGTCTAATCTTTCTCAGGACTCTCATATCTGCGGTCTCTAGTCTTTGGTCAAGTGTTTTACTTCTGACCCAGCTCTCAGATCCAAAAGTTAAAACTGGTTTGAACACTGTCTTGTATACAGCTAATTTAGTGTTCTGACTAATTTCTCTCTTATTCCATATGAATTTATTCCATTGACTTCCCACCATACTAGCTTTGCTGATTCTGTTGTCTATTTCTATATTTAATTTACTATCTTCAGTAAAAATGGGCCTAAGTAGCTGAAATGTTTTACTTGTTCCACAGGTTCTCCATTCACAACACAGTTGACATTTTCAATGATTCTGCCTATTTTCATTGTCTTTGTCTTTTTATTGCTAACCTTCCCATATCTATTACAGCAGCTATTCAATTTAGTCAGAGAATCTTGCAGATTTGTAGCGGATTTATTTAGAAGTATAACATCATCCGCATAAAGCAAAGAGCTGACATTAACATCTCCAATTTTGACATCAGGTTTAATATCACTTTCCTTCATAATGTGATCCATATAGATAATGAATAACAGAGGGGATAATGTATATCCTTGTCTCACACCAGATTTAACATTAAACCATCTTCCTGTACTTCCTTCAATTCTAACTGATGACTTACAACTCAAATAAAGACTAAGTATTGCTTGATATAAGGCCCCATTGACACCATATAACTGCAGCGTATTGAATAGCTTCTCTCTTGGCACCTTGTCATATGCCTTTTCCAAATCGACAAAACTTAAATACAGATCTTTGTTATATTCCCATGCTTTCTCGCCTATTTGTCGTAAAGTGAAGATCTGATCCTGACAGCCCCTCTATTTGGCCTGAATCCAGCTTGTTCTTCACCAAGCTTTTCTTCCACAATTCTTCTCAACCGTTTCTCAAGTATACTTGCATAGATCTTGCCAGGAACACTCAGTAGGGAAATACCTCTGTAATTCTCACATTCAGTTTTATTTCCCTTTTTATATATGGGTACTATGAGAGCTCTACTCCAATAATTGGGAATTCGTCCCTCAGTCCAGGCTTTCTGAACTATGCAGTGTAGCCACTGTAAGACTTTTATACCACCATACTTCAGCATTTCTAGTCGAATATCATCTACTCCTGCTGCCTTTCCACATTTCAAGCCTTTGATGGCTTTTTCTACTTCAAGTATGGATATGTATTCCTGACTGCATGCCTGGTCAGTGTTTTTTTATCACTGTGCTGTCATCACTGCTTGTTTCATTTAGCAGTTTTTCAAAGTAATTACTCCATACTTCAAGGATATCTTTTTCTCCTGTTTTCATGTCACCTTTATCATCTCTAACCCCTTTTACAGCACTCTTTCCTCCATTCCTAAGCTTCTTCAACAACCTCCAGAATATGCCACCTTCTTGATATTTATTTTCTATATTCTTGCCAGAGTCCTCCCATGACTTTTGTTTAGCTAGTTTTACACACTGTTTAGCTTTCTTACATTTGTCTCTGTATTCTGTAAGAGTAAAAGCTGACTTATTTGCCAGGAACTTTTGATATGCTTTCTTCTTTTCCTTCACTGCCTCTTTAACTTCCTGTGTCCACCAGGGAGTTCTGATTTTTTTATCCTTGCAGACAACCTCACCACATGCCTCTCTGGCTGAATCAATCAGGGTTTTCTTCAAGGCTTGCCACTGAATCTCAAAGGTTTGGTTCCTGTTCTCAAACTGTTTCACTTTTCCTTCAATAATTCTTTGTATTTTAGTCTATAGTTCACATCTGAGAGCTGCTCAACTTTTATTCGCTTTAAAACTTTCTTACATGTCATTCTTTTCAATATGAAATTCAATTTTATCCTGCTCAAGACTAAATAGTGATCACTTCCAATTTGAAATCCTCTGTACACTCTGGTGTCCTGCACCAGGGAGAAAACATCACTATCAACAATAACATAGTCAATGAGACTTTTCTTATTCCTAGCCTCTTCTCTCCATGTGAATTTGTGCACATTTTTATGTTGGAACATGATGTTAGTAATAACCAGTCCATGTCCTGAGCAGAAATCCAACAGATATTTGCCATTTTTATTAGCTTTGCTCTTTTCTCCAAATTTTCCCAAAATATTTTGTATGTCTCACAATCATTTCCTACTCTGCTATTTAGATCCCCAACAAGGACCAACTTTTCCTTTTTCATTGTGTCAGTTGCTTTTTCTAAAGCCTCAAAAAATTCCTCCACTTCTACCTTAGTAGAACCTTCTATGGGACCATAGGCACAAATAAGTCTCATTGTCCAGTTCCCCATTCTCATATTTGTCCACATTACTCTACTTGAGACTGACTGCCATTCAAGAAGATTAGCTTCGAATTTTGTGTTGAATACTATGGCTACTCCTTCTTTTCCTTGATTGTCATTGCCTGAATATAACATTTTGTATTTATTGCTCAGAAAGATCTCACCAGTTTTGGTCTTTTTTGTTTCAGTCAACCCTATTATGTCGATCTGGTACTTATCTAATTCCTCAGCTAGCTCCATTTCTTTGCCATTCAGGCTTCTTACGTTGATAGTACCGATCTTTAACTCTGGTGATATTGAGTTGGGGTTTGTTTTCAGATTTGTTCTAGTAGCTGACTTTTCACTGTTCGCCTTGGTTCCCTGGCGAAAACAACGGGGGCCTTGTTTAACCGGGCGACGCCCCAGCCGGCATGAAATTTTGTCATGTTGTACCATCATTTTTTATTTTGGTTTAACCAATAAGAATACAATTTGGTCGGCTAAATCCAAAATTGCCAGACCATCCTCGTTCGTTCAGTATCAAAGTAGATACCCAACAGGGTGCACCACGAGAAGGTGAGGATTGGACATTAGGTCAGAAGCCCTGGTCGGTTCTCTGCATTCCTTTAAAGGCTATGTGGAGGTCTCCTCTCAGTTATACAGCTTTGACCCTTAAGCACCCTGATATTTTCCATTTACATTGTAAATATCTACTCTCTTCTGATGTCTTCATCTTTTATATGGTGCAATTTTGTGCACCCTTTAATGAGTAACTCTTTACCACATATTCAGTATAAATAAAAAAATAAAAAAAGAATTACTGAATTAAATTTCACTCAAGCATTTTAGAAATAATGTAAATTTGCAATTTCCTTTCAATGTAGGTTACTTTTTTTTTAACATCCTGACAAAACAATTCAAACGGAACTTTGTATTACATTAAAAATATATTCGAATTACCAAACAACTTATTATTATAATAATTATCCAATATTCATCAAAAACAACTATGGTATTTCCATATTTAATTAACAAGATGACTGACAACAGTAGTATATAAAGTATTACCATGCCAGATAAAAATTATTACCATATAATGTAACAATAGTGGTTCCTTAAATTTTAAGATAAAATATTTTAATTGTGCACCATTCTAAAATAATCTTGTAATTACAATTTTTCATATGTTACAATAAATGAAATCCACTAGATAAGCAAAATCACCTACTTTTATACACTGTTCAGCAAGATCTTTGCTTGTGCGTGACGACACATCAGCAACAACTAATCTATTGCACATTGCCTTAATTGCACCATCTACAGCAACAATACGACGGGTACATTCAGCTGACACATCTAAGTAATAAGTAATAGCTCGAGCAGTGACTTCTAATACGTTATCAGGTGCACATTCATCCAAAAATATACGACAAAGAGCAGGTAAAAAAGTACGTGGTGGACAACTAAAATATATATAAAAAAAACATTTTTGAACAAGAAAAAGTTATTCTTTGTTTGAAGATAAAAGGAAAACAGAATTATGACAGAAAAATATACACAATATTTTGGCTATACCATTCTGTAATACATGCAGACTACATTAGAAATAAATGTCACAATAAAATTAAGATAACCTCTCTATAGTTCAGTTTAGTTCAAATGATCTAAACTTCTTCCTTTTATTTTCAGTATTTAAGTAGCTGTCATTATGTGCATAAAATGAAAATCAAACTGGTTAGTATACAGTAAGCGGATCCTCTTAAATAATGATATACTTTTTGATCAGCATTTCTGCCCTCCCAACCTATAAAGTGTCACAGAACTTCAGATTACTTAAGAAATTTTTGGTTAGCATCAAAAGTTAACTAAAATTTGTTTTTCTAAGTTCTGTAATTACAAATATATATATACATATTGACATAAAAGAAATCAAAACTGAATTTTATTCATCTTCATTATTTTTAATTAATTATTTTAAATATGTAAAGCAAAATTGTGAGATTTTCAATTTTTTTAAGAATCAGCTTCAAGAGAATGAAATGATTTCTTTGAGACAAGGTTCTAGATAAACATACACTTGCTTGATCCAAAATATGACATTTTTAGGACTCTATTGCCTTCAAAAGTGTAACTTCATTTCAGGATATATTCAAAGAAAATTACAGGCATGTCTCAAACATGTTTTGGAAGTAGCTTCTGCATATATCAAAACTTAAAAATGTTAAAGATAGTGTTACACTAAATGCAGCCACAAACTTGACTTACTTGCCTGTTTGCTTACTTGGGAAAAAAGGATTGTACACCTAGCTTATAAAATTGCTTGTTATCTTTAACATAATATATACCCAAGGTAAAAACTTTCTACAAAACTTAAAAATGATATAAACTTCTCCAATAATCAACAGGATTCAAATATTAGACCATGTCACTCAGATGCCATATTTCAATTAATATAGAAACAACATAAAATGCATGCAACGCAATTCATTTTTCCTCTTCCAATCCATAATAAAATAAAATATTTTATGTATAATAAAATAAAGTGTATGTGTTCTAGATATAGCTAGAATATATTGAAATTATTTTATTACAGATAGAAAATATAAATTTTATTTTTGAACTTACAATAAATTACAATAAAAAGTTACAATAAATAAAATATAAATTTTATTTATTGTAACTTTTTTTTTTTTTTGTAGGTTTCATAGTATGGACATGCATACAGAATGCCTACTAACAGGTTTCCTCAAATTCTACAAAATGGAAGAGTAGAAGGAAAGACCCAGAAGAAATGGAAGAAAACATCAAGAGTATAAGTGGCCTGAACTCTTACAGAAAGTTCAATAACTTGGCTGCCAATAGACTGGACTAGAAAATTATCATTTGTGGTAGCCACAACCTGGCCTTTGGCAGATGAGGAAGATGATGTTTCACAGGTGCGCTTTTACTGACTGAAGATGTCCAGGTGATATGTTATCTCAGGGAAATGATCACAATCATATTCCTTACTAAACTGACAATGTGTTTGTAAACAATCCATAGTACATATTACACTTTAAAGGTTTGAATGTGCTCCATGGTTTACAAAATAAAATAAAATCCAATTGGATTACATAGAGAAAACAGAGGACATAACAGTGGTACTTTCCAACAGGCTATCTCTTTGGATATAATTATTATTACGGGCAACTCCATGGAGTCCTTAGACTCATCGAGGGAGGCCCTAACATCATGTCAAGAACAACTATTCGACATTCACACAGTATCTATCATACCTTGCCGTGAACTCATTCACAGTCATGGCACCCATAACAGACTTTGGTAGCTTATTCCACTCATTCACCACTCTCCAAGTAAAAAAACCTAGCTCCCATGTATGGCCCCTAGTCCTCCCACCACCAGTCCTATTCTCAAAAATATCTTCTGAATTAATCTTATAGAAACCCTTCAATAATTTGAACATCTCAAACATATCATCCTTTTTCTGCCTATCAACCAATTTCTGCAACCCACAAATCTTCAATCTGTTCTCATAAGGTTCATTCCATAGACCTGCTATCATCTTGGTCACTTGTCTTTGGAGCCTCTCCACCTCCTCTCCATCAAGAAGAAACCCTGGCAGCCATATCCGGGCAATGTATCAACAATGTTCATGTATCACAAAGTACTAAATATCAACATTCCAAGGTAGGGATGTACTGTCTTTTTGATAAGTAACACTTGGATAGAAAAAACTACAACCTATTCAAGTTAAATACAATCAGCTGCTCCTTGTCAAGTCAAACCTGCCTTCCCATGGTGTGGCCTGTTTCCACAAAAGGGACTCAGATGAATTCCAGCAAGTATTCTCCTGCAAAAGGATATCTTCCTGGTTACAAGAAATACTAACTAGACAAACTCACCTGCTGAAACATCACCACTTGTCTTATTGGAGAAGTGAAATGGCAAATGCCATGTTTGGTCTCCAGTTTGTTCCTGCCACTTTTTTCCATGCAGAGTGCTAACCCCTTCAAAAGCATGCCAATCATACTTAAGAGACCAAAAACCTCCTCCATATTCATAGTACATAAGCAAAAACAGAAGTTCTACAGGCCAGCCATTAGATAATGTACAGACTTTGAACATGTCAGTAACAAGTCAAGAGATAACTGGCACATAATCCTGCTGCAACATATTCCCCTTCACTTCCTCTGGTTACGCTCAGAGAGAAAAAGTAGCAATGAGGGAAGCACTGTTAAAGCCACGTCATGGCAAAGTCACTCTCTGTATGGATGTGATGTCCAAGAGTATCTCCTCTCACTGCACATCCCCAATGTATGCTTCCATCAACCATAAATGAAACATACATTGATAGTGATACTATGATGACTAAGCCAAATCTTCTCTTCGAAACCAATCCCAACAAATATCAAAATCACCATTAAAACTCTCTTTCACATGTGCTTTACCAATATCTGTGGTATCATCCAGATTATAATACCTACTCTTGACAGAAACCGAAATTCCAGCTACATTTACCACTGTCAAAATTACACACGTAATGATTCCTTTCACTGCAAGGGCGACATCTGTGCCTTTGTGAGATCTGACATTTTTGTCGCAGAATTGCTAATTTAGAATCATTCTTTGCTTATCTCCTCTGGCTCAAGATTTTCTTGCCCCATTTAGTAACATTCATCTGCTACATTTGCCAATCTCCAAAATTTGAAAATACTCTGATCTCTTCACCTATCTCTTGATGAAGCTCAACCATCTGCAATCCAGCTATCCAAATAGCAAAGTCATCTTCCTAGGTGACTAACATCCACAACTTCAAAGTGGCTCCCCCCCCCCCCCCAACACTTCTGACCAAGCTGGATGATAGGCAGGTCTTTGCTATAAGCAATGACCTAATACAAATTGTATATCTACTTACTTGAATCACTAATAACTCTCTTCACTCTAATACTCTTGATCTCTTGTTAACAGTTCTCTTTCCAGATACACTAAAGAGGTCACCTGTCCTCTTGGTAACTTAGGTCACAATCTTGTGCAAGTCTCCTCTCTGAGAGAACATCATTTCTCCAACCATCCCAACCTCATATCTCTAGGCACTACAAAGGTAGCAAGTAATATGATCTCCAAAATTTCTACTCATCCTTTTCATGGTCTGACTATTGCTTCCACACATTTGATGAAAACATCTACTCTGGGCAAGTCAAAGAAATTATCCTCAATGGCATGAAGCATTAACCATTCTACCTGAAATTCCCACTGACTTTCCAACCCTCATCTATAATCAGCCTATGTTGAAGCACACAATAAATGTAAAACAATCATCATCAAATTTAAATTTTGACTTCATAAAGGACAACAGTAAAAAACTTGCATCCTTGTCAAATACAAAAAAAAAAAAAAAGCCTTCTGGTCCCTTACTAAGACCAATGGACACAACTTCTGCTCACCTGCACTTCAACCACTATTTCATCCTAATGGTAGTACCACCATTACATCACTATTTTCCTCCAACTCCTACATAGACAAAGGTAAACTGCTTCAGAATCCGAGCACTGCATGAATTGTAACTTTTTTTTAAACAAAAAAAAAAAAAAAATATCAGAAGAATACTAATCAACTTGACTAAGATTTTCCAGTCCTGCAATGGAATACATTTCCATTGTACTCGAGAGCTATCATCTCTACAATCTTCTATACTTACTGACACTTATCCCCAAGAGTGGAAGCAGTCATATATCCAGCCAAAAAAAAGACTTCATTCCCCCTTTTTATTTCCAAATAAAAAGGGGGAATGAAGTCTACGGTCAACCTATTGACAATCATTATCACCTGAATAAGTATGGATTTGGCCATTCCAAGTCCACAGCTGACCTCAGCCTACATCAACCACTACTGGACACAAGCTACGGAGAGGTTTGGAGAAATCTGCTGCCACACTTGACATGAGGGCTTTACCACTGATGCAGGAGTGACATGAAGCTTTGTTCTATCACCTACATTCTTCTTTCTCCTATACATCAATGACTTACTATCAATCACCACTAATTCTGTTAACAGCTTTGCTGATGACGGTACCCTCCATTTATCTTACTCAATTTGATAAACCATGCAGTACTGAGACATTCTGAGCTTCAACGATCATCTTGAACCAATGCTTTAAACAATGATCTACATACCATGCTTCAACAGGGAGCAGACTATCTCATCACTTTAAATGTGCAGTCTTGCCTTTTATCTTGCAAAAGAGATCTTGGCTCACCTATCTTTACCCTCGGTAATACAGAAATCACCAGACAGGATCAATCCTTCTGGTGATTTCTCTCTCTCTCTCTGCTTGGACTAACATTTACCTCCAGCCTCTCCTCATATAAACACATCAATCGTTTCCTCAGCATCTAAACAACTAGGCATACTGTTTTACTCAAGTTGCTATTTTCATCCATTCAGTCACTAACTATACAAATCCCAAATCCAATTTCCCTAAAACCTCCCTAAAAACTATCAACGGTGTCAAGAAGAAAGCAATTCAGCTCATAGAGGATAGTTTCCTTATAGGTTGCAGTTATTTGCTAACTTCAGCCTCTCTCTCACAAATGCTACGTTTCAACACTCTATTTGTTACAGGTACTTCAATAGTCACTGCTCCACTGAACTGGCAACCTTAACCTTCATTCCTCCATTTTCCACTTGGCCTGTTGAAACAAGAGCAGCAGCTGCCCAGCATTCCTTTTCAGTAGAACTGCTGACAACACACTGAAACTGCTTCCCCTCTTCCTCCTTTATTCCTTCCAGAAGCCTCTGTCTTCTGGAGCATCCTTCCTCAAAAGTATTTTCAAATAACTACAACCTTTCAAGAACAATGACAATAAACTGTTTTCTTAATCATCACCTGCACATTGGTTGGATCACCGACATTGTATTTGGTGGAAGAAAAGTTATTTGTACATTTTCATTTAAATCACAAAGACCAGTCGGATGACTGGGTGCATTATCCAAGATCAATAAAATCTAATCCTTTTTCTCTGCAATAACGTTCTGTTGTAGGGCAAAAATAGTTCAATTCCTTCGGATATCTTAAAGCAGCCTCTTTATCTGCACTGGCAGATTCGCCAACAATACGAACATTGTGAATACCAGTTCATTGCTTAAAACGAAAAAACCACCCACGACTTGCCACAAAATTTTCACTAGTCTCCTCACCTTCGTTTTCTACATCATCAATAGTCTTCAAGTCATTGTAAAGACAATGCTTTGGCTTGAATTTCCATTTGACTAAGCAGAACTCGCTTTTGAGTTAGGTCTTCGACCCATATGGATAGTAGCCGCTCCATATTTACCATTCAAGTGCTTCTGGTTTTAGTCACTATTTTTGATAAATAAGAAGCCCTAGCCATACCTTGCGATTTGTATTGATCTTTTTTTTTTGATAAGTTTTCAAACAGATGACTCGTCCATTCCTATTTCACGGCCTATTTTAGCAAAGGATGCACAGTCTTCATGAAGATTTATTATATCGAGCTTTTGTTCTAAAGTGAGCCATTTATGTTTCTTGGTGACAGAATCACTTTCACGTTTTTTTTTGTTTTGTTTTTTTGCACTCATTATGTAGCTTTTTAAATGGTATTAAAATTTAATTATCGCAAATTCAACATTAAAGTACACACATGTCCACTGCTTACTCGTACTATACATAGCTTACATATTAAGACGTTGAATATAATGCCGCGTTTACATTCTCGCCGAGTCTAGGTACATACATATACAATGGGGAACCCCTGAAAAAATTGAAATATCGTATCGCATAACTTTAAAACTGCATAAAAATAAACCGCACAAAAAGAGACTTGACTGTGTAAAGGAAAAAAACCGAACATTTATGTATAAAAAAATAATTTTGTGTACTAATTTTTTAGGATTTAAAACCAAACTATAGTGAATCCAGACTATGTGAGGTATTGCTGTACTTGGATAAAGAATTAAACCAAGAATATAATTTCTTGGTATTTTTAATTTATAGTATAACCAAGTGGAAAAATTTCCAACATCTCTAATCCATAGTATTTTAATAATAAGGTGGGACACATTTTGGATACTCATATATGGAAATATGACTTCTGCATTACTTCAACCTTGGTATCTCTTCTAGGTCTGGCTCCCACTGATGAGACCTCAATAAAGGTCGAAACCGGTCTGGGTAAAGATATGAAATCATTAGCTTCTATATACAAGTTGCCCAGTCCTGAAATTACCTCAGGTGCAAACTTTGTTTGCTTACACTTGGATAAAGGATTAAACCAAGAATATAATTTCTTGGCATCTTTAATTTATAGGTACACATAAGGCAGAACCTGTACATCTGTGAGAGAGAGAGAGAGAGAGGGGGGGGGGTTTAAGTAGATCTGCAAGAGAGGAATCATTACTTACCACACTGCCCTATTCTGGATAGCTAGAAATTTTGGGTGGAATGAGGGATGAAAGTCTTTATTCCCGGGAAGATGATTTCTGCTATTCAGCCTGAGTAGGTGTTTGGGTCAAGAGAAGAGAAACAGCCATCAATCTCTCTATCAGAATAGAACAGAAACAAAAGCGACACTATCAGAATACGTGACAACTTCCTCTACAGTGGCGCACCCAGAGGGGGGGCCAAGGGGCCAGAGCACCCCCAAAGAAAGGAAAAAACACTAGAAAAATTTCCAAAAATCTTTTCCTAATTAAAATTCTTTTTTTTTATTTATGTTGTGTGCTACTTATGAATTAGCGATCACTGCAGATGCTCAGTTATAGGTCGTATGCGATGTGTAGGTGTGTATTCGCAAAACGTCTACTCAACTCGGCTCCCCGCCAAAGGTTAAATCCTGAGCGCTCGGCCCCCTCCAAGATTAAATCCTGAGTGCGCCACTGTTCCTCTATATAAAATATATTGTTTTGGTAGAGAAGGTTATCAGGTATTATGATAGAGAGATTGATGATCTGTGTTAGGTTGTTGCTAACAGCAAAATTTGTGACTGCAGAAAATCAATCTTTAGAGAAAGTTGAAGAGGTTAGAGTAGTTACTGGTTTGGGAAGTGCTAGCAAATGAAAGCGACAGGTTGTCATGGCAAAGAAATTTCAAGCCAAATCAAAGTGAGGGAGGGTCAAGGTTTTGTCATCTCTGATATGATTGTCAGTTCTGATGAATTCACACATGCTGCTCTTGTAGCAGAAGGAACAGTTTGATGCCTAGTTCAGGCAGTTGAGACAAAGAGTGGTTGTGGAAGTTTCTGGCTGGGATTCTGCTAGGAATAATAATTCCACTTAGATGACTGCAGTGGTGTTGCACATAATATATATTGCTATTAGGCCATGAATGTTGGTAAAGTTGATACAGAAACATTTTTTTAGGGGAGGGGAGATAAGAATTAATGTTGGTAGGTTTTTAACAATTTTGTTTTGGTAGGATTTTTGTTGCTTTTTATGGTTTACATTTTTTTTTTTTTTTGCATCCACATGGTTAGCCTAGTGGCTATGTGCTTTGCAACCATAAGCATGGGAAAAGAGTGTCCTAAGTTCAATTCTCGTCGCCGACATGAGGAGCTTAAGGATCTTTCTCGGACGTAGCCAAGTTAGCCGGTCTTGTGGACAGCAGGGTTTTTCTCCCCAGTTTATCTGGGGTTTTTTCGTCCGCAAGCAGGCAAACCGGCCCTGTGAACACATGCAGTTACAGCCATAGAATATACCAAGAGGCACAGGGCTAGTCACCTTACCCCTCGGAAGGGTATGACTTAGAAGGGCTTAAGTTAGCTCTGTAACAGGCCAGTAGGCCTGACATGTAGAAGGGAAAAGAAAATTTTTTTTACAAGAGAATTTTTATGATCCACAATAAAATCTTGTTTGGTTGAAAGGAAGAGATAATAAAGAATAGGAACCTGCAATGAGAGGTGACAGATTGCAAACATGTCATCCACAATGAGGGAATGAAGTCTCCTATCCATACATGACCTCAACAGTTCCCCTTTCTGCAACCACAATACTTGGTCTCCCTGCAGTCATGAACTGGCTAGGTAAGTGGCAACAGAATTTAGCACTAGATGATCCAGCTCAGGATGCATTATTATACAGTTCAATAATGTTGGTCTGTAGAGCTGTTTTCTGCTGTATCTTTGAATGGGGGAGGTCAGGTCCGCTGCAGTGTGATTGACATGTGCATGTCAGAAGGAGAGGGGGGGAAAAACAGAAAAAGGAGCCCTTACTATGGAGATCAAACACTGCTGCAAGCCCACTTCAGGCTTCCAGTATGTGTAGATTTTCTATAAACAGAAGAAGATAATGAACCATCAGGAAGGCATGTGACCAGTGTATTTAGGATGGGTAGACAGTCATTAGCTTCCTGCTCCATTGTGAAATGGATTTTAAGGGTTGGCTACTTAAATGCATTAAAAATGTATGTAATGTGTATGGACCATGTTGCCAAATAGCAAACATGTCAACAATATAGCTCAGCCAAACTACTGGTTTGAGAATGACTATTCATTGCTTGGTTCTCTAAAAGCTAAATCTGAATATTCTCTACAGATTTTCTAAATGTAGAAATTGGCTGGGGGGAGGGGGAGGGGACAAAGCTGTCCCATGTAGTTGTTTGTATATCTTCCCTTTCCATTTTCCCTTTCATTATGGACTAACAGACCATGCCTTAGATATTCCTTCACACAGGATCAAATGGAAGAAAACAGAAGTGGTGCTACACAGTCATAAATCAGCAGCAGCTTTAAACATTCCCCAAATTTCAATAAGTATGGCTGTATCGATTTACCAAAATCTGGGAAGCAGTCATTTTAAGATCAAATTAATCATTTTTTCTCTCTCTTTAACCAACAATATATGGCGCCAATTAGAACTTTAGTTACTTGTGTTGTCCATTCTTGCTGTTCATGTACTGCAACAAACTGTTTTTGTGCTTTGAAGATGCTGGATATAATACCAGTGGAATATCAGCACATAAGTTAAATAAATATTATTTTCTTATTATTCTTGTGTTGTGAATTAATACCATTAAATAAATTAACATTAAATTTGGAAAGGCAACTAGAGTAAATGAGTTTTGAGAAGAAATATTTAAATATGAGACCTTGATTAGGTCTCATATGGATTATTGTACACAGATTTGGTCACCTGGTTTTCATGGTGATGAGGATATATTGGAAAGGATCCAGGGAAGACTGAGGTCATTAAATGGTCTTTGGGATATGAGGACTGATTGTAGGAATGCAGTCTGCAAAGCCTTGTGAATAAGGAAGAGAGAGGGGATATGATCAAAATATTTAAGTTGGTAAATAGTTGTGACCAAGTTTACATGGAAGAAATTTTTCATAGAATGGGAGAAGGAGATAGAACAAGGAGGACATACTTGGAAGCTGTGTAAGGAGGATGTGATCAGGGGCATAAGGAGTAGGTGCTTTGCAAGGAGAGTGGTTGGCGAGGGGAATGCATTGCAATGACATTGCGATGCATGCAGATACATGAGTTTGAAGCACAATTTGATGGGCTTTGTGTGTAACAGTGTTTGCCTCCCAAAATGAGTCTTTTGACTCCATCAACATCTGGTGTTAATAATAATAATAATCTGTTGTAAAGTGAAAATCTGATTACGATAACCTCTATTTGACATCCAAGTGTCTCTTCCACAATTTTCTTAGCTTTTCCTCCAGTATGCTTCCACTAAATCTTACCCCTTTTTACAGATGAGAGCATTACTCCAATCATCTGAAATTTAACCTTCTAACCATACCCCACTGAATTATGCATTGTAGCCAAAACTTTCATACCTCCATATTTAAGCATTTCTGATTGAATACTGTCTACCCAGCTGACCTCCTACATTTTAGGCATTTGATATCGTTTTCTACCTCAAGTATTGATATGTTCTCCTGTTTGCATTACATTTGAGCATTTTCTACTTCTGTTCTGTCACTGCTTATTTTGTTTAACAGTCTTTTGAAGAAATTACTCCAGACATCTAGGATATCCTTATCTTCAGTTTTCATGTTACCTTTGATTCCATGTACAGTACTCTTTCCTCCATTTCTAAGATTTTTCAATAGCCTCCAAAACATTTTGCCACCTTCCTAATATTTATTTGCTGTGTCTTAAATAACTGACATTGAGTTTTATTAGGCCGTAATATTACATATGATTATACTGACTAGTTTCACTAACTATGCTAATGGCATCTTCTGCACACTCATTATTTTCTGAATTCTTACCAAAGTCCTCCCATGACTTTTGTTTAGCTACTTTTACACATAGCTTAGCTCTTACATTTTTCTCTGTATTCTTTTAGGGCATCTGCTAATTTATTTGCTAGGAGCTTTTGGCATGCTTTCTTCTTTCAGGACTGCTTCTTTATTCATAAATCTTTTCATTTTCTTTTTATCCAAATTCTGTTTAACTATTTTTATGTTTTAATTTTGCATGTTGTATTTATCTGTTATATTTTTGATGTTTCTATTGTTGTTTCACATGCACATGTCAATATTGATTGGATTACTGATATATATATTCTTACTTTTGTTACAGCTTTTACTTTTCCATATAGTTGAATTTAAACATCCTGATATTATAACATAGAACAAAAGCCTTTTGGCTTTTATTCCATTAGCCTTCATTTATTAGCTTTCATTTTATTTATTAGCCTTCAGGAATTGTTCTTTTACTCTATCCCGTGTTATATTTTCATTGTTCACAGTTATTCTGAGATATTTAAATTCTGAGATATTTAAATTTCATTACTGGTTCCAGTATTTTTTTCCATTTAATTCTAATTTACATCAGATTGGTTCTTTTGCAATTACCATTGTTTTTCATTTCTCTGTTGATATTTACATGTTAAAACCGCTGCATATTTGTTGGAGTTTGAATAATCATTTTTCAGAGATTATTTTTTTCTCTCTCAATCCTACCTGCCTCCACAGTGTGGAGACAGAGTAAAGGTGCAACGTATGCCGGTAGTGTAAACTAGCGGAAGGGCCATATCAACATGGCTGGCTAAAGCAGGGGGCATCAACAAGTATGGCTAGAAACCTGCTTGTATGATGTAAAAATTAAACACTCACAAAAACAATACAAGATGCAGCCGGACTGCCCAGACCAGTGGAGAGCAAAGAATAATGGAGAAGGCAAATGGAAACCAAACACATGAAGGATTGGAAGCTGGAACATTCGTTCCTTAATTCAAAACCATCTGGAGGCAAACTGGCTAATTAGTAACGAATGATATGGATTTTGCCACTCTGAATCCACAGCTGATCTAGCCTACATTATCCATCTTTGAACTCAAATCATTGAAAGGTTTGAAGAAACTCACATAGTTGCTATCAACATTTCTATCTCATCTTGATTTGGCATACAGGCCTGCTCAGAAAACTTTGTCTGCATACTACCCTTTGAAACTGGATCACATCTTCCTCTCTAGTTGCTCCCTACAATCACAGATGGTTCCTTCAGATTTTCCCCACCAAAGGGGGAAAATTGGCTTTCCCCCATTCTCTTCCAGTACATACATGACCTGTTCTCAGTGACTTCAAATCCTATCCATAGCTCTGCTGATGACAGATTCCATTCCTTTTATTTGTTTGACAAACCTTGTCATGTCCAATTATTTAGAAGACCAAAGATTAATCATAACCAATGTTCTAAATGCTAACTCTCTTTCCACCCTTCTGAAGCCACCATAAAATTTGGTGTACTTTACAGCCCAAGGCACTACATCTCACCTGCATAATTTCTAACATTGTATAAATCCCAAATTTGGCAAACCATAAATCAACAGGACACACATAATTTACAGACAAAAAATACTATTGGTAGTGGGCGTAGATGGCATTGTGTGTTAATCATGTTGGAGGCTTAATGGAATGTATACAGTACTCAGAAAGGATTAAAACTGATTTTCTTTTGTCATCAACTCTGGTTATTCTTGGAAGAACCAAATTTACAAACAGATAAAAGGAACCTGCCATGGGTTCCCCCCCCTCTTGCCAATTTTTATATGGAAAATTTTGAAAAATGAGCCATAGACTCAGCCCCTCACAAACCTAGTATCTGGCTAAGATACATAGATGATGTGTTCTTTATTTGGCCTCATGGCCCAGACACATTAGACTTCTTCCTCAGTCACCTCAACAGCCTACATCCAAGAATCCAGTTTACGATGGAAAAGGAAAATAACAATAGTTTACCCTTCCTAGACACCTTAGTTACACGCCTTCCTAATGGTACACTTTACTTCATTGTATACAAAAAACCTACACACACAGGCAGATACATTCATAAACTCTCCCACCACCATCCCACTTAACAATATGGCATTATTAAAATTCTAATCGAGAGAGTCCACAATCTTTGTTCCGGTGGAACCACCCTTTCAACCTAACTCAACCACATACACAACACCTTCCTCTCCAATGGCTACAGCAATTGCAGTATTAAAAAAATAATCAGTTCCTCCCCCATTCCCCAGCCATCTCTTCAGAAGGAGCTTGGAAATCCCATCATCATACCCTACATCTGTGGCACATCAGAAAAAATAGCCAAGACCTTAAAAAAGTACAACTTCCACATGGCATTTAAGCCCCACTTGTTACCCTAATCCGTTCTACCAAAGATCAGCTCCCTCCTCTCTCAATACCTGGAGTTTATAAAGCCCTGTTCCTGCAAGCTGACGTACTTTGAATAGACAGGTAGATCAGCAACCATCTGCCTAGAAGAACACAAAATACATCTTCAACAATGACTATGGTCAGTCTGCCCTGGCAGACCATGTTGTGGATACAACTCACAGGATCTCTTGAAAAAAAACCACCATGCTCCACCAAAGTAAATTCAAAAAAGAAAGACTATTTTTAGAATCTGCAGCAGCATCAGAAACCAACCAAATCTAAAAAAAAACGGTTGCATTAAACTTCCGAAAATTTGGGAAGCATTAATCATCAGAGATCCCACCTCACATTCTAGGCCACTTACAATCGCCCATAGAGGGCACACCACCTAGATAGGACTTTAGCGTCACCCACGTGTTTAGCTTGCGTATTGTGTTGTATTTGTATGTATGTTACATTAGATTTTTTGCAATCCCTAAAGATGTCTCAGTGACTGAGACAAAATATTGGAAGTATTAAAATCAGTTTTAATTCTTTCCGAGTGCTGTATACATTCCATTAAGCCTCCAACATGATGTCCTCAGCACTTAAACCTCAACACAGATTGTGTGTTAATGGTGAAAGTGTCATAGTATGTGGCAGAAGGATTAAATAGAGGAGATAGCGAGTTCGTTAGTGGAGTAATGTGCTCACTCACAATGAGTTCAAGGACTTTCTGGAGGTGTCACATAATAATAATATACTGCTCATACATTTGGAATGGTGCATCGAAATCCTCTCTAAGAATACTTGATAATATTCAGAAAAAGACAATCCAGCTAATTGATAATCCCTCACTCAAAGATCCACTCCAATACCTCTCTCTCATCAAAATGCAGTATCTAACTTATACTATTCTATAGATACTTTTATCAACAGTGTTTACATGAACTGGCATTAACTTTCCTTCAGTTTCTTCCATAACTATAAACTTCAGCTGTTCAAAAAACATGTCAACAGATTCTTTTTTCTTTTTACCCTTTTGCCCATACATGCCACTAATGTGCCAGAGGTCTTGCAACCTTTCATGTGGGAGTCAGACATTTATAAATATATACACACATAAAAAAAAATATATCAATATATCACATTTGAAATGTATTCACAGATTTTACACTTGGCAAGGCATTCCATCAGATACACACATACACTACTCTGAAAGCAAAAAACATGTTATTCATCTCTCGTGTTTCCTTATATAGCTTCCATAGATGGCCTCTCATTTGTCCTTCTCCCCCCCCCCACACACTCTGAATAGTCTGCTCTATATCAATCCAGTAGAAATCCCTCACTAACATATCACCCTTCTTTCTCTTATCTACCTAGCTCTGACGATTACACTCTAATCAGAAATCTGACAATTAATTTGACCAAATGTAGCTTGAACAACCATAATGGCCACATGGATAAAATATATCAAAAACTATGCTGTGTATCCATATTATTTTTCTTTAATATCCAAAGGTTATACTGACTTCAATGGACACTTTGCATCCTTGTAATTATGGACTATACATGTCCATTATTACATGGATCCATTATTACATTATCATGTATACTTCCATAATGGACATATATGAGGGTGGTCTGAAAAGTTCTCGGCCTAACAATGAAAAAACAAATTTATAATTTTAAAGTTATTTTTATTTTTCAACAAAATCTCCCTTAAGACTAATACGTTTATTCCAGTGATGCACCAGCGCCATTATCCCGTCCCTGTAGTGGTTCTCAGTAAAATCTGCAAAATACCCCTCTACAGCTGCAATCACCTCTTCATTCAAAGAAAAACACCGACAGCGAGGAAGAGTTTTAGTTTTGGGAAGAGACAGAAGTGAGAGGGAGCCAAATCTGGGGAATAGGGTAGATGTTCCAACAATTCATAGCGCAGATCCCTTAATTTTCCCATTCCCAAAATACTTTTGTGGGCAGGTGCATTGTCCTGATGAAAGATAATTTTTTGCTTCTGCAAACCAGATCTTTTCTCACAAACTTTTTCATCTAGTCTGGTTAAAAGATCGGAATAATATTCCCTGGTTATTGTTTTACCCTTTTCAAGATACTTAATAAACAAAATGGCTTTAGCATCCCAAAACACCGATGTCATGACCTTTCCTGCTGATGGAACTGACTTTGTCTTCTTTGGTTCTCAACTGGCTTCTGTCCACTGTTTTGACTGCTGTTTGGATTGTGGTGAGTAAAAGTGAATCCCAGTCTCATCTATAGTAATAAATCGATGCACAAAATCAGTTTTATTCTTGTTAAAACGCTCGAAGCACTGTTCAGAGATTTTCATGCGAGTGCGTTTTTAATTGGCACGGCACCCATCTTGTGCAAAGCTTTTTCGTATGCAATTCATCAAACAAAATATATCATATAAATTCTTTTGAAATGCCTATAATCTCAGCAATTTCATGCACTTTGACTCGCCGGTCATCCAATACCATATCGTGAACTTGATCAATGATTTCCGATGTTGTTACCCTTTTTTGGACGTCCTTCACGTGGATCATCTTCAAGGCTGGTACAGCCATGTTTAAACTTGGCAGCCCATTTCTTAATTGTTGAAAATGGAGAAGAGTGCCCATAAACTTTTATGAACTTTGAATGAATTTCTTTTAGCATTAAACCTTCTTTTACCAAGAATTTTATAACTGCATGATACTCAATTTTATCCATTTCAAGGGATGCAGACAACATTTTTGCTTCAGGCAACTGTATAAAACAAACTATTTGATAGAATGACTTGCAATTTCACATGGATACTTATGACAGATGTACCAACTTAGAAAAAAAAAATCTTGCCAATAGTGTTGCCATCTATGGTCGAGGCTGAGAACTTTTCAGACCACCCTCATATATGTCCATTATGGAAGTATACACGTCAAAGCCAGTGCAGTGGTTTAAGGCCTTGAAAAGCAAAATAATCACCTTTCTACTTTTACATGCTGATATCCCCCACCCTCATTATTTTTCATAATACAGTGCTCACTCAATTTTTTTTTGTGTCCCCTCAATTTCAGTGCTTTTTTTTTTTTTTTTTTACACTATGACTCTTTGGGTGTCAATATACACATATTTGCCTTCCAAATTCTGAAACCTTACACTTGACAACACTAAATATTATCACTTCACATCTGCCTATTGAAACAAACAAATAACAAAAAATCCTCCTAGAGACATCAGCTTCAACTCCCATAACTATCTCATCCAACTTATGAATCCAAATCCAACCTGTCTGTCTAAATTTAAATACCACTTGCAGTAAATACATCTATCTGCCCAAAATCAATGCAAAATTTAGATATACCATTGTATAATACATCTTACTTAGCCAGCACATCTATCAGTTTGTTGAAATATAGCGCACACAGAATTATTTTACTCTCCTTCCAGTTTTTGGGTACCTTCCCTGTTTCAAAGCTCATTAAGCTAGTCAAGTTAAGGATATCAGCATTATTTCTTAAAAACACAGCAGCATGTCATCAATTCTCCAACTTTATTAATACTGCTTTACTTATATACCTCACCTTTAGTCCCTCTGCTATCATTCCATCCTCATTCAAGCTCACAATGTAATCACTCTTCATAGTATGAAAGCCACTGAATACTTCAACCACATGGTTACCAGATTGCTATTTCCATTAATCATTCTTTCTTCATGGTTGCTGGAAGTGGTCCAGGAGTCTTGGTACCGTTGGATGCCGGGTTTGAGACATTAGTTTCATGTTACCAGCAATACCATCCACCCCTAACTGCTATCGCACATTTGTCAAACTAATCAAAACTGCAGCCAAAGTTTCTATTCCTAGAGGCTACAGAAAACAATACATCCCATGCTGGAGTAGGGATACCAAGGAACCTTTAGCCAAATATGAAAAAACTGAAGACCCAACTATTGCTAAGGAGCTCATAGCAATGCTCGACAAAAACAGAAAGGAAAGATGGATCTCAACCATCCATGAACTTGACTTCACCAAATCTAGCCAGAAAAGTTGGTCACTTCTGAGAAAATTAGGTGGGGCAAAACCAACAACATACAAACCACCAGAGATAACTCCTGATCAAATGGCTAATCATTTACTAGGAAAACCTTCAACATAACTCCAAGCTCTACCAGGAAAATAACTGAAGATGACCTCCAAGCTTCCTGAACTTGTACAGCCAGTTTCTCTTGAAGAGGTACAGGAAGCCTTAAAACTCATCAAGAATGGCAAGGCTGCAGGAGTGAATGATATCCTCCCCGAGTTCCTACAACATCTCGACCAACAAGGTCAAACATGGCTGGCTGCCCTTTTCTCAAAAATAATAAAACTGGAAAACTCTCAAAGCTATGGCAGGAAGTCAAAATAATTGCTGTGCCCAAACCAGGGAAAGATCCAAATAATGTCAAAAATTTACAACCTATCTCCTTGCTTTGACCTTCACCTTTAAGCTTTCCTTCACCTTTAAGCTCTTTGAATGAATTCTCCTTAAAAGAATTTCACCACTCAGCGAAAGAGCACTCCCAATTGAACAAGCTGGCTTCAGGCCGGGAAGACGATGCTGTGACCAGGTCCTGGCCCTGACAACACAGATTGAAGCAGGCTTCTGGAAGAAACTTAAATCCAGAGTCACTTTCATTGACCTAACATCAGCTTATGACACAGTCTGGATCAGTGGCCTCCTCCTAAAGCTAAGCAATATCATAAGGTGCAAAACAACTTTGCAGTTTTTTGAATCCATTCTCTTCAACAGAAAGATCTGGGTCCATATTGGTGGAAAAAAGAGCAGGCCCAAATTCCTCCATAACGGTCTTCCACAGGGCTCTGTGTTATCCCCTTTACTATTTAACATCTACATGTCTGACTTACCACATACCAGCTCAAGCAAATATATACATGGCGATGATCATTCTCTCTAACTTTCCATTAAATTCCTTTCCATCCAATAATCCAATCTCTCCAAAAGAAAAATCTGGGTCCATATTGGTGTAAAAAAGAGCAGGCCCAGATTCCTCCATAACGGTCTTCCACAGGGCTCTGTGTTATCCCCTTTACTATTTAATATCTACATGTCTGACTTACCACATACCAGCTCAAGCAAATATATATATATATATGCCGATGATCTCGCAATCCTGCACCAGTCTACCTCCTTTACCAACCTGGAAACACCCTTCAATACAGATCTGAACATCCTGGAGGTGTACTTCAAGCAGTAGTACCTGAAGCCAAATCCAACAGAAACTGTGTCCACAGCATTCCACCTGAACAATGCAGAGGCAAATCAACACCTCAACCTCTCTTTCTGTGGCAAAATGGTAGAACATGAGTCTCACCTGAAATACCTTAGAGTGAGCCTGGACAGAAGTCTAACATATAAAAGACACATCACCAACCACCTGTCCAACAAAATTAAAACGGGAAATAATATCATTTCACGGCTCGCTGGAACAACCTGGGGTTGTGACGCTGATGTCTTAAAGTCGTCTGCACTAGCCCTTGCATTCTCTGCAGCAGAATACTGTGGTGCCCGTGTCTGGGAAAGAAGTGTACACACCAACATTATAGACACCCAGCTAAACTCTACCATGCACACAATTAGTGGGACACTGAGAAGCATCCCTCTCCCCTGGCTGCCTGTCTTCTCTAACATTGCTCCACCAAATATACAAAGAAAACAAGTCTTGATTAACATATTCAATAAAGAAATGAGCAACCCACTCCTGCTCCTGCACCAGACTCTCATAAATCCACCATCTTTGCCTAAAATCAAGAAACCCTTTCTGGTCCATGGACAAACTCTCTTCAGCTGCCTTACCATCAACACCTGACATGTGGAGAGAACACTGGTCCAACAAATAAATCGTTTTCTGGTTGAAGAAAACGATTTATCCCTGTGCTCCACAGCCTAGTTTTGCCCTTCTTAGGAAGATTTGATCATTTATCAAACGATCAGAACTAACCAGGGCAGATGTGGCTACCTACTGCATAAATGGAGACTGTCAGATCCTTATTGTAACTGTTCACCTGTGGCCAGACAATCACTCATATTGTGAATGACTGCCCAAGGCACCAATTTCACGATGGTGGCATCCAGGACATCCACAAGGTAACAGATGAGACCCTGGATTGGCTTTCTGGTTTATACATTGACCTGTAGCTGCTTTTTGTCATAAGAATAAATAAAATTCTTCCTTCCACTTGCTATATATACAGTATGGTGCAAAACAAATAGTACTAAACTTCGACACCCATTTACTCCATAACTTATATTGTTATAGTTATTCAGTAGTTTTTTTTTTTTTTTTTTTGCACGCCATACTGTATATGGAGTGAAAAAAAATCCTAAAAGAACTCTCTTGAATAACTATCCCTAAATGTCAGTTCCCAGCTGTGAACTCACCAAACCTTCACATATCTGCACAATCTATCCTGATTTCCCAATTGAGGCACTGCATCTTACATGTCCATTCAATCTCCTCCCAATTATCCTGTCCATATTATATGCTAGTGCTCTCATCATTCTGACATATTACTACCTCTGCCAACTCTGCTCACCTATCTAATTTTTCAATAACTTCTTTCACTTTCGTACAGCTCCATCTATTCATTAAATGCAGTCTCTTATCGCATGACATTGCCGACATACCATTCATTATCTCCACCTGCGAGCTCAACACATCCATGTCACAGAAATGCACTGACCGCTTTTCCTACTACACTATTATTCAATATGCCCTTTATTATGATTATTATTGGAATTAACTCATAAAAGATTAGGGGAGCATCTCATTTTGCTTCATCTCTTGTTTAGGGAGCACTTCTATCATATATCATATCTGAAGGATTTCTGTGTTGTACCAATTTTTTTCTTCTATTTAATACTGGAGTACTCTAAGGAAGTGAGGGCACAATGAATTTTCTGTTATTCCCTAACTTGCCATAATAATGGGATAGCATATGCATTTCACATGTTCTTAAAGAAAGATGATTTTATGTCAGTTTAGAGGGTATGCATGTAAGCAAGCAACTGCAAAGTAAATCATACTTGCCAAAAATTTATATTCTTGTTTAATCCTTCATCTTCATGACTAGGCTATTTGTATACAGAGCCTGATGACTTCACATCAATGGTCTTAGTATCACACAGTGCAAAGAACAATTCTTAATGGATGTTCATAATACTACAGTATGTTTGAGTGTCTAAGTATAGATAGGAATCATACAAAAACTCAAGGAAACTATAACTTCAAAATATAATTAGTGAGGTTTAACATTAAAAACAGGGATGTTAGCATCCAAGAATGTGTTAGCAGAGCTAACCTCAGGTGGTATGGTCACTTAAACAGAATGGGATAGGAAAGATTAGCAAAACAAGTGTTCTTTGTCAGGTTGGCAGGAAAAAGACCCAGAGGAAGACCATGATATAAGTGGATTGATACAGTAAAAAGTGCCTTAGAAGACAGAAATATAAGATCTGATAATGTTGGAGTCTTGACAGGTAACAGATTGATTTGGAGGAAAATTGTAGATAGGAAGTTAGTGATGATGTAAGTCATTCATGTAGTACTATCATATCCTGTACACTCCTTGAGTGTGCATGTCAGGAATTTGATGATGAGGTTTAACTTTTTTTTATACTAATCTACTGTCTTAAAAAAAATAAACTCTTATGGTTTAAATTAGTAGGTGAAAATACTAAACTGCATATAAAGAATTACAGAAATTTGGCTTAAGTTGGATGTTCTTGATGAGTTACACAAGGAGAATAATAATCAGGAGAAAATCAGAAAAGAGGAGAAGTATTATTACTCATAAGAAGGACAGAGTATAAATTTTGAAATTAATGAATCATTAAATCATGTATAAGAGTTGAATCTGAAATAGTGTGATGTAATAGGGAATTTAGTGATAGTACAATGAGCCGGTTATTCAATGAGTTAGGTAAATGTAATATATTAATAATAGATGATTTTAATATTAGTGATACTGACTGAGTAAATGATAAACTACATTAACAGATAAAGTAACAATTTTAAAAAAGTATTTTTTCTGAAGAGTTAACTCACATTGGCTTTCAAAGCAAAATGTACATAAACCACTGGTGATATTAGTCTTAAATTTAACATTAGCATCAGATGAAGAAAAAAAAATGAGTCATATCTGCTACCTAAGAGCTGCTGTGCTATAGTGACCACTAAATCCTGGCTTTAATGTACAAGATCTTGTAAACAATTAAATACTTTTCAATAATCTGTGATAACAGTTTCAATAACCTGGATAACAGTACCAGAAAGACTCCAGTTCACTATTACAAGTAACAAAGGCTCTATTTCCTGTTTTCATGCGAGAAACTTTGACCTTCATGACTACACAATGAGCCATATGTTTACAGTGTTACTTGGACAATCCTCTTCACTTAACAAAACAAGCAGGGAAAACATGCAATTAGTAGATAATACATCTGTCATGACAAAACTATTTAAAAAACAAACAAAATAACCAATCATGTCTAACCTAGAATCTTATCTTTTTTGACCTCCTGTGACTTAACATTTCTTGGCCACATTTTGTTTCATTCATCTGCTGCCTCTACCATTCTCCCGAATCTGAAAATCATTCTGATCTTTTTGACTTCCTATCTTTAAAGCTCAATTTCATACAATCAAAATTTCCAAACAGCAAAATCATCTTTCTTGGTGATTTCAATGTCCATAATTCTAATTTCACTGCACCTCTTTGCAATTCAGACTACGATCCTATTCAAGTTTCTCTCTGGTGGAAAATCCTTCAGCCATTCACCTCATGTTCTGGCATTACAACAATGCCAAATGGGAGGACTTGCATGACTTTTACTCCTCTTTTTCAAAGCCAGACTACTGTTTTCATTCTTCAGATTCAGATACCTGTTGTGATCTTGTTACAGAAATAATCCATATTGGAATGGAAACTCATTCTGCTCAAATTACCCAAACAATATCTGAACTATTGTTCTCCAAAAAGAAAAGCAAACAGCCTTTCACAAGTGGCTTGAGACCAAAACACCAGCTTCATTCATAGCCTACAGTTGCCTGCAATATTTATAAAACCACCATTAAAAGGGGAAAAGTTTAAATTCAACAAAGAAAAATGTAGAAAACTCGCTACTTATGCCACTGGCAGTCGTGCCTTCTGGACCTTCATCTGGCACAGATGAAGCTTTTCTTCATCTGTGCTTCCTCCTTTATCTCACCTAACAGTAGCATTTTAACATCACTTAAAGACAAGGTTGATGCCTTAGGTTCATTCTTCTCTTCCAACTCCTACATAAATGACCATGTCAAAAGTCCTTCTTTGCTTTAACATTGCATCTGTGACCTTCTGCTACAAGAAAGACATCAGAAGAATCTACAATAACTTGGATACTACAAAAGCAGCCAGTCCTGATTTCATTCCATCCATTGTGCTCCTGAACTAACACCTATTCACTAAACTGTACTCAGCTGGCATCCACCCTTGCTTATATACAACCAGTTGCCAAAAAAGGAAATAAAATGTTTACCATCAAGCTATTGACTTATTGCTCTTATATCAGTTTTGCCTAAAGTAATGGAGAAGGTTATCAGCAATCAGCTTCATCAACACCTTAAGAACTACTATCTAATTAGTAATCACCAGTATGGATTTCGCCACTCCAGATGCAGAGGAGATCTCCTGGCCAAAGTCACAATTTGTATCCATTACATGGAAAGGTTTAGAGAAACCTGTGCTGTTGCTCTTGACATCTCCAAGGCTTTTGATAGGATCTGACAGTGAGGGCTTCTCAACAAGTTACCATAAGTTACTAGTTGGCATGCACATTTGACATACTATATGGTTTTGCACATGTAAGAGAAAAATAAATATAATTTATTACTCCTATATACCTCACTCAATATATCATGAGCTTCTATCATGGAGAAGACAGAAAAACTGGTAACAATATTTAAATTCCGAGTCATACAATACAGCATGCATATAATATCATGTCTTGATTGCAGCTTTCCAGTAGGAGAAACAATTAGGGTTCAGAGAAGTGGGAATATATATATAATTAATTTAAAAATAGTAAATAAATAAAAATATAAAATAAATTATAAACAATTAACATCAATCACTTCCCAAAACTTAGAAATAGGTATAGTCTGTCCAATTATGATTAGGATGGTGGCATAGGGCTTCACATGATTCAAAAAATACACAAATCCGAACCTAATCCAGTGTTGCATCTTGGTATGATTCCAGTGAACTCTATGTCTAGTGTTGATGGCATGAGAAACAAAGCCTGAACGTTCAGAATTCAAAAACCTGATATAATCATGATGTTCTTCAATTCTAACAGTATAGAACAGCAAGTCAGTCCAAAGTAGCAAAGATGACAAGAATAGAGTATTTGATGAACACTAAGTATGGATAAAGGTGATTATTATTATTATTATTTCGGGCAACTCCAGGAGTCCTTACTCTCATCGAGGGAGGCCCTAAACATCATGTCCACACAACTATGCGATTACATTCTCACAGTATCTATCATACCTTGCCTTGAACTCGTTCACCGTCATAGCACCCACAACAGACTCTGGCAGCTTATTCCACTCATTTACCACTCTAAAAGTAAAGAACCCAGCTCTAACACCCCTGCTAACCACACTCTTGCCCAGCTTCCATAGGTGTCCCCTAGTTCTCCCACCACCAGTCCTGATCTCAAAAATATCCTCTGAATTAATCCTATAGAATCCCTTTAGCAATTTGAATGTCTCAATCATATCTCCCCTCCTCTGCCTATCAACTAGTTTCTGCAACCCACAAATCTTCAACCTGTTCTCATATGGTTCATTCCATAGACCTGTTATCATCTTAGTCACTCGCCTCTGGATCCTCTCCACCTCCTCCCCATCAAAAAGGAATCGAGGTGACCAAATCTGGGCACAGTAGTTGAGATGAGGTCTTATCAAGGCTCGGTACAGAGGTACAATAACTTGCTTGTCTCTGCTCGTCTAAGTATTTTTCAACAACCAAGTGAGTTGATGAGCTGATTTAGCTACTTTTGCAATGTGCCCCCTAAACTTCATCTCCCTATCCAAAAACACTCCCAAGTCCCTGGCCTCATCAATCTCCTGGAGTACAGTTCCACCAATGTGGTATACTGCTGCTAATCTTTTCACCCCAAAATGCATAACCTTACATTCTGTCACATTAAATTGACATCCATTCTCCTTAGCCCAGAACTCCAATCTATCTAAGTCATCCTGCAAGACTTTGACATCTTCTGCATTCACTATTGCCCTACCCAACTTTGCATCATCAGCGAACAAATGAATTATTCCACTTAGATCCCTCCCTATATCGTTAATGAACAGATTAAACAGCAGTGGTCCAAGAACAGAACCCTGCGGCACACCACTAGTCACAGGCCGTCTTTTGGACTCTACTCCTGAATAAACTACTCTTTGATATCTCTCCATCAACCAACCACCTATCCATCTCACCAACCCTATATCCATTCCCATATGTTGTAGTTTACGGATTAGTATTCCATGTGGTATCCTGTCAAACGCCTTTGCCAGGTCCAACAGTATCACTGTAAACCCATTTCCCTTATCCAGTTCAGCCGTCACCTTGTTATAAAACTTGAGCAAGTTACTGAAGCATGATCTACCCTTCACAAAGCCATGCTGTCCCCTGTACAGTATCTCATTTTCATCAATCCATTCCTGTATTTTTCCCTTGACTACTTTCTCCAAGACCTTGACAACGACTCCTGATATGCTGATCGGTCGGTAATTTGCAACCGTAGTCTTGGATCCTCCTTTATGCAGTGAAACTATTTTCCCCTCTTTCCACACCTTCGGGACTAAACCAGACCTGAGACTCAGATTAAACATGGTCAAGGGCACTGATAATTCCTTAGCCGCTTCACGCAAGACCCGTGCCAGTATACCATCCAATCCCACAGATGTATTCACATTAAGGTTCTGTAATAGACTAGTGACCTCCACTTCATTCATCACTATTCCTGTATAAACTAATGGTTCCTTCATTTTTTCAATGTCACCACCTGGATGATATGCTTTTGCAAAGTGCGTGCTCAGTAACTCCACTATATCGACTGATTCAGTGACCTCCTTACCATCGTCATTCCTTAAAATCATTTTGCCGTGTACAGTTTTTTTCTTGCTTGCAACATATTGAAAGAACTGTTTGGGATTCTCTTTTGCTTGCAAAGCTAGTTTCCTTTCATAATCCGCTTTTGCTTTTTTTACCACACTCGTTACCTTTCTGGCCTGCACTTTATACCGTTCGTGTGCCTGCAGGTCACCCCTTTCTTTAAATTCCCTCCACAGTTGTGGAGGGAATTTAATGTGATAATGTATCTTTGATAGGTGATAAGAAAGATGACAACTTCCGGGCTGATTAGAAGGTGGTGCACATATTATATCTGTGAAGGGGTCTTCGCTATTTGTTCAGATACTCCCTTAAGGTAGGGTAAGCCTTTTACCATCAGATTGCAGTCTGAAAGAGTGATGACAATTATCAAATATTTTCTGCATCAAGGTCTCACTGAATCTGTTAAGCAACAGAGTAAGTTTTATTTTATTTAGTTCTCCTAATAGAAGAGACTCAGAACAAACTGCGTGTGCTCTGTATACAAGGCTTTTCATATTAATTTTTTGTGAAGGATGATGTGAAGATGTGTGGATATCAGACTGTAATACATCATAACTATGCTGGTAATACTGAATTTTCTGTTTACAGGAAGCTCCTTTACACAGAAGGGAGAACACAGAAGCTCATGACATACTGAGCAAAATATATAGGGGTAATATATTCAGTTTTCTCTTACATGTGCAAGGCTACTATTAAAAAAATATAAAAATATAAAAAAAAATATTATCATCATCTGGACTGCCTTCATCCTTGTGTAAATGGATCACCAGTTTTCTTTCAAATCGATCCCTACATGTAATGGTGGATGGTGTTCTCTCCTCTGACTTTCCCTTCAATGCCAGTGTCTCTCAGGGCTCTGTCATTTCACTCACCCTCTTCCTGATTTATATAAATGATCTGTTCTCATTTACTGCAAATATCCTTTTACAGTCAAACTACATAGTCAAACTACTTGAGGGTTTCAGGTGATACACCTTCGATGTTGAAAAATATTGGTATTCTGATGAAAAAACCAATTTCAGTAATTTCAGTTTATTAAATTAATTGTATAATATGAATTCATAGATTGTATATCAATGTCCTATTAAATAAATAGCCTAATATGATATGTATAAGTCACCATCTATGATTATGTAGTTAAATTTATAATGCATGTATGCAAGTGGCACATCAACGATGTCAAGATTTAAAAAAAAAAGATGTTTGACACACCTGGGTAAAAAGGTTCGCCATCACTGTCCTATTACTTTTCTGTGAAAAAAAGCTTTTTGAACTGTGATCTATGACAACTTTGAATATGCTCACAAAAAAAAAAGAAAAAAAGTAAGATATCATCAATAATCATCAACCTAATGTTTTTCTTCTAAAAGAATTTGGAGAAAATTTTCAAAGGTTTCCACACAGCAATTCCATAATTACTTCTAATAATAAAGATGTTCAATATTTTTACCCATTTAATTAACAAATATTTTGTTGATTAATATCTGGCTCTACAAAAATAAACTACTTTTTTTTTTTGTTACTGGAAAATTTATGTTGCTCAATAAGAACTTTTGATTCCAAGCAAATAATGTATATCATATGTAGCAACTAACAGAAGAAAACATAAAATTTAGAAATTCTGACCAATAATGAAGAAATAACTAATCTATAAGAGAACTCAAAAATTATTTGAATAGTACAAGAGTCATTTTCCATAGTCCATATTTCTTAATCTGTTTCCTAATTTTTCTAAAGTAGATAAGCAAAATATCACTTAAACACTAAATGAAACATCAGTAACAACATTCTAAACATGTACATTTAAACAGGAACACCACTTATAAATTAATGAGTGAAATTCAGCTGTTTATTGATTTGCAATGAAATGTATAGAAATTATTGCAAAATTATCATTTACTAAGTTTTTTCGTATGTACATTTGAAAAAGTTGACTGATTTAAGTATTCAACTTCTTGAAAATGAAGCATTTACAGGAAGATGAACACTTTCAAAGCATTTCCAAAGATTATATTTTGAGCAGAATTACCTGGGGCTGCCTAAAAATTCCCATAAATTAAACAAGATAAATCAAATGTCTGATTCATAATCATATGCGATGTGTTTTTAACATGAACGATATTTTTCTAATGATATGCTTTTTGAAAAATATGTGTAAAGCATTACCTGCACTTATTGCAATTATGAAGTGAATGCCTATATATATATATATATATGTGTGTGTGTGTGTGTGTATATGTGTGTGTGCACAAGTTTCTTATAACAGATATTATAAATACTTTTTATTATATGAAAGACTGGAAACCACTTTGCCGTTTCTGAAAGCAAAAAAAATTATACAAAGAACCAGCAGCCCAAGTAATGCAACATTTTATCACTATTACAGGAAATAAAAACATAGTTTTTCATTAAACTTGAAACTATTATGAATTTATACATATATCACATCTTACAATTACTTATATGCTATTTAATATGAACCATAGTTTACTAATCTCTATCCAAATACAAAATAGTATGCAAGGGAAAATGTAGTGCTGTAAAAGAAAATCCTGTATAACTACTAATTGAAATTAGTTTAAAATACTTTACTAAACCAAGATTTCTATTACACTAGAAATCTCAAACTGATAGCATATTATCTTAATTCAGAATTTGCATGATGCATGGAAGTCAGGTGTGCATGACTGTCACAAGCCAAAATGAAAATGTTAGCAACAGAACTTACATTAGCTTTGTGATGAAATGTAAATACCATGTGAGTTATCTATATACCATTTATAAAATGCATTTATTTATTAAAAATAGCATATGTCAACCAAGTAAACAGAATCCATTTTTGTGTATATGTAATACAGAACGAGAATCTAAAGACTAAACTCTGAACGTTAAATTTAACCACAGAACCTTACCTTTCGAAACATCTATCTACATTGTCAGACATTAAAAGTAGCATGCAAAGTTGTTCCAAAGCAATCAGCTGCATATCTCTCTCATCTCCTTGACCCATGTTTAACCATTCTAAAAGAGTCTCAGGGTCAACTTCCGCCATATTTATTAATGATCACAGAAATCGAAGTTGTAAAATGATCGTCACAACACACACCAGAACATAAAGAGTATTATCATTCGTTATACAGCAGTTTGCTGGCGCAGAAATACTGAGAAAATCACAAATCCCAATAAAAATTACACATCCATAATAGTCAGGAAAGCGACATATTCCAAGCATCAAATTGCTACCTAGTCTGAAAACTGCTTCCCCTTAAAGCGGAAGGTTGTAATAATTTTCACATTTACAACAGAAACAGCTCATATTATAAATTCATGTATAAGTTAAAGACTTTTATCAACGAGATACTACATAAAAACGTGCACATCACGCAAGGCAAATAAAGCTTTTACTTGTTACACTACACTTTATATCACTTAATACGTATCCCATCTTTCAAATTACTTGTTTACACAACTTTCTTCATCTTTATACACAAAACAGGGAAGTATATTTCTACAGCGAACATAAACGGTTATTTTTACAAAATCGGTAATGATTCTCATGATGATTAATAAATAATAATAATAATAAACCACTTTTCTACATCTCTTCCTCAGCTGCATAAGCCCTCTCTTGATACGTAGGCCTAAACTCATTAAACTGCGGGAATCCTATTGAATAAAACATATGATAACGAGAGTATATTAAATGGCATCTCCTTGAGTTCAAGAAAGATCTGTTAAGCGAAATGACGAAGTGGAGTGTCCATTTCCATATTCTGTTGCGAAATATTTTTCCTACATATGAAATAAAGTTCAAAACTTCTATACTAAATCTTAAAGCAAGTATTATTATTCACTCTATTCATGATTTTTTAAAAAGTGAATTAGAATTATCAAAATTTAAATACAAATGCAGCTGTAGGTTTGGATAGAATATAAGCTCGGGTAATACGTGAATGTGCAAAAGAATTGTCAATACTTCTTACTTCGCTGTTTAACTTAAATCTAAGCTCTGGTAAGAAGTGGATGGAAGGTAAAATAGTTCCTACATATGAAATGCATAAAGAAGGCTCTAAGACTGAGATCGAAAATTACAGATCAATCATCATCTGGGGAGTGGTGTTAAAAATATTAGAAAAGTTGGTTAAAAACAGAAGCCAGAAATGGATAGATAAGAATATGCTATTCTATGGGAAAGAACAAAGTTTTGTTAAAGTGTCTTGCCTTTGTAATTTATTAACTTTTATAATAGAGTGATAGCTGAGTTGGACAACGGAAACGGCATCACAGTTATACTCCTGGATTTTACTATAGCTTATGACACGATATCCCATGGAATACTGTTACTCAAATTAGAACAAATGATGATGTGGATAAGAGAATGGCTCATGGAGAGATAACAAAAAGTAGTGTATAGAGCAGTAGGGTCCAGGTGAAGCAGCTGACTAGTGGTGTGCTGCAAGGCTCTGCACGTGGACCATTATTGTTTACTTTGCACATAAATGATATAGGAAATTAGTTCAAGGGTGATATTCAGTTGTTTGCTGATGATGCAAACTTGGGTAGCACAATAATTAATTAAGCTGATACAACGTGATTTAAATTATTTAATGACTTGCAGAATGATTTAAAAGCTCCATAGCTCAGTCAGTATAGACGAAACCCTTTGGTCATAAAGACCTGGGTTCGATTCCCGTCAGTGACGTGAGGAACTTTATCTCGCCTCTTTCGACGAAAGGTAAGTTAGCCGGTCTCATACGGAGGTAGGGAGTTTTCTCGCCCGGAGACTCGGGTTTTTCATTCCCCCCCCCACAGAACAGGCAAACTGACCTCATGAACACACATGGAGTATAGTCAGAAATACTGCCCTAAGAGGATGCAGCAAGGAGTGACGATCCGGGACGCAAGTGAGTCGCATTAATTAGCTGTAAACCTCTTGGTGGGAGGGGGGGAACTCAACCCGTCCTAAGATAGGATGAACCAGTAGATATGATGATTGATGAGAATGATATAAATAAGCTGGCAGTATGGGCAAAACATAATGGATGTCAGTTCAATGTGGAAATTTGGAAAGTTATGCATTTTGGGATTAAAAGATCACAAGAGCTGTGTACCACATTGATGGAACTATGCTCCAAAAGATTGATGAGGCTAGGGACTCAGGGGTGTTGGTGGATGAAGAGTAGAAGTACAGAGAGTACACTGTTAAGGTGCCCAAGATATCTCACAGAATTATTTGGTTATTGAATAATACACTAACATGCAGAGATAAAGAAGTTATTATTCCTCTTTACAAGAAGTTGATATGTCCATATCTGGATTACTGTGCACAGATGTGGTCACCATGAGTCTTGGAGATGAGGAAGTGTTAGAAAAGATTCAGAGGTGAGTGATCAAGTTGATGAGTGATGTAATGAATGTTCTCTACATTGATAGATGTAGGGAACAAACAAAAGTTGATTGATAGGCGAAGGAGATATGATAGACACATTTAACTTACTAAAAGGGTTTATAAGATTGATGCAGGAGAAATATTTCAGCAGTAAAAGAGTGGTGTGCGGTTAGGTTAGATTATCATCCCTGGAAATTATATAAAAGTGTGGTAAACAAAAGTGTGAGGAGTAGATTTTTCCCATGGAGAGTAGTGAATGAATGAAATGCGTTTCCTGACTCAGTTGTCAGTGCTTTGTGTGTCAATGAGTTCAAGAAGAGGTATGATTTATATCGTGTGGATAGTTGGGTCTAATGACTCCATGGAAATGCTCCTATAATGATAATAATAATAATAATAATAAACCGAATTTCTCACAACTGATAACTCAAATAAAATTAAAATAACTAACTGCAAATGTAGCATTCCATATGCCTTCAAAGAGAAAAAGTATTTCTATTTGTATAGCACTTTAACTTTTCTTACATTAACTTTAGATCTCTCACCATCTGATTAACGCTACCTCTCAAATCATACACACCAACCAATGCTATCATCTCATTACACATTCTAACCTTACTTTCTTACTATAAACGCTGTTATTCCTACAGGCAAGCACTCCTTTAACATTCAATTTTGAGCATACAAATAACTGAATCTCCATACTGCAGAATTAAATGTAAATATAGCAGACAACTTAAAGCCAAAAATTATACAAGTATATTAGGGAGATAGGGATTCAGAGACCACTTCATTTGAGGCTATCCAGTATGAGACAGAGGCCAATGGGAGTAGATGTATAATTGGTTGCTGCTTTAATTCAGGACGTATATGGATGTCATCTACTTTCGTCCTTATACTTCCTGAATTATACAGGACAGTACAGCTAGAGCAATTTTTATGGGATTTCAACTATGGGGACAAATTAGAAGCAGGAATGTTCAGAGACAGGAAAGGAATGTTCAAAACATTAGAAGCACACTATTTCTGAAGATTACAAATACAAATTCAGATAAATCAGCTTGTGGCAATACATATAACTGACAATTCCGAGTAGAAAGCAGGTACACATTTTTGAATCGCTCAGAAAGTGGGCGATATGGCGCTAACAGGATAAAAGGCAAACGTTTGCTCTAAGCGAATTGTGTTTCAAGGAAGCTCTTTTCGTGAAAGGATAAAATTACAAACTTGAATGTCTTGTAATATCTCAATGACATCATCTAGTTGATTTTAGGAAGGAAAGAATTATTGAAAAGCTTGAAGAAAGCCGCAGAATTATTGATATTGACAGAGAGTTGGCAATCTCACATAGCGCTGTGTTCAGGCTCTAAGCACCAACCAAATCAATGGAATGTGTTCCAGTCGTTTGCTAAGAGGTCAACCTCGCTCTATTACGGATAACAAAGACAGATTTTTGGTTATAACAGCAAAACAAATATAATGCACCACGGAAAGTCAGCTTGCAATTGCTCCAATCAAGCACAGCAATCCTGATATCTCGACATATTGTGGCAAGACGTCTGCGACAACTTGGCCTGTACTTTATGTCCCTTTATTGACAACTCATCACATGTCTTCACTGATATTATCCATAAAAATTGGACACAGTAACAATGAGCTAATGTACTCTTTACAGATTAGAATCGTTTAGTCTTTCCTTCGATTCTAGAAAAATCTGATCTGGCGTGAAAGTTGTATTGCTTACCTTTGCAAGAATATTTCTGAAAGGTATACATACGGCTGTCCTGGGGTCATGGTTTCGGGAGGCATTATGCTTAATGGACGCACCGAGCTATAAGTGCTGGAAAAAGAGATTATGACAGGTGATCGATATTGGAACGAAGTTATTCGACGTCTCGTTCGATTGTTGTATGGTGCTGTAGGCGAAGAATATATTTTGGTGCATGGGAGCGGAAGCCCACATCTTACTCAAAAGTTGAGATACTTCTGGAGTCCGAGTATATCCTCGGTCAGAACTCTCCCCATATCCCAACCCCATAGAACACGTTTGAGATGCAATAGGGAGACATTGGTACTCAAAATTCCCCTCCAAAAACAAATATGTCTTGCTATGAAGAAGGAGCGGGCCACTTTGCCTCAAGAAGTCCTGAGTTACTTTGTGCTAAGCAAGGACCTACGTTGTGAGAGCTGCATCGCAGTTCGGGGTGGATATATATTTTATACTGAAGTATCTCTCTTCGCATAGTTTTCTGTAAGCACTGCACATAATTCCTTAACTGTCCTAAGGAAATCGGTAACTTTTGCCAAAAACATATTGCAATTTAATGCATACGAAATTTATAATATGTTTTGGTGTAATATAAGGTATTAGTAAGCTGGGAATAAATTTATGTCGAATTTGGTTGTAATCATGAAATTATTTTCATATACAGGTAAAAATGTAGCTCACCTTAGCATTTGGACACCACTGTTTGTGTTGGCAGTGTCTGGGGTGACTGATTAGTATACTCCAACATCTCACTAAGTGTTTTGATAAGAAGGTGTTTATTCGTAATTCAACTACGTTCAATTATGAATAAAAAATTTTCTGCCAGCGTTAGAAATAAATAAATCTTCTAATGCAACTCATCTCCAAAAGGCATAGAGAAACGCTTGACTACTAAGTTCGTGATTACTAATTATTTACAGGCGACGAGAATGTAGTTGACTACTTTTGTCATAAACTAGCAGTGGAATAATATTGTCTGAAATAATTTTTTTACACTTGTGGGATAAATACTCGATTTTCTGGAAGGAAGGAGGAACTTACTTTTTGGCAATAAATAGCTGCGAAATTGGGAATGGCTATAAAATTGCTTAAGAATAGTTAATTTGTTCAAGAGGATGGAAAACTGTAGTGGTGGTATGTCTGATAACAAGCCGAATTTCCGCCCAACAGACTGTAGCTTTGAATACTACCTTGGATTTTTCGAATGTGCTTGCTGCTTAGTATGAACCTCTGTTTGTTGAAGGCCTGAAGTGGCTATAAAACTCGTTCATGACATCAATAAACGAAATGGTGCATACTGGGAACTTAGATCTCTTGATAGATTTTCTACTTATCAGTTTACCCTTGGTAGCAAAATGTACGGTAGCATTGATCTTTTTTTTTTTTTTTTTTTTGCAAGCACTTATTCAAGTCAAAATCCTTTGAAGTAACTTGTGCAATAGCCAAGTGTCGAAGATAAACTTCGCAATTATGACTGAAAATAGCTTAAAGAGTTTAGAGGCTTCTCTAGGAAACAAAGCTGATAAATGCGTCTCAGACGACTGGAAAAACTGTATTATTCAGTTGATTATTTTCGAAAGGATTTCGAATAGCGGATGGGTTATTATTATCATCTTCATCAACCAGTATTGTATTTACCATCTTATCGTTCATTACCGAATGACAATATCAATCATACCTCTTCTCGAGTCTCATTCGGTGACACTTGAAAAGACCTCGGTTCGAACACTTTCTTGCACTGTAAATAATTCAACTGAAGGGAAGATAGGCGAGCTTATAAAGAAGTGACGGCTTCTTTTCCAAGAAACACTTCGCGCACCAAAAAACTGCACATCATTTTTCTTTTCAGAATTGTGTTGCTTGGAAATTGTGCCTTTTTATATGCTCAGTATATACCACCAAACGTAGGTACGATGAGCATATAAAAATGTTGATCTGTATTCTAATATCGACCATAGTAACTGAGATTGGACCTTCAGCCCGAAGGGAAGATGGCAGAAACAAGACCGAGAGGCTATAGAACAGCTCGAGTCATGCTAGGGCAGGCATTAGCAGTTTTAAAATGCCAAAACTGCAAACTAGACTTATCGGAAATGAAAAAGATTTCCATGCGATTTTTTTAGCGTTATTCTTGCCAGATATGCTATATCGGTGCTCAGACTTCTAATCCATCTCAGCTAGCCATTTTTCCGTCTACTCTGCCTCCCCATCGTTAAGGAGTTCATAACTATCAGCAAGCGTATATCTATTTTATTTATTCGTATGGGTTTCCCCACCCGTTCCGCGACCTTTATTAACGAAAGGTTGAGCCCTCCTAGTCAGGGTTTAAGTATGTATTTTATGACTGTAGATCTCTGTATGTCACTGATCGCTTTGCCTGTTCTGAGGGACAAAAAACCTGAGTTTCCCGATAAAAAAAAAACTTTCTACTTCTGTCTGAGACAGGTTAACACACCCGTCGAAAGAAATCAGATAAAAGGTTTCACGTCATGTACAGGAATCGAACCCAGGTCTTTCCAACCAAAGTGCTTCGCCTATACCGTGTGATCTAACCTTGAAAATGTCGTTCTGTCGGTTTTGCAATGGTAATTCGGGATGATGGCATTATTCTTTTGGTTATCTGCCTCAAGAGTGTCTTGGACTGATGAGACAATGAAGTCGTATGCTGGCATTGTGTCAGATAGATATGTTTTTTTACAGACGTTGATCGTAAATTTGCTGCTACCTTTTTTTCAATGATTTCGAATTTCCTAGAAGTTTCGATGAGCGTAATAAGCACTGTTCTAGCCTATCTATGAAATTCGAAGTCATTGAAAAAAGGTAGCAGCAAATTTACGATCAACGTCTGTAAAAAAAACATATCTATCTGACACAATGCCAGCACGCTTTACGACTTCATTGTCTCATCAGTCCAAGAGCCTTTTGAGGCAGATAACTAAAAGAATAATGCCAACATCCCGAATTACCATTGAGAAACCGATAGAACGATATTTTCAAGGTTAGGGAACAATGCAACTTCAAATTTGATCCCAAGAAAATCGTCAGCTGTGTCCTCTCGTAACGACAATTACACAGAGTGAAGAAAGGAACTTCTCACGCTTAATATAAGTGATCTGCAATACCCCGACGAACAACTCTGGGTTCTTATCGGCCATGAAGAAGAAACTCGGAAGGCACTAGGTTTCTATCACGTAAATGAGCCCTGACAGATGTGACCTGCACACATTGGGAAAATGATTATAAGGAAAGGATACTAGTGGGAAAGTGAAATTCGGCGATGAAGCAGAGTGGATGAACCCGAAATCTGATTTGGGAACAGTGTGGAACCCATGAGGTCAATAGCAAACTTTACAAAACCTTCAGATTCATTTCCCAAGTATATGCAGCCTCACTTCTAACCGTAATGATGTCTACTTCCACCTCCATTCGCAAAAACCACACCTACCTTTTGTGACAGAAACTCAACTCTCAAGCTTACTCATCTCTGCTTTCCCAATCAGACACTCTTTAACTCCTTTCATCTCATATGTGTGTGTGCGTGTGCATATGTTCGCTCTTATATACCATTGGCTACAATCACTCTACCTCATTCTACCAAATTCATATGCTGTCTCTACTGCTCCCCTAATACCAACTCTTGACTCTTTAATTACCATTCCCTAAATCCAGCCTACAAAAGTGATCTCCAGGATGTACAAAAGGAGGGGAAAACTACCAGCACATAGGAGAAAAAGTCTGCATTCACTCGTAAATACTTAATATTATAAATTTTTGGTGATCAGAATGGGATATATCAATGAAAATCAGCACATATTAATTTAATGATGTTTGTGTTTAATCGATGTTTAATTAACTGCTAATTAATAATTAATGATCAATTATTAATTAATAATAAAAATAAGCTAAATTAACAATTAATTATTAATTAATACATTACTAAATAACGAAGGTGTCCTTCCATGAAATTTCAGGATTTGTGAAGTGTTCCGTCGTCGGAAAAGTTTGTTATAGAGAATAAGCCAGCCGATTTATTGTTATCTGACTTTTTTTTTTTCTTTTTTTTTTTTTTGGAGACTGAGGGGATTATGACCCTTAATTGGATGTCTCTGTGTGAGTTTTGCTTTCCTGTTAGGTGTTTATCCTCGACTTTTTCCAGGTAGAGAGATACTCTGAAGGGAAGTCAATTTAATTAGAGATTAGAGAAATACATGCGCAGGAAAACTATTCCCGAGGGCAGCAGTGAAAAGGATGAACGAAAAGGACCCGAAATTTTTTCAGAAGGCTAGGGGTTGAACTACAAGAGGGTGTTAGTTACTTTATTCATGCGTTTGGACAGATTTCTTACAGAGTAGGGAAATTATTGATGCTAGTTTAAGTTAAGGGATATTATATCCCATATAGTTTCTTAGCCGAATAAGAAACTCAAATAGTTTCATGCCGAATATAGTAGAAACTATATAAAGTTCGGCGATTCCAAGCGTAAGCAAATACCTGGATACTGCAGCAACTGACCCTAAAGGTAGTGCAAGCTGAGGAGGCAACTCGTGTCGAAGGTGGAGCAAGCTCCAATCACTATTCTTGATATTTACCCATAATGTGAACTTAGCTCCTAGGAGCTGTATTATTGTTCGACATTATGAGAGAAGGTCACTACCCAGACCGGTTTCAACCTTTATTGAGGTCTCATCAGTGAGTAGGCAGACCTAGTTGCAGATATGCAAACGGAATCTACAAGGTTGCTAGTAGATATTGTTAACAGAATCTCTGTAGCAGTGTTAAATCTTCTCGGTATCTTCTCGGTACCCATAATGTGAACTTAGCTCCTAGGAGCTGTATTATTGTTCGACATTATGAGAGAAGGTCACTACCCAGACCGGTTTCAACCTTTATTGAGGTCTCATCAGTGAGTAGGCAGGCCTAGTTGCAGATATGCAAACGGAATCTACAAGGTTGCTAGTAGATATTGTTAACAGAATCTCTGTAGCAGTGTTAAATCTTCTCGGTATCTTCTGTTTGTGCTCAAATTTCCTTTTATCACGCAAATATATTTCTTCCTGTGTAGTTTCTTTTGGGTTTCAAGGGTTACATCTCAAAATGTCATTCCTATTCCAATGCCATTGATCAAGCCAAAAGAGATACTGTATTTTTTGCAGCTTCTGAAACTGGCCTCCTGTCCAACAGAATATCTGATAATTCTTCCCATTTCGCCAACACCGTTAATCTCACGTTACCCAGTTCTATTAATAAGTGCACTATAGGTGCCTAAAATCAAAAAAATAATAATAAATCAACTAACGCCTATGTTGTTCCCGATGCCTAAAATAAAATTAAAAAAACAAAAAAAAAAAACATTATCTAAAGTTTCACTGATGGCAATGTGCGCGTTTCTTTATTTCGAGAAACCTTATAATTCCCAAGCTACATGATCTTCAATAATAAATGTCCTAAAAATGATCTGTGTTATAATTCAGTGAAATTAGGGTGACTTGTTTCACTTAAGAAAGACTATGCTTCATCTTTTCACTTTCGAAAACAGATCCACTGAAGATCTAATATCACTTTTCAGACTGACTTACACCTCTAGTCTGTACTAGCACAAACATTTCCATACCTCAACTCCTCTCCTCGACATCCAAAAAATTAGATATCCTTTTCCATTAAGACCTTATTTCTCAATTTTTCAATCCTAACACTGCTCAAATCTCAAATTGGAGCTGATCTGCCGAAATGGTTGACATCATTCCTTTTCGTTTCCTTACAATCAACGTCTACTTTTGAGCTCGAGAATAGATTTTCAACACAGTTCTCCACAAAAAATACATTTCAGTGTCAAAAAAATAATAAAATAAAATAAAATCAGTAGCTTCTTTCTTTCTTCTTTACCTCTTGTTCACACATGGCACTGATATCCTGTAGGTCTCGTAACCTCTTATGTGTAGGATGGATTTTAAAAAATAAAAAAAAATTCGTATCTTTCAAATACTTTTCAATACATGTTTATTGTTTTAACCTTATATAAATGAGTAATAACTTTTTAAATGTACAAGGTGTCTTATTCCATATTAGAACAGGCGATACCGTTTAAGTTAATTTTAAATCCAATTAATAATAATAATATTTTTTTTGACAAAGTTTATTATCCTCTTCATTTATATAAAACATTTACAAATATACAATTGAAGTATTACTATTACATTTTTGTTCACTACAAATATTCAGTATTTAATGTTAAGTGAATATTTTATTTATGTACATAAATAATAATAACTAATTTTTTTGTAACCAATATAATTTTTTTTAAGATAAATACAGTATACATTTTTTTCCCCAGCATTTTGTCATTTACATTTTTATTTTCATTTGCAGTTCAAGTAATTCTCAAATTATATTCATAGTTTCTTTTTTGGTATCAGCAGGGAATGCTGAATGGATTCATTTCACTTTTTCACAATTTTTTTATTCATAATAACACTGTATTTTACGTTTTTTTCACATACATATTTACAATGATTAATATAATATGCTAAGAGTGATCTCTTTCATTTTGACAATATTGGTTATGGATTATATTTGCATAAATATATATACTAGTTTTTTTTTTTTTAATTTTATCTATTACATTTCTATTTCAAAATTAACATCATCATCATCATCAGCAGCAGCATCTAATATCCTGTACACCCCTTGAGGATACATGTTAGGAATTTGATGATGATGTTGCTGCTGATGATGATGTTAATTTTGAAATAGAAATGTAATAGATAAAATGTAAAAAAAAAAACTAGTATATATATTTATACAAATTTAATCCACATGAAAGTACTACATGAAAAATTTACATCATTACTAACTTCCTATCTACAATTTTCTTCCAAATCAGTCTATTACTTGTCAAGACTTCAATATTATCATTATCAGATTTTATATTTCTATCATCTAAGGAACATTGTACCATATCAATCCACCTATATCTTGGTCTTCCTCTGGGTCGTTTTCCTGCTAACCTGGCAGAGAACACTTCTTCTTCTGCAGTTTCTCCCACTTAAGTGGGGTCACTATTGATGATGAGTCTCCTCCACATCCTCCTGTCTTGGGCTGTCACCACATCCAAGTTCTTCATCCTCAAGTCCTCTTCTACTAGCTTCCTCCAACTCTTCTTTGGCCGCCCACGCTTCCGCCTTCCTTGCACATCCATCTGCATGACCCTTCTTCTCACATATTCGTCCTCCCTCCTCATCACATGACCAAACCATCTCAACCTTGCCTCCTGTATCTCGCTCCTAAGTTCGTAACTTTCACTGTTCCCCTCAAATAGTCATTTCTCAGACGATCCTTTCTGGTCACACCGCACATCCACCTAAGCATTCTCATCTCTGCTACTTCCATCCTACTGATGTTATTTTTCCTCAGGGCCACAGTTTCTATAGCATACGTCATAGCTGGCCTCACTACTGTCCAATAGATTTTGCCTTTCATATTGATCGGCACTCTCTCATCACATAACACTCCAGCCATCTCCCTCCAGTTCCTCCAACCTGCTTGTATCCTGCATCCCACTTCCTTCTCAGCTACTCCATCTTCTTCCACTGTTGAACCTAAGTATCTAAGGTCCCTCACCTTCCTGATGACATTTGCTTCCAGCTCCAGATCTGTCTCCTGGCCACCGCCCACTGTGCAACACATATACACTGTCTTACTTCTGCTCAGTCTCATACCTCTCTCTTCCATTACTTTTCTCCATCTTTCCAGTTTAGTTCCTGCTTCTTCTCCTGAATCTACACACAGCAAGATGTCATCTGCATACAGCATTGTCCAAGGAGCATCTTCTCTCACCTCCTCTGTCACCACCTCCATCACAATGTTAAATAGAAACAGACTTAATGCTGACCCTTGATGCAAGCCAACTGTTACTTGAAAACTTTCTATCTGTCCCAGACAGGTCCGAACTATTGTCTTCACATTTCTGTACATCTCCTTCACCAACCTGACATATTTCTCCAGAACCTTCTTCTCCCTCAGATACCTCCAGACCTTTTGCCTTGGCACTCTATTGTATGCTTTCTCCAGATCAATAAACGCCAGATGTAACTCCCGTTGTTTCTCTCGAACGTTTTCCATCATCTGTCGTAACCCAAAGATAGCATCTGTTGTTGATCTACCAGGCATGAAACCAAATTGTTCCTTTGCAGTCTTCACCTCCTTCCTCAATCTTCCATCAAGAACTCTTTCTAAGATCTTCATTGTGTGGGACATAAACTTTATTCCTCTGTAATTTTTACAGTTTTGTGCATCCCCTTTACCCTTGTAGATTGGGACAAGAGTACTCTCCCTCCATTCCTCGGGTATATTTTCCTGTTGGCAAACTTTCATGAACAGGTCCCACAGCAGGTCAATTCCCTCTTCCCCCAGTGCCTTCCATGCCTCCACTGGAATCCTGTTGGGGCCTGCCGATTTTCCATTCCTCATTCTCTTCATGACTTCCATCACTCTACTGATGTTCTGCACGATCCCCTCAGAAGGCTGCCCATCTTCTCTGTGAGTCCTTGCATTTTCCTCCTTCAAAAGTCCCTCAAAGTATATTCTCCATCTGTGTCTTATATTCACATCGCTCCATAATACTCTTCCTTCAGCGTATTTGATCTGCCTCACATGTAAGATGTCCTTTGCTGCTTTATTTCTACATGTCGCTGGTTGGTAAATTTTTCTCTGTCCTTCCTTTGTTTCTAATTGATCATACAAATCTTGATATGCCATGGCCTTCACCTGTGCCACAATTCTCTTGGCTTCTTGCTTTCTCTCTCTGTACACCTCTCTGTCCACTCTTGACTCATCCCACTTCTGCTTTGCCTTACTCTTAGCTGTCACTGCCACTTGTACATTATTATTCCACCACCAACAATCCTTCTGCTCTCTAATCTTTCTAGATGTCTCACAAAGCACCTCGATTGCACAGCTGAGGATTACTTTTGAATTATGTTTCCTCCAATCTTGTACACTTAACAGTCCATCCGAAAACCTCTCTAACACCCTCTCCCTAAAACGATTTCTCACACTCTCTTCTTTTAAGCAAAACCACTTAATTGTCTTAATCCCATGGCTTCCAGAGGTTCTTATCTTCGATCTTATTTTAAAGTCTGCACACATCAGTCGGTGTTGCTGTGCCACTTGATCTTTTGGAATTACTTTACAATTTGTCACAACCTTAAGATGTTTTCTTCTAGTCAAAATGTAGTCAATTTGTTAACTGTTGTTACCACTCCTAAATGTTATCAAATGTTCTTCCCTCTTGTAGAAAAACGAGTTCACATTTGCCAGATCAAACGCTACTGCAAAGTCCATAACTCTCTCTCCTTCCTGGTTCATCATTCCCGCTCCATCGCCACCATGCACCCTTTCACAGTCTCTATTCTGTCTCCCTATGTGTCCGTTCAGGTCTCCTCCAACAATCACCATCTCGTTTTCTTCCAATTCCCTCATTTCTTCATCTAACACGTTCCAGAACTCATCTTTCTCCTCTGCTGTACATCCAACTTGCGGGGCATATACACATAATACGACCACCAGCACTTCTCCAAGACCCAATTTCATTCGCATGATCCTGTCGTTCCTTCTATCCACTTGCAGTATTTCGCCCATCATTCTGCCAAACACCACAATTCTTACACCATTTCTTCCCTCGTTATTCGCTCCAGAGTAGAACAATTTATATCCATCTCCCTGTTCCTTTGCCTTTCCCCCCTTCCACCTTGTCTCCTGCACGGCAGAGAACACTTATTTTGCTAATCTTTCCTCGCACATTCTGTTTAAGTGATTAGAGATTAGCTCTCTAACGCATTCCTGGATGCCGACATTGTCAAGTTCTTCCCTAATATCCTCGTTTTTAATATGATATTGCCATTGATGCCATCTGTTCACGCCTCTAATCTTTCTCAGGACTCTCATATCTGCAGATCCATAAGTTAAAACTGGTTTGAACACTGTGGTGTATACAGCTAATTTAGTGTTCAGACCAATTTCTCTCTTATTCCATATGAATTTATTCAATTGACTTCCTACCATACCAGCTTTGTTGATTCTGTTGTCTATTTCCATATTTAATTTACCATCTTCACAAAAAATCGTGCCTAAGTAGCTGAAATGTTTTATTTGTCCCACAGGTTCCCCGTTCACAACAAAGTTGACATTTTCAACAATTCTACCTATTTTCATTGTCTTCATCTTTTTAATGCTCACCTTCGTACTATATCTATTACAACAGTTATTCATTTAGTCAGGGAATCTTGCAAACTTGTAGTGGATTTATTTAGAAGTATAACATCGTCCGCATAAAGCAAAGAGCTGACATTAACATCTTCAATTCTGATATCATGTTTAATATCACTTCCCTATAGATAATGAATAACAGAGAGGATAATGTACATCCTTGTCTCACACCAGATTTAACATTAAGCCATCTTCCTATACTTCCTTCAATTCTAACTGCTGACTTACAACTCAAATAAAGACTAAGTATTGCTTGATATAATGCCCCATCGACACCATATAACTGTAGCGTATTGAATAGTTTCTCTCTTGGCACCTTGTCATATGCCTTTTCCAGATCTACAAAACTTAAATACAAATCTTTGTTATATTCCCATGCTTTCTCAACTATTTATTGTAAAGTGAAGATCTAATCATGACAGCCTCTATTTGGCCTGAATCCAGCTTGTTCTTAACCAAGCTTTTCTTCCACAATTCTTCTCAACCGTTTTCAAGTATACTTGCATAGATTTTGCCAGGAACACTCAGTAGGGAAATACCTCTGTAATTCTCATATTCAGTTTTATTTTCCTTTTTATATATGGGTACTATGAGAGCTCTACTCCAATCATCGGGAATTTACGAAGGGGTGCTTAAGGATCAAAGCTGTAAAACTGAGAGGAGATCTCCACATAGCCTTTAAAGGAATGCGGAGAACCGACCAGGGCTTCTGACCTAATGTCCAATCCTCACCTTCTCGTGGTGCACCCTGTTGGGTATCTACCTGGATACTGAACGAACGAGGATGGGCTCCCAATTTGGGATTTAGCCGACCTAATAATAATAATAATTTTTTTTCCATTTTTGATTACATTACATACATTTGTTACGGCAGTTATTACAGTCATTTGATTACATATGATACAACATTATTTACATTTGCTTACACATAATGCTTACATTACGTACATTTGTTTACATATAATACATACATTACATACATTGGTTTTCATGTGATATGTTCTTTACATGCATTTGGTTACATATGATACATACTTTTTTTTCTTTTTTTCTCTTGGATGAGATGTAATTTCTCAACATTCCTCGAAGCTTATTTGTAAGCTTTTCTGATGACACCAGTTGGCTATTATTTATTGGTTTGTTTGTTGTGTTAGGAAGCTATGATATCTATGATTGTGTGCGCGCGCGCGCGCGCGCGCGCACGCACGCACACACACACACACACACACACACACACACACACACACACACACACACACACACACACACACACACACACACACACACACACACACACACACACACACACACACACACACACACACACACACACACACACACACACACACACACACACACACACACACACACGACTTGGAATGTATTGATGCGTCGCTGAACTGGAAGCTTGAACAAATATATTGTGTTTCGTTAAGTTTGTATGGTATTTTGGGTGCGTGTTTCTTGTTCATAGTATGTCCTTAGAACTCTTTTCAGGCTATTGTAGTTTGTAAGGTTTCTGTATTCTAAAGGTAATTTGTTTATTATGTCTGTGTTGTAGAAGTTTCGTGTGGCCTTTCCGTAGTGATTACTGTATTTATACGTGATATAATTAGTTGTCTGAAGTCTTGTTATATGGTATGTGTTTCTGACTGTCCTGTAGTTGGCAACGAAATAATGTTTTACCAAAGCTTCATAGTGACATAAATGCTTTGCTGTCAGTATTTTTTGTTCTGACATTGCATTGTATATAAAGTCGTTATTGTCTCTTTGTTCCCAAAACCAGTTTTTTTTTTTTTTTTCATTTTGTACTGTAACAAGATTAATCTATTTATTTGTAGGGTGCACAGAAAGCATACGTTGTCATAGCATATCTCAGTAAATTTTGGCATAGTGCTTTGTATATTAGTGTTTTTAGGCGTGTGGGAACTGTCTTTTAACCTGCAGAGTTTGCCAGTTATTGTTCGGAGTTTCTTGTGTAGATGATTTATGTGGCTATTCCAGTTCATATCTGCATCGAAGTAAATTCCAAGGTATCGTATTGTATTAATCTGAGTGATTGTAGTGGTTTTCTGTGTGTTTTTTATGTTGGAGAGTGGATGTTGGATGATTATATATTTGTTATCAACTGGTCGAGTCAGTGTATTTCTGAATATCATTAATTTTGCCTTATCTGAGTTTAGGTATACGGAGGTTTTCGTGAGCCCCTCTGTGATCAGATTTATGTCATGATGCATATTTGTTTGGGCTATGCTTGCGTTATTATGGATGGATATTATAGCTGTATCGTCTCGTATTATAGTAGCTTACCTTTGAGGAGTAGCTGATTAATATCGTGCGTGTAAATGTGTATAGAGTTGGGGAGAGTACAGCTCCCTGTGGCACTGCAGAGGTTACTGGTAGCTCTCTACTTCGTTTGACCCGATACTTGTGATATGCTTTCTATTTTGGAGGTAGTTTGTAAACCACTTGTGCAGAGGCCCATCTATTCCAACATGCCTCAGCTTTAATAACAAGGTTTGATGTGTGAGTGTATCAAATGCTTTAGTTAGATCAATAAAGACTACCATAGCAATTTTGTTTTTGTCTAAGGCGGTATTAATTACATCTGTAAAGTCTTCCAAGAGATCTCTTGATGTTGTTCTCTTATTTTTCTGAAAACCATATTGTGTTTTGGGGATAATATGAAAGGTGTCTGTATATGCTGTGAGTTTCTTCAGTACGATCCGCTCCATAATTTGATTGATAATTGGTAATGTTGCTATGGATCTGTAATTGCTGATTAAATTTCTTTTTCCATGTTTGTATATTGGTATGATTATGGCGGTCTTTAGCATACTTGGTATCTGTCCTGTTTTAAATATTTTATTTATTTATTTTAGTAGGAGAGAACCTAAGCAAGTTGCATGTTGCTTGATATCCTTAGGTCTTATACCATCAATTCCTGGACCTTTGTTTGGTTTGATTTGAAGTATCGCAGAGAGAAGTTCTGCTTCTTTTATGGTTGGAAACCATAATGTCTGTGTTGATTGTGGTCCAAGCAGAGGATCACGTTTTGTGATCGCGGGAATATTTCTGTGTAGTTCTTGTATGGAGTCTTCAAAGTATTGATTAAAATCGTTTGCTAGTTGTTGGATAGGCTTTTGCGTCTTTCATGAAGCTGTGTTTTATGGTTTCAGAGGCGGTGGTGTTGGGAGCACAATCTAGCATCTCGTTGATCAGATGCCAGGTTTGTTTCATGTTGTTTTGTGCAGAGGTTAATTTGTCTCTGTAGTAGTTTCTTTTTGCATTTCTTATTTGTGTTGTAAGACGATTCCTTGTTATCTTATATTTGATTTTTAAGGCTCTGTTATTTGGATATCGCTTTTATTCTTTCCATAGAGCGTCCTTTCTGTGTATTTCTAGGATTAAGTTTTGTGTTATCCAAGGATTTCGGGTTGTTTTTGAGCGAATTCTGATTTTCTTTGCAGTTTTCTTATATATTTCCTCCAGTGTGAGTTTAATGTTGTTGTATAAGATATCTGCTGAATCTAATGCCAGGTGTTCCCAGTTGGTATTTCTTGGTTGAATACTTTTTCGTCTATTATTGTTTTGTGTTGCTTTTCTTCTGTGGGGCGTTGCATGGATATTGTCTTAGTGTGCAGGTTTAGAGCCGTGAAGTAATGATCTGCTAATTTGCATTTTATGACTGATGCAGTGTAACTGTTTGGTGGTGCTCGGACGTTTATATGATCTAGGCAGGAAGCAGCGATAGTATTTCGGAATATTTCTTCTCTAGTACATGATGTTATTGTTGGTATTAGATTATAAATGGATAATAATAATAATAATGATAATATTAATATTAATATTAATAATAATAAATCAGATAACGGCTTCTATTCTCTTATAGATAAGGATTAGGTAAGGTCATTGTAACCCTCTTATGTAGCTTTTGTTATTCATCTAACTTATGGAGACAGGAGGAAATTCAATCTCTACTGGTAGCCAATCAGAGATAGCAGGCCCAAGATTATCATTAATTATAAATGGCATACGATGAAGGAACGACTGTCAGCTGTTGCCGTCTGTTGGTCCCTGATCTGAACAATATGTAATGGTCTGAGAATAGTGTGGGATCTATGGTCGATTTTAATGAGTTTTTACTACACTAAATACCCTAGTTTCCTGGTGAAAACACACCCTTGCCCGTGACAGAGATCGTCTAACTCGGGAACCGGTCGAAGAAATGGTTAGACAAAGTCCTGCTGGTCAGCAACTAGAATCGAACTTGGGTCAGACTTTGGGCGGCATGGCACAAAAATATAAACATCATTGCATTAAGCTACACAGGCCTTTTAATTGATAATAATTTTTTTTCTTCACTCAATCAAACTTTACTTATCCTTCTCAATCAAAATTTTTCTAACATATAGCGTATATTCTCAATGGGGTGTACATTCGGACTTTGTAGTGGCCATGGAAGATGGGAAGTCACTGTCAGACAAGTGTTCCTCTTGTCTCGCTCAGCTACTTTTGAACAGTTCTTACGCGATGAACAGTAGCATTGTCGTCCGTGAAATAACTGTCACTTCTTAGATTAAAAAAAAAACCAACACTGCAGAATGGACTTGATTGGCAACAATGTTCAGATATACCTTGGAAGACATCCTGCCTTTCAGCAATATCAGGAGTCCTGTTCTGTACCAACTAAACATGTCCCATACCAAGACATAATCTCCAGAACCCCTTGTGTTGTTTTTACAAGACAAGCTGGATTCATTGCTTCATGGGGCTCCAGCCAAAGTCTGTTTCTACCGATGGTATAGAACAAGGTGTTTCTTGACTTGCTTGACCACATGACTTTTTTTTCAGTCTTCTAGTATTCAGTCGCGATGTTCTTGACACCATCGTAGACGAACGTTCCAGTTCTTCACAGAAATCAGTGGTTTCTGTATTGGCATGCCAATACGGATCCTCTTCAATTCTCTGCATAGTTCGGTGAGATATGGATTAGGAATAGACTTCATTAAATCCTTCAGTCAAATGTTGCGTGCGGGAAGTTCTTATCCGTACAAGTCTTCTCGGGCGTCAGCGAACTCGTTCCTACCCGACTGTCTTAGAACTACAGTTAAGCCTCTTTGACAAGCAATGAGAAATAAGAGAGAGGGATTGAATGACAGGGATACTCCGATATTGGGAAGGCTACTTTAGTGAGAGAAGAAAAGCAATTATTATGGAAGTTCTGCAAGGAATTTTGTTGAGATATCAACTGAGGCTACATATCATGATCATCGAGGCTTCAGAGTTACCTGAGTATGCATTGACCAGGAGTTGGTTAATTATAAAGCATGTTCAGTAATACCACAAGCATTGCCTTTAATTAGCATGATTAAATGAAATAACATCAAAACTTATTGCCTAAGTAAGATCAAGCTAAGAAAACAAAATATTCTTACATGAAGAGAATGTAATGAGACCATTTTATCCTAGTAGAACAGATAGGTTAGAAATGTGGGAGAGCGTTTACTAATGACAGCAGAAAATGATATCAATTAGGGTAGATATCAAGAATGGTTGTAGTACAACTAATAGAACTACTTAGGTTCGAGGCTTTTTTTAATCTGAGTCATTATTTACTAAGTCAAAATATATGGTTACATGCTGATGACAGAAACCTGTGAACTGCATAGAGAGAGAGAGAATAATAATATGGATAGAAACAGTACCATCATTATGTATGATTTCAACTCAGCTATCTGATAACTCCTAATAGGGAGGAGTAGGCGAGGCCTTTTATACCCTATCTAACTTTTGGAGACTGAGTGGCAGTTCAATCTCCATCGGTAGCCAATCAGAGATAGCTGGCCCATGTCTATCACTAATTATAGCAACCACCGATCTGATTATATATATTGGAGAGTAGAGAAAGCATGTACGACGAAGTAAAGACAATTTATAGTTAATGAAGAATAATTACCTTAAGCAGCAATGAAAATAAGAGTTTGCTGGTGCAAGAATATTTGATCTAGAAATGGCAGCTAAAGTATCTGTATGCCCATCAGATAACTTGTCTCTATTTGGTGAGAATGATCATTCAGCCATGTTGGGAATATAAAATCATGTGATAACTTCGAATAAAAAGGTATATATAAGAAACTGTACGGTAGGTCAGCTTGAAGCAGTAGTTTTTGCATCAGGATTTAGATAAAGCTGACATCTTAAGCGATAACACTAGTTAGGATACATCTGAGCTGTAGTGCACCTAGAGGGGGATAAGGGGGCCCTGTCCCAAGGGACTGGGTCCCCTTGTTCCTCCTCTGGGTGGGTCAAAGAAAAAGGAAAAAACACTAGAAAACTTTCCAAAAATTAATATTTTCCTAATTAAAATTCTTTTTTTTAATTTATGTTGTGTCGTATCTTCTATTTCTATACTACTTATGCATTAGCGATCATTGCAGATGCCAATTATAGGTCGTATGCGATGCATAGTGTGTATTCTTCAATACTCTCTTCAACTCGTTCCCCCCCCCCCCACACACACACAACATTAAAACCTGAGTGCGCTACTGCATCCCAGGCTGACCCATTAGTTATCGGGGAGTTAAGATAGAGCATTACTGCATGTAAGGATATGCATTTTGGACTGTGGATATTGCAGGCAGAATATTATATGACTGATCATTAGCTAAAACCTGTAAGTGAAGCTAGAGTTCTGAAAGTGATAGTAGTCAGAAAATAAAAATTTAGACACTAAATTAGTAAGTTGGATAAGTCATCGTATTTGTTGACTATAATTTTGATGATACACTTTCTTGTAGAAATGAAGTTATGTTTCCACTCTACAAGGCATTTTATTACACATGTTGACTATTGTGCATATATAGTATCCTCGGCTTATTCCTGATGAGAAGACCATTCAGAAGATTCAGCAAAGGAAAACCAAGATAATATCTGTCCTGTGCATATGGCAACAGATTCATGGAATGTCTTCAGTGGTTGTGAATTTGAGGAATTTTAAAAACATTTGAAGAAAACATAATAAATATATATCAATATGTACTTCTTTGCAAGGATATAATTTTAGAAGAAATCCAAGTACTGAAGAATCAGAAGAACCTAAAACAATGAATTGTTGTAACAGCAAAAACCATCACGCACTTTGAGAGTGAAATAAGTCGTTTTGCAAAAATATTCCTGAAATATTCCAAGATATTATTGAAACTCAAAAAGGAAATAATAGAAAAGCTGATGTGGGATAATGCAATAGAGAATAACAAAAATGCCAGTTAGTGTTTTCAGCTAAGTTAAGCTAACACCTTTTTATTCACGTATAAGGAGTAGGCGAGGCCGTTTTAGCCCTATATAACTTTTGGAGATTGAGTGAAAAGTTCAATCTCTGCTGGTAGCCAATCAGATATAGCTAGCACAAGGCTATTACTAATTATGCGGCACGCAGTGAAGAGACGGCTAACAAGTGCCGCCATCTCTTGTTACCTAATCTTAACACAATAGTTTTAATGTTTGAAAATAGTGTCAGTTCTATGGTCGATTTTCCTGAGTTCATGGGACGAAAAACCCGAGTTTCCGGGAGAAAGAACTCAATTGCCCGTGCCTGAGATTGACAACTCGGGAACCTGACGAAAAAAAGCTTAGAAGTTCCTCTAGTCGGCGACTAGAATCTAACTCGCGGTTTAGCGCTGAGGAGTGTAAACACTATTTCCACTGAGCTACACATTTTCATAAATAAAATAAATCTACTAATGCCTTTTATTCCACTATAGCATAGGGCCTATATTATAGGGGAATAAAATGCATTAGGGTCTATAGGGAGTAGGCGAGATCGTAATAAACCTATCTAACTTTTGGAGACTGAGAGGCAGTTCAGTCTCTATCGATAACCAATCAGAGACATCGGACCCAAGACTATCACTAATTATACATGGGATCCAGTGAAGACAAGTATCACCCTTGGTTCCTGATCCTAATACAATATTTACTCTCTGAAATCGTGTGGATTCTAGAGGCGGTTTTCTTGAGTTTACGGAGCAAAATTCCGGAATTTCTGGGAGAAAAAATATGCTTTCGCAAGCCAGTGATCAACTAACCCGGGAACCGCTCGAAAAAAGGCTTAGAAAAAGTTCCCCTAATCAGTGACTACAACTGAACTTAGGACAACATTATTCGGTGGTCTAATGCTGTACACGCCCAAGCCATTCTGCTGAGCTACACGAGATCGTTGACATTTTTATTATGTTCTGTTGTATGAAAGATGTTGAAATAAAATAGAACATAAATCAGATTATAGAAAACGTTATCTTAACAATAGAAATAGTTCAAAAGGAAACAAAGAAAGTGAAGAAGTGCACTCCACCTCTTCACTTCATTACAAGAACTTTATGTTAAATACCTGGCCAACTCTCACGCATATTAGTGTATAGATGTTTAACTGCCCTTAGATGAGAGGTAATGTTCAAAGCTAGGAATGAGACCATCGTTCTAATTAAGGCAGTGAAGTTACTTGAAAAAGTTCCAATTTTAGGTTCTAGAGCAGCATGGTAGAGGTATTTTCTGGAGGTTGTGATGGTGTGCATCATAGCAAAACTCTGTATTGGGTGGGCGATAAACTAAGTATATTCAAGTTGAAGACGGAAGTGAGACCAAAAAATTCTATGGTACCCCTGCATTGGTTGTAAAGTCAGAGGATAAGGAACCATCTAACATCACATGCTGTATGCATCCATTCAGAAATCAAGTGACAAGCCACATAATGAGACCATGCTTAATAGACATTTGTTCCAGACTCAGTCAAATGCCTTGGAGATATCAATAGCAATTGAGTTTACCTGAAGCAACAACAAGGTTAGACAAAAGTTGCCGCCAGTTGTTTGTCAAAAGATCAAGTACCATGATTTTTGGCTGGACATGATGCGTGCTTCATACTTTTAATTCTTTCGATATCTGTTTGGATGTATTCAGTTTTCTTTCTTTTTTGTCAGACATTTTGAGAGGACAGCAAGAAAAAAACAGTTTTGGGCCGAAAGCTAGTTACACTATGTCCATTTTCTTCTCTGGTATGGTGTGAGCATACATTTTGGAGAGCCAAGATTTACGGAATTAAGAGTAGAATGGAGAACAAACATTTGCATTTCCACAAGGATTACTTCAATGATACATTCAGTTATTGGATTCGAAGAGTGAAAACAGTAACATAACCAAGAAAGTGAGTCATAGAAATAATATCATTCTACTCGGCATTTCGTACAGTGATCTAAAACTCGTGGATGAGAATGGCTGTGTGAATATTCTCCCCATTGGAGAAGAGATCACCACCAGATTGTGGTTTAAAGTACTTATATTAAAAACATTATTTCATGTACTTAAACGAGTAGATGATAATAGGAAAGAGATCTCGGATACTTGGAGAATGGTTAGTGTTATGTAGTATTCAGGTAGGCATGAGAACACTGTAATAGCAAGTGTCTCAGCATCACTATCTCTTTGATGTGTGAAGTTTGAGAATGAACACCAGTTGATTGTGTAAATCTCCAAGGAAGGTAACTTCACTGTTGGGAAAGTTGGACTGAAAATCAACATTTAAAGGAAGGAAGTCCACAAGTCCAAAATAACTAGTGACATTAGATTATTATTATTATTATTATTATTAAGAGAGACCACAAGGGAGTCAAGGACTCATCGAGTGAGGCCACATAATACACGCACCAGCTATCATACTTATTCTTGAATTCATTCACACTGCTTGCACTCACAACATCCAATGGTAATCCATTCCAATCATGCACCACTACATGAGATAAAAATCTAGCCTTCATCCCCTTATTAGTAGCATCCATTATCAGCTTCCAAGAATGCCTTCTTGTCCTAAATGGGAGAGAGAGATTTTATCGATTACTCTTTGTCAGGGTATGGTACAAGAAACTTATGCATAAACGCAGATTTTATATGAAAGGAGTCAAAGATCGTGTAAATGAGAAAGGTGAGATGAGTAGAACTTTGAAGAAGCTGAGATATGAGTTTATCATTTATGTCAGATAATGAAAGGAATTTTTTCTGATTAGAGATGGAGATGTATTTCCATCTATAATCAGGGCTCGGGATGGGGTCTGCATCCATACAGCCACAATCTCCCAGATAGCAAAAGGATGGATGGGGAAAGAGACGAATAACCTAACTTCAGTAATCGTGATATACATCAAGGAAGAAATAGTTGAAAATGCCAAATTAAATTTTTGGATATCATATAAACATATGAATACCTCAAAATAACCATATAGTAACACTCGTGAAATGCAAACTAGAAGACAATTTTTCTCGCCATTGTGAATCTGCTTACGTTAAAAGAATCATGCAATGCTCTGCATCTCTAAAGAAGTATCAAAAATAATACATGTATAAATAGTAAACCAAGAAATAACTGACCGGAAACAAATGTTATTACCGGATTTGGAAGATAATTTTACTCACCCACTGAACTGGAAGATATATATTAAGGAACAAACAAAATCAGAATACATACATAAATAAGCCAATATCCTTGAAAATCACAAAACCTAAACTTAGATACACAATGAAGACACACTATGGAGAGTTAAATACGTGCCCTAATAATGCAGATGTGAAAACTTGATACAGACAAGCAAGAAACTGTTGTAAAGCGCATACAAAAAAGTTGGAAGTTTATTTTTCACTTGGTTAGAATATAATAAATTTAGTTTAATCCTTTATCCAGGTGTGAGCAAACAAAGTTTGCGCCTGAAAGTATCTTCAGGACTGGGGTAAGGTAGTGCAACACCAGAACGACTTATACGCATACAAAAAAATAAAAAATAAAAATAATATATCATAGAAAAAATTAACGCCTGTCCAGAATGATGTAAAACAGTCATACATAAAACCCGAAAACATAGTTTTTCAACCAGCTATCAAATAACTTCAGTAATCGTGATATACATCAAGGAAGAAATAGTTGAAAATGCCAACTTATCATATAAACATATGAATACCTCAAAATAACCATATAGTAACACTCGTGAAATGCAAACTAGAAGATAATTTTTCTCGCCATTGTGAATTATTACAAGAGAAATTTAAAAAATTTATTCAAAGCTAAAAATTAAAAATGGCTTCAACGAGTACTTGACTTTATCCAAAACTATAGAAAAAAATATCTGTCTTCATAAAGTTCGGTCCTCCCCATGGAGCACAAGTAATTAATCCATATAAATATCCAAGAATCGATGGTATCAGTCTGAAAGATATTCCAGTAAGCAGCTATCCATTGTCGAATCATACTAAAATTAACAAATAAAATAGCTGAATTTGGAGATATACCAAACATTTTATACAGTATGCCACACTAATCATTCTATTGGCAAGCACAGAAAATGAAAGACAATCAACAACTACACACCTATGGCCAGGGCCGGCCTTCTCTATAAAGGGAACCGAGTGAAAGAAACCTTTTGGAACCCTAAAATATTTTTCAAAGCTAAAAATTAAAGGATTAGAAATAAATGTATTGTAAAACCTCTTACCTTCAAATGATTTTGGCACAGGAAAAAAAAAAACATTCGAAATATAATACGTTTCCGCAAATGTGTACCGTCTGTGCCCACTTGATCGTGCACCCGGGTGCATTCCACCGACTGCACTCCCCGAGATGGCCGGCCATGCGTATGGCTATATCAGAGGGGGTTCCCAACCTTTTTGTTTCCTAGAGCACACATTCAAAAATACCGATAGGGCGACGGGCACCATCTATTTTTTTCAAGCAAATTTTTTGAATTCATTTGTTAAATGAATATATACAAAGTTTACATTATAATCAAATGCTTTATTACTTAAATGTTTACATTATATAAAAATTTAAATACATATATGTAAGTTAGTGTGATCTTTGGCATTGCATTTCATTGGCCAGTGCTTCATAATAGGAGAATATGATGATATTCCAGTTCTTAAACTGGAATGAACAACTTCGAATGTGATGCACGTCTACTTTACATTGTATGCGTTTTTTTTTTTCGAAGCTTAAACTGATTAAAAATTATTTACGAACAGCAATGACCCAAGAACGATTGGTTGGTATAGCAACTATATCGATAGAGGCAGACATAACTTATAATTTAAATTTAGAACTTATAAACAGTTTTATTTTGTGATATCCCCATAGAGCAAACATTTAATTAATATTATTATGTAATCGTTTTGCATTAATGTTTCTCTTGTAATAAAAAAAAAATAGCAATTGGAAATTTTCTTGTATTTTTGTCTTATAATCCATCAAGGGCAATATTTAATCGTTAGCCTCATGGCGCGATCTAATCTGGCGATGGCCCTGGAGATATGGGTGGGAGTGTATTGGATCTGGTCATAGGATCAGAAGAGCTATCCATGGCAGGGAAGGCAAAATCAGATTATGAGAAGAATCTAGCCAAACAGGTGAAAGGAAATCCCAAAGACTTCTTTCATATGCAGCAAGTAAAGAGGAAGAATGACTATGTGAGTGATGATGGTCAAGAGGAGACAGAAGCAGATAAAATAGTTGAGTTACTGAGTGACCACTTTGCAAGGGTATATCATACTAGTGAGATTACTGCTTTAATATATGATGACAGACACTGATGTTGGAACAGAGGTGGATGAATTGGAGGTTCTTAGGATATTGCAGAATCTCAATGTAAATACAGCTGTGGGGATTAGATAGGATATCAGCTCAGGTTTTGCAAGAATGTGCAAGGGAACTGGAAATGCCTTTGACTTAGCTCTTTAATTTAAGTCTCAGCTCTGGTAGAGTTCCATGGGAATGGAAAGAAAGAATGATTCCCTCGCATAAGAGAGGTTCTAAGACTGCAGTAGTAAATTGTAGACCAATCAGTACCTCAGTGGTGGTAAAAGTACTAGAAAAATTGGTCAAAAAGAGAATTCAAGAATGGGTAGATAAAAATATGATACTGTATGAGGGTCAACATAGCTTTATGAAGGGTCGATCATGCCTTAGTAATTTACTAGCTTTTAATAAGTAACAGCTGAGTTAGATAAAGAAAATAGCTATACATAGATTTTTCTAGATTTCAAAAGACATTTGACAGAATACTGCAGGGAACTCTGTTAGGCAAATTAGAACAAATGGGGATGGATATGACATTGGTTAACTGAATAAGAGGGTGGCTGTTAGACAGATATCAAAATGTGGTATATGGAGAGGCAGAATATAGGTGAAAAACAAGTGACTAGTGGTGTACTGCAAGGTTCAGTGCTGGGACCATCACTGTTTAATTCATACATGAATGATATAGGAAATATTCAGTTGTTTTCTGATGATGCAAAATTAGGTAATAGTTCATCAAGGCTATGTGGAGAGCTCGCAGGACGATTTAAATAAGGGCTGTCAGCATGGGCAAAAGATAATGGGTATTAGTTTAATGTGGAGAAATGTAAAGTTATGCATTTTGGGATAAATAGATTACAAACCATGTATTATATTGATGGCACTGTACTCTAGGACACAGATGAAGCTAGAGATTTAGTGGTAGACAGAGAGTTAAAGTTTAGAGGACATATTGCTAAGGTAGCCCATAAGATTACTTGGCTATTGAAGAACACATTAACATGTAGAGATAAGGAAATTATTCCTCTTTATAAGGCCTTGATATGCCCACATCTGAATTACTGTGCTCAAGTCTGGTCCACTGGGATTTCTTGGGGATGAGGAAGTGGTGGAGAGGATTCAGAGGCCAGTGACCAAGATAGTGAGTGGCCTGTGAATGTTCCCTATGAGGATAGATTGTGAGGGTGTGCGGTTTGCAGAAGTTGGTTGATAGAAGAAAAAGAGGGAATATGATAGAAACATTTAAGTTGCTTAAAGGGTTTTTATAGGATTGATTCAGGGGAAATGTTTCAGCACTTGGCTAGAGGGACCAGAACAAGGGGTCATCCCTGGAAGTTGAATAAAGGTGTGGTTAGTGTTAGGGGTCTGAGAACTAGATTTTTTGCTTGGAGAGTTGTGAATGGGTGGAATGAGTTGCCAGAGTCATCTGCAAGTGCTTTGTCTGTTAATAGGTTCAAGGAGAGGTATGATAGATTGTGTGGATAGATTTCATCTCCTGCTATGAGTTTTCGGACTTCATAGAAGTGCCCATATAATAATAATAATAATAATAATAATAATAATAATAATACATTATGAGAAAGGCACTTAATGGACACGATAGTATTTTCTCAGTTAGTTACAAAAAGATAAATAATATTAGGTATGCTGACGATACTGTTCTTATTGCCAGCAACAAAGGAAAACTGGAGTCCCTCATTAAAACAGTTGCATGGGAAAGGCTCAAATATGGTTTAAGAATTGTGATAAAACAAAACACATGGCCATAGATGAAAATGACAATGTAGCCCACAACATTGACTTTGAGAAGATGGATAAATTCATTTACCTTGGAGTTCTAATAAGCATAAGAGTAGATGTCAACCAGAAATTAAAAGAAGAATTACCATGATGAGGTCAACAATGGTGCAATTGCAAATGACAGAAAATATGGAAAATAGACACATTTCTATCACCACTAAATCAAGACTGGTAAAGAGCTTGGTGTTTTCAATTTTCTTTTATGTGCTTAATCTTGAACACTCAGCAAGAACAATATGGACACAATAAACAGCTTTGAGATGTAGTACTGGATAAGGAAGTTGAGAATTTGCTGGATAGACAAAAGGTCTAATGAAAGCATAATAAGTCAACTAAAAATCAAGAAGTTGCTATGTGACATTGTAAATGAAAGAATTTGCAAATATTTCAGCTATATTTCAAGACGTGAAAATGACAACCTGGGAAAACTTATCATCCAGGGCAAAGTGGAAGGACAAAGAAAAAGAGTATGCCCAAGACCATGATGGTTGGACCAGATTAAAGAGATCATCGGACTTCCTCTGGAGTTGGCCATTGCTGCAACAAAAGACAGAAAGAAATGGAGAGACATGGTTGCTAGTATCACAAGTCCTCAGACATAAGGAGCAAGAAGAAGATTCCTGAAGATGTCTCTGTGACTGAGACGAAATATTGAAATGATTAAAGCTGTTGTTTAATTATTCTTTATGCTGTAACTATTCGCCTGCCAAGTTGGCCGAGTGGTTAGCATATCTGCTCTCCAGCCAAAGGATTGCAGGTTCGAATCCCGCTGTGGGCATGGATGTTTGTGATTGTCTATGAAAACACTAGTGGTGGTGATGGACAGTAGATGAAGAAAGTAGTAGTAGTTGGTGAATTGAGGTGGAGACGGAGAGTTGTAGATAATTAGAAGAAAAAAAAAAGGAGAGTTGTAGAGTATGTACGCTCCCTCGATGAGTCTTTGGACTCCCTGGAGGTGTTGAGTAATAATAAACCAAAATAAAGTAAGAAACCAAAATTACACTTCACTGTGATGTACACAATATTTTGTGCCGTTCTGGTTGCCCAAGTGCTTAGCGTATCTGCTCTCCAGCCAAAAGGTTGCCGGTTTGAATCCGGCCGTGGACATGGATGTTTGTGATTGTCTGTGGAAATACTAGTGGTGGTTGCAGGCAGTAGATGGTGTTGGTGTACTTGCAGTTATCTGTAGTTGGTGGATTGAGTAGCGGAGACAGAGAGAGATGTAGAGTAGGTGTCCTCCCTCTACGAGTCATAGGACTCGCTGGACGTATCACGTAATAATAATAATAATATTCCATTAAAGTGCAACGAGAATGAACCATCACCACCAAAAAAAAAGTTTCCAACAGAAAAAATCCTGCTTCTTCTGAATGAATCAGCTCCCTTTCCTTTGAAAAAGTTCATACAAAAATTTTCCTTACAAGAAACAAACTTATATATTTTCAGCTGAAGGCCAAAATGTATGTTCATTCTTCCTACTTTGCTATAGAGGTGCTATTTGGAAAGAAAAATCCTATTTGCCCATCAATGGTCAATTATCTCTTTAATCACAATTATTATTATTATTATTATTATTACAGACAGCTCCAAGGAGTCCTTAGACTCATCAAGGAAGGCCCTAACATCATGTCAAGAACAACTATTTGACATTCACACAGTATCTATCATACCTTGCCGTTAACTCATTCACAGTCATGTCACCCATAACAGACTCTGACAGCTTATTCCACTCATTCACCACTATCCAAGTAAAAAAATAGCTCCAACACCCTTGCTAACCACACTCTTGTCCAGCTTCCATGTATGGCTCCTAGTCCTCCCACCACCAGTCCTATTCTCAAAAATATCTTATGAATTAATCTTATAGAAACCCTTCAGTAATTTGAATGTCTCAATATTATCACCCCTTTTCCGCCTATCAACCAATTCCTGCAACCCACAAATCTTCAACCTGTTCTCATAAGGTTCATTCCATAGGCCTGCTACCATCTTGGTCACTAGTCTCTGGATCCTCACCACCTCCTCCCCATCAAGAAGAAACCCTGGCTCACATATCTGGGCACAGTAGTCTAGATGGGATCTTATCAAAGATCGATACAGAGGAACAATAACTTGTTTATCTCTGCTTGTTAAAGTATTTTTCAGCAACCAAGTGATTTGATGAGCTGATTTAGCCACTTTTGCGATGTGCCCCCTAAACTTCAACTCCTTAAACACCAACACTCCGAAATCCCAGGCCTCGTCAATCTCCTGGAGTACGGTTCCACCAATGTGATATACTGCTGCTAATCTTTTCACCCCAAAATGCATAACCTTACACTTTGCCACATTAAATTGACATCCATTCTCCTTAGCCCAGTCCTCCAAACTATCCAAATCATCTTGCAAACTTTTGACATCCTGTGCACTCACTATTGCTCTACCCAACTTTGCATCATCAGCAAACAAATGAACACTTCCTCTCAGATCCTTTCCTATATCATTAATGAACAAATTGAAAAGTAGTTGTTCAAGAACAGAACCCTGCGGCACAATACTAGTCACAGACCTATTTATTATTCAGAATTATTTTCCCGTCTTTTGGACTCTACTCCTGAATAAACCACTCTCTGATATCTCTCCATCCACCACCCTCCTATCCATCTCATTAACCCTATATCCATCCCCATATGCTGCAGTTTGCTGATTAGAATTCCATGTGGTATCCTGTCAAAGGCCTTAGCAAGGTCCAGTAGAATCACTGTAAACCCATTACCCTTATTCAGTTCAGCCGTCACTGTGTTATAAAACGTGAGCAAGTTACTGAGGCATGATCTACCCTTCACAAAACTATGTTGTCCCCCATACAGTATTCCATTTTCATCTATCCAATCCTGTATTTTTTTCTTGGCTATTTTCTCCAGGACCTTGACAACGATTCCTAATATGGTGATCAGTCAGTAATTTACAACGGCAGTCTTGGAACATCCTTTATGCAGTGGAATTATTTTCCCCTCTTTTCTCCCACCTCGGGACTAACCCAGACCCTACACTCAAATTAAACAAAATGGTCAAGGGCACTTGACAATGCTTTAGCCGCTTCATGTATGACACGAGCTGGTATACCATCCAATCCCATAGATGTACTGAAATCGAGGTTTTGTAATAGACTATTCACCTCCACTTCATTCACCACAATTCCTGTATAAGCTATTCGTTCATTTATTCCTGCAATGTCATCACCTGGATGATATACTCTTGCAAAGTGGTCACTCAGTAATTCAACTATATCAACTGATTCGGTTACCTCCCTAACATCAGCATTCTTTAAAATCATTCTGCCATATACATTTTTTCTCTTGCTTGCAACATATCGAAAAAACTGTTTGGGATAAAGTGCAGGCCAGAAGGGATAACACTCATTACCCTTCTGGCCTGCACTTTATACTTCTTTTTTTGCAGCTAAAGCTTAATGGTGTTATTCATCCATTTAACCCCTACTTGATTTATTGTTCGGACTCTAGGTATACAGTCAGCCATTGCCTCATGCAAACACTCCTTAACCTCCTCCCATGCACTATCAACATCCAGCCCTTGCAGTTTTACATGCCATGGCACTGAACTAATCAAACTCCTAAGCTTGTCATACTTACCAGCCCGATAATTCCATACGTACCCTGTCTTAATTGTAAACTCCTCACCTTTAGCCACCTCCCAAGTCAAGACCCTATGATCACTTTCACCAATTGGTGGCAACGTGGTCATATTCGTTACAGCCAAATTCTCAGATGCAATTACTAGGTCAAGCACTCTTTGACCCCTAGTATTTACAATTATATACTGTCGCACATAGTTATCCCTTAATAACCACATAAAATCCAATTCCTTCCTCCCATGTGTCCTCTCCTCCTTCCAATCAAAGCATAGTTGAAATCTCCCATAATAATTACCCTCATTTCTTCTATTTACGTATGCATACTATCTCAACCATCTGTTCCATCACCTGGTCTATAGTAGTACCCAACTGTATATTTTGTTCTGCTATCCTCAATCTCACACTAAATTACCTCAAATGTGCTCTTTTCTTTATCCTGGAATTCCACTTCTATTCTCCTTGGCTGTAGCTCATCAGCTATCATCAGTAACATCTCCCCCCCCCATTTTATTTTTCCTGTCACTCCTGAACACACCATACCCCTCACATTCAATCCCACTAGCTATATCATCTGAAATGACCCACTAGCTATATCATCTATCACAATGAAAAATGCAAAGAGACAGTTCCTGTTGTAGATGACTGAAATCTTAATATATTTCACCCAAAGAATGATTTTGACAAAGAGAAGTTGCTACTGCTGTCAAAAAATTTCAGTTTCCTTGAACCAGAGGGAAATTCACTTTCCTTGAATCGGATGGTAAATAAGAATGGCAAGCAGAACACTCAAAACATTCTCAAAAAGTATTTCTAACAGTTCTATATGTTTCAGTGGCAACACACACACACACACACACACACATACATAAATATCATGGAATGAGGAATTGGATGGAAAGTAAGAGTTCACTGATGCTTTTGGCCTTAGTCAACAGCTATTCAGTAGAAGCAATGTCTGAATTTATTCCAAGACCAGGTGAAATGGATGAACTGAAGAGGTTAGGCATGTAATTTGAAAGAAAGATCATGGAGCTACCCTATGATGAGTGATAGTAATCAGATGCATGAGGAATACAAGAGCAGGCAAGGAAGACGACTCCATGCTAAGGATAGCAAAAGTGCAGCATGAGCAGAGCTTAGCTAATGGAGGGAGGGAAAACAATCCCAGAGAATTGTTTTGATATGGGGCCATAGAAAAAATTATTATGTAAAAAAAGATACTGGCTGGTGAACATAGTAGAATGATAACCACTGCAGAGGATAAAGTTTTGATATTAAATAAGCAATTCACAAAGGTATTTCATTCTCATTAATGTGGCATCATTCAGTGCACTGGGTAGGAAAGCAGGAATGATGGTGAATGGGCAGGAATTATATGAGGATATGAATCAATTTTGATGTTAATAAGGTGCTCTAGAGCTTGAAGATATATCAGATCAAGTGGGAAATGATGTGGAAGAGCAAGAGAGAATGAAGAGGTGGTTATAAATGAGGAAGTAAGTGGCATGAGTATGGAAAGTGAAAGAATGGGTGTGCAAGATGAACAGGGAAACAGGTAGGCTCAGGGTGGACAGGGATACACAGCATGAGAAAGGTTGATGCTCCAAGAGGATGTGAGAGCATGTGTAGACAGGAAAGGAATGGAATGACCTGGGATCAAGAGGAAACAGTTAGAATTGAAAAGGGTTCTAAAATGAATAAGCAGAAATGGCCCCCAGTTGAGCATGGAGAGAGATCACACCAAATGAGTGTTATCAGTGGAACTAGCTGTAGATTCAGGAATGAGCTGTTATGTTTATATACAAATGCTAGAAGTGTAAGAAACAAGGCAGATGAAATGGTTGCACTAATTGAGTCTGTTCACCCAAAAATTGTTGAAATAAGCGAGACATGGAATAGACACGACATCCTGACAGGAATAGAGATGGAAGGATATGATATGTTTCGTGAGGATAGAAGGGAGGGGATAAAAATGGAGGGGGGAGTGTTATTGATGAGAGAAAGAGTTATGTCCATACAAAGTAAAGATACAAGAGGGAAATAATGCCAGTGGTTTTGAGGTAGTATGGTGTGAGATAGAGGTGAATGGAATGAAATACTTGGTTGGATGTTGTTATAGACCAGGAAATGTGGATGTAATGACTATGAAATGTATAATCAAATTAGCCAAGCAAATAAGAAAAGGGTGATCATTATGGGCAATTTTAATTATGGCAATATAGACTGGAATGATGAGATAGTAACTGGAAGTAAGCAAAATGAGTTTCTTGAGTTTTTGAGGTATAACTACCTCAGACAGTATGTAACAGAGGGCAAGGATTAAGGGTTAAGGGTCCACAAGGATTAAGGGTCTTGAATTTGGTCATCTCATCAGAGGATGTAATTATAAATGAAGTGTCAAATGACCCACCAATTGGTGAGAGTGACCATAAGGTGATTACCTGGGTAGTTGCCAGCAATGTGAGGACCTCTGTAAGAAAAGGATATATGTGGAACTACAAGGGGGGGAGGGTGATTATGAAGAGCTTAGGAGACAGCTTGGAGGTATAGCATGGAATGAGGAGTTAGCTGGAAAAGAGATCAATGTAGTTTGAGGGATTTTCAAAAACTATCAGTAGATGCAATGTCTAAACGTATTCCAAAGGTGAGAAGGTTAAATAATGTAAGTATGAAATGGATTAATAAAGATATTAAGCATGCGATACAGAGAAAAAGGACACTATGGAGGCAGCATAAGAGAAGTGGAAATAACCAATTCCATGAGGACTACAAAGACCAGGCAAGGCAGGTGACCTGGTTGGCGAGGGTAGCTAAAGAGAGCGGTATGAACAGCAGCTAGCTAATGAAGCCAAAAAGAATCCTAAGGAGTTCTTTTTGATATGTAGCCAGCAAAAGAAAGAATGATTATGGAAAGATGACACTGATTGGAGAAAATGGTATAAAGACAGCTGTTGCAGAGGGTGTGATGGAGATACTTAATGATCAGTTCATAAAGGTCTTTCAATCTTGTGAATGTGACTTCGTGGAGAGATTGAGAGCAGCTGATGTTGGGGAAGAGAGAGAGACTGACTGTAAGTGAGCAAGAGGTGTGTGTGGGAAGTTGAGCAAACTAGATGTAAATAAGGCTGTGGGACTTAACAATATATCACCAAGAATTCTGAAGGAATGTGCCAGGGAGTTGATGCTCACCTTGATATATTTGTTTAATACAAGTCTTACACTCAATCAAATTCCTAAGGAGTGGAAGGAGAGCAAGATTGTGCCACTTCATAAAGGACGTGATAGAATTCAAACATCAAACTATAGGCCTATCTGTATGTCAGGTGTTGTAGTTAAGTTGTTGGAGAAGCTTGTGAGAACTAGGATCCAGAATTAGGTTGACAATAATGGTATTATCTTTGATGGAAAGCATGGATTTGCTAAAGTGAGGTCATGTTTTAATCTACTTACTTATTACAATAAGGTGACTGCTTACATGGACAGAGGAGAAGGATACACAGTAAAATACTTAAATTTTGCAAAGGCTTTTGATAGATTCCAGCATGATAAGTAGATAGTCAAACTGGAGTGGATGGGGTTGGATATTAGAATGGTGCATTGGATTGGAGACTGGCTATCTGATAGGTATCAACAAGTTGTGAATGGGGGGTGATATCCAGGAAAAGGAAAGTTACCAGTGGTGTGCCTCATGGGTCTGTTTTAGGGCCATTGCTGTTTAACTTGTATATTAATGATATTAGTAGAGATTTGGATGGAGATATTCAATTGTTTGTAGATGATGCAAAGTTGGGACTAACTATAAAGAGTAGAGAGGATGTTGTGACTTTACAAGAAGACTTGAATAATAGCCACTGATAGTAGTTTTTCAAAATTTGGAAAAAAAAATGGGATGCAGAATTTATGCTTGGTGAGGATATATTGTTGGAGGTGAAGGAAATAAGAGATCTGGGGGTGATAGTGGATAAGGATCTGAAATTTAGGGGACACATATCCGAAATTGTGAAGACAACACAAAGGCTTCTGGGAATGATGAGGAGGACACTGACTTGTAGAAGTAGGGAGATTCTTGTTCCATTGTATAAGGTTTTGATTAGGCCACACATGGACTATTGTGCCCAGATTTGGTCACCTGGTTTTCAGAAAAATGAAGAGATGTTGGAGAGGATCCAGAGGCGACTGACTAAGGCAGTTTCTGACTTCTGGAATGTCGAGTATGAGGAAAGATTGAGAAGATGCAACTTGCAGAGTCTGGTGGAGAGGAGGAGGAGGAGGAGAGGAGGTATGATAGACCTACAAGTTAATAAGGGGTTGTTATAGGATCAATGCTGGAGAGGTTCAACAGAAAATAGTGGGAGATCAGGGGAGAACAGAGGTCATCCCTGGAAGCTGTATAAAGAGGGTGTGAGTAGGGGAGTGAGAGACAGGATTTTTTCATGCAGAATTGTGAATGATTGGAATGCCTTGCTTGAGAGTGTGGTGTCTGCAGAGAACTTGAGTGTGTTTAAAGCATGGTATGATGAGCTGTGTATTTGATAAAAGGACCTCCTAGATGAGTTTTTGACTCCATAGGACTTGGGTAATAATAATAGTAATAATAATAATAATATTTTGAGCGAATGCTAAGCTTTGACATAATTGTTATCAAGTCTTACAATGGGCCAAGTTCCAAAGGAGTGGAAAGAGGAGAAAATTGTTTTGCTTCTACATAAGGCAGGTGATAAGACTAAAGCTTCGAATTATAGGTGTCTCTCAGAAGTTGTAACTAGAGTGTTGGGGATAAAGACTAAAATTTAGAACTGGGTTGATAATAGCAGCAATCTATTTATAATATTATTATTATTATTATTATTATTATTCAGGCCTCCATGGAGTCAAAAGACTCATTGTGGGAGGTCTTTCCTAAGAACATAAAGTCTGTCAAGATTCATCGAGGGGAGGTCTCCCTTAAGAAACACAAAGTCTATCATACCACTCTTTAAACTCATAGACCGTTCTCGCTCTCACCACTCCATCAGGCAATGCATTCTATGGTTCAACCACCCTCCACGCAAAGAAACCACCCCTCACTCTCTTGCTCCCAGTTTCCTTTCGTAACTTCCAGGGATGGCCTCTTGTAATCACTCCTTCCCTCTGTTCAACCAAGCGAAAGAACTCCCCAGTGTCAACTCTGTAACCACCTCTCAACAGTTTAAGAGTCTCAATCATATCACCTCTCCTTCTTTTGTCCACCAAACTCTGCAGTCCACATTCCCTCAGCCGATCCTCATAACTATCCTTGTACAGTCCTGAAACCATCTTTGTCATCCGTCTTTGTATCCTTTCCACAGTTAATTTATCCCCTTCAAATCCTGGGGACCAAATCTGAGAACAATAGTCCATGTGTGGTCTGATCAGAGACTTATACAACGGAATGATAACCCTCTTATCTCTGCAGGTCAGTGTCATTCTCATAATTGCAGCAATCCTCTGTGTTACCTTCCCCACCTTTGCAATATGTCCCCTAAACTTCAGGTTTCTATCAATCATCAACCACCAGATCTCTTGTCTCCCCTACTTCCTCCAGTATAACTCCTCCCATAGACTATGAAGCATCCCATCGATGTTTCCCAAACCTCGAGACCTTACATTTTGCTGCATTAAACTGATAACCCCATTCATTTTGCCATCTATCTAGCTTATTCAAATCCTCTTGCAGGGCTATCACATCTGCACTATTACTAATAATCCTTCCCAGCTTCGCATCATCCACAAACAACTGAATATCCCCTTGCAATCCACTGGCAATATCATTGATATAAAGATAGAACAATATAGGTCCTAGTTCTGAGCCTTGTGGGACCCCACTTGCAACCCTCTGCCTCCTTGAAACTGCTAAACCATACACAACTCTCTGATACCTATCAGACAGCCAATCCTGAATCCAGTTGACCAATCTGACATCCAGACCCATGTGCTGGAACTTAAATATCAGCTTATCATGTGGTACCCTGTCAAATGCCTTCACTAAGTCTAAAAAAATGGCAGTATATGCCTTTCCCTCATCTAATGTTCTTGTAACTTTATTATAAAAGGCTAGCATATTGCTAAAACAAGAGCGCCCTTTCACAAATCCATGTTGACTCTCACAGATAATATTACCCTCATCCGCCCAATGCTGTATATGGTCCCTCACTACTTTCTCCAAGAGCTTAACAACTACTGATGACACACAAACTGGTCAATAATTAGACACTTCCAATCTGCTACCGCCCTTATGCAATGGCACTATCTTACTTTCCTTCCATTCCCTGGGCACCTTTGCTGAAGCCAGACTTTAATTGAAAAGCCACGTTAAAGGAACCATCAGTTCCTTAGCACATTCTCTCAAAACTCGTGGTGAAATACCATCTAGTCCCAAAGCTTTACTGACATCTAGAGTACTCAGTATCTGAAACACACTTTCCTGCTGTACCTCTAAACCTCGAACCAGCCCTATCCCTTTAGCATTAAAACTGACATCTCTAGGATGAAATACTCCAATAAAGTGTTCATTGAACAACACTATGTCCTCTGCATCAGTCACTCTATTCCCATTTTTATCCCACAATCATTTCTCCTCCTACTGGCCACATAGCTAAAAAATTCCCTAGGATTTTCTTTGCATCTTAGTGACAATTTCCTCTCATATTCCAGTTTTGCCTTCCTTACCACACTAGTCACTCTTCTGGCCTGTGTCTTATATTCTTCATGCATCTTCTCTTCACCTGTCTCCTTATATCTCTTCCATAGCCTCTTTTTCGCATGCAATTCCTGTTTAATATTGTTTGTCATCCACTTTACTCCAAATTGTGTCCTCTTCTTCACTTGTGGTATACAACTTACCATTGCTGCTAACAAATATTCTTTCACAATTTCCCATGCACTAATGATATCCCGGCCTTCCAATTCCTCCCTCCATGAAACTTCCTGAAGTTGATGTCTAAGACTATTATAATCACCTGCTTTATAATTCCACATAAGTTCCCATCTCTTTGATACTCCTGCATGTCTATTCATTTTCCAAGTCAAAACCATATGGTCACTCTCTCCAACTGGTGGGAGAGATGTCAACTCAGTTATTATCAACTCTTCTGATGCTATAACCAAATCCGAAACTCTTGAACCTCTTGTTCCCTCTGTTACATTTTGCCTAAGACATTTGTCCCTGAAGAATTCTAGAAATTCCATTCCCCTATTGCTACATGCATCTTCCTCTCTCCAATTTATACTACTGTAGTTAAAATCCCCCATAACAATCATTCTTCTTGCACTTGCCAGACTTAGCTGTCTAACCATCTCCTGGTCCCCAGCCTCTGTGCTCCTGGGTCTGTAGCAACACCCCACTAAATATCCTGTCTTGCCTACCTCTACCTCATACCATATGCTCTCAAAATCATTTGTCTCACTTCCTTCTAAAGCCTCCACTCTTAGAGGACATAGGTCATCACTTATCATAAGCAGTACCCCCACCACCACGCTTTCCCCTCCCATCCTGATGAAAAATGCTATACCCAGCAACTTCTATTCCTGTTATTATATCCCCTTCTGTCAACCATGTCTCAGTGATCCCAATAATTTTTGGCCAGGCTGATGCTATCTGCACCACCAATTCCTTTCCCTTATTCTGGATACTCCTGGTATTAGTATAAAGAGGGGAGGTCCCTCTCTATACCACAATAACACAATAAAGATTATAACACAAGTTGATAACTAGACCACATAAAGTTAACTAGATCAGTGCATTAAATAGGTAATGATTAAGATATGCTGCAAGTTGAGTATGAGAAGTGGGAATTTTGAGGTATCATTGTTTAACTTGTGTGCTAATGATATTGCAACAGGTTTAAGTGGAGATATGCAACTGTTTGCAGATGGCATAAAACTGGGGAGAACTATAGGAGTACTGCAGAAGTTGTGACTTCACAAGAGGATATGAATAGACTGCGTGAGTGGGCAAGTTAAGTAGAGCTGCCAGTTGAATGTTGCAAAATAAGATTTTGAAATTTGGTAGGCAAAGATGGAAAAAGAGTATACACAGTATGCCTGTTAAGTAATGAGACAATAATTATTATATCAAAACAAAGAACTACATTTAAAATTGTCAATTACACAGATTCAAAATAATCTCCCTCCAACTCCACACAACATTTACATCTGTCGTACAGGTGTTCAAAGGCCAGTGGAAGTCCTGAATGGGAACCTCCTTCAGTCTTTGGGTCACACTGCGTTGTCACTTAAGTGCTCCCCTTTCAAGGTACACTTCATCTTTGGGAAGAGGAAAAAGTCTGCTAGACCGAAATCTGACAAATGGGGAGGGGGGGGGGGGTTCATCGCACAGATCGACTTCAAAGTCAGAAACTGCTTCGCAGGCTGTGTACAGTGCATAACATGCATTGTACAGAAATCAATTGTTGTTGTCGAACAGTTCTTCCCTGGCACATTGCATGTGGGCATTCAGATGCTGCATTACTCCTAATTAATATAATACTGACTGTTTACTGTGGTGCTCTAGGAACAAATTCGTGGTGGATAATTCCAGCAGCGTTGAAAAAAAACAATGACCATTGTCTTGACATGTGATTTTTGCAACCTAACTTTCTTCTGCTGGGGAGAAGACATTCCATGCTATTCCATGCTCTGGTGTTTCATTTCCAGATCAAATTGAAAACACCAACTTTCGCCACTGGTGACAATTCTTTCCAATACATCATGATCTTGATCAACTGTATGGATGAAATTTTTACAACATGCAACCCGGTGCTTTCTCTGTTCATGTGTCAATGTGTGCAGCACAAACCTTGAACAAATCTTCCTCTTGTGCAAATCTATTACTAAGATTAATCTGGCAGCTTCCATACCAATACCCAGCTGTACAGTGAGTAGCCCAGTAGTTATTTTCCTGTCATGGGCAACAATTTCACATTTTCATTTGTCTGTACAGAAACTGGCTATCCTCCACAGCGTCGTTTATCCACCACGGACTCTCTCCCCTGTTTAAATGTTGAAAACAAGCGAAACACCTGTACACAGCTCAGACAGTCATCTCCAAAAATCTTTTTTATGTATTCGTACACTTCTGTAGCAGTTTTTCATAATTTACAGTAAAATTTTATCACAGCTCGTTGCTCCATGACGCAACTTCTGACATGCTCCACTCACACATTCTTACTTCAACAGATGCCATAAAAAAAACTGCTGCATCACCCAACTTGAAAGTTGCACCTGCAATTACAGCACACTCTAGCAGTCAAAATAAGTATGGCTATTACTTTCCTGTAAAAAATCAATCTCATTACTTAACGGGAACAATGTGTATAGCTGGTAGATGATTTCTGAAGGAGGTAGAGGAAAAGAGAGATCTGGGAGTAGTGATCGATAGGAATCTTAAGTTTAGGAGTTGCATTTCTAAAACTATTATGGCATCACAACAGAATATGGCAACGATGAAGAGAACCATTCCACTATATACATCCTCATCAAGCCACATATGGATTACTGTGCATTCATAATGGTCACCTGGTTATTCAAGTAGGATGAAAATATACTGCAGAAGGTTGATTGATTAAGGCAATGTCAGATTTCTGAAATACTGAGTATGAAGACAGCCTTTTGCAGAGCTTCATGAATAGAATGTGGAAGAGATTTTTCATAGAATGGAGGGAGTCAGGGGGAAAAAAAAAAAAAAATGCTATCACCAGAAGTTATACGAAAAGGAATAAGATGGCAAGTGAGGACTATTTTTTATTTATTTATTTTATTTTATTATTTTATTTTTTTGCACGGAGAGTGGTTCACAAATGAAATGCAATATTTGAGAGTGTGGAAACGGTAAACGAGTTTAAAGTAGAATTCAATGAGTGTTTTGACTGCATAGGAGGTTTATTATTATTATTATCACCCCAAGATCCCATGGAGTCAAAGACTCATCTAGGAGCTCCTTTTGTCATACACATGCAACTCATCATACCACGGCTTAAAAGCACTCAAATTCTCTGCAGACACCACTCAGGTAAGGCATTCCAATCATTCACAACTCTGCATGCAAAAAACCTGCTTCTCACACCCTTCTCAGGGATGACCTCTGGTTCTCCCCTGATCTCCCACCATTTTCTGTAAAACCACTTCAACATTGATCCTATAACAACCCCTTACTAACTTGGGGGATAGAACCCACTTCCTTCTAATGGATAGAAGGAAGTGGGTTCTATCCCCCACTTCCTTCTATCCATTAGACTGTAAATTGCATCTTCTCAACCTTTTCTCATATTCGACATTCCAGAGATCGGAAACCCTTAGTCAGTTACCTCTGGAACCTTTCCAACATTTCTTCGTCTTACTGAAAACCAAGTGATTAAATATGTGTACAGTAGTCCACGTGTGGTGTAATCAGGACCTTATACAATGGAACAAGAATCTACTTCTTTTTACAAGTCAGTATCTTTTGCATCATTCCCAGAAAACATCGTGTTGTCCTCACAATTTTGTAAAGTGTCCCCTAAATTTCAGAACCTTATTCACTATCACCACAAGATATCTTATTTCTTCCACCTCCAACAATATATCCTTACCAAGCATAAATTCTACATCCTATCTTTATTTCCTGAACAGAAGTCGCTGGGTACAGCATTTTTCACCAGGATAGGAAGGAAAAGCATGGTGGTGGAGTACTGCTTATGATAGGCGACGACCTATGTCCTCTAAGAGTGGACGCTTTGGAAAGCAGTGACACTAATGACATCATTCCTCATTCAAAATTGCATTTGAATGAGGAAGGATGTAGGCATTTGGAGAGATTGCTGTTCTGAATGAGTCGGTGTGTTCCAAGGTGGATACTAGCAGGGATGGCCTCTTGTGGGAATGGGTACTTGGGAGAAGGGGGACAACATCAGGTAACACTGAACCAAGTGGAATCTAAAGGAGATAATGCTGAGTATAGAAACTATGACATTTTTATGCTTTATACTAATGCCAGGAGTATCTGGAATAAAGGAGAGGAATTAGTGGTGCTGATAGCATCAGCGTGGCTAAAGATTATTGGGATCTCTGAGACGTGGTTGACAGAAGAGGATATAATAACAGGAATAGAAGTAGCAGGGTACAGCATTTTTCGGCAGGATAGGAGGGGAAAGCGTTGTGGGCTTATGATAAGTGACCACTTATGTCCTCTAAGACTGGAGGCTTTGGAAGGCGGTGACACTAATGATTTTGAAAGCATATAGTGTGAGGTAGAGGTGGGCAAGACAGGATATTTGGTGGGGTGTTGCCACAGACTAAGGAGCACAGAGGGTGGGAACAAGAAGATGTTTAGACAGTTGAACTTGGCAAGTGTAAGGAGAATGATTGTTATGGGAGATTTTAACAACAGCAGTATAAATTGGGAAGAGGAAGATGCATGTAGCAATAAGGGAATGGAATTTCTAGAATTATTGAGGGACAAATGTCTTAGGCAACATGGAATAGGGGGAACAAGAGGTTCACGAGTTTTGGATTTGGAAATAGCATCAGAAAAATTGATAATAACTGAGATGACATTTCTCCCGCCAGTTGGAGAGAGTGACCATATGGTTTTGACTTGGAAAATGAATAGACATGCAGGGGTATCAAAGAGACGGGAACTTATGTGGAATTATAAAGCAGGTGATTATAATAGTCTTAGATGTCAACTTCGAGAAGTTTCATGGAGGGAGGAATTGGAAGGCCGGGATATCATTAGTGCATGGGAAATTGCGAAAGAATATTTGTTAGCAGCAATAGTAAGTTGTATACCACAAGTGAAGAAGAGGACACAATTTGGAGTGAAGTGGATGACAAACAATATTAAACAGGAATTGCATGCGAAAAAGAGGCTATGGAAGAGATATAGGGAGACAGGTGAAGAGAAGATGCATGAAGAATATAAGACACAGGCCAGAAGAGTGACTAGTGTGGTAAAGAAGGCAAAACTGGAATATGAGAGGAAATTTGCACTAAGATCCAAAGAAAATCCTAAGGAATTTTTTAGCTATGTGGCCAGTAGGAGGAGAAATGACTGTGGAAGAATGATATTGTGGAATAAAAATGGGAATAGAGCGACTGATGCAGAGGACATAGTGGAACTGTTCAATGAACACTTTATTGGAGTATTTCATCCTGGAGGAGTCAGTTTTAATACTAGAGGGATAGGGCATGTTCGAGGTTTAGAGGTACAGGAGGAGAGTGTGTTTCAAATACTTAGTACTCTGGATGTCAGTAAAGCTCTGGGACTGGATGGTATTTCACCACATGTTTTGAGAGAATGTCCTAGAGAACTGACAGTGCCTTTGACCTGGCTTTTCAATTAAAGTCAGGCTGTGGGAAAGGTGCCCATGGAATGGAAAGAAGGTAAGATAGTGCCATTGCATAAGGTCGGTAGCAGACTGGAAGTGTCTAATTATAGGCCAGTTTGTGTGTCATCAGTATTTGTTAAGATCTTGGAGAAAGTAGTGAGACCATATACAACATTGAGCAGATGAGGGTAATGTTATCTGTGAGAGAGTCAACATGGATTTGACTTTTGTGTAGGGCGCTCTTGTTTTAGCAATATGCTAACCTTTTATAATAAAGTTACAAGAGCATCAGATGAGGGAAAGGCATATACTGCCATTTTCTTAGCGAAGGCATTTGATAGGGTGCCACATGATAAGCTGATATTTAAATTGCAGCACATAGGTCTGGATGTCAGATTGGACAACTGGATTCAGGATTGGCTGTATGATAGGTATCAGATAGTTGTGTATGGTGGAGCAGTTTCAAGGAGGCAGAAGGTTACAAGTGGGGTCCCACAGGGCTCAGTACTGGGACCTATATTGTTTAACCTTTATATCAGTGACATTGTCAGTGGACTGCAAGGGGATATTCAGTTGTTTTCGGATGATGCGAAGCTGGGAAGGATTACTAGTAATAGTGCAGATGTGGTAGCCCTGCAAGAGGATTTGAATAAGCTAGATAGATGGCCAAACGAATGTGGGATGTCAGTTTAATACAGCAAAATGTTAGGTCTTGAGGTTTGGGACACATTGATGCGACACTTCATACTCTATTGGAGGAGTTGTACTAGAAGAAGTAGGGGGAGACAAGAGTCCTGGGTTGATGATTGGTAGAAACCTGAAATTCAGGGGACATATTGCAAAGGTGGTGAAGGTAACACAGAGGATTGCTGCAATAATGAGAAGGACACTGACTCACAGAGATAAAATAGTTATCATTCTGTTGTATAAGACTCTGATCAGAACACACTTAGACTATTGTTCTCAGATTTGGTCCCCAGGATTTGAAGGGGATAAATTAACTGTGGAAAGGGTACATAGGCAGATAACAAAAATAGTTTCAGGACTGTGCAATGTTAGTTATGAGGATCGGCTGAGAAGAAGGAGAAATGATATGATTGAGACTTTTAAACTGTTGATAGGTGATTACAGTGTTGAAAGTGGGGGAGTTCTTTTGCTTGGTTGAACAGCGGGAAGGAGTTATGACAAGAGGCCATACCTGGAAGTTACGAAAGGAAATCTTGAGAAATAGGGTGAGGAGTGGTTTCTTTGCATGGAGAGTGGTTGAACCATGGAATCCATTGCCTGATGGAGTGGTGAGAGCGAGAATGGTCAATGAGTTTAAGGAGTGGTATGGTAGAGTGTGTTTCTTAGGGGGGGGGGATCTTCCCTCGATGAGTCTTGATGGACTTTGTGTTTCTTAGGAAGGACCTCCCACGATGAATCTTTTAACTCCATGGTGGCCTGCATAATAATAATAATAATAATAATAACAATAATAAACTTAAAACCTTACATTTTGCAACATTGAACTGGCATCCCCATTCTCATACCTATTCCCTCAATCTATTCAAGTATTCTTGTAAGATCACAACATGTTCTCTACAATTCATAGTTCGTTCCAACTTTGCATAATCTGCAAACAACTAAATACCTCCATCCAAATCTTTGCCAATATCATGAACATACAGGTTAAACAGCAATTCGCCTATAGCAGACCTCTGAGACACACCACTAGTGACTTTCCTCTTCTGGGATATTGCTCTCCTATACACAACTTGTTGATACATATCAGATAATCAGTGTCCGATCCAATGCACTAATCTAATATCCAACCCCATCAGCTCTAGTTTTGACTATCAACTTATCATGTGGTAATTTATCAAAAGCCTTGCGAAATCCAAGTATATTACTGTGTATCCTTCTCCTCTGTCCAAGGAAGTAGTCACTTTATTATAATAAGTAAGTAGATTACTAAAACATGACCTCCCTTTAGCAAATCCATGCTGTCCGTCAAAGATAATGCCGTTGTTGTAAAACCAATTCTTAACCACAACATCTGACACACAGATAGGCCTATAATTTGATGCTTGAGTTCTATCACCTCCCTTGTGAAGTGGCACAATCTTGTGCCCCTTTCACTCCTTTGGAACTTGACCAAGACTCATATTAAAAAAATGTCAAGGCAGATGCCAACTCTCTGGTGCATTCCTTCAAAAATATGTGGTGATATATTATCAATTTCCACAGCCTCATTAACATCAAGTTTGCTCGATTCTCCCTATACCTCTTGCTCACTTACAGTCAGTCTCTCCTCCTCATCATCAACTACTCTCAAACTCTCCATGATGTCACATTCACAAGAATGAAAGACCTTTATGAACTGCTCATTAAATATCTCCACTATATCTTTTGCAGCAGTTGTTCTTATACCATTTTCTCCAATCAATATCATCCTTCCATAATCTTTTTTTTTTTTTTGCTGGCAATATATATCAAAAGAGCTCCTTTGGCTTCATTAGCTAACAGTTGCTCACACTTTACTTTTGCTACCCTTACCAACCAAGTCACCCTCTTTGCCTGTTCTTTGTAATCCTCATGTAATTAATTATCACCACTTTTCTTATGCTGCCTCCGTAATACCTTTTTCCTCTGCATTGCATGCTTAATATCTTCATTCATCCATTTCACCTACCTTATTTAATCTTCTGACCATTGGAATACATTTAGACATTGCTTCTACTATACAGTTTTTGAATATCCTCCAAGCTGCATTGATCCCCTTTCCAGCTAACTCCTCATTCCATGCTACACCTGCAAGCTGTCTCCTCATAATCACCAGCCTTGTAGTTCCACACATACCCTTTTCTCACAGATGTCCTCACACTGCTAGCAAACCACCCAGGTAATCACTTTATGATCATTCTCACTAACTCGAGGGTGATTCAACACCTCATTTATAATTACTTCCTCTGATGTGATGATCAAATGCAAGACCCTCAATCCTCATGTGCCCTCTGTTACATACTGTCTGAGGTAGTTATCCCTCAAAAACCCAAGGAACTCATTTTGTTTACTTCCAACTGCTACCATGTCCCAATCTGTATTATTATTATTACAATTATTACCTCAAGACTTCATGGAGTCAAAGACTCATCAGGGATGTCCTTTTATCACACACACACAGTTGATCATACTGTGTTTTAAACACACTCAAACTCTTGGAAACACCACACTCTCAGGTAAGGCATTCCAATCATTCACAACTCTGCATGAAAAAAACCTGCTTCTAACACCCTCTTTATACAGTTTCCAGGGATGACCTCTGGTTCTCCCTTGATCTCCCACTATTCTCTGTAGAACTTCTCCACAATTGATCCTATAACCACCCCTTATCAACTTGTAGGTCTCTATCATATCGCCCCTCATCCTCCTGTCCACCAGACTCTGCAAATTACATCTTCTCAATCTTTCCTCATACTCGACATTCCAGAGGTCAGAAACTACCTTAGTCAGTCGCCTTTGGACCCTTTCCAACATCTCTTCATCCTTCTGAAAACCCAGTGACCAAATCTGGGAACAATAGTCCATGTGTGGCCTAATCAAAGCCTTATACAATAGAACAAGAACTTCTACATGTCAATGTCCTCCACATCATTCTCAGAAGCCTTTGTGTCGTCTTCACAATTTTGGTGATGTGTCCCCTAAATTTTAGATCCTTATCTACTATCACCCCCAGATCTCTTATTTCCTCTACCTTCAACAATATATTCTCACCAAGCATAAATTCTGCATCCCATCTTTGTTTTCCAAATTTTAAACCCTTAGATTTTGCAACATTGAACTCACATCCTCATTTCCATGCCCAATCACTCAATTTATTCAAGTTTCTTGTAAGTCCACAACATCTTCACTACTCTTTATGGTTCGTCCCAACTTTGCATCATCTGCAAACAACTGAATATCTCCATCCAAATCTTTGCCAATGTCATTAATATACAAGTTAAACAGTAATGGCCCTAAAATAGACCCCCTGAAGTACTCCACTAGTGACTTCCCTTTTCCTGGATCTCACACCCCCACACACACGTGTTGATACTTATCAGATAGCCAGTCTCCAATCCAATGCACTAATCTAATATCCAACCCCATCTGCTCTAGTTTGACTGTCAAATTATCATGAGGTACTCTATCAAAAGCCTTTGAGAAATCCAAGTATATTACTGTGTATCATTCTCCTCTGTCCAAGGGAGCAGTCACTTTATTGTAATAAGTAAGTAGATTACTAAAACATGACCTCCCTTTAGCAAATCCATGCTGTCCATCAAAAATAATACCATTGTTGTCAACCCAACTCTGGATCCTAGTTCTCACAAGCTTCTCCAACGACTTAACCCAACACCTGACACACAGATAGGGCTATAGTTTGATGCTTGAGTTCTATCACGTCCTTTATGAAGTGGCACAATCTTGCCCTCCTTAGGAACTTGACCAAGTGCAAGACTCGTATTAAAAAAAATATGTCAAGGCAGGTGTCAACTCCCTGGTACATTCCTTCAGAATACGCGGTGATATATTATCAAGTCCCACAGCGTTATTTACATCTATTTTACTCAACTCCCCAAACACCTCTTGCTCACTTACAGTCTCTCCTCCCCATCATCAACTGTTCTCAATCTCTCCATGAAGTCACATTCACAAGATTGAAAAATCTTTATGAACTGCTCATTAAGTATCGGCACCACACATTCTGCAACAGCTGTCTTTATAACATTTTCTCCAATCAATGTCATCCTTCTATAATCATTCTTTCTTTTGCTGGCTACATATCAAACGAACTCACTAGGATTTTTCTGACTTCATTAGCTAACTGCCGTTTATACCTCTCTTTAGCTACTCTCACCAACCAAGTCACCTCCTTGCCTGGTCTTTGTAGACCTCATGAAATCGGTTATTTCCACTTCTCTTATGCTGCCTCCACAATGTCCTTTATTCACTGTATCATATGCTTAATCTCTTTATTCATCCATCTGACACCTACCTTATTTAACTTTCTCACCCTTGGAATACATTTAGACATTGCATCTACTAGATAGTTTTTGAAAATCCCCCAAGCTGCATTGACCTCTTTTCCAGCTAACTCCTCATTCCATGCTACATCTGCAAGCTGTCTTCTGAGCTCTTCATTATCACGCCCCCCCCCTGCCTTGTAGTTCCACATATACCCTTTTCTCACAGGGGGTCCTCACACTGCTGGCAACCACCCAGGTAATCATCTCATGGTCACTCTCACCAATTGGTGGATGATTTGACACCTCATTTATAATTACATCCTCTGATGAGATGACCAAATCCAAGACCCGCAATCCTCATGTGCCCTCTGTCACATACTGTTTGAGGTAGTTATTCTTCAAAAACTAGAAACTCATTTTCTTTACTTCCAGTTGCTATCTCATCATTCCAGTCTATATCGCCATAATTAAAATTGCCCATAATGATAACCCTTTTCTTATTTGCTTGGCTAATTTGACTATACATTTCACTATCACCACCACCATCCACATTACCTGGTCTATAACAACATCTCACCTAGTATTTGATTCCATTCACCTCTATCTCACACCATACTGCATGCCATAATTAAAATCACCATTAATGATAACTTTTTCATAAATTAAAGATACCAAGAAATTATATACTTGGTTTAATGGCGGATTCAGCTGCAGTTGCAAGTGGCGTATCACCAAGTCCTCCGCCATTTAAGAACTCGATTATAAGAAATATCATAAGGGACTTTGTGGCATGCAGTACTTGCGGCATGTATGCATCTCGAGAATTAGATATGTGGCTTGTTAAAGAGAGCGGAGAGCGTATGTGTGCAAAATGCAGGCAGTGGGAGGAAATAAGTGTCGAATTATCAATATCTGACCTTGTTGCTCCAGGAATGGGCAATGAATGTAGGAAGACAAGTAGCGTGATAGGAGAGAATGAAAAAAATATATGTATGAATGAGAAAATAATAGTTGATAGTGTGGAAGGCATGAGTGACTGTGAAAGTTTAGGAGATGGTTTTGTTTGGGAGAGTGAATTTTAGATTAAGAGTGACTGACCTGCAGAGGGAGATAGATGAGCTGAAAGAGGAGGTGGAATGTCTTGTGAATGAGAGCAGAAGTATGAAAGATAAGATTAGGAGAATGGAAGAGATAAATGCAAGACGAATCAGAGAGAAATTTGGGAGTGTTAGAAGAGGAGAGAAAGGAAACAGAAGAGAGGGAATGAGTGAGAGGTATGTGGGTGCTAGAAGAGGAGAGAATGGAAACAGTAGAAGAGAGGGAATGAGAGAGAGAGGTATGAGAATGTTAGCAGACGAGAGGATGGAAACAGTAGGAGAGATGGAATGAGAGAGAGATATGGGAATGCTAGATCACGAGAGGATAGAAACAGTAAGAGAGATCGAATGAGAGAGGGATATGGAAGTGCTAGAAGTGGAGAAAATGGAAACAGTGGGAGAGAGGGAATGAGAGAGATGTACGTGAGTTCTAGAAGAGGGGAGAATGGAAACAGTAGGAGCGAGGGGTATGGGAATGCTAGAAGAGAGAATAGCAGTAGAAGAGAGGGAATGAGAGAGACCTATGGGAATGAAAGAAGAGGAGAGAATGGAAACAATAGGAGAGAATGGTAAGAGGTATAATGTATGGCGACTCAATGATCCGTGGTGTTCAAGATAGGATGCGTGAGGAGTGTTTGCCAGAAGGAACAATAGAAAGGGTGGCTATGGCAATCAAGAGAGGTGAAAGGGTGGATGAGATGATTGTGATGGTAGGAACAAATAATTTGAGGGGTAATGTAAGTCGGGCAGCGAGAAATATGAGATTTTTGCTTGAGGCTGTATGGAAGAAGACAGAGAGAGGAAAAACAGTGCGTGTATTGCCTAGGTATGATAATGATGAACTGAGCAGAAGAGCAGTGATATTGAATGGCATAATAGTGAGAATATGTGACAAGAGAGGACTGGTATATGTGGATGCTTGGAGTGCGTTTGAGGAAAGAGAGGAATTGTATGCGAGAGACCACTTACATTTGAATAAGGAAGGACGTAGGCATCTGGAGAGATTGCTGTTCTGAATGAGTCAGTGTGTCCCAGGGAGAATGAGAGCAGGGGTGGCTTCTTGTGGAAATGGATACTTGGGAGAAGGAAGACGATGTCAGGTAGCACTGAGCCCAGTGGAGTCTAGAAGGGATAATGCTAAGTATAGAAACAATGGCATTTATATGTTTTATACTAATGCCAGGAGTATCCGGATTAATGGAGAGGAATTGGTGGCGCAGATAGCATCAGCCTGGCCAAAAATTATTGGGATCACTGAGACGTAGTTGACAGAAGGGGATATAACAACAGGAATAGAAGTCGCTGGGTATAGCATTTTTCGTCAGGATGGGAGGGGAAAGCGTGGTGGTGGGGTACTGCTTATGATAAGTGATGATGTATGTCCTCTAAGAGTGGAGGCTTTGGAAGAAAGTGAGACAAATGATTTTGAGAGCATATAGTGTGAGGTAGAGGTAGGCAACACAGGATATTTAGTGGGGTGTTGCTACAGACCCAGGAGCACAGAGGCTGGGGACCAGGAGATGTTTAGACAGCTAAGTTTGGCAAGTGCAAGAAGAATGATTGTTATGGGGGATTTTAACTACAGTAGTATAAATTGGAGAGAGGAAGATGCATGTAGCAATAGGGGAATGGAATTTCTAGAATTCTTGAGGGACAAATGTCTTAGGCAACATGTAATAGAGGGAACAAGAGGTTCAAGAGTTTTGGATTTAGTTATAGCATCAGAAGAGTTGATAATAACTGAGATGACATCTCTCCCACCAGTTGGAGAGAGTGACCATATGGTTTTGACTTGGAAAATGAATAGACATGCAGGAGTATCAAAGAGACGGGAACTTATGTGGAATTATAAAGCAGGTGATTATAATAGTCTTAGATGTCAACTTCGAGAAGTTTCATGGAGGGAGGAATTGGAAGGCCGGGATATCATTAGTGCATGGGAAATTGTGAAAGAATATTTGTTAGCAGCAATTGTAAGTTGTATACCACGAGTGAAGAAGAGGACACAATTTGGAGTAAAGTGGATGACAAACAATATTAAACAGGAATTGCATGCGAAAAAGAGGCCATGGAAGAAATATAAGGAGACAGGTGAAGAGAGAATGCATGAAGAATATAAGACACAGGCCAGAAGAGTGACTAGTGTGGTACGGAAAGCGAAACTGGAATATGAGAGGAGGTTGGCCCTAAGATCCAAAGAAAATCCTAGGGAATTTTTTAGCTATGTGGCCAGTAGGAGGAGAAATGACTGTGGAAGAATGATATTGTGGGATAAAAATGGGAATAGAGTGACTGATACAGAGGACATAGTGGAATTGTTCAATGATCACTTTATTGGAGTATTTCATCCTAGAGGAGTCAGTTTTAATGCTAGAGGGATAGGGCTGGTTCGAGGTTTAGAGGTACACCAGGAGAGTGTGTTTCAGATACTGAGTACTCTGGATGTCAGTAAAGCTGTGAGACTGTATGGTATTTCACCACATGTTTTGAGAGAATGTCCTAGAGAACTGACAGTGCCTTTGACCTGGCTTTTCAATTAAAGTCAGGCTGTGGGAAAGGTGCCCATGGAATGGAAAGAAGGTAAGATAGTGCCATTGCATAAGGGTGGTAACAGACTGGAAGTGTCTAATTATAGGCCAGTCTGTGTGTCATCAGTAGTTGTTAAGATCTTGGAGAAAGTAGTGAAGGACCGTATACAACATTGGGCAGATGAGGGTAATGTTATCTGTGAGAAACAAAATGGATTTGTGAAAAGGCGCTCTTGTTTTAGCAATATGCTAGCCTTTTATCATAAAGTTACAAGAACATGAGGGAAAGTGCCTGAAGGCATTTGACAGGGTGCCACATGATAAGCTGATATTGAAGTTGCAGCACATGGGTCTGGATGTCAGATTGGTCAACTGGATTCAGGATTGGCTGTCTGATAGGTATCAGAGAGTTGTGTATGGTGGAGCAGTTTCAAGGAGGCAGAGGGTTACAAGTGGGGTCCCACAGGGCTCAGTACTAGGACCTATATTGTTTAACCTTTATATCAATGACATTGCCAGTGGATTGCAAGGGGATATTGAGTTGTTTGCGGATGATGCGAAGCTAGGAAGGATTATTAGAAATAGTGCAGATGTGGTAGCCCTGCAAGAGGATTTGAATAAGCTAGATAGATGGGCAAATGAATGGAGGATGTCAGTTTAATGCAGCAAAATGTTAGGTCTTGAGGTTTGTAAAACATCGATGGGATGCAGCATACACTATGGGAGGAGTTATGCTGAGGAAGTAGAGGAGACAAGAGATCTAGGGTTGATGGTTGATAGAAACCTGAAGTTTAGGGGACATATTGCAAAGGTGGTGAAGGTAACACAGAGGATTGTTGTAATTATGAGAAGGACGCTGACCTGCAGAGATAAGAGGGTTATCATTCCGTTGTATAAGTCTCTGATCAGACCACACTTGGTCTATTGTTCTCAGATTTGGTCTCCAGGATTTGAAGGGGATAAATTAACTGTGGCAAGGATACAAAGACGGATGACAAAGATGGTTTCAGGACTGTACAAGGATAGTTATGAGGATCGGCTGAGGGAATGTGGACTGCAGAGTTTGGTGGATAGAAGAAGGAGAGGTGATATGATTGAGACTTTTAAATTGTTGAGAGGTGGTTACAGGGTTGACACAGGGGAATTCTTTCGCTTGGTTGAACAGCGGGAAGGAGTGATGACAAGAGGCCATCCCTGGAAGTTACGAAAGGAAACTGTGAGCAAGAGGGTGAGGAGTGGCTTCTTTGCGTGGAGAGTGGTTGAACCGTGGAATGCATTGCCTGATGGAGTGGTGAGAGCGAGAATGGTCAATGAGTTTAAGGAGTGGTATGATAGACTTTGTTTCTTAGGGGGATCCTCCCCCCCCTCGATGAGTCTTGACAGACTTTATGTTCTTAGGAAGGACCTCCAACAATGAGTCTTATGACTCCATGGAGGCCTGAATAATAATAATAATCCTTTATCCAAGTGTAGGCAAATAAAGTTTGTGCCTGAAGTATCTTCAGGACTGGGGCAACTCGTGGTAAAGGTGGTATGACCTCACATCACTTGCCTTAGTATCCCATAATGCAAAGCACATCTCCTTGTGGACATGTAGAGATCTCATCAGTGGGAGCTAGACTCAGAGGTGATACCAAGGTTGAAGAAATGCAGGTCATATTTTTCCTATATGTGTTGCCAAAAGTCATACCACCTTTACCAGTTTGCACCTGAAGATACTTCAGGTGCAAACTTTATTTGCTTACACTTGAATAAAGGATTAAACCAAGTATATAATTCTTGTTATCTTTAATTTATAGTTTAGCCAAGTGAAAAACTCTCAGCAACTATCTATCTCTAATCCAGAGTATTTTAATAATAAGGTGTGACACCTTTTAGCAACATGTATAGGAATGACATGATTTTGCATTACTTCAACCTTGATATCACCTCTGGGTCTGGCTTCCATTGATGGGACCTCAATAAACGTCGAAATTGGTCTGGGTACTGACCTTCCCATAATGCATACCATTGTACATGCTGCAAGGAGATGTGCTTTGCATTAGGGGATACTAAGGCAAGTGATGTGAAGTCATACCACCTTTACCACGAGTTGTCCCAGTCGTGAAGATACTTCAGGACAGGTGCAAACTTTGTTTGCTTACACTTGGATAAAGGATTAAACCAAGTATATAATTTCTTGGTATCTTTAATTTATAGTTTAACCAAGTGAAAAACTTTCAACAACTAATTTGATTATACATTTCATAGTCACAAAAATTCACATTACCAGGTCTATAATCCGATTCAGTATTTCATTTTATTCACCTCTATCTCACACCATGCTGCCTCAAATCACTGGCACTATTTTGTCTTTTGTACCAGCTATTGTTAAGTTTCTCAGATCACTTGTTCTCTTTTTCAAAACTTTTTTACCATTTTTTGCTGGTCTTTTACACTGTCCTTTTCTATCAGACGAGCACTCATCCTTCTCATGACATTCTTGCTACTAACACTTTCAGTTATCAATGTATTAGCATTCATCAAGTCATCATTCAGCTCACACCCTCCTTCCATCCATCTTAAACATCCGCAATTTTACAATATCCACAATATTAACAACATTTGTTCTTTTTAATGTGAATCTCACCCAAGAAAGGTTGGAAAGCTATAGTGCATTGGTACTCTATATTACAAATTAAATAAACTAGAGGAAGGATTGCTGCTCTAGAGAACAAACATGGAACTTCTTGGAAACTACTTTGGACTTCGAATAGGTAAGGTGGTAATTACACACTAAGTGATGAAATTACTTCACAAACATTCATGTTCATAGCAGGAATGGAACCCAAAACCTGTAGCCTGGAAAGCAACAATGCTGACAATACATTAAAACTCATTCAAAATACACACTATCAATGTATTTTGCTCAACCATTACTATGCATATAAAAATACTCTGCCCCTTTCTTACCATACTTTCATACAAACCATGGGTGGCCTTTTTATTTTTAATTCTTTCTTCTCTGTGAATAATAATCTTCTCACCAACTGCAACAAAACTCTCCTCAAAGCCTAGCAATATCAAGAATTTGAAACGTGAGGAAAGTTAAGTTTTGGAATCTCTCATCATAATCTGAAAAGTTATGAGAGACTGAAGTAATTTAACTTACAGATCTTAATATCTGCAACTTACATTATCTCAATTTGCAAAGATGCGAAAATAGAAAGGAGAACAAAGCTCAAGAAATGTATTGCAACAACAGTTGATACAAACCCCACAGAGAAAGAGGAGAGTAATTTGTCACAATCATGAGAAGATTCTCCAACAGCAAAAAGTGTATTTGTGTGTGTTGTGCAGTGCACACCCCTCTGATTCATTGTATAAAACCATGTTCAGAACTATATTTGAACCTGAAGGACTTTGGAATGAGTACAAAGTCCTTCAAGTTCTTTTAGTCCTATGCCCACCCATAGTACTAAATGCAGGAACCTTTTATGCATAATATTCATATTAAAAAAAAATTATAGTATTATCAGGACTGTAGAATGTCAGCTATTTCACTTGAATCTGGATTTCATATTTCGATTTCAACATTTTGATTTGCATCTCAAAATAGAAAAGCTGTTTGGAAAAAAAGAAAAAAAAAAGTCAATTCTCCTTGTTAAAAAAGAAAACCTCTCAGATCTCTTAAGATTATTATTATTATTATTATTCAGGCCTCCATGGAGTCAAGAGACTCATCGTGGGAGGTCCTTCTTAGGAAACACAAAGTCTATCATACCACTCCTTGAATTCATTGACCGTTCTTGCTCTCACCACTCTCTCTCTCAGGCAATGCATTCCACGGTTCAACCACCCACCACGCAAAGAAACCAATCCTCACAGCTTCCTTTTGTAACTTCCAGGGATGGCGTCTTGTCATCGCTCCTTCCCACTGTTCCACCAAGCGAAAGAACTCCCTATAACTGCCTCTCAACAGTTTAAAAGTCTCGATCATATCACCTCTCCTTCTTCTATCTACCAAACTCTGCAGTCCACATTCCCTCAGTCAATTCTCATAACTGATATTGTACAGTCCTGAAAGCATCTTTGTTATCCGCCTCTGTACCCTTTCCACAGTAAATTTATCCCCTTCAAATCCTGGGGACCAAATTTGAGAACACATTTGAGATTTCATTTCATTTCACAATTAGCAAGCCTAAACTCAAGAACTTGCTGTGCATAAAAGATTAGCAAAGACTGTCCCAAAGTGTCCCATTTACTGTCCATTAGGATAAATACATTACATGGATTTTCAGTAGTGATCCTTTTGGGTCACTCAGAGAGATTTAGAATGATAATGTAGATGTAAGAGTTTTTGAAGGGATATCCCTGCACTTTAACAATACATCAATAAAGGTCAAAACTGGTCTTTGTAGTGGCCTTTTCCCATAATGTTTAGCATTATACATGTTTGCAAAGGGGGATATGTGCTTTGCATTAAGGCAACTGATCTGAATTCAGCTTCTATATACAAGCATCTCCCAGTGATGAAGCTACTTCACATACAAACTTTGTTGCCTTGCACTTGGATAAAGGAAACCAAGAATATAATTTTTAGCATCTTTAATTTAAAGTCCTTTATCCTTGTTTTGTTCTTTGAAAAATCTCTTCAGGGTTCACCTGGGCAGACACACACACACACACATCTCTCCAAGCTTAAAAGTCTCAAATATCACCCTTCTGTCATTCATATACTCTTCAGATTACTTATCCTCAATATATACCCTTAGCCAACATTAAACAATCTTAGGTGATTTAAGAACTTTGCTTTTTTACACTTTAAAAGTTCAAGATGGCGTAACCTTCCGTTTAGTGATCTCGTTGATCCTGTTCATATTCAAAATTGTTGATTCTTGGCCACAAGGATTAATGAGAATAAACTATTATTTAGATACTGGTCAAGTGTAGGTGAATAACTATTTTAATTACCAACAAGTTTCGCCGGCTTATGCTGTCGGCTTCAGGGTACAATCTGGAAAGCAAAGAAAACGAAAATTACAAGCTCAACGTTAACTGGAAATTCTATTTATTATGGCACAGTTAGATGAACTTTTTGTGTGTGATAGGAAATAGAATTGCCAGTTCTATTATATTAAATCACCCAACCTTTTTAAAGAGATGTCGAGACAACAACGTCATCCCAAAATTAAACAATCTTCTTCTCCATCTTCCTTCAAAATCTTAATGATTAATCTGAACACAATCCAAACATGGTCTGATTAAGCATGAATCACTATAAACCCTTACCTCTGAAAGTCATTTTCAGTTTTTTATTTTATTTTTTAGGAGTACTTTACCAATCCTCTGAGTTTTGTACACCGCCTTTGCCATGTGTCCCTTGAACTGAATCTCTCTCTCTCTCCATTATTAACATCTACTCTTAATGGAGTCTAGACTCATTGCAGAAGGTACTATTGCACACAAAAAAAATTCATCCAACTGTGCCATAAACTGATTCAATGTGTCTACATTCAATACATTCTCAGGCAATACATTCCACTCATCAACCATTGAACATGCAAAGAACCTGCTCCTCATTCCTTGCACACACATTCTCCTCATACAGTTTCCAGGCCTCTGGTTCTATTCCTATTTTATGAAAAATTTCTTCCATGTTAACCTTGTAGCACTTCCTTGACCAACTTATATGTCTCAATCATACCACCCACCCCTCCACCTTCTCTTATTCATATCTGCTGATGAAATGATGAGATCTAAAACTCACGATTTTCATGTGCCCTCCTTTACATACTGCCTAAGATAGTTATCTCTCAGGAACTCGATAGCATTTGAGAATAATTTTCATTATTCTCAAATGCTATCTCTTCATTTCAATCTATACTGCCATAATTAAAATCACCCTTCCCTTCAATAAACCAAATTTGCTTATATGTTTCTTCATCACCACCCTCCACATTAACTGGCCTATAGCAGCATCTGACTAAATATCTCTTCCTGTCAACCTCCTCACATCATACTGTCTCAAAACCACTGCCACTATTCACATCTCCTCTTTGTGCAGACATAATTCACTTGCTATCATCAACAGCACTCCCTCTTTATCCTTTATATCCTCACAGAAAACATCATATCCTTCCATTTCTATTCCAATCAGGTTATCATCCTTACCCAACCATGTTTCACTTATTCCCACAATTTTTGGGTGAATAAACTCAATCAGCAAAACCATTTCATCTTCCTTATTTCTTATGCTCGTGACATTTGTAAATAAACATAGCAATTCACTTTTAAATTAGTAAGCAGTCATGCCCATACATTTGTGGGTTGCAATTTTCCCTATGCCTAACCATTTCCAATTGCTTTATCATCACGTAACCCTACTATCTCTTCAGACTCAAATGCATCCCATTCCTATACTGACCATCTTCATACACACATTCACTACTACTTCCAACATCAACTCTCCTTATACTGTCTCCCACTGCCCACCCATGACTCCTGTTTCCCTGTCCATCGTGCATTCCTGTTTTATCATTATTAGTTACGGTACTACTATTCTCATTTACAACCATTTCAGTGTTATCAGTTCCTCTCTCCTGATCTTTGCTTCACCTCTTGCTCACATCAGCATTGCTCCTCCTTGAAGCAGTTCTGACTCACACTAAATCTATTTAAATACAACCTGTCACTTTTATATATTTCCATTCTTCCCTCAAATGCATCCCACACATTTACAAACTCCACTCCCTTCTCCTCACATAGCTCTTCCAATGTACCATTTATGATCCTTGCTCCCCATTTCATCATCATACCTCAGCAACTCACTGACCTTTCCAATCACAATGTGATTTTTCACTCTCGTCAACAATCTCCAGACATCCATCCTCACATTCTCTTTATGTCCAATCATATCATTTGTTCCAACAACCACCACCAACTCACTTGCTCATCTGCTTCTCATATCCAACACATCAATTATCCTGCTAATCTTCTCTCTTGGAAAACACATCTTATGGAATCTCTCATTTACCAAACCTCTAATAATGGAATCTCCATATATAGCTATTGTTGAGTCATTTGCCATCTCTTTTTCTCTGCTTTTCTTCATTCTAACCTTTTGCATGCCTCTATTCTTATCCACCAAACTTCTCATCTCATTACACATATTTTTCATTTCACTTTCATCTCATTTTTCAAGTCTTGCATTTTGGCAATTACACTATCTGTCAGTCTGTCATTCATTTCTTTCATTTTCCCATTCTGCCTTTTTTTTTCACTTCCACAGCATCACTCACTTTCATTTCTTCATGTATACTTTCTTTCACTTCAATTCCATGATTTATACACCCATTTGCATCCACAATTACACACTCTTTCATTCCACAGCATGTTTTGCATTTACTATTAACTTGTAGTCAAACAAAATATTACACTTTCGACATATCCATACCCTCTCTCTCTCTCTCTCATGTCCTGTTCAGTCTCTCTCCACATTCCACCACATATACGTGTTGCATTCACAACAACGAACCATTCTCAAAAAGTCCATGCCATCAATTATGTTTGAGTTTCAAGATGCGTAATGCAACATCTTATCAACATTTCAAGATTCCTTGCTTATTCCACTTGTTCAGTTTTCCACTAATAGCTTTTATCTGTGGATTGGCAGTGCCCATTTTTTCTAGTTACATTTAACAGTAGTATTCCCATTTATTTGGCAAACATTCCAGTTTATTCATGTAATCTGCAAATGCTGGCCTGGTTGGCTGAGTAGATAGCATTTCTAATCACTGAGCAGGCATTGTTGTTTGTATGTGTCTTTAAATGGCAGATGGATTTCATTGTTATGTATCTGACCACCACTCTGTTTATTAGAGCGGCTTGAGAAAAGGAAAAAAAAAAAAGCAGCTCCATGTTTGGTCTATCGAGTAAGGTTTTCAGAGAATCCAATCCTTACTCCATCCATGGTACTACAACAACCCAAGCTTTGGTGGGTGGGATTCATGTAAAAATAAAATAAAAATAGAATAATTTCATGTAATCTAATGATAATGTTGCTGATAAAGGTTGAATAGCAATAGTATCAACACCAAGTTTTGTGGAATACTGTTTGTAACTTCCTTCATTTCCTTGGTACCACTTCTTCATCATAATAACTTTTCATTATCTGTCAAAAATCCAACTGTCAATCCAAAAGGTTTACCACATGATAATCATTGTGCTATGCAACGTTCAGTTTAGATGGTCCTTTTTTTGGTCTGAGGGATGTTGCATACCATAGTGATTCATTCAATAATAAAGTTGATGGATAAAAATAGCATATGGTAAGACTGTTGATTATATGTCGCCGTCCTGGATGGCCGAGTGGTTAGCGTATCTGCTCTCCAGCCAAAAGGCTGCGGGTTCGAATCCCGCTGTGGGCATGGATGTTTGTGATTGTCTGTGAAAATACTAGTGGTGGTGGTCGGTGGTAGATGGTGTTGACGTAGATGTTGAACATAGTAGTAGTTGGTGAATTGAGTGGTGGAGATGGAAAGTTGGGGAGTAGGTGCCCTCCCTCGATGAGTCTTTGGACTCCCTGGAGGTGCTATATAATAATAATAATATAGTCCAAACATCTAAATATTATATATTGATATTCAGAAAAAATATCTGACAGTTTTACGGATATGGAATAATCAAGTTCCAGCATGACAATATCCTTTGTTTAAAGCGAAGCTAATAAGAATCTAGCCTGCAGAAAACAAAATTCAAGATTTTTATCTGGCAAGCCCAAAGTTCTGAACCAAATCCTATGAAACACACCTTGAGAATCACATGAAATGTCATCAAAGAAAGGCCTACACATACTGCTCTAAATGTTGACTAGACTAAAGGAAGTTGCACAATTCTTACTCATATGCTTCGATATGGCCGAGGCTACAAATTTAGCTGTAGCTGATCTGTATAATCTTAAACTGCGGTTAACATGTTCGAGAGATTCATGAGCTAAGAAAAGTAGAATTCTCTGTGATAGTCAGCATGGATTTGTTTAAATTGAAGCCATGTTTTACCAATTTACTTATGTACTACAAAGTGATGAATGAATTGGACACAGGAGATTCATACAGTCATATACTTCAAATTTACAAAGGCTTTTTATAGACTGCCACATGACGAGTTGGTAACTAAACTAGAACAGAATGGATTAGATACTAAATTTAGTAGAGTTGGATAGGTGGTTGGCTGTCAAACAGGTATCAGCAATTTAGTTACATTTAATAATAGGGTGGCTAGTGTACTGTATGGGGTGATGCTTATACAGTGATTTATTTGGATTTTGCTGAAGCATTTGATCATGTACCACATGATAAACTGCTGTTGAAATTGAGCAAGATGAAGTGGGTTAGCCATTTGGTTGAATAGCCATGGTTGACTAATAGAAGCCAATACGTTGTGCATGGGATCACAAGTGGGGTGCCACAGGGTTCTATTCTGAGAGCACTGCTGTTAAACTTATACATCAGTGATATAATTCAGAGCATGAAGATTATTATTATTATTCAGGCATCCATGGAGTCAAAAGACTCATCATGGGAGGTCTTTCCTTAGAAACACAAAGTCTATCAAGATGCATTGAGGGGAGTTCCCTCCCCTAAGAAACACAAAGTCTATCATACCATTCCTTAAACTCATTGACCGTTCCCGCTCTCACCATTCCATCAGGCAAGGCATTCCATGACTCAACCACCCTCCATGAAAAAGACCACTCCACACCCTCTTGTTCACAGTTTCCTTTCGTAATTTCCAGGGATGACCTCTTGTCATCACTCCTTCCTGCTGTTCAACCAAGTGAAAGAACTCCCCAGTGTCAACCCTGGAACCACCTCTCAACAGTTTAAAAGTCTCAATCATATCACCTCTCCTCCTTCTATCCACCAAACTCTGCAGTCCACATTCCGTCAGACGATCCTCATAACTATCATTGTACAGTCCTGAAACCATCTTTGTTATCCGCCTTTGTACCCTTTCCAGAGTTAATTTATCCCCGTCAAATCCTGGGGACCAAATCTGAGAACAATAGTCCAAGTGTGGTCTGATCAGGGTCTTATACAATGGAATGATAACTGTTTTATCTCTGCAGGTCAGTGTCCTTCTCATAATTACAGCAATCCTCTGTGTTACCTTCACCACCTTTGCAATATGTCCCCTAAATTTCAGGTTCCTATCAATCATCAACCCCAGATCTCTTGTCTCCTCTACTTCCTCCAGTATAACTCCTCCCATAGAGTATGCAGTGTCCCCTCGATGTTTCCCAAACCTCAAGACCTAACATTTTGCTGCATTAAACTGACACCCCCATTTATTTGCCCATCTGTTTAGCTTATTCAAATCCTCTTGCAGGGCTGCCGCATCTGCACTATTACTAATAATCCTTCCTAGCTTCGCATCATCCACAAACAACTGAATATCTCCCTGCAATCCACTGACAATGTCATTGATATAAAGGTTTAACAATATGGGTCCCAGTACTTAGCCCTGTGGGACCCCACTTGTAACCCTCTGCTTCCTTGAAACTGCCCCACCATACACAACTCTCTGATACCTATCGGACAGCGAATCCTGAATCCAGTTGACCAATTTGATATCCAGACCCATGTGCTGCAACTTAAATATCAGCTTATTATGTGGCACCTGTCAAATGCCTTCGCTAGCTCTTGTAACTTTATCATAAAAGGCAAGCATATTGCTAAAACAAGAGCACCCCTTCATAAATCCATGTTGACTCTCACAGGTAACATTACCCTCATCTGCCCAATGCTGTATAAGGTCCTTCACTACTTTCTCCAAGATCTTACTAACTACTGATGACACACAAACTGGTCTATAATTAGACACTTCCAGTCTGCTACCACCCTTATGCAATGGCACTATCTTACCTTCCTTCCATTCCATCGGCACCTTTCTGCAGCTAGACTTTCATTGAAAAGCCAGATCAAAGGCTCTGTCAGTTCCCTAGCACATTCTCTCAAAACTCATGGTGAAATACCATCCAGTCCCGCAGCTTTATTGACATCCAGAGTACTCAGTATTTGAAACACACTCTCCTCTTGTACCTCTAATCCTCGAACCTGCCCTATCTCTCTAGCATTAAAACTGACTCCTCCAGGATGAAATACTCCAATAAAATGATAATTGAACAATTCCACTATGTCCTCTGCATCAGTCACTCTATTCCCATTTTTATCCAACAATATCATTCTTCCACAGTCATTTCTCCTCCTCCTACTGGCCACATACCTAAAACATATTCAGTTGTTTGCTGATGATAATAAATAAGGAAGAGCAAAGTCAGGAAATTGTGATGTGTTGTTGTTACAAGACGATTTAAATAGGTTGGTGTTTTGGGCTGAAGGATGGGGATGTCACCACCATGTTGCTAAGTGAATTATACACTTTCACCTTAGGCGATGGAATGAGGTTTACCACTTCCAGGAACTTTGCTTCAGGAGGTGGAGGAAGCAAGGGATTTGAACAACTTGGTGGATTGGGAACTGAAGTTCAGGGGACACATTGCAAAAGCTGTAAGTGTTACCCAAAAAAAGTACATTGTACCCTTAGATTAGAAAAGAACTGAGTTGGCTTTTCATCGTGATTAGTGGAATCTTTATACAGGCGAGTTAGGGAATCTCATATGGAGGTAGTAAGGTTTTTTTTGATTATTATTATTAAGTGATACCTCCAGGGAGTCCATACACTCACAGAGGTAGGGCACTTGCTCTACAAATCTCTGTCTTCACCAACTACAATGAACCGCAACTACACCGCCATCTACTGCCCACCACCACTTTTACAGACAATCACAAATATCCATGCCCATGGTTGGATTCGAACCTACAGCCTTTTTGGTCAGAGAGTGGATGCGCTAACCACTCGGCCAACCAGACCGGCATCCGAAAGCTTTTTCTCCCAGAAGCTTGGGTTTTTCAATCTGCATACAGGCATATCAGTCATGAGAGCATGAAATTTACAGACACTATATACTGGTGGTATGGCTGACAATCATTTCCTACTCTGCTATTTATATCTCCAACACGGATCAACTTTTCATTTTTCATTGTGTCAATTGCTTTCTCTAAAGCCTCAAAAAATTGTGCTATTTCTACCTTAGTAGACCTTCTGTGAGATGAGACCATAGGCAAATAAGTCTCATTGTCCAGTTCCCCATTCTGATATTTGCCCACATTATTCTACTAGAAGATTAGCCTCGTATTTAGTGTTGAATACTATGGCTACACCTTCTTTTCCTTGATTGTCATTGCCTGAATATAACATTTTGTATTTATTGCTCACAAAGATCACACCAGTTTTTGTCACAGTTCTTTTTTTGTTTCAGTCACACCTATTATGGCAATCTGGTACTTATCCATTCCTCAGCTAGCTCCATTTCTTTGCCATTCAGACTTTTTATGTTGATAGTCAGGGCCACACACCCCTAGGAATTCTGCTGCCCCGTGCAGTAGCATATTTTGCCACCCATTCTCCCTTATTTTTCGTATAGTCACCCCGTGCAGTAGCATATTTTGTCACTCCTTCTCCCTTATTTTTCATATAGTTTATGCCAACTTTACCGCCCCCAAAAATTTTGCCATCCTGTGCAAATGCACATCTTGCACCGTCAGTAGAGCCGGCCCTGTTGATATTACTGATCTTGAACTCTGGTGATGTTGATTTGTGGTGTATTTTTGCATTTGTTCCAGTAGTTAAATTTCACTGTTTTCCCTGGTTCCCTGGCAAAAACAACAGGAGCATAGTTTAACCAGGTGATGCCCCAGCAGGCATGAAATTCTGTCATGTTGTACCATCATTCTATATTGTGGTCTAAGCCAATAAGAATACAGTTTGTTCAGCTAAATCCCAAGTTGCCAGCCAATCCTCGTTTGTTCAGTATCCAGTATTTTCAGTATCCACCCTCACTCCCCTACTCACACCCTAACAGGGTGCACCACGAGAAGGTGAGGATTGGACATTAGGTCAGAAGCCCCAGTTGAGAAAGCTGTACATTGGAGCTTACATAAAAATATGGTTTCTAAACTTGCAAAACTCTTTTGGAACACAGTTGAAAAAGTTATTATTACCCCCAAGACCTCATGGAGTCAAAGACTCACCTGGGAGGTCCTTTTATCACATACACGCAGCTCATCATACCGTGTCTTAAACACACTCAAACTCCTTGCAGACACCACACTCTCTGGCAAGGTATTCCAATCATTCACAACTCTGCACGAAAAAAACCTGCCTCTCACTCCCCTACTCACACCCTCTTTATACAGTTTCCAGGGATGACCTCTGGTTCTCTCCTTATCTCCCAGAATTTTATGCAGAACCACTCCAGCATTAATCCTATAACAACCCCTTACCAACTTGTAGGTTTCTATCATATCTCCCATCTTTCTCCTGTCCACCAGACTCTGCAAATTACATCTTCTCAATCTTTCCTCATACTCGACATTCCAGAGGTCAGAAACTACCTTAGTCAGCCACCTTTGGACCCTTTCCAACATCTCTTCATCCTTCTATCCTTCTGAAAATCAGGTGACCAAATCTGGGCACAATAGTCCATGTGTGGCCTAATCAAAGCCTTATACAACGGAACAAGAATCTCTCTCTACTTCTACACGTCAGTGTCCTCCTCATCATTCATAGACGCCTTTGTATTTTCTTCACAATTTTGACTATGTGTCGAAAATGCAAATGCAAAGATATTATGGAACTTTAAAATTCAGCCAGACAGTCACATGGAACTTAATATAACAGACATCACTGCAGTTGCAATGTGTAGTTTAGTAACATGGCAATACCAGTGAATAGTAGAATAAAAATGCATGAAAAATTGACCAAGTATATAGATCTGGAGATTGAAATTCAACAATTTTAGAACCAAAGGATAACAACAGATCCAACTGTCTTAGCAACACTTGGAGCAAAGCTGAGCTTCCCAGATATAATACCTCTCAACTCCAGAAAACAGCACCATCAGGGACATCTCACATTTTACAATGATATTTAGTAAATTTGTAGGCTTTTGGATAAGGCCTCAATTTGACTCTGGCAGTCAAAGACTTGATTATGTCCATTACATGTTTTTTTGCTGTTTAATTGTGAAATCTGTTAAATTAATATAGAAATGATAATAGCATTTATAGGCCAAAAGGCCATAATCCTCACAATTTTAACATTGTCTGTTTTGGGATATTTTAAATTAAAATGAAAATATAGTGTAGTTTACTTGATGCCACTGTTATTCTCCAATGACAAATTATGGAATACTTTTATTAAGTATATTCCAGATATATTTATACTAGATTTTGATCATTACATGAGCTCTCTCACAAAAATATTGGTTTCAAACTAACAGACAAATAATGATAAAATTTCTAATGTTTGATTTCTCTTTCTAAATAGTCATTCTATATCTAATTATTTTATTTATAATTGTTAACATTACTAATTAATAAGTAAAGAAAACATGAAAAAATACAAAGTACAAAGGACTTCTTGTTTATAAATTTTGCTCAAATTAAATTTTTACGAAAAAAAAGAAAGATATATACAAAAAAATAGTTAAGTATTATATTTTATTCTGTACATGCAGAGGTTATTTTACACTGATTTTTTAAAGAACAATTTTTTTTTTCATGATGTTTAGCTTGCAATAAACAGCTCATAATGTGATTCTTCATAAAATAGTGTATCAGCACTTTTTTTTTTTGTTGTTGTTGTTGTTTTGTTTGCTTAACTCTGCCATTAATGAAACATTATCATTATTATTATTTTGAATCCTAAATTCGAATATTTACATTTGATTTTTTTTATTTCATTAATAACAGCATTCTTAGTAAAAAATATAAATATCTGACTTTTAAGTTTCTTAATAAAACAAATTAGTATTTAAAAATGTTACTTTATATATATATACAGAATCACACAATATCACAATATTATAGAATTTTACATAGCAGACTTAAATAATGGAGATGATAATTGCAATACACAGAATGAATTTATAAAGAACATATTTAATCAAGTCAAGGCATTTTCTATAAAACTTTAGATATGTATACACATTTAGAATCAGTAATTCATTTATTTACAGTGTTGACTGTCACAAAATATGTAGTTCATAAATAAATAAAACTTAACTTGTGAAAATAATCTGCTAAAGCTCACATATCACATATTTAGGTTACATCTACAAAATCACAATTTTAAAGATTATAAAATGTTATAATTACAGCCTTTAACTTTGTACTCAATTTGTACTCTTGTGTTAAGACAAGAGTTAACAAACTTTTTTTAAGTTTCTCAGAGTTAACATGTTTTAGTTCTGTTCGAAGTCGGTTTTTTTTAAAATAACTTCAATTTTTGGAACAAGTAATGCTGTTGTGTGTGTGTCATCAGTTTTCAAATCAAGTATATTATATTAATATACTTAAATGTGTATGTGTGAATATAATATATTAATATTATATTCATACATACACTCATACATAATTATTGCTTCCCAGTAAAATGGACACTGGGGGACTAAACAGGTAATGGGAGAAAGAGAAGGAAGTATATCAACGGTAATTAATTTTGGTTCTGAAAATATACTACATTTCATCAGAACAATAGTTTTTGGCATATTAAAAATAATATTAATAATAACAGTAGAAAATGTAAATCATGTTTCATTTTCTTTTCCAGTTTACAAGATGCTAAACCAAGACATTCCTATTTCGATCACAAATATCTATCACCAAATATATATGATGAGAAAACCAGGAACATACTGGGAAGATTCATTCTGTTATAATCAAAATGACTATAATTATACATTATAAATAACTCACAAAAATACATATACACAGCAATAAATCATATGCCGAGATCCTCTCTCCCTCCCTCCTCAACCAACATGGCAATACAGAGATGCATTTCTTTCAAAATAATGACATAAAAGAAATGTATATAATTTATTTTTTTAATATATACGTTAATATTTTTTGTTTAGTGGTCAAATGAATTATAAGTTGCTCATCACTATGAAGAGCAGCAATTATGATGGCCTGCAAGTAAATAAGAGATAGGAGATCTTGAACTTGTCACAATGAGTAATGTATTTTTTGAGAACCAGTAATCCATTATCTATTCTTGTAGTGGATAAAAATATAATAACTGTGCAGAAACATGGTATGGAGAATGTTGGAGTGTTTCTTCTTCTGGACACAAACCACCAGAACTAACTAATTGGGTTTTCTGTTCAATTTGAACTTGCCATTTAATCTACATTTGAACTCAAATACTGTTTGAGTTCAAATGTAGATTAATGCCAAGATAAGCTTTTATAGAAACAGTTACCATAGAATATTATTATTATTACCCCAAGACCTCATGAAGTAAAAGACTCATCTGGGAGGTCCTTTTATCACACACACAGCTGATCATACCGTGTTTTAAACACACTCAAACTCCTTGCAGACACCACACTCTCAAGCAAAGCATTCCAATCATTCACAACGAAAAAAACCTGTCTCTCACTCCCCTACTCACACCCTCTTTATACAGTTTCCAGGGATGACCTCTGGTTCTCCCCTGATCTCGCACTATTCTCTGTAGAACTTCTCCACCATTGATCCTATAACAACCCCTTACCAACTTGTGGGTCTCTATCATATCTCCCCTCTTCCTGCTGTCTACCAGACTGCAAATTACATCTTCTCAATCTTTCCTCATACTCGACATTCCAGAGATCAGAAACTACCTTAGTCAGTCGCCTTTGGATCCTTTCCAACATCTCTTTATCCTTCTGAAAACCTGGTGACCAAATCTGGGAACAATAGTCCATGTGTGCCCTAATCAAAGCCTTATACAACGGAACAAGAATCTCCCTACTTCTCCCTACTCCTCTGCATCATTTCCGGAAGCCTTTGTGTTGTCTTCGCAATTTTGGCGATATCCCCCCTAAATTTTAGATCCTTATCCACTATCACCCCCAGATCTCTTATTTCCTCTACCTCCAACAATATATTCTCACCAAGCATAAATTCTGCATCCCATCTTTGTTTTCCAAATTTTAAAACCTTACATTTTGCAACATTGAACTCACATCCCCATTTCCATGCCCAATCACTCAATTTATTCAAGTCTTCTTGTAAGGCCACAACATCTTCACTACTCTTCATGGTTCGTCCCAACTTCTTTGCATCATCTGCAAACAACTGAATATTTCCATCCAAATCTTTGCCAATATCATTAATATACAAGTTAAACAGTAATGGACCTAAAATAGACCCCTGAGGCACTAGTGACTTTCCTTTTCCTGGATATCGCTCCCCCATACACAACTTGTTATTACCTATCAGATAGCCAGTCTCCAATCCAATACACTAGTCTAATATCCAACCCCATCTGCTCTAGTTTGACTGTCAACTTATCATGAGGTACTCTATCAAAAGCCTTTGTGAAATCCAAGTGTATTACTGTGTATCCTTCTCCTCTGTCCAAGGAAGCAGTCACTTTATTGTAATAAGTAAGTAATTACTAAAAAGTGACCTCCCTTTAGCAAATCCATGCTAAAGGGAGGTCACTTTCCATCAAAAATAATACCATTGTTGTCAACCCAACTCTGGATCCTAGTTCTCACAAGCTTCTCCAACAACTTAACCACAACACCTAACACACAGATAGGCCTATAGTTTGATGCTTGAGTTCGATCTGAATCCTTTATGAAGTGGCACAATCTTGCCCTCCTTCCACTCCTTAAGAACTTAACCGAGTGCAAGACTCATATTAAAAAAATATGTCAAGGCAAGTGTCAACTCCCTGGCACATTCCTTCAGAATACCTGGGGGTGAATATCTTATACATAATTTTTGAAGTGATTTTCAATTTGTTAAGAAGATTAAGATGCTGATATAGGAATAGAACAAAATACAAAATTAAAATATATTAGAATATTTATTTAGTTAGGTAATATAGTAATCATTTATATTTTATAATACAGTCAGATGAATTCTTTGTTCTAAGAAAGCAAAAAAGAAAAAAGAAGTCTGCTCTTGAAAAATAATTCTGATCTAATATTACTATTTTTGAATTCCAATAGTTGTTTCTATAAAATTTGTATTGTTTACTTTTCTATAGTGTAATGATGATTATACAATCCAGTAAACTTGCAACTACTTATGGAGAGCGGAGCAGAGTGTCCACCCATGATGAAAATAAAGTCCTTCGAGGTTTCACATAATAATAATAAATATTTTATGGTGTTGAATGAACAATCTCATAGAACCTAACAGAGCTAGAAAAATGTAAGACAAAACAGTTTCAACTTTTTTTTATTTATTATTATCAGAGTTTCATTTTACATCACTTTATGTTAAAATAGAAATATGGTATGCTGATTTTATGGGAACAACTCATGAATTGGCAAAGGATACTGAAACAGAATTATCTGATGTTAGACTTAGAAAGATAAACAAGATCTATTTTTTTTTAAATTAAATGTTTGATGCTGATTTGCAATTTTTACAATGATAATATTACTAAGAAATTAGTATTAGAACAAGGAAACATTGAAGGAGCTCCTAGGAGATGTATTACTGTTCTACATTATGAGAAAAGGTCACTACCCATACCAGGTTCGATCTTTTTTGAGGTCTCTCATCAGTGAGTAGATAGACCTAGATGTCATACTAAGGTTTCAATGGTCAGAACTTATATTTACTGTATCTTTACTGTATGAGAGTTGACAAAAAAGGTGCACAAATACAATTACATCTCCTAGGAGCTGTGTTTTACATTATGGGAAAATACTAAGAACAGTGATCAGAGTTTACTCCAACTTTATTACGAGTCGCCCAGCATTGCACTGCCAGGTGTTGGCTTACGCTTGGATTCACTGATCTTTATATAGTTTTCTATATTCGGCATGAAACTCTTAGATTAGATTTCCTATCTTTGAGTTTCTAATTCGGCTGAGAAATAATGTGGTATTCAATATCCACTTAATTTTGAATAATTTTACTTTGCCGAAGTGAAACCTGTTGGCTCTTATTTCAGTAATTGTATTTGTGCACCTTTTTTGGCAACTCGTACAGTAAAAATACAGTAGATATAAGTTCTAACTATCGAAACCTTAGTATTACATCTAGGTCTACCTACTCACTGATGAAACCTAAAAAAAAAAAAGGTTGAAACCAGTCTCTGGGTAGTGACCTTCTCTCATAATGTAGAACAGTAATACATCTCCTAGGAGCTGTGTTTTACATTATGGGAAAATACTAAGAATAGTAATCGGAGCTTATATTTACTGTATTTTTCATCATCATCAGCTCAGAAATCAGATAACCTAATCTGTGCAAAATAGTGCTGATGTAATTTGTCCAAGATCGTTTATGGTGGAATAGTGTTCTCTCTCTCAACATGCCCAATTTAATATTGATAATGTAAACATGTTAAACACTATTTTGGAATAAATAAAACTATTATATATAAATAACAATAAGAAGTTTCAAAAGAATTAAGAGAACTTTTAATTATATGTAGAAGTTTCTTAAGATTTTAAAAATCAAATACAGTAGGTGGCCTATTAGTTTGTCTCCAGATAACTGGCTCAGTTATCCAAATAAATGGTCTTAGTTCAGTTCTGTAGCTGGTTACTAGAGGCACAATGAGCTTGGCTAAAGATTTCTATTTAGTATTTATATGTGTTTAAAAAAGTAATTAATAATAATTTAAAATTATTTATAAATTTATAACAATAAATCAATAATTAAAATAATTCAATATAAATTAATTAAAACAATAATTGCATCTATTCATTCACTGTTTCAGAGAATTTATATATATTTTTTATTCATTTAGTCTTTTCTTATGTGTTAAAACTCTACCCCCCCCTCCCCATTTCAACATTTCACATTCCAGTACAACTGAAATTCAAGGAGCATATTGCAAAGGTGGTGAGGGTAACTCAGAGGATTGCTGCAATACTGAGAAAGATGCTGACATGCAGAGATAAAAGAGTTATCATTCCGTTGTATAAGGCCCTGATCAGACCACACTTAGACTACTGTTCTCGGATTTGGTCCCTAGGATTTGAAGGGGATAAATTGACTGTGGAAAAGGTACAGAGGCAGATAACAAAGATGGATTCAGGACTGTACAATATGAGGTATGAAGATCGAATGAGGGAATGTGGACTGCAGAGTTTGGTGGATAGAAGAAGGAGAGGTGATATGATCAAGACTTTTTAAACTGTTGAGAGGCAGTTACAGGGTAGACATTGGAAAGTTCTTTCACTTGGTGGAATGGCAGGAAGGAGTGATGACAAGGGGCCATCCCTGGAAATTACAAAAGGAGGATGTGCGCAAGAGGGTGAGGAGTGGTTTCTTTGCATGGAGGGTGGTTGAACCTTGGAATGCATTGCCTGAGAGAGTGGTTGGAGTGGGGACGGTTAATGGGTTCAAGGAGTGGTATGATAGACTCTGTATTTCCTAAAAACGACCTCCCACAATGAGTCCTTTGACTCCATGGAGGCTTGGATAATAATAATAAAAATGAATATAAACTGATATGCAAAATACCAACAGTTATTCTTAAGAATGAAAACAAACTAGGAGGAGATTCTATAAGGAATGTAGAACCAACTAAAGCTTTTGATCCACATTCTAATTTTCATCTTCTTGTAATGCATCACACATGGCTATTAAACATTTACAGTTAATATTTGTTAAATCAGATAATATTTGCTTCTTTCTTTTTTTTGTCAGAAACACCTTTGACAATATGGAATAATTATCTGGTTTCTGTTCTCAATAGAGAGTTGACTAAGTATGTTATTTGGTATTTTAGTAATAATGAATGCATTCTAGATATTTAAACAGGTTTTTTTCATACATAAACATCAACAGATCTTCATCCAATTATGTGAAATGAACTTGATGTGCAAAGTTTTTAATGATACCCTGTTTAGAATGGACAATGAGTCCACACATATATAGATGTATCTTTCAATAAATTTAGGTTTTTGATAAACGGGTAAACTTAATGATATGTGAAGAAAAGTAAGGAGTGTTTTTCTACATTTTGCACAGTAAATGTAATGTAGCAATGGATATTATTTATCTTTATGAGCAATATTTGATGAATAAGCAGTCCTGGACCAACAGCAGGATTGCCATCATAGGTGGTGGAGCAGCCCTTGGCAAGACCCCTCAAATCAAAACACCCAAAACCCTAAGATGACAATGTCACATGGCACACTAAACTGCCATTAAATAAGCATGCCCCTGGAGAGGTGCCCAAAGACCAACCACAGGAATGAGCACAAAGTATCAAAGTAGACATGCCAGCTTGAACATCACCTGGCATCAACAAGGTTTGCATCCATAGCTTAATCAGAGGACTGCTCGAAATCATTTCAGTCACTTTAAAAATTAACAAACACGACCAAACAAGAACATCGGAAATTTCCCTCCAAAGGGATTTACTAAATCAAAATCAGGGGTACTAAATAATATATTTATCAGGCATAAAGCAGACATTGTTGCTCTACAAGAAACTTACCACACATCCCTCAATGAAATATTACCATTCCTGGCTACATTCTTCTCAATTATCAACCTGATAAAAGACATAGCCTGGCAATTTATACAAAAGTAAATCTGGAAAGAATCTCTGAATCATTCACAGGGGGACTTTTTCATTGGTATCGAGCTGCACAACTTCTCAATCTACAATGTATATAAGTTTCCTCTACTTGACTGGCCAAACCCTATATTTCTTCAGTCAGCCCATTCTGGCATCACCCTTGGGGATTTCAACTCACACAGTACATTATCAGGATACAATAATAATGACAACCCAGACCTGCAATTGACAGACTGGATGTTAACAAACAGCCTCCACCTCTTCTATGACAGCAAGCAACTCAGGATCTTCAAAATCTGGAAGATGAGGATCAGAGACAACCCTGACTCAAGCACACAAGTTGGTCAGGGATTGTTACCAGGTTAACATGGAAGAAATTTTTCAGAGAATGGGAAGGGGGGAGTGGACAACTGTATAAGGAGAGTGTGAGCAAAGGAGTGAGGAGAAAGTTCTTTGCAGGGTGAGTGGAATGTATTGCCTGAGTGTGTTATGAATGCTGATACACTGAATGAGTTTAAGCCAGAGTTCGATGAGATTTGAGTGTGATTAATATGTACCTCTTGCGATGGTTCTCTAATTTCATGGGGGCCAGATGTTAGTAATAATAATGTTTTAAACTTATGTGTTTGTGTAACACTACTGCAATGAACCAAATTCTCCAAATGCAGTACTATTAAAAATGGAGATTGGGTTTTGAGGCTATATCATGAAAGGTCAGTTTGCTTAATGCTCCTGTAAAACAGGTGATTTTTACCAGTTTTACTGTATTTTTTTTTATCATAATTAGTGTTTTATAATATATTATGCTGTAGTTTGCATTTTTATTCTATTTAGTATATTTTCCCATATATTTCTTGAGATATTGCAATGTTAAAGTAGTGCCCTAAAAACAGCAGCAAAAAAGAATGCTTATGAATGCTGAAGTTGAGAACAAGAACACTTACCCCACTGAAAAGAAACATGCCAATATTGAAACAAATGAGGATATTGAAAATGATTTAAGTTTCAAAAACTTGAGACTAAATAAATTACCTAAATAACGCTGGAATTACAAAAAGCCATGAAGCATTCAGAGAAGCAGAGGAAGGACAAGAAAGTTAAGAAGCAAAGCGAGAGACAACAAAACACTGTATGTAGGATATAATCACAACAGTTAATATGGTGCAATATAAAAAGAAGAATGTAATATGGTATGGTGATTCATTCATCAAACAAAAATGAATCAACAGTATTCTTGCATTACCCAGTACATTTTTTGTTATTATTTTTATTATTCTCTTTGAAGAGGTTTAATATGAGCTTGACTCATTTGGCATAAAAAACCCTGATAATACACTAATCAATATATATATATATAGATTTTTTAAATTTGTTTTCTCTTATGTCAACAAGAAACACAAGAGGCTGCAAAACACTGACACATCAGTGCCAATGACAAGAAATTAAGAATCTGTTATGTTTCTTGAACAGCTGAAGATTAGTCTTTGAAAAGACAAAGTGGCTTAGAATATTCCAAAAAAACAGAGGTATATATCAGTGGCTTTGCATGCCATTTAGGTTAGCAGTGCTGTTCTGTGGGTTATGCAACCTGAACTACAAAATTCATGTCAATTTGACTGTATGTTTGGATTTTTATTGATGTATGAAAGCATTAAGAGTGCATAGCACATCAGCACTCATCTTAATTGGTCCAATGCAATTAATTGTAGGATAACTTTGAATACTTTAATTTATCAATTAATATAATTTTAAATAGGGAAAGCATAAAGGTCAAATGAACAACAGCTATGCTTTACACATGTCGTTTATGCGAGAAGCACAAAGGGCTTACACTTCATAGAGTTTAAATTATCATTGAAAAATACGATAATGAGACATGGATAATTTGAATTTTGATACGATTTTAAAATACAGCCATATAATATGCACAGAAATAAAAAAAAAAGTAATTACTTGGGAAATTATGTTTTTTCTGGATTGAGCCAAAGAAAGGCTGAAATAACTTGTTTCTAACTTATTTATACACAAGTTCCAACCTCTGACTAGAATCATACAATCTGCGAAAGCTCTGGCAGAAAATGGGACATTCAGTAGATCATCAACACTGTTTCCCATGGAAATATGGGCAAAAAAGTTATAAATTATTTTTAGAAAACTTGTCTATATAGGTGTCATAAACATGTCAGTTCACACTTCACAGCCACTGATTTCTGGGTGTTATTGTTTCAACGCACACCCTGTCTCTCCTTCTGGGTGGTTTTAAGCCACTGGAACTCTAAGAATTTGACCTGCTGTACCATTTGTACATCTGTTCAAAGGGCTCAAAGATGTCCACATTTGTGACTGCACGCCCGAACTATTAATGCAAAAGTGATGCAATGTTTATGTATCGAAGTGTCTTCTTCATGAAGCATTGGTATATTGTGTTTAATTTTAGGAATCATGCAATGCCAGGAAACAACTAGGGGAGTGTTTAATAGGAATAAATGCAAAAATATAATATCACTGATATTGCTAGTCCGTGGGTGTGCACTACACACCTTGAATATACGCTCCTAGTGTGTGTGTGTGTGACAAAGGCAGAACACCAGAATAAGATGATAACATTTATTTTAATTGACAACACATTTCTTTCTAACTGCACACAATTTCTTCAATACAAACTAGTCATAGTTGACAAAACAATAAAGACTAACCAAAGTGATAACTGTTACGCAATTATAGAAGAGACTGATATTATTTTAAAATATTTCTAATTGTTCAGAATGTTGTGCATGTTTACGCATTCACATGCACATGTGTTTGGCCAACGAAGGCTAGGATGACTCCAGAACATGGAATTTTGATTTACAGGAAAAAAAAAAAAATGTACAAAATTCTGCCACCAGCAGACAATTGATGCTAGAATCGTGATATTTGCATAATCTCACTGTTTCTACTGACAAGTTGATGCATATAAGTAAGACTGAAATGGATTCATGTCATTCTGATAAGACTGAAGTGATATGGATCTCACCTTACTGGAACATACATTGCCAGTCAAGTTTGAAGGATAGGAGAAAACGTCCAATGACAATAACAAATCTTAGAAAAACAATTTTATGATTTGAAAATAGCAGATCTTTAGCAGTGAGGCCAGCATTGAGGTGCAAATGGATAATTTCTCAACAAGTTGACAAAGTTGCAACTGCCATCGTGAAACATGGAATGAATAATGCACAAGGGTCCAGCCAGTGCTCAGGCAATATCAAGGCAAATGGACATGCCATACTCAACTGTGTAAAAAATCCTGCATCAAATGCTGAGGTTTTTCTCCTTGCTTCATGGTGATGTGGAAACACGACTGTAGAGTCTGCCCAGATATTCTTAGCTCGAATGGAGGTGGATGATGCATGGCCCTGGAAGATCTTGTGGAGCGATGAGGTACATTTTTATCTGAATGGTTATGTTAACTCGCACAATTGCCACATTTCGGCTGCAAATAACCTTTGTGTTCCATCAGACCCCTTTACACTCACGGAAAGTCACAGTGTGATGTGGTTTCACTGCATCATTTATTATTGGTGGTCTGTACTTTTTCGAAGAACTTTGCCCAACAGGACCAGTAACTTGTACCATCCCTGCTGTTAGGTATCAAGAGATGCTGTGCAACTTTGTTGTTCTGCAATTGCAGCAGTGACGATGCCTTGACTACCATATTATGCAGGATGGAGCATCACCTCACACTGGATTGCTGGTACGGTGAATGTTACAAAAACACTACAGAAACAGAACGCAGTGATTAGTCATGCATTTTCCACAACATGGCCACCTTGTTCACCTGATCTCAACCCTTGTGACTTTTACTTGTGGAGCCATCTGAAATGCATAGTGTATGAAGGACATGTTCCTGAAACACAGAATAACACTGCATGTGAGGCAAATCAATGCAGTTAGGCCATCTGAAAGGAGGACATATTGAACCACATCTGTAAATTATACAAGCACAAAAATTGATCTGTTGTGTCTCTTCTAGCCATTACTGTTTAATTAATTCCAAACTATGTGCTAATAGCACAATATTCCCCCTGGTGGCAGAATTTTGTATTATTTTTTGTCTTCTGTAAATCAAAACCTCATGTTCCAGAGTATATTTATACGAAGTTTGGTTGAATTTCATTCAATACATTTTTTGCTACAGGGCTCCGAACATCTTTTTAATTATGACCACCCTGCATATGTGTGTGTGTGTGTGTGTGTGTGTGTGTGTGTGTGTGGAGAGGGAGAGAGTCATAAGAGAAGCAGATTTAGTAGGTTTGAAGCTAGACAATAAATGGCTGTTGACCAACAGTGCATGTTCTTTCTTTAAACAATAATTAGAAAGATAAAAAGAAATCAGTGAATACATTTAATTAGCAATAATGCAAAATTAAAACAGAATCTGATCAAAAGTATCCAGACACCCCTCTGTAATTCGTAAACTGATGTCTAGATGTCACTACGACCTCACTTACCAGTATAAAAGGAGGCCCGGAGCTGTGTGTTGTTCAGTAATCAGAAGTAAGAGCAGAATGGATAGGTCAAGGGAGCTCAGTGACTTCGAACATTATTGGTTGCCACATCAGTAAGAAATCTGTCAGAGACATTTCAATCCTCCTTAACCACAATCACCCGGGAGTTCCGCAGTGCTACTAACTGTCCAGCCAGCCCCATGACTGTGCGTCGAGAGTTAAGAGGAATGGGGTTCCATGGTCAAGCAGCTGCCCATAAACCAAACATTTCTCCTGTGAACGCTAAGTGCCGCCACTGGACAACTGGAAAAGTGTGATTTGGAGTGAATCATGCTTTACCATATGGCAATCCGATGGGAGGGTCTGGGTGTGGCGAATGCCTGGAGAATGATTCCTGCAAGCATGTGTAGTGCCAACAGTGAAATTTGGAGGCAGTGGCATTACAGTGTGGGGGTGTTTTTCATGAAATGGACTTGGCTCTTTCGTAACACTACATGGAAATCTAAATGCAGAAGGGTACAAGGACATTTTGACCCGTTGCATACTGTCTACGGTAGAAGATCAATTCAGTGATGACTACTGTCTGTATCAGCATGACAATGCTGCCATAAAGCAAGGTCTGTGGATAATAACGTTCCAGAAATGGAATGGCTGGCCCAGAACCCTGACCTGAATCTTATAGAACACCTTTGGGATGAATTGAAATGCCGACTTTGCTCCAGACCCCAACAACCCACATCATGAACAGCTCTGGCTACAGCTCTTCAAGAAGAATGGGCTGCCATTCCTCCAGAGACATTCCAACACCTGGTAGAAAGTCTCCCCAGCAGAGTTAGAGCTGTCATAGAAGCAAAGGTTGGACCCACTCCTTATTAATGTCCACTACTGGAAAGTGTGTTAAAGGGAAAGTCTGATTACAGTTTAGTAGGTGTCCCATACTTTTGATCAGATAGTGTATATCATAATTATAATGATTCCATGGATATCCATACAGAGTGTAAAGACTCATTATGGAAGACCCACACTATCCACTATTCACACAAGCCCATTCTAGAGTAGGTGTTAAAGAAATCTTTCAATATCTCTCTTCTTAAATTCATTAACTGACAAGGCACTCATGACTGCCTCTAGAAACATGTTCCTCTTATTTGCCACTCAACAATTAAAGAATCAAGTAGTGATTCCTTGAGGTGATCCTTTGTTCTCTTCCATCCAGTCATATATTGAAAGATTTCATTAACACCTACTCTATAAGACCCCTTTAGTAACTTATATGTTTCTGTCACATTCCCCCCACCCCTTTCTATATATCAGCTAAATTTTGTAATCCACATACCTTTAATTTATCATCATAAGGGCACTCCCCAAATAACTTACTAAAATGGTGATTGATTTGTGGAGTGCCTGCTCCTGATGATAAAAAAAAAAAAAAACAGGCAACCAAATATATGCATAATAGTCCAGATATTGTCACATCAAAGCCTTATAGAGAGGAATAATAACTTCCATATTTCTTCCCTTTTTTTCGTATTTCTTAACACAAGTGACTCTTTGAGCAATTTTGCCCACTTTTATAATACATCCACTGAATTTCAACTCTGTACACTGTTATTCTTAAATCCTCATCAATTTCTTGCAGTACAGTTCTCTTCATACAATAAACAACTTATGGTTGTTTTTCTTATTCCAAAGTGCATAATTTTATACTTTGATACTCTGAATTGGCCACCATTATCTTTTGCATAAATTAACAATTTCTTTAGATCATCCTGCAGGATCTCTACAAAGCCTTTAACTATTATTACTACTACTACTAACTGGATCTCTTCAAATAATTCTCAACATCACTGATCTACAAATAGATCAATGTAGTGGCCTAAGTAGAGAGTCCTGTGGCATAATGCATAATACAGGTTGTCTGCCTTTTGATCCAATTTCACCATATACTATTTACTGATATCTTCCCATCAGTTATCCTCTTATCCATGTCACCAGCTTCATGTCCATACCCATTTAGTCCAAATTATGTAATAGGGTTCCATGTAGTATTCTAGAAATACTTTACAAAGTTTATTAATATGGTGTAGCTGTTTCCCTTATCTAACTCAGCTGTCACTTGACTGTAGAAAGTGAGTAAATTACAGAGACAAGGATTCTCCTCTGCCCATTCTTGAATTCTGCCTTTAATCCTTTGAGGTGGGGGGGAGACTGCATTGCTAATTAGAGATCTGAAGTGACTTGAAAAACTTCCATGCCTTGTCGACATCCAGAGTATGGATTCCAGACCATGCAAAAAATAAAAAAAGTACCAAAAAAAAAAAAAAAACAATAAAATTTCATTTCCCCAACCTGAATACTAATGTACTACAAGTTTAGCACTTTTTATTATGGGTGGGAGATATATAAAAAAAAAAAAACTTTTTCCAATCCCTTAGCATACATACCTGAGATACTGTGGTCTATAATTTGCTAACCATGTCCTGCAACTTACTTTATATAATGGGCCTATTCAGTCCTCTTTCCATTCCTTTGCGACTATGTCAATATTGGGACCAAACTCAAACAGCCTAGTTAGAGACACTGCCATTAATCTTACACTTTCCTAAAAAACACAGGTTGATATTTCATCCAGTCCTATGACTGTATTCGCATTGAGATTTTTTATTATCCTAAACACTTCTCATTCATTATTATTATTATTATTATTATTATACAGAGACCCACACTAACCTTTATATACACAATAACTATCATACGTCTCTTGTTAGACTCATTCACTGTCAAGGCACTCACAACTAATTCTGGAAATCCATTCCACTCATTCAATTATTATTATTATTATTATTACATAATACCTCCAGGGAGTCCAAAGACTCATCAAGGGAGGGCACCTACTCTACAACTCTCTGTCTCCACCAATCCACCACGCACACTACCTTCATCATCTACACCAACGCCATCTACTGCTGATCAGAATCACTAATATTTTCACAGATAATCACAAACACCCATGCCCACAACAGGATTCGAACCCACAGCTTTTTGGCTGAAGAGCAGATACGCTAACCACTCGGCCAACCAGTCCGGCATTAATATTCTCCATTATATGGGTATCTCCATGGCAATTCATCTATCCATGTCACATTAGTCATTGCATTATCTCCACCTATAAAAATGATGAGTGATTCCACTATTTCTGCTTTTCCTGTCACCTCTTATAAACAGCATTCATTAAAAAGTTATCCTTCTATGATCATTCTTCCTTTACTTCACCATCACATACAGCAAAAGAACCTGGAAATTTCTTTGGTTTTCCTCATCCAAAGAAATCACAAAGAAACTGGTTAATCTGACATTGCCTTCATCACCATACTTGTCACCCTTCTTACCTGTACCGTTCACATGCTTGCTGATTACCTTTTCCCTTATATATCCTCCAAAACTTTTTTTTTTCAAATCCTGTTTAATGATACTCTATTTATCTTCCTGACTCTGAGTATGCTTAATACCACTTTTCTTAAATACTCCCTCACTATGTCTAGTTTCTTATTTATAGCACTGTTCCAAATTGCCTCCTAAGTTTGTCATAATTACCAGCTTTCTTACATTCTATCCTTGTAAAAATATATTCTTCTGTTCACCAGATCTCATTAATGCTTCAAACTTCTCACTCTTGTTCCTCATACTTCTGGAATTAATACGCATTTATTGCAATATCCCATTGAGCTCACAACTGTCTTTGAATCTTTTAATGAGTGTCTTAGTCATTTTTGAAACCTGAGAAATGTTGAAAAAATCTTTCTTTTTCATATCTCAAAGGAGCTGTGCACATGCTCACCTGTATCTCCTCTAATACCTAGTTTCATTGACTGTGAACATCCGTTTTCTTGAACACCTAATTAAATCCATTTAATCCATAAGGCATATACTCATGTAAGTCCTTCTGTCCACCAATTTCACTGTAAACATAATAAAAACTTTACACCATTCCTCTTATACAACCGATGTACTGATTCATTTGCAATCATAGTCCTTCTCAATTCACTCCCATTATATTTTGACAAGAGACTTGTAAATTTTATTCTCTCTCTCTTCTTCCTTTCAGTAACTCTCATATCCACTCACATGCCATACTTTTCACCTTTTAAATCATTTGTTCTGGCTAAAATTGCTAGCTTTTTTTACTTTTACTTTTTTGGAAAATTGGCACTGTCAGTAACACATTTAACCATTCCACCAGGAAAGCATGATTTTGTCACAAACTCACCAAGCACACTAATAATCATGGAATCACCATACAGTATTGACTTCTTACTCTGGCCTTTTGCTCATTAATATTCTCCATACTTTTTGATTATTAATACTTCTTTACTTTCCCTCTCATTTGTTACTCTTCTCTGCTTGTACCATTTGCTATATAATTTTCCAAATGTTCTAACTCATGATGATTTGTTCCCATAAGAGACTTCACATAAACATGCTGGTTCACTTATTAAAGCCACCTCGCTTTTCATCTTTCCCACTGTTTCCTGTTCACTTTCTGACACTTTTGTCATTCATGCTTTGTTCAGTTTCATTTATTTTTGCATTCCTCTCCTCAATCTCTACAATACTCACATTTTTGAACTCCCCCCCCCCCAAGCATTCACTTCATTGCTATCTCCCTTCTGACATTCACTCATATTATGCTTCTGACACACTATCACCTTTTTCACCACAAACCACACGCTTTCAATAGCAAATACCTTGCTCACATATTGAATCTCATGAAGTCCTCAATATTAAATTTACTGAACAATGACACCTGAATTACCACTGTTTTGTTTTAGTGCCATTAGCACTAAAACAAAACAGTGCACTATTATAATACATAAAAATAAACTTATAAAAGCACCAAGTCAAACACATGCTACATACCGAATATAATAAACTAAATCTAACAAAAATTACACAGTATCACAATTAAAAAGCAGATGAAATCGTATCTTTTTTAATTATTATTATTACGGGCGACTCCAAGAAGTCCTTAGACTCATCAAAGGTGGCCCTAAACATCATGTTCATCACAACTATTCGACATTCACACAGTATCTATCATACTTTGCCTTGAACTCATTCACTGTCATAGCACCCATAACAGGCTCAGGCAGCTTATTCTACTCATTCACCACTTTAAAAGTAAAAAACTCAGCTCTAACACCCTTACTAACCACACTCTTGCCCAGCTTCCATAGATGTCCCCTAGTCCTCCCACCACCAGTCCTGTTCTCAAAAATATCCTCTGAATTAATCCTATAGAAACCCTTCAGCAATTTGAATGTCTCAATCATATCTCTCCTTTACCGCCTATCAACCAATTTCTGCACCCACAAATCTTCAACCTGTTTTCATAAGGTTCATTCCATAGACCTGCTATCATCTTGGCCACTCCCTCTGGATCCTCTCAACCTCCTCCCTATCAAGAAGAAACCTAGGTGACCAGATCTAGGCACAGTAAATTAAGGGAACATTATGCCAGCCAACCTTCACATCCATATGCCACTGAGCAGCCAATCTGTAAACTAATTAATAACAATAATTAATACACTATTACAACATTTGATGATATGGGACAAATGTGCACTAACTTTTTTTCCCCCAAGTCTATTATCTAGTTAGCAAAATAGTTTCTTCTATTCCAGTTACAACAGAACCAAACAATAAACTGTAGTGATGTTATGACTTCAAGTCTGCTATGATGACAATGAAACACGCTTACATTGGGTCTGTGAGTACCACTGTCAATTTTTTTTTTTTTTTAATATTTCTACAGTGGTTATTATCACAGAGTGTGATTAAGAACATTTCTCATTTCATTATGGGAGAGGTGGAAAAAACACTGAAACAGAAGCCTGCTGCTAATTAGAAACATATCTGTATATAAGTATTTGCTAAGAATATGCCATTTCACATTTTTCTCACAAAACAGATAAAAAAAAAACTTTTACATATGTTAACTATACATTTATAGTTAACATATGTTAACCAATAATGAAAAATATTTAATTTTTATTAGGATTTTTCAAAATTAGATGTTCAGGAAAAAGTAAGGATCACTTTATGTCACCCAGTTGCATCTACTGTAATAATTTAAAAAAGCACCAGATTTTAAGTATTCCTTCTTTTCTAATTTTTTTTTTAAATAGAAAGCATAAGAAATAACATGATTTAAAGATGTATTTTTATTTATTTATTTTTTGGAGGAGGGAGGATAATGGAGCACATAATAACATCCATATGATAAATAACAATACTGTATTTCATTTATATCTGTGCTTGAATCAACATGAAAATCAAGACACGGTCTAAAATTAAAATATCATTAAGAATGAGATAAAACTGAAAAAAATGCAACACTCTCAGAACTCTTATATATGTGATTTATTTATTACCTCAAAAATTTGTTTACAAAAAAAAAAAAAAAAAGGGAAAAGAAAAAAAAAATAGGAAAAATTCTTTAATGGTCTGTATTTAGTTTCTTCTCCCAGCCACACATATACATTTTGTATACGTTTTGGTCCCTTATTTGAAAAATCGGTGAAAAGCAACTGATGTACTCCCTTGTGAAGCAGCACAGTCCCCCTGTCCCAACCGTCAGATGTTAGGAAGATGATCAAACCTCCGAGTAGTACGAGAATTAAGATGAGAAGTCTTTATTTCTGGTGATGATACACTACCAGGTTTGTTAGGAAGCTGAGGTAAGATGCTTTGGTATTGTCCATACTAAAAAAATAAATTTTGTACATGTTGTAAAATGTTAACTACTGTATAAACTAATTAATAAATTTATTTGAATATTATTGATACACACACTACATATATATTAATATATAATTAACATAATACACTATATAAAACTATCAAGTTCTTATTACAGTATGAAACACTGGTTATATGTATAAATAATTTTAGGAGCTAATCAAAAATTTCTTAATTGACTTCTTTTATAACATTTTTTCTTCCAAAATGGCTTTTTCAAGAGTAATTTACGTCTTGCAGCTTCAGAACATGTCTGTCTCTCTCCTTCCCTCCCTCCCTCCCTCCCTCTCTCTCGCTCACACACACACACACACACATGGCTTAATAAAATGGGGTGCATTTTTGTAAAGCACACACAGATAAAAGTATGTTCAATTTAAGAATCAATTAGAGTGTTTTTTCATCATAACAGGCACTTCAGATCATTTGCCACAGTTGTGTAAATAATACATTTATCAATATCAATATTTATTGTCATTCATTCCTTACAAATGGCTACGACAAAAAATGCTTACTGTTAAAGTTTAATTGTCAGTCAACATTTGAAGCTATATGGCGATAGGCCAGTTTATGTAATGCTCCTGTGAAATTGGTGTTTTTTTTTAGAATAATTAATTTTTGATAGTATATTACTGCTGATATTTGCATATTTATTGTATTTGGGATATTTCTTGATATTCTGTTAGAATACTGTAATATTAAAGTCATACTGTAAAATAGCACCAAAAACTCACATGCTAACTTGATTTTGTTTTGTTATTCCACACAAAGATTGATGTGTAAACCTATAGCACATTCATACTACAGGCAAGCTAAGGAATATGTTTTTCAATTTTCATTAATTTCATGTATTCTTTTTATATTTTTTCCTTTTTTTTTTTTTTTTTTTTTCACAAAGTCTGGAAACCCTGTTCTAGAAACCAAACATGGAACTTTTTTCAAGCCACTTCTGGACTCCAATAAGGGGGCAGTGGTCTCACACCAGGTGATGAAATTTATCTTCCACCTAAAGACAATCGCAAATATCCATGCCTTGAGTAGAATTCGAACCTACAGGCTGTTTTGTGGAGAGCAGCTTTGCTAACCACTTGGCCAACCAGTCAAGTGAATACTGAAAGAGTGAACAAGAAGACCTGTCCCAATGAACAGAACCATGCCATTTCAGAAACCAACGAGGAGATCGAAAATGAATTAACTTTGGAAATATCACGATTAAAGCTAATTATTATTATTATTACACCCTCCATGGGGGTTGATAGACTCATTGTGGGAGGTTCATTCAACTGACAACATGTTTATCATATAGAATCTTAAAGTCCTTAACACTACCTTGCATTAACAACACATTCTGATAATGCATTCCATTCACTGACAATTCTCCATGTAAAACTCACTGATATCCAACCAAATATTGATGCAATGGCTACTATTCATCAAACACATCCTTCTCATTAGCCATTTCAAGTCAATCAATAAAATATAAGAAATTTTTTAATGTTCTTTATAAATTTCTTTAAGTATTTCTTATCGAGAAGCAGTAATGAAGTAAAAGGGTGAAGGAATTATTAATTTTAAATTGAGAATTTTTATTATTGATAACATTCATTCATTTATTTAACATGATGGGGTCGATGAGGGATCAAGGATTTTATGAAAGGGTTAATGGTCTAAAATGTTTTGTCGACCCCTGGTCTAAACAAACATTATCGGCTCATTAAGGTGGAAGACTACAGTTACCTTGTTCTATGTTCATCATAATTTCTAGTTCAGAAACTTGTTTGGGTGTAATAGCGAAGTTATGACTTTGACTAAGTGAGCATTCATTGTTTCTTCTGAAAGTACCTGTGACAATAAATTTCTAACCATGAGATCTCGATGAAGCTAAGGTCTGAACACAGTATGTTGATGTTGTTTGAGGATTTTAAATTTCTTCGGGTGTCTGCTTTTAACTTTTGTGATTTCTTTTTTCTGCCAACACTTCCAAAATGTGATATAGGACAGTCCACATTTCAGCATTTAGAACATCAAATAGTTTTTCATGTAGTGACACTATAATGGCTCTACATGAAAAACTAACTTGTATGCGAGTAATGGTAATTTGTTTATGCAGGAGCACTAAACTCATCCTTCTATAAATATGATGCATCTTAGCCAAATGTAACTTTTCTTTGAATTAAAAAAAAATTGTATTGCTATCCCAGCATCATTTGAGGAAGGCTAACTTATTCAGTTGTCTGGCCAATTTCAGTTTCAACTTACTGAGTCATCACCCTTTGTGTACAATATCATCTCTGTGGAGGAGATTAATCTACTTGACAAGCTTAGGTGTTGGACATTATTCATAACTTATTTTAACAGTATTACAACAAATAAACTAAATTATACAAATGAGTACATTATCTACCTTATATTTCACTGGATTTCAAACCTGGTTTGAAATATAAGCTAATTATTAAACAACTTTTTATTATTATTATTATATAACACCTCTTAGGGAGTCCAAAGACTCATCAAGGGAGGGTACCTACGCTACAACTCTCAGTTTCTACCACTCATCCACAACTACAGCAAACCTTATCATCTACACCAATGCCATCTACTGCCCACTACCACCACTAGTATTTTCACAGACAATCACAAACATGCATGTCCACGGCAGGATTTGAACCCACGGCCTTTTGTCTGGAGAGCAGATATGCTAATCACTCGGTCAACCAGGCCACCATTAAAATAACTTATGAATAACATCCAACACCTAAGCTTGTCAATTCGATTAATAATCATGTAAGTAAAGTTGATTATAAAAAGAAGGATATTATATCAGTAGGGAGATTCAATTATAAAACCTACAAACAATGACCATGCCTACTTAAATTTTCTGAGTGCTAAAATCAAAAATTTGATTAATGAAATTAATTACCAGATGGTAATTCTGGTAGGAACAAACATGGTAACCAATGATTTGCCAAGCGATAAATACAGTATGAGAAAGGATATGAAACAATTGCTGGAAAAAGTGAAAGAGTGAAGAGTGAGAAATTGATAATCACCAAGATATGATACCCGAATTAAGATAGAGAAGAAAGGCTGATGGCAAATGATTTCATACGTAGGCTGCATAAAAAGAATGGTTGCAAGTTTTTGGATGTGTGGAGTGAGTTTGTAGGAAGAACAGATTTTTCTAGGATTTTTATAGGCCTGCACTTAAATGTGCTTGGTATCAGAAATCTGGGTAAACTGGCATGAGAGGTAATATGGAAAGTCAGAGTAAGAAGTGTGTGTGTGTGTGTGTGTGTGTGTGTGTGTATATATATATGTTTTTTTTTTTTTGAATACCAGGCAATATCAAATAGAGTGAATGCAGGCAAATATCAGAATGGGGAACTGGATAATGAGATTTATTTGTGCTTATGGTCCAACAGAAGGTTCTACTTAGGAAGAAATAGAGGATTTTTCTGAATTTTCAGCTGGCACAATGAGAAAGGTTGGTCCTTGTTGGAGATCTAAACAGCAGAGCAGGAAATGATTACGAGACATATGGAAATGTTTTTGGAAAATGGAGTGAGTTTGAAGGAAGAACAGATTTTTATAGGAGGGATGGCCTGCACGTAAATGTGCTTGGTATCAGAAATCTGGGCATGAGATGCAACATGGATAGGCAGAGTAAGAAGTGTGTGCGTGTGTATATATACACACACGCATATACTAGGGAGACTATGCCCCCCCTGGTGCCCAACCACCCCATGTTCTGGACTAGTAGGACAATTCTCCTTGAATTCTGATGACTCGAATTTTGAAGACTCGAAAGGGGGGTGAACCCTCCTTTCGAGTCTTCAAGATTACCCCCCCCCCCCCGTGGGCACCCAACTCCACGATTTCCGGACTGGTAGGCTGATTCTCCTTGAATTCTGATGACTCGAAAGGGGGTCTGCCCCCTGGCACCCAACCCGACGAGTTCCAGACTGGTAGGCCGGTTCTCCTTGAATTCTGATGACTCCAATTTTGAAGACACGAAAGGGGGGGTCCGCCCCCACCCCCTGGCACCTAACCCCCAAAGTTCCGGACTGGTAGGCCAGTTCTCCTTGAATTCTGATGACTCGAAAGGGGAGTTCCTTCTCTGAATCATCTGCAAACAACTGAATATCTCTATTTAAGCCTTTTCCAACGTCATTTACATACAAATTAAACAACAACAACAACAACAATGGCCCCAAAACAGATCCCTAGAGCATGCCACTAGTGACCTTTCTCTTCTGGGATATCACTCCCCCCATACGCAACCTGTTGATAACTATCACATGGCCAATCTCCAATCCAATGCACTAATCTACTATCCAACTCCATCTGTTCCAATTTTACTACTAGTTTGTCATGTGGTAATGTATCAAAAGCCTTTGCAAAATCTAAATATGCTAATGTATATGCATCCCCCCCCCTTGTCCAATGTATTTGTCACCTTCTTATAAGTAAGCAAGCAGATTGCTAAAACACTATTTTCCTTTAGCAAACATGTTTTCCATTAAAGAGAATTCTACTGCTGTTCACCCAGTTCTGAATTCTTGTCCTCACTGGCTTCTCCAACACTTTGACCACAGACTCTAGAGATGCAGATTGGCCTATAATTCGAGGCCTTAGTCTTATCACCTCCTTTATGAAGTGGAAAAATTTTGCCATTTTTCTATTCCTTTGTGACCTGGGCTAAGACTGATGTTAAAAATGTACGTTAAAGTTGTTGTTAACTCCCCGGAACATTCCCTCAAGCACATGGTGACATATCATCAAGTCCCATTCCTTGTTGACATCAAGTTCACTCAATTACTCATATAACTCCTGTTCACTTACCATCAGTAGTTCCTCCCTCATTCCACTGCTCTCAAGGTGATAAAGAATGAAAGGAGATAATGCTATTCAGGAGAGAGAATAAGTAAGATAATTCAGGTGTTGAACATGAGAAAAAAATGAGCAAGAGAGTTAGTAGTGATTGTGGGGACAAATGAACATAAGGAGGATGTGAGAGCAAATATCTTGAGGTTATTGAGAAGAGTGAAAGATAACAGTGTAGTGGAAAAGGGTGTCAGTGTGTTGCCAAAGTATGACAATAATGAGTTGTGATGGAGAGCCAAAATCATGAATGGTATGCTAGCAGAGCTGTGTGAGGGGAAGGGAGTACAATTTGTGGATGTATGGCATTTGTTTAAGGGAAGAAGGAAATTATACAGGCATGATGGGTTACATTCGAATGGCTTTGGACAGGGCCGGTCCGAGAGCATCTGATGCCCCTAGGCAAAGAAAATTTAGGTGCCCCTATACATTGTCTCTCTCTATATATTTTATTATATATATATAGAGAGAGAGAGACAATAAATATATATTGAGCATCAGGACGGCTTGACTTATTTCAGTTTTTTATTATTAATCAAGGTTTTACTAATTTTTTTTGAAGGGTGTAATTTTTCCCCGAACTATGTAGCAAAATCTGGCGCTGAAGTCTAAGCGCCCCTAGGCAATTGCCTAGGTTTGCCTAATGATAAAACCGGCCCTGGCTTTGGAGTAAGTGCACCGGAGAAAACGTTGCTAGATCGAAGTACAGTGTGTGATGCATGCAAGAGATCAGAAGCAAGAGATGAAATGAAAAAGTGGGAGAGTGGTATTGAAGAGACAGAAGTGCTTGGCAGTGAAAACAGTAGTGATGTGAGAGATGAAGAGAGAACAGAAATGCAAGTGGAACAGAGAAACTGGGAGGAGCCTGGTTGGACAGGGAGATATGGCATAGGGAGAGTGAATGTTGACAGTGGCAGTGAATGTGTGTACAAAAATGGAGTATATTGCAATGGGGTGAGGAAGTTGAGACTAAGTAGATACATGTGGTAAGTGGCAATAAAGGTGAATGGGTGGGTGTGGTGGGGGAAATCACAACCAACACATGGCTTGGATAGGACTGGTTATAGACCTAAAAATAAATTACTGTGTTTGTTTACAAATGCCAGAAGTATCAGAAATAAGGGAGATGAAATGGTTTCACTGACACTGAGTTTATTCATCCCAAAATCATTTGAATAAGTGAAACATGGTTGAATGAAGATGATATTCTAGCGGGAATAGAAATGGAAGTACAGGCAGCCCTCGGTTTACAACGGTTCAATTCACGATGATTCGATGATTCACAATAACACTAGATGCCTGCACGTGCTTTCTTACTGTAGTTTGGTCTGACTGAGAAACAACACTAGCAGGCACTCTAGTGTTTGAGTGTTTACCGAGCTACTACGACGTATATGTATCAAACCTAGTTTTACTGTTGAATCTACCTAATTGTTCTATTTAATTTTTTTTACATACATAAGTATTATTTAAATTGATAAAGTACGTAATTACATACCATGTCTGATAAAAGAAGTGCAGAAAAGTTAACAGAACTTAGTGTTAAGAAGGCACAGAAATCAATTGCACTTGAAAAGAAGATGGAGGTGATTCGAAGAATGGAAGATAGGCAGACACGTGCTAATGTCTGTAGAAGTATGAACTTACCTCCATTGACTGTTACTACAATTATGAAAAATGCAGATAGAATAAAACAGTCTGTGCAACAATCTATGGTAGTACTAAATGCAGAACATGTAAGTTATAGCAGGGGTAAACTTCATGAAAAAATGGAAAAATTATTATCATTATGGGTGGATGACTTGAATCAGAAAAACATTCCTCTGACGCAGGCTGTTATAACACAATTTTTGAGGATCTTAAAAAGACAATGGAGGTGAAGAAACATTTTTTAGGAAGCAAAGGTTGTTTCATGAGATTTAAGTCTCGAAGTAAGTGCCATAGTGTCAAATTATGTGGTGAGGTGGCAAGTGCAGATGATGCGGCAGCAGCTGCTTTTCCTAAAGAATTTCAAGACTGTGTAGAACAAAGAAGTTATCCTGCTGATCTCATTTTTATTGTTGATGAGACTGGGCTCTACTGGAGAAAATTGCCATCATGCACCTTCATTTCCTGTGAAGAACGTTCTGCTCCAGGTTTTAAAGCTGCAAAAGATAGACTTATGCTTTTGTTGGGTGCAAATGTCTCCGAAACTTTGAAGCTTAAACCAATGTTGGTGTACCATTCACAGACACCACGCACCTTCAAGGGTCTGAAAGCCATGCTGCCAGTCTATTGGAAATGGAAGAAGAAAGCTTGGGTGACACAAGACGTTTTTATAGATTGGTACACAAATTATTTTTGTCCTACCATGCTTCGCCTCTGTAAAGAAAATGATTTGCCAGCCAAGGCATTGCTTCTCTTGGATAATGCCCCTGGACATCCTCAAAACCTTGCTGAAGTAAGAACCATTGGATGTCAAGGTTGTTACATGCCCCCAAACATAAGATCACTTTTGCAACCGATGGATCATGGAATTATATCAATCTTCAAAGCCTATTACCTCCGTATGATATTTATGGAAATGATAAGAGTCTTGGATACTTCAGGAAAAACTATAAAAGGCTATTGGGGGTTATTTCATATTTTCAAGGGCATTAACATCAAGGCAGCTTGGAACAAAGTGTCAGCAAAGTGTTTAAAAGGAGCATGACAAAAATTTCTTCCAGCTTCTTCTTCCTTCTATTACAGCTGAAGATGTGACAGAAGTCTTAGAGAGCAATGATAAACCGCTTTCCAATGAAGATTTAAAAGAATTAGCCAAACAATTAAGTCAACATCCAAAGGAGGAGAAAGAAAACGAAGAAGGTCCTCTGAGAGATATAAAAACAGCCGATTTACAGTGTATCCTTGCAAGCATAGAGACACTGACTGATGAACTCTACGAAATGGACCACGATTGGGAACAGAGTGCGAACGTAAAAAGAGTGTAATTGCATCTATTCAACCTTACACTGAATTCCTTAAAGAAAGAAAAAGAAAATCTAAGTTAACGCTGGATTCTTTTTTTCAAAAAAGATGCAGGTGATCTGAAACCAGGAACTTCAACAGAGAAATATTATTATTATCATCATCATCATCATCATTTGATGCCTCCAGGGAGTCCAAAGATTCATTGAGGGAGGACGCTTGCTCTACAACTCTGTTTCCACCACTCAATCCACCAACTGACTGCAACTACACCAACGCCATTAACCACTAACCACCACCATTTCCACAGACAATCACAAACATCCATGCCCACTGTGGGATTCGAACCCACAGCGCTTTGGCTGGAGAGCGGATACACTACCACAAGGCCAGCCAGGCTAGCAATACGTAATATCTTTTCGAAGTTTCATATTTTTTGTATATAATTTTGTTTTGTTTTCGTTATTAATAATTTTATTTTAACAAATATATATGTATGTATTATCAAAGCTTTAAATATAATAATGTTACACATACTTCATGTGCATATTTTTTGACTGCACGGAACATAACTTTGTACCTCCCATTAAAATTGGATTCGTTTTACGCTGATTCAGTTTACGCCCATTTTTTCAGGAACAGAAGTGAGGCGTAAACCGAGGGTTGCCCGTATACAGTATTTTTCATGAGGATAGAAAGGACAAGGGTAGTGCTGCTGATAATAGCAGGGGAATTATGTCCACATAAGGAAGACATGAAAGAGGAAAATAATGGCAATGGTTATGAAGCAGTGTAGTGTAACGTGGAGGTTGACAGGAAGACATATTTCATTGGATGTTGCTATAGGCCTGGAAACGTGGGGAGTGGTGATGAAAAAATGTATAAACAACTTGGATTAGTGTACAAAGGAAGGGTAATTATTATGGGTGATTTTAATTATGGTGGCATAGATTGGAATGAAGAGATAGCATTTGGGAACAAGGAAAATGAATTTCTCGAGTTCTTGAGAGATAACTATCTCAGGAAGTACATAAAGGAAGGAACATGAGGATCGAGAGTTACAGATCTGATCATTTCATCAGAGAATGTAATTGGATTGGGATTTCACACTTTTCTTCAGTTGGTTAAAATGATCATGAAGCGCTCACCTGGATTGTGGCTAGCCATATACAAACTTTTGTGAGGAAAGAATATATGTGGAATTATAACACGGTGATTATGACAAGCTTAGTAGACAGCTTGGAGCTATAACAGGGAATGAGGAGTTGAGTAGTAAGAAAATAAATGCTGCTTGGGAAATGACAAAAGAATACATAACAGCATCAATGTGTGAATGTATTCTAAAGAAAAAAGGCTGAATAATGTATGTAAAACAGATAAATGAGGTGAATAAAATCTAAAAGAAGAAGGTACTTTACACGAAGAGTAGAAAGAACAAGCCAGGAAAGTGACTCAGTAAAGAAAACAAAAGTGCAGTATGAGCAGAAATTGGCAAATCAGGTGAAGAAAAACCCTAGAGTTTTTTAGATATGTGGCAAGTAGAAGGAAAGATTTGAAAGAAATATTGAATGATTTGAGAGTGTCAATTTACACGGATTCAATGATAAGAGGTGTGGTGAGTGAAAAGGTTTGGTTTATAGTTTATTTGGAAAAGACAACACAGGTCATACCGTGCCATACTAAAGGTTACAACTATATATAAGCAGTTACAGAAAATTGTAAACAATATGTCTGTACAAAAATCTAGTTTCACAAAGCAGTATCTACAGATAAACAGAACTGCCGCAGGGGCACAGCAACACACAAGGTCAGAGGTTATTACGGTAGTACAAAAATAGTTAACAATATAAATTAATACACAAAATACTCAACACCAAGCCAAGGAATGCAGTATCTACATATATGTAAAATTATAACAGATGCTTTTACAGCAGTAGAAAAATAAGCAAAAAGGAATTATTATACAATGTGCATGGATGAAAATTAAATTTAGCAATATACAGTATAAATAGAATTACTAGAAGGTACACAAATAGACAAGGTGTCCTACAGCAATACATGATTAGTTGAAAAATAAACTAGTAAATAAAATACATATACAAAATTTAAGTTAAACAATGCAGTATCTACGTATAAACAAAATTACTGCAGAGGTTTCAGCAGTATATAAATAACACTACAGGTTAACATATGCAACAAGTCAAGGAAAGCAGTATCTATATACAGTAAGATTACAACAAATGTTATTATACTAATACATAACGAGTCAGAAATGAATTATTATACAGCATATATGCATAAAAATTAAGTTTAGCATTGTGGTATTTACATATTAACAAAATTACAACAGTGACACAAATATACAAGATCAAGGCTTACAGTAATACATAATTGGTCAAAATTTAAACGAATGAATAATATGTATGTATAAATGTTAAGTTAAGCAAGACAGTATTTATATATAAACAAATTTACAGTCAAATGTGTTTGTACAAATGAATTCTTTCTAAAAAATTAAAAACATCATGCAATCTGCCTGAGTCTGCTAGCATTTCCCTGAGTGTATATGGCTTGGTTAGATAGGTGAAAATTTCATTTCTCTCTCATGTAAATTGTTGACACTCTACCAGAATATGATAAATAGTGAGATGTGTATTATTGCATTTTTCACATATGGGAGAGTCATCAGCTCTCAGTAAATAAGAATGCATAAGGTGACTGTGACCTATGCAAAGCCTAGCAAGAACAACTTCCTCTCTTCTCTTTGTACATTGACTAGAATGCCAGTGCTTAATTTCAGGTTTAATGTCATATAATTTGTTTGTCAATGTTTCCTGTCATGTTGACTCCCACTGAGCAATTAGCTTTGATCTTATAAGCTGTCTGTGGTCTGTATATGGAATGTCAAACAGTATGTGGAGAAGGTATGAGCTGATTTAGCAGCTGCAGCCTCATTTCCCTTAATTATTCAGATGTGACTGGGAATCCAGCAGAACTGAACATCAAAATTAAGGATTTTCATTTTGTGAAACAGGTGTAACCCCTCATCAAATACTCAATGTGGATTATACATAGGAGAGGAGACAGCCTGTAAAGAGCTCAGTGAGTCTGTGTAAATTATACACTTTTGGTAGCAGTTTTCTTTTATATGCACAAGTGCAAGCTGAATGGCATGTAACTCTGCTGTATAATTACTGCAGTCTGGAGGGATCTGATTTGAGATAATAATGTCAGAAAACACAGCAACACAGCCAGCAGAGGTATTAGTTCTTGAACCATCAGTATAGATGGGTAAGAAATCAGTTTGTGCTGCTCTGTGTGCATTAAACAATTGCAGGTAGATGGATGATGGAGTATAAGATTTCTGTAGCTGACAATAGCTAATGTCATCAACATTTATACCAACAGCTTGCACAGTTTCTTTAACATGCATACCAAAAGGATGTATAGCAGTTTGACGAAGTAGCGCACCCAGGATTTAATCTTGGGGGGGGGGTGAGTTGAACGGATAAAAATATATTTAATGCAATGAATTTGCATTAAAAATATTTTTATCTGTTCAACTAAAATTCGTTAAATTTCATTCATTCAATAAAATTCATTAGGTGATTATAAAAATTAATTTAAAGAATAAAATCCAGTTTTCTTTTCTTTTTACAAAGCTCTTGAATTATTTCAGTCGTGGCTACATTAACTCTCTCTGTGTGTATATATAGCAAAGCCAGTCCGTTCAATCGTGATTGTGTCATGGTAGATCTTAAATAGGTTTTTAAAAGGCATAAGTTAGAAAATGACCTTTCACTGATGCATGTTGTTATCGGAAGCGTTGCAAATATTTTTAATAAGTTATAGATGTTAGGATATATCATTTTGTCACTTTGAAACTGCATCAACGGCATTTGTGCATGGAGCTATTGCAAACAGTTTTTCAAATTTCTTATACCACAACTTGAATTCGGCGTTCAAAATTGCTGGATTTGTATAAGGCAAATCACCGGCATAAAATTCACGCAACTGACAAAAATCTTCCATTGCACTTGCTGTTGGAACATCTTTTCCATTTGGTAGAAGAGAAAAAAATATACAGTATTTCAAAAACGTTGTAGTGCTGAGTGAAACGTTCATGAAGTTGAGTCAATATTTGGTCAATAAATGGATTGAAATAGTTCTCCTGAAATACTCTTCTACAGAATCGGCTGGAACATTGGACTTTAATGTTTGTTTTGATGAAGTCCTTGGCTTTTTAATGTCAATATTAAAATTATTGGATTTTATACATGCTTCATCGTAAATATCTTTAAATGAAGAATCTGGTGTTTCACAAACGATATTTAATTGAGCCATAACATCATCAACAAAATTTAGGGCAATTAAGAGGTACACCAGGTCAATAAGATTTTTGCATTATTTTAGACCATGGTAAGGTGTACACAAATATTTTTTGCAAGCTAAATAAAGATATTATAAATCTTAAAAGGTATTAATATTATAATACTGGGTGTTTCAAAAAGAATGACCCGATTTCAAATAATTATATTTAATAATGAAAATGTGGTACATTTACAAAATAAATTACCAAGTATGAAATAAGGCCTAAAGTTTCACTCATCACAATTACAAATGCTCAATGTGCAATTACAATTACAATTTTTGAATATATTCAATTTTCAAATCAGACATTCTGTTTGAAACACCCCTGTATTATAAACAACAAGGATGTTCTGTCTTTTAGGGGTATTGAAGAAATGGTGTACCTTTTCAATTATGCCAATGCAATTTCTTGTTTGTCACAGATACAGGCATTTCCAAGTGCCAAATTCAAACTATGTGATGCACAATGAACATATAAAGCTTGTGGATATTATTATTACATAACACCTCCAGGTAGTTCAAAGACACATCGAGGAAGGGCACCTACTCTACAACTCTCCGTCTTCACCAACCACAACTACAATCATCATCATCTGCACCAACCCTATCTACCGCCGACCACTACCACTAGTATTTTGACAGACAATCACAAACATCCATGCCCACGGCAGGATTCGAACCCGCAGCCTTTTGGCTAGAGAGTATGCCAACCAGGCCGGATATATAGATAAAAAATTTTGTGGATAAAAATTAAAACAGTTTTAATTTTTATTAAACAAATAAATAATATAATATAATTATGTTACTATTTACTTTTAATGAGATGGATGAGCTTCTCGGCCTTGCAGAGTTTGTGTGTGTTGAAGATTGGCACACACACAAAGACGATTTCTGTATTTTGTTTTTTATTTGAAGGAGTGATGAAAATCCTTTCTCTCAAAGATAGGTTGTAGAAAACTGCATGATGATTTTAGACTTCTAAAAGTTTTTTTTTTTTTTTTAGAATTGTACATAAAATATTGTTTAACAATTCATTTAAGCCATAAATATTATGGAGTTAGCCTCTTTGGATCACGAGGAAACACATAGATGTTTTTCGGATATTATCAAGTCCCAGATATAGCATGGTCACGCGCTCCAAACCAATTCCTCCTCTTGCATGTGGTGGTCCTCCATATTTAAAGGAATCAATGTATCCCTTAATTTTTTCAAGATTAATACCATGCTCAGTAGCTTAGGCTAGCAAGAGCCTGAGGATATTCCAGTCTTAGGCTTGATTCTATGAACCAAGGTCTTGGTCTTCACCATAGGAGCAGTCTTTAGGGCTGAAAATTCAAACACACATCGTCATCTCTGTGAATTTGTGGGTCTTGATCTAGAAATGGCCTTCAATTATCATTATCATGAGTAATTAGTGTTATAGGAGAGGTTTTTGGGGAAATTTTCAAAGGATTAAGAGATAGGTTTGCAGATGAAATAGCTGCTATAAATCAACAGTTTCCTGCAGAACCATTCAAATTCTTAGAACCAAGCCTAAGACTGGAATATCCTCAGGCTCTTGCTATGTTACAGGAAGCTGGGATAGAAATGGACGAAGAAGAAGATCTTTCTACTGCAAATGAAAAACTTTTAGTAAAGCTTGTCAGAGCTAAGTATGACACAGATTTTTATATTCTGGATAAGTTTCCTCTTAAAGTAAGGCCATTTTATACAATGCCTGATCCAAAAAATCCAAAATCCTCCAATTCTTATGACATGTTTATGAGAGGAGAAGAAATATTGTCTGGTGCACAACGAATCCATGATCCTGACTTCCTAGCCTTGAAAGCTACTGAGCATGGTATTAATCTTGAAAAAACTAAGGGATACATTGATTCCTTTAAATATGGAGCACCACCACATGCAGGAGGAGGAATTGGTTTGGAGCGCGTGACCATGCTATATCTGGGACTTGATAATATCCGAAAAACGTCTATGTTTCCTCGTGATCCAAAGAGGCTAACTCCATAATATTTATGGCTTAAATGAATTGTTAAACAATATTTTATGTACAATTCTAAAAAAAAATAAAAAAATAAAAAAATAAAAATCTTTCTGTTTGGTAAAAAAAAAAAGATTTTAGACTTCTTCAGATAATTCAGGAAATTCACTTCTCACTGAAGGTTAGATCCAGAATCGAGCCAAACCACGATCACGGAATTGCATTTTAAGCCCACTGTCACTTGAAAGCTCAATTAGCTGCTCCTTTTTTCAATAACGAAAGGTCGTTCTCGTGACTGCAAGCCTGAAATGGATCATGAAATTTCTTATAAAAAGTTATTCGGAAAATGTTTCCAAATTCTGTTTCAGAGTTTTGAGGTGGACACAAACCCTTTCCCAGTGGTTAAATTCTAAACTAATAAGTTGCGGGGCTCTATACAAAATAACCAATTGTATTTACCTTTTGAATACTATCCGGGAAAGCTCCAAACTTTCCCGTCCCTTTCATCATGCGTTCGTAATTAGGCGACTGTTGATATTGACTTTATATACACATTCAAAACTGTAAACAACTGCTGAATAATAACACAATAATGTAGGCATAATTACCGTAAAGGGAGAAAAGTCACAAAACAGAAAAATGTTCCTACAAAATAACCAATTGTATTTACCTTTGAATGCGATCCACTGGTCGAGTGTCCAGCAAGTCAGCAAATCTTTCCTTTTGTTAAGCTTATTAATATTATCACATTGCAACTGATGGGAATTCTGTGTTTCGTTACAGACCTCTTTCTCTTCAGAAACCACACACAAACTGTCATTACAAACTCGATTTGTATTATCACTGTCATCCGAGCTATTTTTCCTTTTAAAGAAGGTACCAATGTACTTATCCATAATTGAAATACCATACTAACTCACATATAACTCTCACCCCTGATTTTACTTTTCGAAAAAAGAAATTAAAAAGTTTCGCATATACCTCGCAAATGAAAAAAACTGAAACACGTTTAGAGCGGGGCAATAGTAACTTGCTCCCGCAGTAAACAACAAGCACTCCTCAGTAGCCACTATATTACAGAGACAAGAAAAACAATTACTTTTATTATGTCAATGAATAAGGTATAAGCAGTCTGTGTAATATATTTCTCAACAAATAGTGCAATTAGAGATAACTGGGATAAAAACGACACTAATTAATAAATCACATGTTCCCTCATACAAAAACTATGCTGTATATATAGACTCAACCAAAACCATATGTTGCACCGGCAAACACAGCATATAACTAAAAACTATTGTTATTAATTGGATTGTGTGAGTTTGCTCGGTAGCAATAAAATTCAACCGAAAGTGTTAAAATTCGTAAACGTGTTAAAACTAAGATATATATATATATATATATATATATATAGTGAATGCTGTTATGGCAGTTTCACATATTATTGGAATTCGGTTGAAGAGAGTTAGCATTTCAACTCATTTGTCAGCTTGCTTTTATCTTTCCTTCACGTGATTTCCAAAAAAAAAATATAAATACTGGAGTTAATGCACAACACATTTTGTCCAAGTATTACTTAGCACTTCTGAAATATTGAGCCTTGGTTGAAGGAGAAAACCTTCAACAATAAAAATCAATAAACAACAAGCAATTGGTTGAAATGTGGATAACGTATGCTCACTTCAAATCTGACAAAACTGCTAGGAAGGTGGAAGCGATAAAACTATATTGTTTTTCACTTCACCCCTCTTTTATTACTCATCATTCTGCCGCTGCAAATTAAAATAGTGGCAGCATGTTCATGGAATGAACATGCTGCTGCTATTTTTTTTTTTAAGTATTCATTTTATTTTAATAATTTTTACTTACTTATTCAATTTTAATTTGTTTTGTTTGGATAATTAAAATATATAGATTTATTTGGTTAATTTAAGCCAGTGGGCCACATGTCCCATCACTGCAGACCATAGGTTGAGAAACACTGCTATAGGGTTTTCTCACCTTAATGTGACCCCTAATTCATAAGTAGTATAGAAATAGAAGACATAACACAACATAAATAAAAAATGAATTTTAATTAGGAAAAGTATTTTGGAAATTTTTCTACTAGTGTTTTTTAACTTTTTCTTTTTTTTTGGGGGGGGGAGAGATGCAGGGGCCCCTTGCCCCCCCCTCCCTCCCTAGGTGTGCCACTGGTTTGATGTGTGTGATATTGAGCTTCCCAATGCAGAAAGAAGATACTATTCCATGTAGGGTGATCTGGGAGAGATTTTATTTTGAGGGCATAATTAAGAGACAACTGTTTCTGTCGAAGTGTTAGAGCCGGTTCAAATGCTATCCGTATACCCTGATGATGGATGGAATTCAACCACCGTAGGTTACTTTGTCTTACAGAACCATAGACTTGGGACCCATAATCCAGCTTCAAATGTATAAGTGCACGATAAAGATGGCGCAATGAAGCTCAATCAGCACCCCACTCAGTAGAGGATAGAGTGCGAAGGCGGTTCAAAGTTTTTTTGCACTTTTCTCTTAGTTGACGAATGTGTGCTAGAAATGTAAGTTTTCTGTCAAAGATGAGTCCCAAGAACTCGGTTTCTGTAGCTACAGGAATAACAGTATGTCCCATTCTTAATTTAGGATCTGGGTGATGAGTGCATTTTCGACAGAAGTGTACACAGACACTTTTTTCTGTTGAAAATCTAAACCCATTATTAAGAGCCCACAGAGAGACATGATCAATTTCTTGCTGAAGTTGTCTTTCAATTACCCTCATATTATGTGAGTGACAGCAAATTGTGAAGTCATCAACATATAGAGCATTGTCTACATGCTCTGTTTTAATAATTTTAATAGCAAAAAGGATCACACTTAAGACAGAGCCTTGGGGAACATCCTATTCTTGATGATATGGTCAAGATAACGTAATTCTCACTCTGACTTGGAAAGTTTGCCTGGACAGAAAGTTTTTAATAAATACAGGGAGGTGTCTTTTGAGACCTAGGTTATAGAGGTCTTTTAATGTGCCATATATCCAGGCTATGTCATAAGCTTATTCCATGTCAAAGAAAACTAAAACGACATGTTCTCGCTTCAAAAATGCATCTCTTATACAAGTTTCTAAAAGAGCCAAATGGTCTAAAGTTGAACGATGTCTACGGAAACCACACTGTGTACTGGAGAGAAGACTGTTGCTTTCTAAATACCAGAGAAGTCTGGCATTAACTTTTCGTAAGATACTAGAGAAAAGAGATTTTCTCTAGTATCTTACAAAGACATCTGGTCAGAGCAATGGATCGATAATTATTTGCTTGTGTTGGATCTTTTCCTGGTTTTGGGATAGCAATGACAATTGACTTATGCCAAGAATTTGGAAACTCTTCCTCTGCAAAAGGTTCAAAAGGTCTGTTTTCCGCGAGGAAACATGTAGAATGAGCAGGGTGGTTGAAGCATTGGATAAGAGGAATGTGCAGGCAAAAGAGTTGGTAGTGGTAGTTAACACGAATGATTTGACTGGTAACAAGAAGAATGCAAGGAGAAATGTCATATGCCGTTAAGGGAAGTGAAAGATAGCAGCATAGTAGGTAAGGTAGTCAGCGTATGATAATGATGAGTTGAGAAGGCAAGTGAAGATTATGAATAGTATGCTGGCATTGTTATGTGAGGAGAAAGAAATTCATTTTGTGGATGTGTGGGTTGAAATTGAGGGGCAGATAGAGCTGTATAAAAGAGATAGGCTACTTTTGAATGGATCTGGTATGAGTCAGTTGGAGAAACCACTGCTGCATGAGAGAGAATGGCTGAAGTGAATGTAAGACTTGAGGAGGTGTTGTGAAACAACAGGAGAGTAAAGTAAGCAAGTTTGTAAATGGAGACATAAGTGACACAAGCAAAGAGAATGAGAGAGATAAGGAACACAGGGTGAACAGGGAAATGGAGAAGGTCTGGTCAGGTTGGACAGGGAGACACTGCATGAGAAGTGTTGATGATTGATAATGGTTTCAGGAGTAATGTGCAAGTGTCCAAGAAAGGATCAAGACAGCTGAGGATGCGGAGTGACTTTTAGGTCTGTAGAAACAGAAATGAGCTCGTGTGTATGTTTATAAATGTTAGAAGTATTTGAAACAAGGAGAATGAAATTGTAGTATTGATGAATTCATTCACCAAAAAATTGTTGGTATAAGTGAGACAATGTTGATTGAGGATGACATTCTGAATAGAGATGGAGGGATATGCAGCCTTTCATGAAGATAGACAAGACAAAAAGAGAAGAGGAGTGCTACTGATGATTGCAGAGAGTTGTGCCATCTAGGATGGAGATGCAAGGAGCAAATACTGACAGTGGTTTTGAAGAAGTATGCTGTGAAGTGTTTAGTAAGGGTGTTGCTATAGACCTGGCAATGTGGAAGACAATGGGAAATGTGTTTAGGCAAATTGGTCTGGCTCATAAGAAAAGGGTGATCATTAAGGGCAAGTTCAATTATGGTAACATAGACTGGAATGAAGAGACAGCATCAGGAACCAAAGAGAATGAATTTCTTGAGTTTTTAAGGGACAACTACTTTAAGCAGTATTAACAGAAGCCATCAAGAGTCATGGATTTGATTATCTCATCAGAAGATGTTGTAAATGAAGTGTCACATCTTCCTACAGTTGATGAAAGTGACCATAAAGTGATAATGATAACTTCGGTAGTGGGGAGCCATATCACGACTTTTGTGAGAAAGGATTATATGTGGAACTATAAGGTCCAACTCAGGAGGTGGCTCACAGCATAAACTTATGTCTTTAGCATGAGTGTTAGATTGGCTCAAGTTCCAAAGGATTGGAAAGAGGGCAAAATTGTTTTGCTTCATAAAGGGGTGATAAGACTAGAGCTTTGAATTATAGGCTAATCTGCTTGTCTGAAGTTGTGGTCAAGGTGTTGAAGATGCTAGTGAGGACAAGAATTCAGAACTGGGTTGAGAGCAGCAGAAATTTTCTTTAATGGATAGCATGGGTTTGCTTAAAGAAAATCGTGTTTTAGCAATATGCTTACTTATTATAATAAGGTGACAAATACATTGAGCAAGTCAGCAAGAGTGATGGATATACAGAATTATATTTAGATTTTGCAAGGGCTTTTGACAGACTGCCACGTGACAAACAAGCAGTTAAATTGGAACAGACGGGGTTGGATAATAGATTAGTACACTGGATTGAAGATTGGCATCTCATAGGTATCAGCAGGTTGTGTATGGGGGAGTGATATCCCAGAAGAGGAAAGTCACTAGTGGTATACCTCAGGGGTTTGTTTTGAGGCCATTATTGTTTAATTTGTATGTAAATGACATTGGAAGGGACTTAAATGGTGATATACAGTTGTTTGCAGATGATGCAAAGTTGGGGAAAGTTATGAGAAGTTGCAGCTTTGCAAGAGGACTCTAAACAGACTGTCTGAATGAGCGAGTATGTGGGGATTTCAGTTTAATGTAACAAAGTTTAAGGTTTTAAAAAATTTGGGAAGCAAAGATGGGATGCAGAGTATAGGATTGGTAGGGATATTTTAGAGGAGGTGGAGAGATGATGGTGGATAGGGACTTGAAATTTCATGGACATTTTGTTAAAATTGTGAAGACACCACAGTGGATTATGGAAATTATGTGGAGAACAATGACACATACAAGTAAGGATGCTTTGATTCCACTGTACAAGACTTTGATCATGTCACATATGGATTACTATGGACAGATTTGGTCAACTGGTTTTCAAAAAGATGATGAGATGTTGGAGAGGGTTGAGAGATAATTGACTAAGTTGGTTTCTGGTCTCTAAACGTGGAATATGAGGATAGATAGAGAATGAAAATTACACAGCCTATTGGATGGAAGGAAGAGGAGAGACATGGAGAGAATGAGAGGCCATCCCCGGAAGCTGTATCAGGTGGGTGTGAGCAGTAGATTTTTTGCATGGAGAGTGGCAGGTGATTGGAATGCACTGCCTGAGATTGTGGTGAGTATAGGGAAAATGAATGCATTTAAGTCAAGGTATGATAAGCTGTGCATGTGAGATTGGGACCTCCTGTGATAAATCTCTTGACTCCATGGTGGTCTGTTGATAATAATAATAATCTAATATCGCTAAATAGCAAATATCCTACATAGGCCTACCTTAAAAAAATGATGAGGGATTTAGTAATAGTAAAACTATTATGAAGGACAAAACCTGAAAGTCTTTTTACTTCTGTCTGTATTGGACCTGAGAATATATTTCTTTACAGACATTTCATAATAACAATTAGACTCAACTGATTCTGATGATAGCATATCACTAAATAATGAAATATTATACTTTAAATCCCAATTTACAATGTGCTTGCCATCAGGATTACTGTCTAATTGTATATTCTCCTGAAAGTTTCTTGGGTAACATCATTGGCAGAAGAGATTTCTGTATACAGCCATTTACAAACTCAGGCTTAAAACCACTGTGAAATTGAAAAAAAAAAATTTTTTTTTTTCAGTAAAGTCAGCATCACTTTCTTCAATTCAAAAAGAATGCACTAAATTAATCAGCTTACCATAAAATTCTGATACTGTTTCATTCTTACTTTGCACATAAAAATACACTTTCCAGAGATTTGGTCCAAGTTCAAGCTTTTTAGAACATTCTGCAACTAAAATTTTCTTCAATTGTTCATAAATCTGAGACAAGCTCAGATTTATGAACAATTGAAGAAAATTCTCTCAATGCATCACAACACAAATGTAGCTGTATCCAAGGTTTTATCAGAGAGCATTTGTGACTTTTGTGAAATTTTGATCCATTAGAGAAAACCAATTTCACTTTGCATCATCATCTTCTAGTACGAGGAGGAGTTCTGCTGATCCTTCGACGGGGACTATGAGAGCGGCTATGAGAATAACATCTTTGTGATCAACAGGACCTTGAATCTTCTATTTCCTCCATAACCACTGCCACCACCATACCAACTACAGGTCAATGTCCAGACTGAAAAGCCAATCCAAGGTCTCATCTGTCACCTTGTGGATGTCCAGTAGGCCACCACTGTGAAATTGGCACCTTGGGCAATCATTCACAATATGAGTAATTGTCTGAGCCACGGGAGAACAATCACAATAAGGGTGGTCGCACAGCCCCCATTTACGTAGTAGGTAGCCACATCTGCCCTGGTTAGTTCTGATCCTGTTGATTGATGACCAAATCTTCCTAGGAAGAGTAAAACCAGGCTGCAGAGCACAGGGATCTTCCACCAGGAAGCTGTTTGTTGGGAGATTGTTGGACCAGTATTCTCTCTGCATGTCAGGTGTAGATGGCAGGGTAGCTGAAGAGAGTTCGTCCATGGCCCAGAGAGACTTTCTAGATTTTAGGCGAAGACCAGGTGGATTTATAAGAGTCTGGTGCAGGGATAGGAGTGGGTTGCTCATTGCTTTATTAAATTCTTTAAACGAGGCTTGTCTTCTCCATATGTTTGGTGGAGCAATGTTAGATAGGATAGGATAGGCAGCCAGGAGAGAGGGGGGTGCTTCTTACTGTCCCACTAATTGTGCACATGGTAGAGTTTAGCTGAGTGTCTATAATGTTAGTATGAGCACTTCTTTCCCAGACAGGGGCACAATATTCTGCTGCAGAGAATGCGAGGGCTAGTACAGACGACCTTAGGACTTCTGCACCACAATCCCCAGGTTGTTCCAGCTAGCCTTGAAATGATATTGTTTCTCGTTTTAATTTTGTTGGACAGGTTGGTGATGTGTCTTTTATAGGTTAGGCTTCTGTCCAGGCTTACTCCAAGATATTTCGGGTGGACAGTTTTTGTTGGATTTGGCTTCAAGTACCACTGCTTGAAGTACTCTTCCAGGATGTTCAGGTCTGTGTTCAAGGTTGATTCCAGGTTAGCAAAGGAGGTAGATTGATGTAGGATCGCTAGGTCATCAGCGTACATATACTTGCTTGAGCTGGTGTGTGGTAAGTCATACACGTAGATGTTAAAAAGTAAAGGGGATAACACAGAGCCCTGAGGGAGACCGTTGTAAAGGAATCTGGGCCTGCTCTTTTTTCTGCCAATATGGACCCAGATCCTTCTGTTGGAGAAAAAGTGACATACGCTGATGTTAGGTCAATGAAAGTGGCTCCTGATTTAAATTTCTTCTGGAAGCCTGCTTCAATCTGTGTTGTCAAGGCCAAGACTTGGTCACAGCAGCTTCTTCCTGGCCTGAAGCCAGCTTGTTCAATCGGGAGAGCTCTTTTGATGAGTGGTGAAATTCTTTTAAGGAGAATTCTTTCAAAGAGCTTAAAGGTGGAGTAAAGCAAGGAGATAGGTCATAGATTTTTCACATCATTTGGATCTTTCCCTGGTTTGGGCACTGCAATTATTTTGGCTTCCTGCCACAGATTTGGTAGTTTACCAGTCATTATAATTTCTGAGAAAAGAGAGGCCAGCCATGTTGACCAAGATGTTTTAAAAACTCAGAGAGGATACAATCCACTCCTGCAGCCTCGCCTTTCTTGGTGAGTTTTAAGGCTACCTGTACCTCTTCCCGAGATACTGGGTGTACAAGTTCAGGAAGCTCAGGTCCCGTCTTCAGGATTTGTCTGATGGAAGATTGTACTGCAATTTTCCTGATAGAGCTGGGATGTATCTTGGAGGTTTTCAATAGATGATTAGCCATTTGATCAGGAGTTATCTCTGTTGTTTTGTGTGATGTTGGTTCTGCTCCCCCTAATTTTCTTAGAAGTGACCAGCTTTTCCAGCTAGATGTGGTAAAATCGATTTCATGGATGGTTGAGATCCATCTTTTCTTTCTGTTTTTATCCAGGGTTGCTATGAGCTCCTTAGCAACATTTGGATCTTCTGTTTCCTCGTATTTGGTTAAAGGTTCCTCCGTTTCTCTACTCCAGCATGGAATATATTGTTTCTGTAGCCTCTAGGAATAGAGGCTTTGGCTGCAGTTTTGATTAGTTTAACAAATCTAGGATAGCAATTAGGAGTGGGTGGAATTGCCTCTAATAGTTTGCTCGATTTGTTTCTGAAATGCATTCCAGTTGGACCTACGAAGGTTCCATCTAACGATTGGTGTTCCACTGAAGACTGGAATTGATGTACCTGTTTCTATTAATGTAGGACAATGCTGACTATTAGGGAATCTGTTGAGTATGGTTCTGGTTGTTGGCAGAGGGTGGTCTTCAGAGTCTTTAGTGACTATGCATAGATCTGGGGTGTAGGTTCTGTTCCATCTGGCTGAGTGGAGAGTGCCTTCCTGCTTGGCATCATAAATCAAATACAGGTTGTATGTATCCATCCAGTTAATTAGATTATTACCATCCCAGTTGTTAGAGGAATAGCCCCACATGGTAATAATCTGGATGGATATTCTCATCACACATAGAGGCAGGATGAGGCCACCACCTCATCCCGCTATCTATATGTGATGAGAGTTGAATTCACCAACATAGATAGCAGGATGAGGTGGTGGCCGGTCCATCTGATCAGGCCAGGATTGCGATGGTGGTTTGTAGACATTGTAGATGGTGGTATTTTGAACTTAAATACCTATGGAGTATTCTGTATCAGGTACACATTGGGTTATGTCCTTGAGGCCAGGCTGGATGTAGGTTGCCAGGCCATGCTTGGGATGGCCTAGCAACTTATGTCTAGTTATAAGATACGAGAATTAGGCCTGGGATCTTTAGACTATTGAGAGCTGTGTCAGGCACATTGGTTTACTGGAGAGCCAAGACATCAATTGCTTTGTCTTTGGTTATTTTACTAATGACTTCGGCTTTGGATTTAGATAGTCCTTCTATGTTTAGCAAGCATATCTTGAGAGAGTGTTGTTTAGGGAACTATAGCATATTTTTCGAAGCTTACCCTCCATCCAAACAAGCAAACGCGATCCATGTTATTCCAAGTGACAATCGAGCTAGCATGGAGCTTTTTAAGTTTTGAATTCACCATAGTTGCTGTAAGTTGTGTATTATGAGAAAGTGTTAAGGAATTGGCAGTGCTTTTAGCCTAAATGTTTAAATCTCAGCTCTCGACAAGCTCCAAACAAGTGGAAAGAGTGAAAAATAAAAGAGTTCCAGGACTTATGGCACAAATTATCAACTGACTGGCTTTCCAGAATTGGTGGTCAGGGTTTTGGAGAAGTTGGTTATGAGAATTATTGAAGAATTGGTGGATATGAATGGAATACTTATATGGGGGCAGCACACTTTTGTGAAGAGCAGGTCATGCCTGTAATTGACTTTTTATAATAAAGTGGATAAAGATAATAAATATTGGCTACATGATGATACTGAGGGACTTTGCAAAGTCATTGGACAAGATTCCGCATGGAATTCTCTTACATAAATTGCAGCAAACAGGAATGGATATGAAGCTGGTAATTTGGATAAGTGGGTTATTAATGGAGATATATCAGACATTAGGTTATTTAGCAGTTGAATCCAGGAGAAGGCCTGTGACTAGCAGGGTGTCTCAGGGATCTATACTTGAACCACTGCTATTTAATTTGTACTTTAATGATATAGGAAATGATATCAACGAAAATATTCAGTAATTTACTGATGATGAAAAACTGGGTAGAGAGATGATATAAGCAGATATTAATTTGGTCTTAAGATTACTGTCTCCCAAATATTTCACAAATTTATACAGCCATACTTGTTGAGGTTTGGAGTATGTTTTAAGGCTTCTGCTGATTCCAGGAACAACCTCTCTGGCTTATAAAAGCTTCTGTGCTGCACTTTTGTTTTTTTCCAATTGATCCTGTGTGCAAGAATATCTAAAGCATGGTCTGCTAGACCTGACTCACCATAGCAATAGTGCTGGATGTATTTTTTATGTTCATTGAGGTGGATGTCCACAGTTCTACCTGTCTGTCCATAGTAATTACTATGGACGGACAGGAAGAACTGGTGGGCCTCAAAATAGTTTGTAGGAGTTGGCTATTGATGACTTTCTCCATTATTTTGGAGAGGACTGAGGTGGTGATGGCAATTGGTCAGTAGTTTGATGGTTGACTTCTAACAATAGGAGAGATGCCATCAGGACCAGAAGACTTTTTTTTATCCAAGTTTTTTCAGTAGTTTCCTGATTTCTTTTTTGTCAAAAAACAAAAGGAGGCATACATTGCTTGGATTCCAGTATGGTAGGAGATGATTTACTTAGTTATGAATGCAGGAGTTTGAGGAAAAGAGTGATGTCAAGAGGTCAGCTTTATCTTTGAGTGATAAACCCAAAGACAAAAATTTTTTAACAGTGGTGCCATTAGGATGAGAGAAGGATGGAAGGGCAGGAGAGCAGAAGTTGCATCCAATAGCCTTAGCGAGGGACCAGAAGGCAAGGCTTCCATTTGGACAGGAGGCAAGTTTTTTTGCTGTTAGCCTTTATGAAATCAAATTTGGATCTGCTGATCACTGATTTGCATATGTTGTGCTTTGGTGTAGGCAGAATATGAGGCTGGAGTTGCTGAGGTGAGGGACTTGTGGTAAGCTGTATTTATTATTTTTTTTTTTATTTCAACTGCTTTGGTACACTTTCGGTTGAACCAGGGCTTGGAAAGCAGATGAGGATTATGCCTTGAATTGGGGATGAAGGCCTTCATGCCAATGAGAATAATTTCTGTAACTCATTCACAGCAGGTGTGATGAGCAGATAGGATTAGGGTCAGAGGAGAAGAAACAATAGTTAGACCAAGGAGAGGAGGAACAGAAATTCCAAAGGTCATCTCAGTCAGCTCCTTTGTAGTGCCAGAGGATGCAAGGTTGGGAGAAAGGAGACTTATACATGATTATGATCTGAGTTGCCAAGAGGAGAGGAGACCTGTACAGTGTATCTAGAAGGAGAACTGGTCAAATGAGATCCAGAGTATTTGTAAAGTGGAGAGTGAAGTGGGTTATCGTAAATTCTAGTAGGTAGAGGTAAGATTTGTGTTAGGTTGTTACTCGTGGCAAAGACTTCTGCTTCTCATCCAGCTTTCTCAGTGGTTTTGGAATAGGGGAGCCAGTTGGAATTGAACAGTGATGTTGCCAAAGAAGATGACTCACTATTTGGATAGCTGGATTGTGGATGGTTGAGTTCCATGGAAAGGAATGTGAAGAGGTCAGGATGGTTATCAGTGTTTGGAGACTGGTAAATGCAACAAATGAATGCTACTAAATGGGGTAAGAAAACCTTGAGCCAGAGAAAATGTCAAGAGTAGGTGATTCTAAATTAGCCATTCTCTGGCAGGCTATGTCAGATTTCACAAAGGCACAGGTGCAATCCTGTGGTGAAAAGAATTGCAAAGTGTATAGTTTGGTCACTGGATGTGGACAGTAGGAGATGTTGCAATCTAGGCTTCTATTAAGAATAGGATTTCTGGTCTGCAAGACTGCAAGTGGTAGTGGTGGTGAAAAACATTTATGTTTGTGTTAATGCTATGGATGTTAGTAAAGTGGATGCGAAAGCGAGGTTTTAGCTTGGTCTGTGTTTTGTATCTGTTTGTGAAATGACTTTTTTTTTTATGGGATTGGTTTATGAAGAAGATTCATTTTAGTTGCAGAGTTGCTGTCATTGTTTGTAGGAGTCTTCATAAGTTTATCATGATTAGCTGGAAATATAGTCAGGATGTGCAATTAGAGAGACAGACTATTAGACACAACTTCCATACAGAAAGAAACTAGTCTCTGTACCATGACATGGCCTCGACAGTGTCCCCCCCACACACATACCACTACTCACTCTCTCCAGGTATGACTTGGCAGAGTATGTGGCAGCAGGATTATGTACCAGTTGACTGGGAAGCCTCTTAACTCATTACTGACAGGTTTGGGCCCATGCAGTAACTGGCAGCCAGCCTGCAGCACCGCCGTTTTAATTGATGTACCCTCGAAATACAGGAGGTTATGGGTCTCTAAGTATGTTTGTCATGACCTTGAAGGGTATCACTCACAGTGCACAGAGAAGAATGGGACTGTTTCTATTTTTTTGATAGTCCAGATCTCTCAGTCAGTTATATTCAAATACTTTTTTTTAGTGCTTCTCCCGTACATAGAAGGGCAGATCAGTGTATATATTTCAATTTAATGTTTTTTTTTTTTTTTTTTTTTTTTTTTTTTTAATGATTTTGGCTCAGTGTGTTTCTGGTCTTCAGTGAGAGCTCTACTCTCCAATTATCCAGAATTTAACCTTCTGACAATGCCTTCTTAATTATGCAGCACAACCAGTGTAACTTTTATGCCTCCATATTTGAGCATTTTTACTTGAATGCTTTCTGCTTTAGTTACCTTTCCACATTTCAGGTTCCTCAAGTATTGATATGCACCCATTCAGATTTTGCCAGTGAATCTCTAATTGTTTTGCAACTGTTTCAATTTTTTCTCCAATAATATTTGATATTTGAATCAATGGTTCACCTCTAAAAGCTTTGATTCCTGATCAAAAGTAAATGGTAATCATTTCCGATAGAGGCTGCGGGTTCGAATCCCACCATGGGCATGGATGTTTGTGATTGTCTGTGAAAGCACTAGTGGTTGTAGTCAGTGGTAGATGCCATTTTTGTTAGATGATGAAGGTTGGTGGAGTAGTTAGACGAAGAGTTGTAGAGTTGATGCCCTCCCTCGACGAGTCTTTGGACTCCCTGAAGGTGTGATATAATAATAAAAATAATAATATTAAATACTCTGTACACTCTTGTATCCTGATCCAGAGTGGATATTATTACCAACAATAACAGTCACTGACTGGTATCTTATGTCTGTAAACTTGAGCTCATCTTTATGTTGAAACACAGCTTTACTAATGACTAGAGCATACGCAAGAAACCAGTAATGCAAATTCACAGGATAACTGCAGGTTATCAGTACAAGTTACCAAACCTGGTAACACACAAAGAAGCTTTGTGACTAGCTAGCACATAAACTAACCGTCACCTGCTCTGTCAGATCATGCCTAGGGAGACTGTCCTAGTGATCATGCCAAGTGGGAGGATCATTGTAAATGTCACATAGCCAAGAGAATGACTGCTTTTTGGATGGATGATATTTAAGGATCTATCAGTTCATACTGCAATCCTTCTACTTTTCAACTCTTTTCAAACAGCAAGAAAAACAGTGCAAATAATTTTAGTAACTAAAATTTTAATAATTTTGGGGAAAAAAAAATCTAAGATTTCACATTCACTTTGCCAACATATGGCTGAAACATGTGAATTATTAGAATAAACTGGGGAAAATAAATCATACAGTCTGGTATATGATCAAGATAAAGAATTCAGTGAGCAAAGCTTTCCTATATTATCTGTCAAAACTTGATAGATAATATTATTATTATTATTATTATTAAACAAGACTTCATGGAGTCAAAGACTCATCTAGGAGGTCCTTTTATCTTACACACACATCTCATCATACCGTGTCTTAAACACATTCAAACTACTTGCAGACACCACGCTCTCAGGCAAGGCATTCCAATCACTCACAACTCTGCACAAAAAAAACCTGCCTCTCACTCCCTTACTCACACCCTCCTTATACAGTTTCCAGGGATGACCTCTGGTTCTCCCCTGATCTCCCACTATTCTCTGTAGAACTTCTCCACCATTGATCCTATAACAACCCCTTACCAACTTGTAGGTCTCTATCATATCTCCCCTCTTCCTTCTCTCCACGAGACTCTGCAAATTACATCTTTTCAATCTTTCCTCATACTCAACATTCCAGGGGTTAGAAACTACCTTAGTCAGTCGCCTTTGGACCCTTTCCAACATCTCTTCATCCTTCTGAAAACCCGGTGACCAAATCTGGGCACAATAGTCCATGTGTGGCCTAATCAAAGCCTTATACAATAGAACAAGAACTTCTACATGTCAGTGTCCTCCGCATCATTCCCAGAAGTCTTTGTGTTGTCTTCACAATTTTGGCAATGTGTCCCCTAAATTTTAGATCCTTATCCACTATCACCCCCAGATCTCTTATTTCCTCTACTTCCAACAATATATTCTCACCAAGCATAAATTCTGCATCCCATCTTTGTTTTCCAAATTTTAAAACCTTACATTTTGCAACATTGAACTCACATCCCCATTTGCTTGCCCAATCACTCAATTTATTCAAGTCTTCTTGCAAGGCCACAACATCTTCACTACTCTTTACGGTTCGTCCAAACCTTGCATCATCTGCAAACAACTGAATATCTCCATCCAAATCTTCACCAATATCATTAATATATAAGTTGAATAGTAATGGCCCTAAAACAGACTCCTGAGGCACTGCACTAGTGACTTTCCTTTTCCTGGATATTGCACCCCCCATACACAACTTGTTGATACCCATCAGATAGCCAGTCTCCAATCCAATGCACTAATCTAATATCCAACCCCATCTGCTCTAGTTTGACTGTCAACTTATCATGAGGTACTCTATCAAAAGCTTTTGCGAAATCCATATTCAATTTTTTCCCCAAGGAATGTACTTAATGTACAATATTAACATTAACATATACTCCTGCAGCTCTAGAGTCCACCTAATTATCCTGTAATTCTTATCCTTCATGGATGACAAGAAATATAGGAGAGATGTTTTAAAAGAACAAAATGAGCAACAACAACAAGAGACCATTGCTAGAAATCATATAAAGTTATGATACGATATGAAGAGTGGGTTTTTCTTTGTTAATCACTGGAGATAACAACAGAACTATCCAATATTCTAAATTATGGATACAAACATAGTCACCCAATAATCAAATTCATAAAGTATGTAAAATTTAATGATACAGACAAGACAAAAAGGCACAATTTTATATTCTGAGATTTAGGCATTCAAGTTGCTGATGATTTCTGCTGACTGGAATGAGGCCACATTTTTTATTGAGAACATCACACAGCTCGAAATAGTTCCACATTTGGTCTCTAGAGTGGAATTTGCTCATTATCTAATTCCATTCTCAACCTTTTGTGGATGCAATTATCACAAATCTTGAGATTAATAAAGTGTTAGGAGATAGATCAGTAGAATAATGCTTTGAACAAAAAATAATAACAAGTATTTTTTAGAGGCTGAGGAGACTACTGATGAAATATGGCATGCCGGGATAAGGTAAATGTGAAAGTCAGTCCCAAGAATGGAAAACTGATCTTGTGAAAGGGTATGGGAACATTATCAAAAGTACGAGGAAGTGAAGTGGGATTTTCCCTCCATGTAATAAGACAGAACTATAATAAATTTAGTTTAATCCTTTATCCAAGTGTGAGCAAACAAAGTTTGTGCCTGAAAGTATCTTCAGGACTGGGGTAAGGTGGTACAACACCAAGGCAACTCGTTGCAAAGGTGGAGCAAGCTACCAACACTCCTGTCTCAGTATCTCCTATAATGCAAAACACATCTCCTTGCAGATATGTCTAATGTTCTGTATTAAGGGAAGGGCCACTACCCAGACTAGTTTCGACCTTTATTGAGGTCTCTTCAGTGGGAGCCAGGCCCAAGCTGAGATACCAGGCAGAAACATTCGCAGGTCATCTCTACCTATAGGAGTTGCCAAATGGTGTGCCACCCTTTGCTCCCACTGAAGAGACCTCAATAAAGGTCGAAACTAGTCTGGGTAGTGGCCCTTCCCTTAATGCAGAACATTAGACATATCCGCAAGGAGATGTGTTTTGCATTATAGAAGATACTGAGACAGGAGTGTTGGTATCTTGCTCCACCTTTGCAACGAGTTGCCCTGGTGTTGTACCACCTTACCCCAGTCCTGAAGATACTTTCAGGCGCAAACTTTGTTTGCTCACACTTGGATAAAGGATTAAACTAAATTTATTATACTCTAACCAAGTGAAAAATAAACTTTCAACATCTTTCTCTAAATCCAGAGTAATTTATTAAAAAAGGGTGGCACACCATTTGGCAACTCCTATAGGTAGAGATGACCTGCGAATGCTTCTGCCTGGTATCTCAGCTTGGGCCTGGCTCCCACTGAAGAGACCTCAATCACCGGATTTCAGTAACAGATTAGACGAACCAAAGAGAGAGCTTCATTCCTGCCGCCCAGAAATTCTTCGTGTGGCCGATATTACAGCTCGGATTCAGATCACGCGAACGTATGAGAGGGCTCCAGACTCACCTTCTACAGAAGTACCTCAGCGTTGGTAAGACCTTTTCTCTTATTATTGGCTCTTTTACCCATTCCTTCTGGTGTCTCTTCGCTTGTTGTGAGGGACACTGGGTGTTTCCCCCGACTTCGCCCCCTTTGCCCCCACCCCTTCTACAGCCAGTAGTTAGGTTTCCCCCCAACAATGCCGTTCTTTTCACCCAGAACTAGGACGCTTGGCATCGAGGTCAAGCAGCTCCCAGATGAGCGGACATTAGTAAAAGCTCTGATTGATACAGTAGGGGCAGAAAACATATACGGTTTCACACCGTACTCAAAAGAAAGATTCCAAATTGTAGTCAAAAATGACTAAACAAGAAGCAAATTATTAGAGGCTTTTCCCTGTGCAGGACAAACGATTAAACCTTATTTAATAGGGCGTTTACGAAAAACGTTAAGAATAACTAGATTTCCCTTGGAATACCTGGAGAACGAAGACAACATCAAGAAATTTTTTAGCCAATGTGGCGATATTATTAATATCAAAGCATTTGATCATCCAGATTACAAAGGCTGGAAAACAGGCGACGTTGAAGTACAGATGGATATGAAAAAGGAAGTTCTCAACTTCATTTTAGTGGGCCAAACAAGGGTCATGGTCAACTACCTGGGTGTTAAAAGATTATGTTTCTGATGTGACTCTGAGGGTCACCTAGGGGCAGAATGCCCAAAACTACAGTGCAGAAATTGCAAATCAACAAAGCACAAAATAGTAAACTGCACAGAAGCTTGTCTTAAATGTGGGGACTTGACCCATAAAGTGAACACGTGCTCGCACAGAACACTCTCAGAAGCAGCTGGAGGGACCATAATACCGATCAGGGCTATACCCCTCGGTAAACCTGAGGTATCATCAGGGAGCGATTTTCCAGAGCTCCAGCAACAGACTGTAAAAGAAACATTAGCAGAAAACACAACCTCCATGAAACCCGTAACGGGTAAGACACCCAGGGCAACCTGTCACATCAAAGAAATAACAGCCAACTTCAAAACCCGCAGCAAAGAGGAAGAAGTTGTAACAACCAGCGCCCCAACAAAGCGCACAAGAGAGGCAGAAACAGAAGAGGCAAAAAAGGCTAAACAAAGCAGCCTACTCTCGTCAGAAGATGAAACGGACAACATCCAAACTACAAGCCAACAGCTCCGATAGTGAATCACAGGTGGACCATGTAGAGCAACAAACAGACAACCCCCCCCCCCTCCTCCAAACACCAACATGGATTTTAAAATTGCCACTTTAAACACCAGAGGTTTACGCAACCCCTTCGCACAAAGCACTGTCTGGAAGCTAATGTTAAGGTACAAAATTAATATCCTCCTGATTCAATAAACCCATTTTTATAAGCATTGGGACGTGGAAAACTTCTCGAGAAGCTACCCGGTCACCAGCTACTGGTGCTTTGGGGATACTCACTCGGGAGGGGTGGGGATACTAATTCTCCCCCCAATCGTGGGGGGGTTCTTCAACGTCCAGAAGGACGCCATGGGACATCTAATAATGGTGGACTGGAAGTACGGTGGCCGTACCATCCAGCTTGCTGCAGTATACGCCCGAACAGCCCACACCACAGAAGCGGTTTCTTCTCTGCCCTTGAAAACTACCTCTTGGGAGCAGAATACCTAATAGTAGCCGGGGACTGGAATTTGTGTGGAAGACACACGTTTGGACAAAGTAGGCGGGAACGCAAACTCCGGAACCGGCGGAACCGCCACTCTAAAAAGATGCTGTGTAAATTTTGATCTCGTCGATGTCTGGAGGAGGAATAACCCATTGAAGGTAGAAACAACGTGGTGCCGCGGCCAGATATCGACGAGACTAGATAGGGTGTACGTGTCCCAAAACTTGGAACAGTATGTTCAAAGGACATGTCACACCACAGCACACATGTCAACAGACCACAAATTGGTCATTTTAAAAATTACACTCCCAGAGGTTATGGAAACAGCCAGAAGTCCTTGGAGGCTTACTCCTACCTTTCCCAGTCTTTTTAGCGACCAGCTACAGAAACTCTGTGATGAATGAACAAACACCAACTGGGACTGGGAAAACTGGCTGCACTTTAAGTGGCAGGCTAAGAAACTGTTTCAAAAATGTGGGGAAAGGGTCTACCAACAACGTAAACGGCTGAGGGATCTCTACAGGGAACTCTGCTGGTACCGGTCAAGCGAACGGAGCGGAGTTCCCTGCGGACATCTTATCAGACAGGTAGAAATAGAGCTGCAGCAAGAGCGGCAGAGTAGAGTCGATGACCTCGACTTTCGCACGAGACTCTATCTCAGAAATTTGGAAACACCCTCCGCAGCATTTTACAATCAACAACGGGTGGCAGCAAACGATGAAAGAACGATTTACCAGATCGAGGAGAAAGGCCAGATTCTAAATTCAACCCATGAAATACTCCGTCATTTTCACCAGCAGTATCTCGGCATCTTCGCTGACCAGCAGGGCATGGATGACTTCAGTGAGTGGGACGTCAAACGTTTTCCCGAGCATCTTAGCGCCCTGCATGACAGGCTGATAACTGCAGCTGAAATAAAAACTACGTGCAAAACGATGAAGACAAAAAAGACCCCAGGGCCAGACGGACTGGGGATAGAATTCTATAGATCTATCTGGGACCTTGTACTGCCAGCACTAGTAAAGATCTTTAACGAATTCCTCACTTCGGGAAACATCCCCGAGGAATTCGCTAAGAGCTATACAATCTTTATCCCCAAAAAAGTCCGAGATCGGACCTTGTCAAATAACTGGCGTCCTATCTCCTTAACTAACCTAGACTATAAACTTTTCGCAAAAATTATCTGTACACGCATTAAGGGCGGAATAGAAAACATAATAACAAGTTCACAGGTCTATGGAATCCCAGGTAGATCTATGGAATTTAATCTCTTCCTGCTAAGAGACCTAGTCAGACTGGCCAAGGAAAAAAAATACCCCCTGGCACTTCTCTCCACCGACCTGGAAAAAGTGGGTTAGGCAAGGCTGCCCACTAAGCCCCCTTCTCTTCTCCCTAGCATTAGAACCCCTCATCAAAAGAATAGAGAACACCCCTGCAATTAATGGTATTCCACTGCCCCAAGTCTCCAGACAGTGCAAAATAATAGCATATGCAGATGATGTAGTGGCCACACTAAGAGACTCTGAGTCTATCTGCAACTATCTTGACATACTGCAAAAATTCAGCATAGTCAGTGGTCTCCGAGTTAATGCGCAAAAAACCAAAATCAAAAATTTTGGAAATTTCCATAACACCGGACTTCCCTACGGTTTAACGCTGCATACGCAGCCGCTAACAATACTACGAGGTCCCTTTTCTGAGTCGCTAGCTTTACCAGTTAAAAAACTACAGGAAATAAGTACGGAAAGGATAAGTCTGTTCAAACCGACCTTTTTCTCCTTTTATGGCAGAGCCACAGTGATAAAAACAATCGTTACCCCAATGCTGATGCACACAGTCAATATCACAGGCATCACACTGCTACAAGAAAACCAACTATCCAAAAAACTCATAGACTTCTTCTGGAATGAAAAAAAACATGAGGTTAAAAAACAATACCTGCAACTAAAACATGAAGAAGGGGGGTAACGCTCTGCCTGACCTCAAAAGCTTGCTTTATGCAAATACATTCAAAACCGTATGGAAGGCCTTAAACTCGAACCATATTTCAGGCCTCCTAATTAGATATTTTATAGGACTTTTCCTCCCCCTCTTTGGAGCCACGGACTATGCTGGACCCCGTGCAAGGGTTGTGCCCAAGTGGTACCGCACACTAGTAAAACCACTCACAGGACTTAGAGACAAAGGAACAGAAATCCTCACACACAAACCCAAAGCAGTATACTGGGATTTCTTCCAACTCTCCAGGCGTGATACACCAAACCTCGGGACAAACAATGAAATTCTCTTTAAAAACATCAAGAATAGCTGGGGACAGCCTTTTCATCGGGATCTGGCCTGGCGAATAGCTTATGGGCGGCTCCCGGTGAAACAGGTTAAATCTAGATACGTACCCAGTCCGTGCGATCCCTTTTGTGATGTCTGCCGGGGCGTGGAAACGGTGGAGCATTTCTTTTATTTTTGCCCACCAGTCCAATGCGTCTAGCAAAGACTGAGCACAGCACTGGGAATCCCGATGCTATCACTAGAAGAGGTCATACACCTGCAATTCCCGCCACCAGTCAACAAGACCCAAAAATTCGCCATTTTTTTAATTAACGTCTTAAAGTATCACATCTGGACGGTACGGAAAAAATCCCAGGTATGGGACGCAAATTTAATGTATGCACGAATAAGGAAAGGTTTCTTTTTTTATCTTCCTAAATTTCTTGCGCAAGAGAGACATCCACTAGGCGACTTTAAATTTGTGAACAAATACTGCAAACCACCGAAAATATGCTTTCTAATACAGGGACGCATCAAGCCCTGTATATTTCTTTAGTATCTCCAAAACTCCACCTAACTCTCCCTAGGAAAAGTAACAACCACTCTGTTCTTCCTCGCCACAAAGCTTTATCTGGCACGGTTTCCTTTACTCCAAATAAGGGGGGTAGATCTGAGAACCCGGGCTGCGAAGGCTTACTGTAAGGCGGTGCTGCTCCTTGTGAGCGGCATCTCCCGGGCCAGTCTTCTACCCTATTCTAAGTCCCAGTGGTACAAGGTCTGTAAGTTCCTTATTTTGTTCCCATTCAGTTCAACTAACCGGACCTTAAGTCCTTTAATTTTTATGTATTTATAAAAAAAAAAAAAAAGTTCTAACTGAAAATACTGTTTTCAAAACAGGGTCAATGGACCTCCGTCATAGATCTGACCAAATTATTAAGGATAAATTTATAAGTGAACTTTAGTCAAAATTTTTATGTTTAAATTTTCTTTTTTTTTTGAACAGATAAATTGAGAATATGTGTCACAGACCAATTAGCCAAATAAGGCTAAACAGGTTGACTGAGGCCTCTTTTACCTCCTACTATCCTACTCTATCTTTCATTATTCTCCTCTCTTACTGTTTGCTGATCCTCAGCATGCTTTATTCTCCAAAGGCCTATGATGAGAGACATGAACTCCCATTCTACCTCAATAAAGGTCGAAACTAGTCTGGGTAGTGGCCCTTCCCTTAATGCAGAACATTAGACATATCCGCAAGGAGATGTGTTTTGCATTATAGAAGATACTGAGACAGGAATGTTGGTATCTTGCTCCACCTTTGCAACGAGTTGCCCTGGTGTTGTACCACCTTACCCCAGTCCTGAAGATACTTTCAGGCACAAACTTTGTTTGCTCACACTTGGATAAAGGATTAAACTAAATTTATTATACTCTAACCAAGTGAAAAATTAACTTTCAAGACAGAACTATGTTTTAATAGCACTGAAATTCACTAAGTTGTCTTCATCTCATTTGAGAATGATGATGAGATCAGTATTTAGTTATGTTATTAGTTATGGTTGAAATATTTGCAGTAATAAAATGACTATATTCTTGTGAATACGTGTCTAATAAATGTTATAATGGTACAAGTTCCATCTAAAATTCATTGAAGACCTTGACACTTCAATCATTGTTATTATTATTTTATTATTACATGACACCTCCAGGGAGTCCAATGACTCAACGAGGGGGAGGGCACCTACTCAACCACTCAATTCACTTGCAATCATCATCTACACCGCCATCTACTGCCCACCACCACAGCTAGTATTTTCACAGACAATCACAAACATCCATGCCCACCATGGGATTCGAACCAGCAGCCTTTTGGCTGGAGAGCGGATATGCTAACCGCTCAGCAAACCAGGCAGGCTATCACTTGAGTACTACAGAATTTCTCAAATGAAGAATCTAGGATCAGGGAAAAAGAGCATCAGGAACACCTAAAGCAGCTGGGGTGCCATTATGAAAAAATAAATAGTTTGTCTACACATGCAAATAAGAAATCAAAAATTACACATCTTGAGAACTGAAAGGGTAGTAAAAGAAATCGGCAATTAAACAATCTGATATAAGATGTGATTAATTGCCAGCCTGGTTGGCCGAGTGGTTAGCGTATCCGCTCTCCAGCCAAAAGGCTGTGGGTTCGAATCCAGTCATGGGCATGGATGTATGTGATTGTCTGTGAAAATACTAGTGGTGGTGGTGGTCAGCAGTAGATGATGAAGGTAGTTGTGGTTGGTGTAGTGGTGGAGATGGAGAATTGTAGAGTTGATACCCTCCCTCGATGAGTCTTTGGACTCCCTGGAGGTATTACATAATAATAATTTTAGAACCCTCTGAAATCATGAAAAGTCTGTGGATCTGCTGTATAGAAATGACCATCATAATTAATAAGGAAAAATCCTTAAAAAAATATTTTCTACCATCACAAAATAACTCACTTTCACCAAAATCAAAAATTATACAGTTTTAGCCCCCCCCACCCCAGATAATTCCCCTTGAAATGACCCATCAGCTATGTTGTGTCCTACATTAACTACGATGATATGTTCATTCAGCAAGGTTTTATACCAGAAGCAAGATTTACCTTGAGTTATTTCTCTGTCATAAGTTTACGGAAGGTGCCAACAACACAAGTAGAATAAACTGTAAGTTGAACATTTTATTAAATTTTGCAAAATATACATTTACTATTTTTGTTTACAAAATGTTTTTAATTATTTGTCAATTTTAAAAATATTATTTTTCCCCATTCTTGAATCCCACTCAAGCAGTGAGATTATAGTTACATCATTTCAGCAGAAGACATGACAGTTAACTAAGTCAATGTTTCTCAAATTTTTATTTTTTTGAATAAATATTGCATGAAAATGTTTCGTGAATCGCCTACATATATTAGATTATCAATGTGAACAACACCTCAAGTAATAATTAAAAAAAAACTTGATTTTTTGGGTGTTTTTTAAGGCCATAGCCATATATGATATATTCCAAAGAAAAAGCAACAAAATTTATAAAATCCAAAAAACTCAACAAAATCTACATTATTATTTTGATCTTTTTTTTTACTCTTAAACTTCCTCAGAAACTATCTGAAATAGCTACATCAATGAAGTGACTAATGATATGAGAAACCTTCAGCCAAATTACCTGACTTGCTTTAAATGTTTCAATTCTTTATATTATTATTACCCCAAGACCTCAATGGAGTCAAAGACTCATCTGGGAGGTCCTTTTATCACGCACACACAGCTCATCATACCATGTCTTAAACACATTCAAACTCCTTGCAGACACCATACTCTCAGGCATGGCATTCCAATCATTCACAGCATTACAAAAGGAAATTTTTTATACTTTATCAATGATAACTCTATCAAAGAACAGATTTATACATTTACTATAATAAATTTAGTTTAATCCTTTATCCAAGTGTAAGCAAACAAAGTTTGCGCCTGAAAATATCTTCAAGACTGAGGTAAGGTAGTGCAACACCAGGCAACTCTGAGCAAAGGTAGACCAAGCTCTCATCACTATTTGTCTCAGTATCTCCCATAATGCAAAGCACATCTCCTTGTGGACATGTATATACTGCTATGCATTAAGGGAAGGGCCACTATCCAGACCGGTTTCAACTTTTATTGAGGTCTCGTAAGTAGGAGGCAGACCCAAACGTGGAGATACTAAGGCAAAAGCAATAGGAGAGGTCATATTTACCTATATGTGTACCACCGGTACACCTATAGGTAACAGGTGTACCACCTGTTGGTACCAGCCAACAGTTGCACCACCTTATTATTGAATTACTCTGGATTTAGAGAAAGATATTGGAAGTTTATTTTTCACTTGGTTAGACTATAATAAATTTAGTTTAATCCTTTATACAAGTAATTCAATAAGGTGGTAAGCCTATTGGCAACTCCTATAGATAAATATGACCTCTCCTATTGCTTCTGCCTTAGTACCTCCACATTTGGGTCTGCCTCCCACTGATGAGACCTCAATAAAGGTTGAAACTGGTCTGGGCAGTGGCCCTTCCCTTAATGCATAGCAGTATATACATGTCCGCAAGGAGATGTGTTTTGCATTATGGGAGATACTGAGACAAATAGTGATGAGAGCTTGGTCCACCTTTGCTCGGAGTTGCCTGGTGTTGCACTACCTTACCTCAGTCCTGAAGATATTTTCAGGCACAAACTTTGTTTGCTTACACTTGGATAAAGGATTAAACTAAATTTATTTAGCCAAGTGAAAAATAAACTTCCAATATACATTTACTACATTAGTACTGCTAGGTAAGTTAAGGGTCGAAAATTCAGAAATTCTAATCTAAGGACTAAATATGGTACTTTTGTTTGGTTCCTAGTCATTTCACACTGCCAATAATTAGGATAAAAGTGAGCATCCTACTTACTGGGAGTTTTCTAATCCTTAACTTAATCAGCACATTATATTAATATCCTGGATAAGGTAAGGATTAGATAATTCAGAAATCTTAATTTAGGGTCTAAATATGGTATTTTTGTTTGGTTCCCTAGCAATTTCAAACTCCCAATAAGTAGAATGATGGTGAGAAATGAAATTTCTCTCTCTCTTCAAAGACATTCACAAAAAGCCATACAATAATGACATTTGAACTCATAGCCTACTGGTTGGAGAGTGACAGTACTATCCACTCAGTACAACCAGGATGTAAATTCTAGTAGTTATAACTTAATAGCTTCATTAATTTACTTACTTTTGACCTTTCTCTTCTAAATCTCTGCATATCATCAATGGCATCCACATCTGGTATTTTAAAATTATCAAAATATTGATGCCGTAACAGTTGAGCACATGTATATCTTTTCTGTGGATCCTTATCTAAACATCTCTGTAAAAACATCATACAAAATTATTATATAATTGTAATATTATATATTTGCTACAACACATATACTAAAATATTTATCATTTATAGTAATAAAAAAAAATTATATACATTATAAAACCAACTTCATACCACAGTAACAATAATGCACTTCAGCTATAAGACCTGGGTATGAATCTTGCCTACGTTGTTAGGAATATTACATGGGCTTTTCAGATAAATATAAGTATATAGGCTAGCTTGTCTTATATACAAATCTACCTCCTTGAAACAAGTTTTTTACTCCTGCAAAAAACATAACTTAAACAATGAACACACACACACACACACACACACACACACACACACACACACACACACACACACACACACACACATACATCATGGAAGTAGATTAACAGCCCTGTCATTACCAAAAATTAAGTTTATAAGATGAGGTTACTTTGTTATATTAGGTCATTAGTCTATTATATAAAGGCAGGCAGTATTATTATTATTACATTATGCCTCCAGGGAGTCGAAAGACTCATCAAGGGGATATTTCTAATACCCAAGTATTAGATAAATTATAAAATTATTTCTTTATATACAGAAAAGAAATGTAGCAAAAATTTATTGATATATGTATTCTGTGAAACAGCAACATTTAAAGTCAAATTTAAATAGCAGACAAGATAGAAGACTGGCTATGTCACAGACAGCTAAGAGTTTGTACAGAGCAGCAGTGTTTTTGGAAGAGACTGTCAAGAGTTCCATGGTTCTATCATTAGGCCACTACTATTCAATCTATATGTAATAATACTGCAAATGGCTTGGGGAAGAGGAGAATCTTCTGTTATTTGAAGATGTTATAAATTTGAAAAGGTTATTAGAAAATAATGCTAATAGTAACCTTTCAAGAGCATCTAAACAGATTGGCAGTGTCAGCAGCTAAATGGAAAAACAGTTTAACTAAGTAATGTTCTGCGCTATGAAATTTAGAAATAAAGTTGTTTCAATATACGGATCAGATAATATTGCAGAAAGAGGAGAAGAAAAGAACATTTGAAGTGTTCTCATTCTATTGTTTAGAGTGTCAGTAGACAGGGAATCAAACATGGCAAAAATGAAGATGATATTTCTAATAAATAAAAATTATAAAATAACTACCACAGTCAGTAATGCAATAGCATGGCTAAAAAAAAGGATAATAAGAAAGTTTTTTTCAGTAAAAAGCACTGATCTGACTGCAACTGGACTACACCAAACAGGTCCATACATCTAGATTTCAAGGAGTAAGGAAACTAAAAGATTTAATAGAAACAACAAAGATATCAATGTTGAGCATGAGGCTGTACAGATTGATGAACATAATGTACATAAAAGATAGAAGACCGATAGTCTTGAAAGTTTATTTTTCACTTGGTTAGACTATAATAAATTTAGTTTAATCCTTTATCCAAGTGTGAGCAAACAAAGTTTGCACCTGAAAATATCTTCAGGACTGAGGTAAGGTAGTACAACACCTGGAAACTCGTAGCAAAAGTCCGCAAGGAGATGTGTTTTGCATTATGGGAGATACTGAGATAGGAGTGATGTTAGCTTGGTCCACCTTTGCTACGAGTTGCCTGGTATTGTACTACCTTACCCCAGTCCTGAAGATATTTTCAGGTGCAAACTTTGTTTGCTCACACTTGGATAAAGGATTAAACTAAATTTACCAATAGTCGTCTACCTTTTAATAAGAAGAGACAAAGTGAATATCGATTGAAATAATTTGTCAAGAGGAGATTATCAGAAAGATGTTCAAGATTTTAAGAGACCATAAAAGGAGAAAGAATACAGCTAAGAAGTCATACCTAAAAATTGTATAAAGTTATCACAAACAAGGGAATCTAAGGAATTTTGCATGAATGAGTAAAAATTGCCCAGAGAGGAGGTCATTATTATTATACCTGATTCCATGGAGTCATAACTCATTGCAGGAGGCCCATCTTAGACAACCCAGTCTGTCATACCACTCCTTAAACCCATTTACAATTTGTACATTCTTCACTCTATCAGGCAAAGAATTTCATGGTCCAAGCATCCTCCACACATAAACAGCTACTTACTATTCACCACTTCCTTTCAAAAGTTCCAGGGATGACCTCATATCCTTCCCCTTGTTCTACTATATAAAAATCTCTCCTGTGTCAATCGTGTAAATACCTCTCAAAATTTAAATATCTCAATCATTTTATCCCTTCATCTTTTATCCACCAAACTCTGTAAATCTAACATATAAACTTAGGTGTTGATGGTTATTCATGACTTATTTTAACAATGATATTAACAACACCAAATGAACTATTTTATAAAAAGATGATGTTTTATTAACTTGCTTATATTTCGCTGAATTTCAAATCAGCATCATCAAAGCACAACACAGCATGTACATACAACAGTGAGTAAGTGAAAGACAATTGTACCGGACAAGAGATCTCAAGTCCTATTTTGAAACCCTCTAATGGTGTAAAAAAAAAAAGTCTAGCTATGTGGAAGTTGCTCTTAAGATAATAGTCTCCCAACTTTTTGGCAAATTAATGCAACCATATTTGTTCAGGTTAGGAGAATTCTTCATAGCCATGGCTGACTCAAAAAGGAATCTTTCGGATCTGTAATGATTTCTAAATAGCAAATTACTTTTCTTCCATCTAATCCTTTGTAGAGGGGTGTCCAATGCGTGGTCTTGACTTGCCATAATAATGGTAGCGAATTTATTTTTTATGTTCTTCCAGGTGGATGTTAACAGATCTTCCTGTCTGCCAAGTCACAGTCACAAGGAACTTAATACACTCTAGGATGTGCTGTGCTAGAGGGTGAAATTTATCCTTAGGCAGGCAGATCAGAGTTGCTAATTTAACATGAGGTTTGAATGTGGTGCCAAAGCCATGTTTCATTAGTACTTTGGCTATCTTTTTTTTTGATATACCTCTGCCAGTGCCTCTGGAAGAGGTATCAGAATGGCTCTGGCAAATGCAGCATTTGTCAGAGCCATTTGTTCTAATGATACAGCCATGTCCATAGAACTCAAATATCTGCGCCATACTTTCTTGGCCTCAACGGCTTCAATTCCTACAAAATAGATAAAATACTACATAGCCATTACTTCTCCCTCCTCAAATATACACAGGAACACAACAATAACATTTTTATTCCCTATGTCAGAGGTACATCAGAAAAGATAGCCAAAGTACTAACGAAACATGGCCTTTGCACCACATTCAAACCTTACGTTAAATTAAATGAGTGCAAGTGGAGAAATTATCATGAATGGCTGTGTACAATTTCTCAAGTTTTGAATCTGAACAGGCTGATGATGACATTACACAAAGGTAACTGTGGGCCCAAGGGGATGTTAAAACGCATGTGCATGGTATTAGTATTAGTAATGAAGCTGGGGAGTTTTTGGCAATGGTCAGCTTGATTGGCAAAAAACTATCAGCATTAGTAAGACCAGGTTGGCAGAAAAGTGATATAGTTATAGGAATAAAATGTAAGAGACACTGTTCAGAGAGGACAGAGGAAAAAGGACAAGAGGAAGAGGAGGAGTATTACTGATGATGGCTGAAGAAATTCAACCAACAAAAACAGAAATTAAGAAGCATTTTAGGTCTGAAGGAGATGATTCATCTGAGGCTATCTGGTGAGAAATTAGAACCCAATATGACAAAATATATTGTTAGTTGCTGCTATATATCAGTGGTCTGAGAAAATGCAAAAGCCATGCAATGGCTGGTTGGTTGATTAGCATCTTATTGCCATTTGTGCTGTACTGCACAAACCAAAAGTTACAGCAGTACTCAAGATAATAATAAACAGTAATAGAGAGATAAATTAATAAATTAAAAAAAAATTAAGTTAAGCCAGTATCTAGATATAAATAGAATTAATAATCAATTAATTATAAATTTTATATAAATTTTGTATAAATTAATTATTTTTAAGCAGCTAAAAACTTCATGCAATTTGTCTGAGTCTGATAAGTTCTGCCTGAGTGTATGTAGTGCAGGCAGATTAATAAAAAATTCATTCATTTCTCCACTAGAACATGACAAATGGTCAGATGCATGTTGCATTGTTCACACACAGGTGTGTCATCAGCCTTCAGTAAATATGATTGTTTAAGGTGACTGTGACCTATGTGAATGCCTATCTTTCATAATTAGCTTTGGCCTTCTTTACGATACAGATCATCCTTTTTACCTGTGCCTTGTACTGCTCATGGGCATGTAAATTGCTTTTTCTTTATATTCTGTCTACAATGTTTTCTTTGTCTGCAACTCGTGCTTAACAATGCTATTCATCTATCTAACTACTACCTGATTTATCCTTCTAACTTGGGATATACATTCTGAAACTGCTTTCTTCAAACCCATGACCACCTCTCATGCATCACTAACATCTCTTCCCTCCAAATTCTTGTCATGGCACTACTGAAAGCTGACTTCTCAACTTGTCATAATCACCTGCTTTGTAATTCCACATATATCTCTTCTTAACAGAAAATTCTGCATATCTGACAATCTCCCAAAAATAATTAATTTATGTCAAGACTACATGCAGAATTTTCTGTTAAGAAGGGATATATGTGGAATTACAAATCAGGTGATTATGATAAGCTGAGAAATCAGCTTTCAGTATTGATTATCACAATGATTATGATTTATTAACATTTTATAATAAAGTGGCAGCAGAACTGGAATAGGAAATGGTTATACCATGATACTGCTGGAGTTTGAAAAAGGCATTTAACAGAATATCACATGAAAAACTATCACATAAGGTGGAACAAATGGGAATGGATATTAAGCTGGGTGCATGGATGCACTTCGATAACACTTCCTGTCGTTCTGAAATTCTCAGTAACTTTGCCAACAGAGTCATGTGTGATGTGCTTGCCATGCCACCTGTTAAATTCCACTGCAACCTTGCAAAACATGGGCAATAAATAAGGAATCAAGAAAAAGAATTTTGGCATTTGAAAGAACTTGTTACAGGAAGATTCTAAGAATAGGATAGGTACAGAAAGTCACAAATGAAGAGCTCTATTGGATGATACAATCAAAGGAGAATATAATGCAGAAGATTATAAAATGCAAGCTGCAATTATTATTATTATTATTAAAATAAAATATAATAATAAAATTATTATTTAAGTTAATGGACATTACATCCCATATTGTTTCATAGCCGAATAAGAAATTCAAAGAGTTTCATGCCGAATATAGTAAATATATACAGTTCGGCGAGTCCAAGTGTAAGCAAATACCTGGATAGTGTTACACCTGTTGGATTCTGATTATATAGAGATTGGAGTAATTATTATTTGTTTCAAAATCCAACATGATCTTCCAACACATAGGCTACACATGTAAATATTATTTAATGTAATTCACTTGTTTATAATTTAATATTCATATAACTACCTTTAATTTTATCTAATATTTAATTAATTAATCAAAGATATATGTATTAATAATGAAAAGACTGTATTAAATATTATTAAGCTATTTTATTCATTACTATATTAATATTATAAGAATTTGTATTTGATAATTTAACTGTGCATTAATTGAAAGGTAAATATTCTTTATTTATTCCTATTTGTAGAAGTTTAGAGTTATGCAATACCTCAATTTTATTATATTTTGTTTGGTTGTCATAGAGACGTATGTAAGTGAGTGAGCACGTTTTGGAACACCATCTGAGGAGAAGGTTTATTGAAAAGAGTTTTAGAAAGACATCACAAGAATAATTTAGGTGGGAAGAATGGATATATAAGCGATGAATGCTGAAATTATTAAGGAATTAAGAGTGAGAGAGAAAGGAGAGGACTGGCATTAGGTTGGAATCGGAGCATTCGGCATTCGGGAATCACAGTGCGATAATAGCGAGTCGGCAAGTCACTCAAGCAGCTAAATAAAGTCTACTAGTCGAGAGGCGGTTAGCTAATAAGTTGTAGAATAACAATTATAGCTACAGAAGACAGCTGAGTGACTACTAAATAGACTAGCAATACTTGAGTTGAGATTTAATTTCAGGGCCGACCTGTCAAGGACACACAGAATCTTGAAATAAAGCATCGAGTAACTAGAGAATAGTAGAGGCTGTAAAATACAGTTTACCATTAGCTGTGTTTAGAATTATAGTGCTTAAAGAATTATTTGAATGCAGGAGGAATGAACAACTGTGCATATAAAACTTCAAGATAAGGAATTATTGTGTATTGCCTTAATTCATGAGTAATCAGTAGTACTTCATGCAAGAACGTTTGTTTATGTGTATAGTGACCGATGCTTAATTCAGTTATTGCTTAGAAGATTTATTTAATGAGTGCCGAATACTGTTTAAGTGTTTACAGTTATAAAAAGTGTTTGCGTATAAGTAGATGAAGAAAAAAGATTATCGGTAAGATTATTCCAACCATTAATATTTCTATACAGAGAAGTGTGTGAGTTTCATCCTAGAATTTCCTTATACTAACAGTAACTATTGCGGAGAATCAGCTGAAGTGTAAAATTAAAAGTGTTTGTTTGTGAAGAGGTGTTACTGTAATTTTTATTGTATTTGAAACTTAAAGAACTATGAGATATTGATGTGAATGATCATTAAGGAACTTTATTAAATAGTTAAAAGGAACTGTGAGAAGACTGTACTAGAGATAACAGATTTACCATTGTCTGAGTTTGTATGATTGTACTTATCAGAGAAGCTAAAATGTTTGTGATATCTTAATTACTGATTTGAACTTAAGTGTAAAATTTATGATTCTAAAATTAGATGTTTGTTTTTGTTAATCAAAAGTTGTATTTTGCCTGAATCTCTTTTACTGCACCATTCATAAAATATTCGAACCAAAGCGGGTAAATTGAGTAAGTTAAATATACTCGGCCAGTATATATATTAATAACATATTAAGGAGAAATAGTTGAGGGTTGATTTTTCTTCTATTCTTGAACTAATTCAAATATAGAGTGGCGCAGTCTATAAATATAAATTTTCTCTATATTTGTATTAGAAATCAACTAGCAACTATTTTTGTTTAAGAACATCGTAGTGACTAACATGTCGGATCCAAAGTATAGATTGAGAAGAAGTAGGATCCAACAAAATGATGCAGTCGACAGGATTTGAATTCATTAATAAAGATTGTAATATTAAGTATTAAATTTTATAAGAGTATTAAAAAAAAAAAAAAAGGTGATCCCAAGAACCTTGAAAATAAATTAAGTGAATGAAGTGAATTGGTTGTAAACTAGAATCAGGCAAACATAGAAGTTATTTTGGAATTCTGAATTTTTTTAAAATTTTGTTGTTAATAGATTAGTATGGCTGTTGCATCTAGCTCAAAAATGGAAGATGAAGAATTTTTCAGAAGTGTGAATCCCCAACAGGTAGTTCCCCAGTTTTCAGGAGAAGACTCTGATGATGTGTTATCATTTTTTACTTTTATTGAGAAACTCAGAGAAACAGCACGTTGGACGGACTTTCAGTTGTTGGTATTACTTAGAAACAAGCTAATTGGTAAAGCTAAAACATATTTTTTCTCATCTCCTATACTTAGAGAAACATTTGAGTACAAGAAATTTAAAGAAGCCTTACTATCTCAATTTTGTAAACAGAGGAGTGTTGGACCAAATTTATGGAAGCTGCAGAGGATTACACAGAAGGACAAAGAAAGTGTTGCTGATTTCTACAATCGTTTACTAACTCTCTCTAATAGTTTGAATGTATCCAATGAAGACAAACCTCATTTGGATTGGGCAGTTTATCAACACTTTAGACAAGGTGTTAGGCAAGAACTGAGGGAGACAGCCTACAAGAAGAAGATAACCTCACTAGAGGAATGCCTTGTAGCTGTCAAGGAAAAGGAACAGATGATTGGAGACCTTTGTCCCTCATCCAATATAGGCCTTGTAAACACAGCAGAAAAAAACTGATTGTTCCCTAGGTTTAAATAAATCTTCAAAAGAGAATAGAAGGAAAGAAGATGAAAAGAAAATTATTAAAGAGAAATCTATTAATTATAACTGCATGTCTGAGACAAATGAGCAAACCAACAAGAAGTTATTCAAGGAAGTACAAGACTTTGTTCACCAGGAGGTAGAAAAGTTACAACAGCCAATGAATAATAAGTTAGATGAAGTAATGAAAAAATTGACAGAAATAACTATAGGATTTCAAGAGAACTTCAATCCCACAGCAGATTATGTTAGCGAAGTAGCCAAACTGGAAGTTGAGAGGCAAAATAAACCAATTTTGACTAAATTGGATAGAATGGTGGAAGCCCTGGATACTAAAAATTTCAATTCTTGAACTAATTCAGATATAGAGTGGCGCAGTCTATAAATATAAATTTTGTTGGATCCTACTTCTTCTCAATCTATACTTTGGATCTGACATGTTAGTCACTACGATGTTCTTAAACAAAAAATAGTTGCTAGTTGATTTCTAATACAAATATAGAGAAAATTTATATTTATAGACTGCACCACTCTATATCTGAATTAGTTCAAGAATTGAAGAAAAATCAACCCTCAACTATTTCTCCTTAATATGTTATTAATATATATACTGGCCGAGTATATTTAACTTACTCAATTTACCCGCTTTGGTTCGAATATTTTATGAATGGTGCAGTAAAAGAGATTCAGACAAAATACAACTTTTGATTAACAAAAACAAACATTTAATTTTAGAATCACAAATTTTACACTTAAGTTCAAATCAGTAATTAAGATATCACAAACATTTTAGCTTCTCTGATAAGTACAATCATACAAACTCAGACAATGGTAAATCTGTTATCTCTACTACAGTCTTCTCACAGTTCCTTTTAACTATTTAATAAAGTTCCTTAATGATCATTCACATCAATATCTCATAGTTCTTTAAGTTTCAAATACAATAAAAATTACAGTAACACCTCTTCACAAACAAACACTTTTAATTTTACACTTCAGCTAATTCTCCGCAATAGTTACTGTTAGTATAAGGAAATTCTAAGATGAAACACACACTTCTCTGTATAGAAATATTAATGGTTGGAATAATCTTACCGATAATCTTTTTTCTTCATCTACTTATACGCAAACACATTTTATAACTGTAAAAACTTTAAACAGTATTCGGCACTAATTAAATAAATCTTCTAAGCAATAACTGAATTAATCATCGGTCACTATACACATAAACAAAAGTTGTTGCATAAAGTACTACTGATTACTCATGAAATAAGGCAACAAATAATAATTCCTTAACTTGAGGTTTCATATGCACAGCTGTTCACTCTTCCGGCATTCCATTAATTCATTAGACACTACAATTCTAAACACAGCTAACGGTAAACTTCAATTTTACAGCCTCTACTATTCTCTAGTTACTCGATGCTTTATTTCAAGATTCTGTGTGTCCTTGACAGGTCGGTATCGCTAGTCTAATGAACAGTCTCTCAGCTGTTTTCCGTAGCTATAATTGTTATTCTACAACTTATTAGCTAACTGCTTCTCGACTAGTAGACTTTATTAGCTGCTTGAGTGACTTGCTGACTCACTATTATCGCACTGTGATTCCCGAATGCTGAATGCTCCGATTACAACCTAATGCCAATCCTCTCCTTTCTCTCTCTCTTAATTAATTAATAATTTCAGCGTTCGTCGCTTATATATCCGTTCTTCCTTCTCGTGATTTCTTTCTAAAACTCTTTTCAATAAGCCTTCTCCTCAGGTGGTGTTCCATAACGTGCTCGCTCACTTACATACGTCTCCATGACAACCAAACAAAATATAATAAAATTGAGGTATTGCATAACGTTAAACTTCTGCAAATAGGAATAAATAAAGAATATTTACGTTTCAATTAATGCACAGTTAAATTATCAAATACAAGTTCTTATAATATTAATATAGTAATGAATAAAATAGCTTAATAATATTTAATACAGTCTTTTCATTATTAATACATATATCTTTGATTAATTAATTAAATATTAGATAAAATTAAAGGTAGTTATATGAATATTAAATTATAAACAAGTGAATTACATTAAATAATATTTACAAGTCTAGCCTATGTGATGGAAAATCATGTTGGATTCTGAAGCAAATAATAATTACTCCAATCTCTATATTATCAGAATCCAACACAACTGACCTTTTAGGGAGTGCAACACTGAGGCAACTCATGGTAAGAGTGGAGCAAGCTCCGATGACTATTCTTGATATATCCCCATAATGCAAAACCCAGCTCCTAGGAGCTGTATTACTGTTCTACATTATGAGTGAGAGAACGTCACTACCCAGACCGGTTTCAACCTTTACTGAGGTCTCATCAGTGAGTAGGTAGACCTAACGCTTGGACTCGCCGAACTTTATATATTTACTATATTCGGCATGAAACTCTTTGAGTTTCTTATTCGGCTATGAAACAATATGGGATGTAATATCCCTTAACTTAAATAAGTTTATGTCGCCGAATTGAAGCCTTTTAGCTTTTCATATAATTAATAATTTATTAGGACCCCTTCTTGGCAATTCTCATTGTAGGGTATATGTAAGTTCTGTTTGCTATGAACTTGGTATTTCTAGGTCTACCTACTCAGTGATGAGACCTCAATAAAGGTTGAAACCAGTCTGGGTAGTGACATTCTCTCACTCATAATGTAGAACAGTAATACAGTTCCTAAGAGCTGGGTTTCACATTATGGGAAAATATCAAGAATAGTGATCGGAGCTTGCTCAACCCTTACCATGAGTTGCCTCAGTGTTGCACTCCCTAAAGGGTCAGTTGTAACACTATCCAGGTATATGCTTACGCTTGGACTTGCCAAACTTTATATATTTACTATATTCGGCATGAAACTCTTTGAGTTTCTTATTCGGCTATGAAACAATATGGGATGTAATATTCCTTAACTTAAATAAGTTTATGTCGCCGAATTGAAGCCTTTTGGCTCTTCATATAATTAATAAAATTATTATTATTATTACAAGGTGATTGAAAAGTCTCCGTACATAAGGAAAATGGTAACTTTTTTAATAAATTGTTATTATTCACGAAACATGATACGTATGGTTGCTATTCTTTTGAAAATATACAGATGCATCTCTCTCTCTCACTCACAGCAAACTTGCGTTAACATATCTAGTGTTATAGTTGTAATTGTATTCGAATGCATTCCTTTAGGCGATTCATGTTTTGTATCTTTTCCTAATATACGATGACCTTCAAGTACCTCTACAAGTAAAAATGAAGCGAGGTGAGGTCTTAGGACCTCAAATGCCATTCCACAGGACCACAGCGAGCAATCCAGGAATCCAAAACTGCTGATCAAACCAGTATGGTTACCATAATGAGATGGTGCCCAATGTTGGAAATATGTTGGAAAATTCTCTGTCCTCATTTAGCAGAGATGGCAAGATCGTGTTTTGTAGCATATTTTTAGTCATAGAAAAAGGTCTGACAGTTACCTTTTGCCATATCCTGCCCCAAATCATCAGATTTCTTGTACCTTGCATTACTGAGAAACACTCATCCAGTATGGGTTAGTATCACTTCTCTCCAGTAATGTAGGTTCTATTGATTAACTTCTCCATTAACTTAAAAACTGGCATCATCAGCAAACAAGATCCCAGATGAGAAGTTTGTGTCACCATCTAATTTGTTTACTGCCCATTCTCAAAATTTCATCCACCTGTTCTCGTCATCTTTACTAAGATGACGGCATGTTCATATTTTGTATGGATGCTATTTGTGCTTTTTCATGATACAGATGATACTTGTGAATGATAGTGATTTCTGCAGCAACTGTTGTTTTTTTGGGGGAGAGACTCTTTGCAAATGCTTCCAGCACTTCAACAACACTTCCTGTAGTTCTGAACTTTTCAATAACTTTGACAACAGCATCATGTGTGATGTGATTGCCATGCCTCCTGTTAAATGCCATTGCAACCTTGCAAAAGCTTCCTTATTAAGGCAGAAGAATGATTTTTATATGCTCTTCTTTAGACAAAGACATTTTAGAAGAGTAAAAACAGAAAAAATAAACATTATGGAAATAATGTTTATTTTTATTAGTGATTCAAAAATATGGAAACTTTTGAATCACTCTGTATTATTATTATATGGGTATCTCCATGGTGTCAAAAGACTCATCATGGGGTACACACACTAACCATTCACACAATACCTATCGTATCCCTCCTTAAATGCATTCACCGTGAGGACACTCACAAGTACTTCTGGCAATCCATTCTACTCATTTGCCACTCTCTCTCCAAGCAAAGAATCTTGTCTGCACACTTCTTACTAATTACACTCTTATACATCTTCCAGGGGTAATCCCTTGTTCTCTCCCTACTCATCATATATTGAAAAATTTCTTTTGTGTCAATCTTATAGAACCTCTTTAGTATCTTTATAAGTCTCTATCATGTCCCCTCTCCGACACCTGTCAACTAAACTCTGCAACCTATAAATCTTCAATCTATCCTCATAGGGAGCATTCCACAGACATATTCCCAGTTTGGTCACTCATCTCTGAATCCTTGCCACCACCTCCTGATCCTCGAGATATCCAGATGACTGAATCTGTGCACAGTAGTAAAGATGCAGCCAAATCACAGCTTTATAAAGTAGGATAATAACCTTCCTATCTTTACTTCAATGTGTTCTTCAACATCTAAGCAATCCTCTGAGCTATTTTGCAATATTTCTTCTGAAGTTCAAATTTCTATCCACCATCATCTCCAAATCCCTAGCTTAACCAATTTCCTGTAATCCAGTACTATCAATATCATACAAAGTACATAATCTTTTTATCTCAAAGTGCATTACCTTAAATTCTGCAACATTCAATTGATAATATTGTCCTTTGCCCACACTGCCAGTTTATTTAAATCTTCCTGCAGGATATTTACATCACCTTTATCAACTATTGCTCTCCTCAGTTTTGCATCACCAGCAAATAACTGAATGAACACCCTTAAATATTTCTCTATATCATTATACAAATTTAAGAGGAGTGGCCTTAGTAGAACACACATGTATGATTGCATCCCCCCCCCCCGCTATCTCTAGTTTTCCTGATTTTGCACTTCCAACCTATCAACACTTTCTCCAAACATCTAACTCCAAAATTTCAAACACTATCCATCAAGCATAAACAAGTCTTTAATTCATCAAATTCACTCCATACATCTATAAACTGCACACCATTTCTTCTGCACAATCTTCTCATTTACTCAATTATTATACAGCTATTATGACTGTTCTATCATATTGATAAGTATACTAACAATATTTACTTCATCATGTTATGTTGTGTTATGGCCTCACAAGAGGACTTTAATGGATTGCACGAATGGGCAGGTAAGTGGAGCGTTCACTTCAATGTTGCAAAGTTCAAGGTTTTGAGATTTGGTAAGCAACGATGGGATGCAAAATATACACTTAGTGGGGGAAACTTTAAAGAAAGTAGAGGAGATGAGAGATCTAAGAGTGATGGTGGACAAGGACCTGAAATGCACGTCCAACATTGCATAAGTTGTGAAGATATTACATTGGATAATGGCAATGATGCAGAGGGCCCTGACATGCAGAAATAGAAGTTATGATGCCACTGTATAAGGCAGGCTTTGATCAGGCCTCATATGGATTATTGTGCATAGATTTGGTTGCCAGGATTTCATGGTGATGAGAATATGTTAGAAAGGGTCTAGAGAAGATTCACAAAGGTGGAGTTTGAGGACAGACTGAGGGAATGTAAGTTGCAGAACCTCGTGAATAGGAGGAAGAGAAGGGATATGATTGAGACATATAAGCTAGTCAGGGATTGTTATCAGGTTGACATGGAAGAGATTTTTCATAGAATGGGAGAGGGTGGGGGTAGAACAAGAGGCCATCACTGGAAACTGTATAAGTGGCTGTGAGCAGAGGAGTGAGGAGTAGGGTCTTTGCATGGAGAGTGGAATGCATTGCCTGAGTGCACCTGAAAATATCTTCAGGACTGGGGTAAGGTAGTGCAACACCAGGAAACTCTGAGCAAAGGTGGACCAAGCTCTCACCACTCCTTGTCTCAGTATCTCCCATAATGAAAAGCACATCTCCTTGCGGACATGTATTCTGCTATGCATTAAGGGAAGGGCCACTACCCATATTCAATCTTTATTGAGGTCTCGTCAGTGGGAGGCAAACCCATGGGTAGTGGTCCTTCCCTTAATGCATAGCAATATACATGTCCGCAAGGAGATGTGCTTTGCATTATGGGAGATACTGAGACAAGGAGTGATGAGAGCTTGGTCCACCTTTGCTCCGAGTTGCCTGGTGTTGCACTACCTTACCCCAGTCCTGAAGATATTTTCAGGCGCAAACTTTGTTTGCTTACACTTGGAAAAAGGATTAAACTAAATTTATTATAGTCCAACCAAGTGAAAAATAAACTTCCTAAAAATAAACTTCCAATAATTAGAATAGGAGCCTGTGTAGCTCAGTGGATGTGGCGTTTGCACACCACCGCGCTAGGCCGCACGAAGGAAGTCTTGGTTTCGAGTCTGGTCGGCGACTAGAGGAAATTTTTCTAAGCCTTTTTTCGACCGGTTCCCGAGTTAGTCGATCTCTGGCACGGGCAAGCAGGTTTTTCCTCCCGGAAACTCGGGTTTTTCGTCCTGTAAATTCAAGAAAATCGACCGTAGAACCCACATTATTTCAGACATTAAATATATTGTGTTAGGGTTAGAGACCACGAGATGGCGGCACATTTGAGCCGTCTCTCTTCACTGCGTACCGCTTAATTAGTGATAGCCTTGGGCCATCTGTCTCTGATTGGGTACCAGTGGAGATTGAACTGCCCACTCAGTCTCCAAAAGTTAGATAGGGCTAAATGGCCTCGCCTACTCCCGTATATACGGGAATAAAAAGGCGTTAGCTGATTTTTTTTTTTTTTTTTAATTAGAATAGTTATTAGGCAGAATAAAATATTTAAGAATAGTTAGGGAAAAAGGGCACAATATTTAAGAATATTTATTCTTCTAACCGTTCACTATTTTTCTGTTCTGTACATTTAGATAAAAAAATATATCCAGGTGTGATATATTTTTTACCTGAACAAATTCAGAAGGTGAGATGTTTCAGTTTTTGAATACATGTGTATATTGAAAATCACTGCACTTTTCCTGCATAGTAAAGACATCTTGTATGCTGCTATTGTTTGCAGAGCTAGTTTAAGATCATAGGCGAAATTTTGAGTAATTATATTAAAGAAAATGATAAAAAAATTACGTAAATACTATCAAAATGATGTAAATCAGCATATGCTAAATTTTCCATCTGTGGCGTCAATACCATCTTTACCTTTATTTCCAATACTAATATTTTATGACACTAAGAAATATTAAATTTTATATTTAGTCTTCTTTACTGAAAAAATAAAATAATAAAACAATAAATATAGATATATATATATATATATATATATATATATGAAAATATATTTGAAAGCGTATGGTGTGAGGTAGAAGTGCCCAAAACAGGATATTTATTGGGGTGTGGCTATAAACCAGGGAGCACAGAGGGTGGGGACCAGGAGATGTTTAGGCAGTTGAGCTTGACAAGTGCAAGAAGAATGATTGTTATGGGAGATTTTAACTACAGCAGTATAAGCGGGGAAGAGGAAAAAGAAGGGGGATAGAATTTCTGGAATTCTTGAGGGACAAATGTCTTTGGCAACATGTGATGGAGGGAACAAGAGTTTGGGATTTGGTCATAGCATCAGAAGAACTGATAATAAGTGAGATGACATCTCTCCCACCAGTTGGAGAGAGTGACCATGTGGTTTTGACTTGGAAGATGAAACAGACATGCAGGTGTATCAAAGAAAAGGGAACTTATGTGGAATTATAAGGCAGGTGATTATAGTAGTCTTAGGTATCAACCAGGGGCAGTTCCATGGAGGGCAGAATTGGAAGGCCAGGATATCATTAGTGCTGGGGAAATTGTGAAAGAATATTTGTTAGCAGCAATCCTAAGCTGTATTCCACAGGTGAAGAAGCGGACACAATTTGGTGTAAAGTGGATGACAAATAATATCAAACAGGAACTGCAGTTGAAAAAGAGATTATGGAAGATATACAAGGAGAGGGGTGGAGGACAGATACACAAAGAATATAAGACGCAGGCCAGGAGAGTGACCAGAATGGTGAGGATGGCAAAACTGGAATATGAGTAGAGATTGGCATTAAGATCCAAAGAAAATCCTAGGGAATTTTTTAGCTATGTGGCCAGTAGGTGGAGAAACGATTGTGGAAGAATGACAATTCAGGATAAAAATGGGAATAGAGTGACTGATGCAGAGGACATAGTGAAGTTGTTCAATGAGCACTTTATTGGAGTATTTCATCCTGGAGTAGGTTTTAATACTAAAGGGATTGGGCAGGATCAGGGTTTAGAGGTGCAAGAGGAGAGTGTGTTCCAAATACTGAGTACTCTGGATACCAATAAAGCTGTTGGACTGGATGGTATTTCACCACGGATTTTGAGAGAATGTGCTAAAGAACTGACAGCTCCGTTGACCTGGCTTTTCAATAAAAGTCTGGCTGAAGGAAAGGTACCCAGGGAATGGAAGGAAGGTAAGATAATGCCACTGCATAAGGGTGGTAGCAGACTGGAAGTTTCTAATTATAGGTCTGTTTGTGTGTCAACGGTAGTTGTTAAGGTCTTGGAGAAATTAGTGAGGGACTATATAGAGCATTGGGATGAGGGTAATGTTATCTGTGAGAATCAACATGGATTTGTTAAGGGGCACTCTTGCTTTAGTAATATGATTGTCTTTCATAATAAAGTGACAAGAGCAGTTGAGGAGGGAAAGGCATATACTGCCATTTTTTTTGGATTTTGCAAAGGCGTTTGACAGGGAGCCACATGATAAGCTGATATTTAAGTTGCAGCACATGGGTTTAAATGTCGGGTTAGTCAAATGGATTCAGGATTGGCTGACTGATAGGTATCAGAGAGTTGTGTATGATGGGGCAATATCAAGGAAGCAGAAGATTACAAGTGGGGTTCCCACAGGGACCTGTATTGTTCAATATTTATATCAATGATATTGTCAATGGATTGCAAGGGGACATTCAGTTGTTTACGGATGATGTGAAGTTGGGAAGGGTTATAAGTAATAGTGCAGATGTGGCAGCACTGCAAGAGGATCTAAATAAACTAGACAGATGGGTAAATAAATTGGGTTATCGATTCAATGCAGCAAAATGTAAAGTCTTGAGTTTGGGATCCATCGATGGGAGGAGCTGTACTGGAGGAGGTAAGGGAGACAAGAGATCTGGGGGTGATGATTGATAGAAAACTAAAATTCAGGGAACATATCGCAAAGGTGGTGAGGGTAACTCAGAGGATTGCTGCAATACTGAGAAAGATGCTGACATGCAGAGATAAAAGAGTTATCATTCCGTTGTATAAGGCCCTGATCAGACCACACTTAGACTACTGTTCTCGGATTTGGTCCCTAGGATTTGAAGGGGATAAATTGACTGTGGAAAAGGTACAGAGGCAGATAACAAAGATGGATTCAGGACTGTACAATATGAGGTATGAAGATCGAATGAGGGAATGTGGACTGCAGAGTTTGGTGGATAGAAGAAGGAGAGGTGATATGATCAAGACTTTTAAACTGTTGAGAGGCAGTTACAGGGTAGACATTGGAAAGTTCTTTCACTTGGTGGAATGGCAGGAAGGAGTGATGACAAGGGGGCCATCCCTGGAAATTACAAAAGGAGGATGTGCGCAAGAGGGTGAGGAGTGGTTTCTTTGCATGGAGGGTGGTTGAACCTTGGAATGCATTGCCTGAGAGAGTGGTTGGAGTGGGGACGGTTAATGGGTTCAAGGAGTGGTATGATAGACTCTGTATTTCCTAAAAACGACCTCCAACGATGAGTCTTTTGACTCCATGTAGGCCTGGATAATAATAATAATATATATATATAGATGGATGCTCCTGAAGTGAAATACGTAAATAATTACTTCTCTTGTGAACCATTCAAAAATAAACTATAATCAGCAATATCATGTTGTTAACAACCAACTAGATAGTATACCCTCTTCCACGAATGAGCTGTGGATTCGAACTGGCAATAGGCATGGATGTTTGTAATTGTTATTAAGTGAGAGATGAATTTCTTCATCTGAAAATACTAGCATTGGAGGAAAAGGTAAAGACTAGTATTGCAGCTGCAGATGGCAATTCAGCTTATGCTGATTTACATCATTATGATAGCATTCATGTAATTTTATGTATCTTTAATATAATTACTCAAAAGTTAACCTATGATCTTAAACTAGCGCTTTAAATGATAACAGCATACAGCATCTTTCCTATATAGGAAAAGTGGAGTCATTTTCAAAATACACGTGTATTCAATAAATGAAACACCTCATCTTCTCAATTAGTTCAGTTAAATGTATATACAGTGAACAATTGAACAATGTGGGGTGGGGGGGAGGAAACCCCTCAAGTTTTTCAAAAATCTGCATATAACTTTTGACTTCCCCAAAAACTTAACTACTAATAGCCTACTGTTGACTGGAAGCCTTACCGATAACATAAACAATCAATTAACACATATTTTATATGCTATATTCTTACAATAAAGTAAGCTAGAGAATAGAAAATGTTATCCAAGAAAATCATAAGGAAGAGAAAATACATTTACAGTACTGTACAATATTTAACGATATAGTAATTTTTTGTCGTCTGTTTACAAGATGAATCATATGCCTATTAATACCTACATCAATATTGTCTCATATGATACAAAATACTGTAGATATTATACATATTACTACCACTAGATATCAAAAATGAAAAGATAATGTGTAAAAGAAATTACTTACATTTATTTACAGATATAATTATTTATGCACTGATAATTAAGCAGCAGCAATATGATTGCTTTATTATTATGGGCAAATCCAAGGAGTCGACAGACTCATAGAGGGAGGGCCTAACATCATGTCAAGAACAACTATTTGACATTCACACAGTATCTATCATACCTCGCCTTGAACTCATTGGCAGTCATGGCAATCACAACAGACTCTGGCAGCTTATTCCACTCATTCACCACTCTCCAAGTAAAAAACCTAGCTCTAACACCCTTGCTAACCACACTCTTGCCCAGCTTCCATATATGGCCCCTAGTCTTAGCACCACCAGTCCTATTCTCAAAAATATCTTCTGAATTAATCTTATAGAAACCCCCTCAGTAATTTGAATGTCTCAATCATATCACCCCTTTTCCATCTATCAACCAATTTTTGCAACCAACAAATCTTCAACCTGTTCTCGTAAGGTTCATTCCACAGACCTGCTATCATCTTGGTCACTCTTCTCTGGATCCTCTCTACTTCCTCTCCATCAAGAAGAAACCCTGGTGCCCATATCTGGGCACAGTAGTCTAGATGGGATCTTATCAAGGCTCAATACAGAGGAACAATAACCTGTTTGTCTCTGCTTGTTAAAGTATTTTTCAGCAACCAAGTGATTTGATGAGCTGATTTAGCCTCTTTTGCAATGTGCCCCCTAAATTTCAACTCCCTATCCACTAACACTCCCAAATCCCTGGCCTCGTCGATCTCCTGGAGTACGGTTCCACCAATGTGGTATGCTACTGCTAACCTTTTCACCCCAAAATGCATAACCTTACACTTTGCCACATTAAATTGACATCCATTCTCCTTAGCCCAGTCCTCCAAACTATCCAAATCATCTTGCAAAATTTTGACATCCTGTGCACTCAGTATTGCTCTACCCAACTTTGCATTATCTGCAAACAAATAAACACTAGTTTTCAGATCCTTTCCTATATCTTTAATGAACAAATTGAAAAGTAGAGGTCCAAGAACAGAACCCTGCAAAACACCACTAGTCACAGGCCGTCTTTTGGACTCTACTCGTGAATAAGCCACTCTCTGATATCTCTCCATCAACCACCGTCCTATCCATCTCACCAACCCAATATCCATACCCGTATGCTGCAGTTTACTGATTAGAATTCCACGTGGTATCCTGTCAAAGGCCTTATCAAGGTCCAGTAGAATCACTGTAAACCCATTACCCTCATCCAGTTCAGCCGTTACTGTATTATAAAATGTGAGCAAGTTATTGAGGCATGATCTACCCTTCACAAAACCATGCTGTCCCTCATACAGCATCCCATTTTCATCTATCCAATCCTATATTTTTCTCTTGACTAATTTCTCCAAGACCTTGACAACGATTCCCGATATGCTGATCGGTCGGTAATTTACAACAACTGTCTAGGAACCTCGTTTATGCAGTGGAACTATTTTCCACTCTTTCCACCCCCTCAAGACTAACCCAGACCCGAGACTCAAATTAAACAAAATGGTCAAGGGCACTGATAATTCTTTAGCCGCTTCGTGTACGACATGAGCTGGTATACCATCCAATCCCACAGATGTATTGACATTGAGGTTTTGTAATAGACTATTCACCTCCACTTCATTCACCACAATTCCCGTATAAGCTATTGGTTCATTCATTCCTGCAATGTCACCACCTGGATGATATACTCTTGCAAAGTGCTCGCTCAGTAATTCAACTATATCAACTGCTTCGGTTACCTTCCTACCATCGGCATTCTTTAAAATCATCCTGCCATATACATTTTTTCTTTTACTTGCCACATATCGAAAAATCAGTTTGGGATTCTTTTTAGCCTGCATGGATAATGTTCTTTCATAATCTGCTTTTGCTTTTCTTGCCACACTCGTTACCCTTCTGGCCTGCGCTTTATACTGTTCATGTGCCTGCCGGTCACCTTTCTCCTTAAATTCCCTCCATAGTTGTTTCTTTTTTTGCAGCTCAAGCTTAATGGTGTTTTTCATCCATTTAACCCCAACTTGATTTATAATTCGGACTCTAGGTATACAGTCAGCCATTGCCTCATGCAAACAATCCTTGACCGCCTCCCATGCACTATCAACATCCAGCCCTTGCAGTTTTATATGCCATGGCACTGAACCAATCAAAATCCTAAGCTTGTCATACTTACCAACCTGATAATTCCACATGTACCCTGTCTTAATTGTAAATTCCACACCTTTAGCCACCTCCCAAGTCAAGACCCTATGATCACTCTCACCAATTGGTGGCAATGTGGTCACATTCGTTACAGCCAAATTCTCAGATGCAATTACTAGGTCAAGCACTCTCCGATCCCTAGTATTTTCCATTACATGCTGTCGCTGATAGTTACCCCTTAATAACCACATAAAATCCAATTCCTTCCTCCCATGTGTCCTCTCCTCCTTCCAATCAATGTTACCATAGTTGAAATCTCCCATAATAATTACCCTCCTTCCACTCATTTCTTCTATTTGCTTATGCATACTATCTCCACCATCTATTCCATCACCTGGTCTATAGCAGCACCCAACTGTATATTTTGTTCTGCTAGTCTCAATCTCACACCAAATAGCCTCAAATGTGCTATTTTCTCTATCCTGCAGTTTCACTTCTATTCTCCTTGGCTGTAGCTCATCAGCTATTATCAATAACACTCCTCCCTCCCATTTTATTCTCCTTGTCACTCCTGAACACACCATACCCCTCACATTCTCTCCCACTAGCTATATCATCTTCTGTCAGCCATGTTTCACTAATGCCAATAACCTGTGGCCTGGAAATTCCAACCAAGGCCAAAAATTCTTCCTTCTTGTTCCTAACACTTCTGGCATGAGTATACATGAATTTCAGAAGCCCATTTGTCTCATCCCTATTTGATGCCTTATACTAATTATCCTATTCTGATTTGTTGTCCTTTGTAGTCGCTTGTTGATATTACACACATTCATACACTCAACTGTCTCCCTAAAGACTGCATATCTACTCCCCCCCCCCCCCCCCCCCAAATAACTCTAGTTTCCTTGATTCTGCACATCCACTTCCACTTCATTCAACAACACCTTTTCAAGTCTCCATACACCAAATCCATTCAAATGTAAACCATCCATCTTATATAAATCCTTTCACCCATCGAACTCACTCCACACATCCACAAATTCCACACCACTCCTTCTGTATAATCCACGCATAAAGTCAGCAATTATGGCCCTCCTTCTATACTCTTCATTGTCATACCGTGGCAACAGACTCACCATCCTAACTCTCTCACTCTTCTTTTTTTGCTACCTCAAGCAATTCCTTCAAATCCTTTCTCACAGCCATTTTGTCTCCTTTCAAATCATTTGTTCCTGCTACCACTATCAATTCTTTCAACCTCTGCTTTTGCATTCTAATTGACTCGCTTACATCCTTAACGTTCGCACCAGGTTGGTACGATTTTGTTAAACTCTCATCTATCACACCTCTTACTAACTAATCTCTGTACAACACTTAGTCTTTCATTTTGTTTACACTCACTATGATACTCTTATTTTTCTTATCATACTTTTGCCATTTATTAGTCGGTACGCTCGGTAAACATTTTTGCCAACGCTCCAGCTGCCGATTTGCCCTGTGTATCGCTCCGCATAACCATGCAATCTCACTCATTGCATCTGTCTCATCATTTTTATTATCTGTTAATTCATTCATTCGTTCTGTATGTTTACCCTCATTCTCACTTTCAATGCCACTCTCACAGCTATCTGGTACTACCTCGCAAATATCACTATTCATACCTCACATATCACTATTTTCTACATTCTCACTTTCGACAACAATATCACTCTCACAACCTGAAACACTCTTTAAATCCTCACATTCCTTACACTTTCTGCACACATTCACTTCACTATCATTGTCTGACCAGACTCCAACCGCTCTTCTCAAAGCATACATTTCACAAATGGTACACTGAATAAAACCCTTTAAATTAAAATTTTTAGAAAAAAGATGTCAACCTGGATGGCATTGTATTCCTCCTTATCGGCGCCATGTGCACAAATAATTGTATCTATCAAATTACTAATTGAAACAACTCAGAAAACACACAAAAATCACCCAGAACGCTAAGATACAAAAAGTAAATAATACTACATAAGGTTCAAGCAAATTTACCAATTATTATTTTAAATAATCCTTATCTGTTCAGGAGCTCTCTACAAACACTGCACACCATGTAGCCCTCTAGTGGCTAACTTTATGGTAGCCTAGTGTAATCGATATGGTTGTTTCATGGTAGTCTAGCATATACACTAATGAATGAATTGTTATAAAATTATTTTATTCTAATCAATTCAATAAATTTAACTCATTCATAACAGTTAATTTTATGCAATGATGATTTAATGCTGCATCTTTACGTTTGTTTACATTTCACTCGACTGCAAATGGCACCATGAACAGTCTAAGTGTTTGTGTGCAGAAGTTTTGATAAATCTTAACTTTTTATAATAGATCTGTGTATATTTTAACTAATAGATCTGTGTATATTTTAATGTGTATATTTTAACTGTGTAATCTTAACTTTTTATAATAGGTCTGTGTATATTTTAACTATAATAGATCTGTGTATATTTTAATTGTGTATATTTTAACTGTTCATGTGCCTGCCGGTCACCTTTCTCCTTAAATTCCCTCCATAGTTGTTTCTTTTTTTGCAGCTCAAGCTTAATGGTGTTTTTCATCCATTTAACCCCAACTTGATTTATAATTCGGACTCTAGGTATACAGTCAGCCATTGCCTCATGCAAACACTCCTTGACCGCCTCCCATGCACTATCAACATCCAGCCCTTGCAGTTTTATATGCCATGGCACTGAACCAATCAAAATCCTAAGCTTGTCATACTTACCAACCTGATAATTCCACATGTACCCTGTCTTAATTGTAAATTCCACACCTTTATATAGTATTTACATATATTTCATGAATTCATGGCATTAATACTCTTTCTTAATTTTCTAGATATTTCTAGGCTACGCGGTTCATCTGAGAGTTTTTCAAATTGTCATAAATCTCCAAAATATTTTCCAGCATATTTATGGGGAAAAAAATCCATGTATAAGTGGATCCATGCAGTTCGAACCAGCATTCTTCAAGGATCAACTGTATGTCTGTGTATGTGTGCGTGTATCACATCTGGATGAGTGTCTAAGTGCACAGAAAAATAGTGAATGGTTCACAGAATAAATATTCTTAAATATGGTGCCCTTTCTCCTAAACCACCCTATTCCAGTTTTGTAAATATTAATATTCAATTATCAGAACCTATAATATGTAAATAAGAAAGAACATTTACAACTTTTCAAGATGAAACAGAAATTAAAAAACTCACCAATCAATAAAACATTACTTTCACTGTATAAGTATAAAAATATTATGAAAATCTAAATAAATAATACATAAATACATAAAAAACTATATTTTGTGAAATTTATCTTGCACTGCATTTATTTTTCATATATCAATGCAATATAATTCAATTTTATAGTGAATAATATTTTCAACAAATTTTTTCCGAATTGAATATTTCATGTGATGAATTTTCCCCGCAATGAATTGTCTTGTGAACCGAGTGGCTGTAGTGATGTAATGAAATGAAAACACTGAGAAATGATTATATGTGTTTCACTACATATGTAGTGAAACAGATATAATCCTTATATTCATTAATTGGTAGCAGCAAGTTTGTATTTTTTTCAAAATTTTTGACAAATGTTCAGAGATGCATTATAAAAATTATGGAAAAACAACTACCGTGTTGGAGTAAAACTTTAGTTTAATATAAACCAAAATAAACACTCGACGTTTCAACCTTCGCATTAAGGTCATCATCTGGAATATACACATATATACAAAGAAATAAGCTGCACTACAATCTACATGGCATGCTAAAGTTACTGACCAACAGTTACAACTATTGGCCTGACCACTGGTGGAAAAAAAAAACTTACTACATCAAAGCTAGAATCTTATTATTATCATCATCTATTTGCAATCTAATAGATGATGATAATAATAATAATAGGACTCTAGCTTTGATGTAGAAAGGTTTTTTTTTTTTTTCCACCAGAGGTCAGACCAATAGTTGTAATGGTTGGTCAGTAACTTTAGTATGCAATGTAGTTTGTAGTGCAGCTTGTTTCTTTGTGTATATATATATGTGTATACTCCAGATGATGACCTTAATGTGAAGGTCAAAACGTTGAGTGTTTATTTTGGTTTATACTAAATTAAAGTTTTACTCCAGCACGGTAGTAGTTTTCATAATTTTCATAATGTATTCTGATCATTGTGTAAGCATGAAGGAAAGGGTTCAGAGATGCCTTTGATATATATAGCATAGGAGTCATATGGGCTTCTTCTTGTCTAGGTTCATTGGTTTATAAACCAAATTCGTAATTTGTTACCTTCTCTAAAAGACAAACTCTCACTACTGATGCTACCTGGCATGTACTAAGTGCCATATTCTTGTAACTTGTCTTACTATGAAAAAACAGGAAGATCTGTAAATAAACACATCTCTGAACATAAAGACCACATTCATCTTATCAAACCTCACAAATCTGGTCTCGCACAACATGGAGTTGAAAATACCAACCACAGATCCAATGGCAACACACCAAGTTACTACATCGATTCATGTATAAACATGAGTGTTTGTATAAAGAAAGTGCTGAAGCCTTACAGCACAGACCCAATCTTAACTGTAACGACTGTCTCACTATCCCAAAAGTCTGGAAAATTGTTATCCTCAACTGTATAAAATAAATTTATCAGTTATATTTTAACTTAATTTAATTACAGCCCAATAGTATTTAGTCCTTAAACACACTACTGTATACATAGAGAGATTCCAATGTAAGCATGTGCACTAATGTGGTTTTTTTAATGTAATTCTTATTGTTGTTTAATAACTTACTTATGTCTTATGATACTTAAGATGAAATATTTACATATTATTAAAAAGTTAATTACTGTGGTATAAGTGTGAATTTATAGTTATGAATACTCCATAGGTTTCATTGTATAAGAAAGCATGTTATTGTTCCTTGATAAGACCCCATCTTAACTACAGCATGCAGATCTGGGTGCTAGGTTTTCTTGGTGATGAGAAGGAGGTGGAGAGGATCCAGAGGCATGTGACCAAGATGGCAGCAGGCCTATGGAATGAACTTTACGAGAACAGATTGAAGATTTGTGGGTTACAGAAACTGGTTGATAGGCAGAAAAGGGGTGATATGATTGAGATATACAAATTACTGAGGGGTTTTTACAAGATTAATTTAGAGGAAATTTTTCAGAACAGGTATGGTGGTGGGAGAACTAGGGGCCATCCATGGAAACTGAGTAACAGTGTAGTTAGAATGGGTGTTAAAACTAGGTTTTTTGTTTGGAGAGTAGTGAATGAGTGGAATAAGTTGCCAGTCTGTTGTGGGTGCCATAACTGTGAATGAGTTCAAAGCAAACTATGATAGATACTGCACAAACGTTGGATAGTTCTTGACATATTTAGGGCCTCCCTTGATGAGTCTGACTTCTTGGAATAGTCCATAATAATAATAATAATCACTCACATTGCACTTGTCAAACAAATTTTCCTGAACATTTCCTGCTCATCACAATCTATATTTACTAGTCTACAGCAACATCCCACTAAATATCTTGTCATCTCTTAATGTAGGTAACATTCCACTGACCCCTTTATCATTCCTATCCTGCTGAACCATGTCATACTCTTCTATTACTATCCCTATCATGCCATCCTCCTCTTTCAACCAAGAATGTCAGTCAACCAATTTAAAATGTCAATAACATTTTAATGAAATGTCAATAACATTTTAAACTGAAAATGCATGAAGGCCTTCACAAAACTGTTACTGCCAATTTTTATGGTCTTTTAAAAGTGAGATTTGCAGAGATCCTTAGAGAAGGCAATATATAGGAATACAAAACAGTGAGATGCTAGATCTACTTTCTGCATTCGTATTCAGATTTATTACCTCATAACCTGGATGCTGTCAGTGATGAGCATAGCAAATAATTTCACTAGGTCATTTCCAGTACTGAAGTACAGACCTTTAGTACAAAATCTTGCCTAAGAAAAATGAAGTTCCAATATGTTTGCCAATTTTTTTGCTTATTCTTGATCAAAGAAACTAATAATTCTGACTATAGAAGACTCAACGAAGATTCTTTTACAGTGTAAGTAAATCAGTATGTATTCTATAGGTTCCTAAGAAATGCAAATATAACACGTTTATATGTAATTCTCTTTCCAAAAAACTGGAGGGTTGGGTCAATTTTAAGCTCGTATATCAAATTCAGTATCTTGAAATTAATCAAACTCACCTACTTTGCCACAAGACAAAACAAAATAATGTGTTTTTCAGTGTAATAATAATAATCATGAAATTAAAGAGTGAAACACAAATTTATAAAATGTAATTCCAATGTATACACACCTTTAAGAAGTCTATACAGCCATCAATATTTCTTGTAATTTTATTTTCCAGATTTTCCTGCAACAAATAAAGAAAAAAAAACATTAATTACTACAATTAAGAGTATTAACAAACAACAAAGTCAATAATATTATTTTTGTAGCTAATTAATAAATTCTTATATAGGCATGATTTTGGTAGAAAACAATTACCGTATTTGCCGGCGTATAAGACGCACCGGCCTATAAGACGCACTCCCTTTTTTGTATACATTTTTAGGAAAAAAAACTTTATCACTGAATATTATAATCAATTTACAGTATTTCAAATATAAAGTAATAAGTAGGTCTACTTTCAACAAATACCTAATCTAACTAGGAAAGAGTACCCACCTTTTAATCTTTGTCATCAAAACCCAGAAATTCATCTCCAGAGCTAAATGAGGAGACACTTGAAACCTCTTTTAAATCAGAATCTGAGTCCTCATATAACAAATTGTCCTCTGTACCATCCAGTGCATTATTAATGCCACACTTCTTAAATGATGTAACCACTGTCTCAGTTTTCACAGCATCCTATGAAACTTTGATCCATTCACAAACTTGCGAAATGCTAGGCCTCTTCCTTCTTCCTGATGGCGTAATCTCAAATTCCGAAGACTGCATCCCGCTGTTCTACTTCTCCTTCATAAATCCCTTAAATGGTTTGTTTAAGTTAAGGGATATTACATCCCATATCGTTTCTTAGCCGAATATGAAACTCAAAGAGTTTCATGCTGAATATAGTAGAAACTATATAAAGTTCGGCGATTCCAAGCGTAAGCAAATATCTGGATACTGCAGCAACTGACCCTTAAAGTAGTGCAAGCTGAGGCAACTCATGTCAAAGGTGGAGCAAGCTCTCACTATTCTTGATATTTACCCATATTTACCCATAATGTGAACTTAGCTCCTAGGAGCTGTATTACTGTTCTACATTATGAGAGAAGGTCACTACCCAGACCGGTTTCAACCTTTATTGAGGTCTCAGCAGTGAGTAGGTAGACCTAGTTAATATCAAGTTTGTAGCGAACAGAACTTACAACCCTTCTATGAGTATTGCCGAGAGGTGTCCTAATAAATTATTAGATATATGAAGAGCCAAAGGCTTCAATTCGGCGACATATGACTTGTTTAAGTTAAGGGATATTACATCCCATATTGTTTCTTAGCCAAATACGAAACTCAAAGAGTTTCATGCCGAATATAGTAGAAACTATATAAAGTTCGGCGATTCCAAGCGTAAGCAAATACCTGGATACTGCAGCAACTGACCCTTAAGGTAGTGCAAGCTGAGGCAACTCATGTCAAAGGTGGAGCAAGCTCCGATCACTATTGGAGCTTACAACCCTCATAGAAGGGTTGTAAGTTCTGTTCGCTACAAACTTGGTATTAACTAGGTCTACCTACTCACTGATGAGACCTCAATAAAGGTTGAAACCGGTCTGGGTAGTGACCTTCTCTCATAATGTAGAACAGTAATACAGCTCCTAGGAGCTAAGTTCACATTATGGGTAAATATCAAGAATAGTGATCGGAACTTGCTCCACCTTTGACATGAGTTGCCTCAGCTTGCACTACCTTAAGGGTCAGTTGCTGCAGTATCCAGGTATTTGCTTACACTTGGAATCGCCGAACTTTATATAGTTTCTACTATATTCAGCATGAAACTCTTTGAGTTTCGTATTCGGCTAAGAAACGATATGGGATGTAATATCCCTTAACTTAAACAAGTCATATGTCGCCGAATTAAAGCCTTTGGCTCTTTATATATCTAATAATCCCTTAAATGGTTTATTAATACAGACATCTAGAGGTTGAAGCTGACTAGTTAAACCTCCTGGAATTACATCTAAGTTTTTAATTCCTTGAGTTTATTTTTAACATCTTCTGTTCTGTGATAACGAAACTGATCCAATACTAGCAGCGCAGGCTTCTTCAACAGTCCGCCTGGGTGCCTAGAGCAAATTTTATCTATCCATAACTGGAATGCTCTCAATTCCGCAAGGAAGCAAGAAAGAAATCGCGTAACTCAGAACAGAGAAAATTTCCCGAAATGAGAGTAATAAAAAACTGAGTATCAGCATATACGATGCACCCTGTTTTTCAGACCTATTTTTGAAGGAAAAAAGTGCGTCTTATACGCTGCCAAATACGGTAAGTATTCCTCTCTGAGCAATACTTATTTATCTTATGCTAATTCAAAATAAAGCATCCATCTTTGCCAGCCAAGTTGGCCAAATGATTAGTGTATCTGCTCTCCAATCAACAGGCTGTGGGCTCAAATTCCACCATGAGCATTGTGTTTATGAATGTCTTTAGGTGGCAGATGAATTTTACTGCCTGGTATGAGACCTCTCTACCCTGGTTATTAGAGACCTCTAGATTGAAAAAGTATAATATCCATGGTAGGTTATGAACTGATACTTCTAAGAGTGACTATTTTTGTTAAGTACAAAAATCACTGATAATTTATTGTGGTTGATGTGTAATGTGCATGTGCATCGAGGACAGGAAGTTTATTATGTATCTGAAGAATATGTATACATAAGAGACAAGATCTAAAAGAGAAAATAAAATCAAGGTTAGAAAAAACACAACATGTAGTGTGGTATAAAATGAGAAGCTAACAAGATGTTATTAACAAGGTGGAAAAATTCAGAATTAACCTGGATCTGAATGTGGACTTAATCCTATCAAAAATCTTTACTTTCCCTGATTCAAAATATTCTGATAAGACAGACTATACAGGCTAATTTATTATGTAATGCTTGAAAAACATGACGCATAATACTATGCGATACAACCTGCACATCGATGTGTATCTGGTTAATTCACTGAAATAACTGTTAGATTGCTATCTGTTGTCCTTTGTTTTATTTTGAACTTGTTTAACATATTTATATTTCTAACTGCAAACTCATACAATACTCATGATAAGGTTAGAAAAAACTAGATTGTGAATTTTACTGATATTAATGAATGAATTGCTTGTGGAAAATATTAGGAAAATGCTTTAAGAATATAGATCAATCTGGAAGACATAATAAGATGAAAACACAATTCAATCTTATTTTGATCACCCAAATATAGTGTACATTTTGCAATTTTACTGGAATATTAAAAAAAGTTTTGTTTTTTTAGAGTATAAATTACTAAAGATACAGAGGAAACAGCAATTAAATCTTATTTTAATCAGTAAAATGGGATATCCACTTGGCGGTTACCAGTAAAAGTGCCCAATATGGAGGGCATAGAGATATAGTTATTTGTGCAGGATGTTGACAAAAGCCTAAACAACCTCAGGAAGAAGATCAAGAATGCTGATATGGTTGGTAATCATGGTGAAGGCAGAGAGTTGCAAAAATAGGTGCCCTCTCTCTCTATGAGTCTTTGGACTAATCGGAGGTGTCACATAATAATAATGATGACGATGAAGACAGTAACAAAAACAACAGCACATCTGGAATGTTGTTTAACAATCTGATACATTTTAATACTATGCAATATATGGTAAAATTAATATTTAAAATATATGAATATTACTCAAAAGGGTACTGTTGTCTAAAATATTTATCATACAATACCGATCCTTATATTCATTCACTGACAATCCATTCCATTCATTCACAATTCTCCAAGCAAAAATCTAGTCCCAGCACTGCCATTATATGCCACCCCTAGTGATTCTACTGGATCTTGCTTAGGTCTTTGACAGGATGCCACATGGAACTCGAATCAGTAAATTGGAGCAGATGGGGATGGATATAGGGTTGGTGAGATGGATAGGAGGGTGGTTGATGGAGAGATACCAGAGTGGTTTATTCAGGAGTGGAGTCCAAAAGACGGCCTGTGACTAGTGGTGTGCCGCAGGGTTCTGTCTTTGGACCACTACTGTTTAATTTGTTCATTAACGATATACGAAAGGATCTGAGAGGAACCGTACATTTGTTTGCTGATGATGCAAAGTTGGGTAGAGCAATAGTGAATGCACAGGATGTCGAAATTTTGCAGGATGATTTGGATAGTTTGGAGGACTGAACTAAGGAGAATGGATGTCAATTTAATGTGGCAAAATGTAAGGTTATGCATTTTGGGGTGAAAAGATTAGCAGTAGCATACCACATTGGTGGAACTGTACTCCAGGAGATTGACAAGGCCAGGGATTTGGGAGTGTTGGTGGATATGGTGGACAACACACCATGCCATAAAACACATAGCAAGATGAAGTGGTTCAAGGAATGTGACAGCAGGTTTCCTTTACTTCAGTGGCCAGCTCAGTCCCCAGACCTCGACCTAATAGAGCATCTCTGGAATGAGGTGAAACAGCAGCAATGGTAGCATCAATGTGCTACCATCAAATTTGCAACAAATGAGCAATGGCATTTTGACAGACAATGTGGATCTCAGAGGAACATTTTAGACACTCAGTTTAATTATTGCTACAGAGAATACAGGTTGTTCTTAAGGCAAAAGGGGATTCTAATTGTTATTAAATGCTGTTCCTAACAAAGTGGCCAGTTTATTAAGAATGGCTAATGGCCACTTTATTAGGCCACTAATAAAGTGACTATATCCTAAAATCAAGAAATCTTATCCCCCTCTACAGAGTTATGATTTCTCTACAAAGCACATGTAACAATTTGTTACATGTCTGCCAGATAGCAAACTGGAAGTACAAAATGATTTGTCACATCACACTATATGCATGAGAAGGAAATGATACAATTTCCACAGTATCTGGAGTGAACTGTTAAATAGCAGCACAACAGACATAATATCTAAAGCTGACCTCCTGCAATGAGATGGATGACTCCTATCATAATAATAATAATGAACTTCTTGAATTTAACACCTTAATAAATTTTCCAGAATATATTCGGATATGCCCGTAAGATCAACAAAAACAGTCATACGGCCATTTCAGTACGAAGAGAAAAACAGACATTCAGGACTGTTTTCATTCGTTTATTTTGTGTTTTGGGCATAGTTTGAGCTGAAATTTAGATTCCTATTGGTGGAGTGGTATGATGCACAGCAGAAACAAATTAAAAATTAGGCATTTTTGGAACAGTTTGGACAACTTTCTCTCAGAAAATTAGTTAAGAAGTTAATAAAGCTTGTCTGTCAAAAAAAAAAAATTGGAAAAAAAAATTGTTTTTTAAGAAATATAAAATTCTGGAAAGAGAACATACCCTAACATCAGGTTCTGGAATAGTTACTCCAGCAAAGAAATCATTAGACCTGAATACTTGCATATGTCGTGGTATCAAGTCTCCTGTAATATAAAAGTACAAATGATATTATGAAATATCAGTATGCCTTGTATATATAAATTAACTTTAAATATATAAATATATACAGATACATACAAAATTTATATAATGTGTATATGTATATTATTATTATTATTCAGGCCTCCATAAGAGACTCATCATGGGAGGTCCTTCCTAGGAAACACGAAGTCTATCATACCACTCATTTAACTCATTGACCGTTCTTGCTCTCACAACTCTATCAGGCAATGCATTTCACAGTTCCGCCACCATCCAGGCAAAAAAAACCACTCTTCACCCTCTTGCTCACAGCTTCCTTTCGCAACTTCCAGAGATGGCCCTCTTGTCATCGCTTCTTCCTGCTGTTCTACCAAGCAAAAGAACTCCCCAGTGTCGACCCTGTAACTGCCTCTCAACAGTTTAAAAGTCTAATCACCTCTCCTTCTTCTATACACCAAACTCTGCAGTCCACATTGCCTCAGCTGATTCTCATAATTAACATTGTACAGTCCTGAAAAAACCAGCTTTGTTATCCCTCTGTACCCTTTCCATAGTTAATTTATCCCCTTCAAATTCTGGGGACCAAATTTGAGAACAATAGTTTAAGTGTGGTCTGAATCAGGGTCTTATACAATGGAATGATAACTCTTCTATCTCCGCAGGTCAGCAATCCTCTGGGTAACCTTCGCCACCTTTGCAATATGCCCCCTGAATTTCAGTTTTCTATCAATCATCATCCCCATATCCCTTGCAGCAATCCCCTGGGTAACCTTCACCATCTTTGCAATATGCCCCCTGAATTTCAGTTTTCTATCAATCATTATTCCCAGATCACTTGTCTCCCCTACTTCCTCCAGTACAGCTCCTCCAATCGAGTATGCGGCCTCCCATCGACATATCCCAAACTTTAAGACTTTACATTTTGCTGCATTAAACCCACACCCCCCCATTCACATTTGCCCATCTGTCTAGTTTATTCAAATCCTCTTGCAGGGCCACCACATCTGTACTATTACTAATAATCCTTCCCAGCTTCACATCATCTGCAAACAACTGAATATCCCCTTGCAATCCATTTGACAATGTCACTGATATAAAGGTTAAACAATACAGGTCCCAGTAATGTCCCCCCCCTTTGGAACCCCAGTTGTAACCCTCTGCTTCCTTGATATTTCCCCACCATGCACAACTCTCTGATACCTATCAGACAGCCAATACTAAAACCAGTTGACTAAACCAACATCTAAAACCATGTGCTGTTAACTTAAATATCAGCTTATCATGTGGCAATCTGTCATATGCCTTTGCAAAATCCAAAAAAATGATAGTGAATGCCTTTCCCTCATCAACTGCTCTTGCCACTTTATTATAAAAGGCAATCATATTACTTAGCAAGAGCGCCCCTTAACAAATCCATGTTGATTCTCACAGATAACATTACTCTCATCTGCCCATTGCTGTATATAGTCCCTTGCTAATTTTCCAAGACCTTAACAACTACTGATGATACTCAAACTGGCCTATAATTAGACACTTCTAGTCTGCTACCACCCTTATGCAATGGTATTATCTTACCTTCTTTCTATTCCTTGGGTACCTTTCTTATAGCCAGACTTTCATTGAAAAGCCAGGTCAAAGGAGCTGTCAGTTCTTTAGCACATTCTCTCAAAACTCATGGTGAAATACCATCCAGTCCCACCGCTTTACTGACATCAGGAGTACTCAGTATTTGGAACACACTCTTCTCTGGCACCTCTAAACCTCGAACCTGCCCTACCACTCTAGTATTAAAACCTTCTGCAGGATGAAATTCTCCAATAAAGTGCTCATTGAACAACTCCCCTGTGTCCTCTGCATCAGTCATTCTATTCCCATTTTTATCCTACAATGTCATTCTTCCACAATCGTTTCTCCTCCTACTGGCCACATAGCTAAAAAATTCTCTAGGATTTTCTTTGGATCTTAGTGCCAATCTCTTATCATATTCCAGTTTTGTCTTCCTCACCATACTAGTCACTCTCCTGGTCTGAGTCTAATATTCTTCGTGCATCTGCTCTCCACCCCCTCTCCTTATATCTCTTCCATAATCTCTTTTTCACCTGTAGTTCATGTTTGATATTGTTTGTCATCCACAAAATATATACAAAATGGTGTAAGTTCACACCTAACTTATTCAGAACATTATATATCATGCTTTAATGTTTTGCCTGCTCTCATCATCTTGACATCCTCCAAGTAAAAAAATATGCTTCACACTCCTTGCCTTTATATACATTCCTCAACTATTAAACCATCCTGATATTATTTGCTTTCCTCCATCTTTGTATTAATTTGACTCTACTGCATTGTTTTATATTTGCTAGACTAATGCAGATATTTCTTCAATGAAATCTCAAATAACATTTCAGAGTCTTCTGTAATCAGATCATATAATATGTTAAAATTATAGTTCATAATAAATTACATTTTTTTTTTTTTTGTAGTTTTATTTTATCCAAGAATGAGCAAACCCTTGTTTGCAAATGAAATAGTTATGAAAGCAGACTATAAATATATGAAGCAGATGATTTCACAATAAGTTTCTCTGATATCTGATGATAATAATTATTATTTTCCTGACCTCCATGGAGTGATAAGGCTCATTATTGGAGGTTAATGCTAGACAACGCAAAGTCTATCACACCACTCAATAAACTCATGCACTATTTACACTTTTCCAACCCTTTTAGGCAATGCATTCCCTACTCTTACCACTCTCCATGCAAAAATACTTCTTACCCCCCTTACTAATCACTTCCAACAGCTTAAATGTCTCAATCATATCTGGTCTGAGTCTAATATTCTTCATGCATCTGCTCTCCACCCCTCTCCTTATATCTCTTCCATAATCTCTTTTTCACCTGTAGTTCCTGTTTGATATTGTTTGTCATCCAAAAATATATACAAAATGGTGTAAGTTTACACCTAACTTATTCAGAACATTATATATCATGCTTTAACTTTTTGCCTGCTCTCATCATCTTGACATCCTCCAAGTAAAAAAATCTGCTTCACACCCCTTGCCTTTATATACATTCCTCAACTATTAAACCATCCTGATAATATTTGCTTTCCTCCATCTTTGTATTAATTTGACTCTACTGCATTGTTTTATATTTGCTAGACTAATGCAGATATTTCTTCAATGAAATCTCAAATAACATTTCAGAGTCTTCTGTAATCAGATCATATAATATGTTAAAATTACAGTTGATAATAAATTACTTTTTTTTTTGTAGTTTTATTTTATCCAAGAATGAGCAAACCCTTGTTTGCAAATGAAATAGTTATGAAAGCAGACTATAAATATATGAAGCAGATGATTTCACAATAAGTTTCTCTGATATCCGATGATAATAATTATTATTTTCCTGACCTCCATGGAGTGATAAGGCTCATTATTGGAGGTTAATGCTAGACAACACAAAGTCTATCACACCACTCAATAAACTCATGCACCATTTACACTTTTCCAACCCTTTTAGGCAATGCATTCCATGCTCTTACCACTCTCCATGCAAAAATACTTCTTACCCCCTTACTAATCACTTCCAACAGCTTAAATGTCTCAATCATATCCTTCTCCCTCTTCATCTTGTATCCAACAAAATCTGCACTTTGCACGCCTTCAGTCTATCCTCATAACCAGCACTGTACAGTCCTAATATCATTTTGATTATCTGCTGCACCCTCTCCATCCCCTTCCAATTTCAGAGTCCAGATCTGAGCACAGAAATCCAGATGTGGACTGATTAAAGCTTTATAAAATTGAACAACACCCTTTTATCTCTCCTGATCAATGTTCTCCTCAATATTGAAGCAATTATCTGAGTTATCTTCACAACCTTTGCAATATTCTCTGGACTTTAAATTTCTATCTACAATCACTCCCCAAAATCTCTTGCTTCTTCCATTTTTTCTAGTATAATTCTGCCAAGTGAATACACAGCATCCTATCTTGAATCCCAAAATTCTAAACCATGCATTTAGTTGCATTGAACTGACACCTGAATTATCTGCCCCATGAAGATATTTCACATGAAAATCAAAAAACTTATTTTTGTATGTCTCTCACCCATCAAAAGTTGCAGACCTATAGAACAGCAGTACTGTAGGTGGATTTCTTCTTTTACTTTTTAATTTATTTAATTTTTTTAAAAATTTTTTTACATAATCCAGACATAACTTCCTCTTGAGGATAACATGTATTTTTTCCCAGCAAAAAAACTTTCTACCACTATCTCTAATCCAAAGTACTGTGGTGATATCTCATTTTACTATTTGCACATGGATATATGATTTCTGTCATTGTACAGTCCTGATATCATTTTCATGATCTGCTGCACCCTCTCCAAAGATTAGTCCATCCCCTTCCAATTTCAGGGTCCAGGGAAGGGTTCAGGGTCCATGGGAAGGAGTGTCCTAGGTTCGATTTGTGTCGACGACGTGAGGAGCTTAAGGATCTTCCTCAGTCATAGCCAAGTTAGCTGGTCTTGGGCAACAGGGTCCCCCCCCCCCAGTTTATCTGGGGTTTTTCATCCTGCAAGCAGGCAAACCGGCCCCATCAACACACATGGATACAGTCATGAATATCGCCCTTTGGGGTGCAGCAGAGGAGTGGTGATCCGGCTGCATTAATACGCCAGTAACCCCTCATTAGAAGGGGACTCAGCCCGTCCTAGACAGATGAGGATAGGATATGATTTCTGTCACTGAGTTAACTCTTGGTATCTCCATGTGCCTGGTTCCCCTGCTGATGATGCTTCAATAAAGGTCAGACTGTTCTGTATACTTTATACATTTTGGAAAGGGGAAGTGCTAGATATGAAGTCAGTTACTGGATATACAAGTAGTCAAGTTTGTTTTGTCATCACCATCATCATCAAATTATCATAGTGTCATAAACACATAAAAAGCTTACATTATTACTAACTTCTTATTAAACATTTTTCTCCAAATTAGTTGCATATCTGTCAGGACTCCAATATTGCAGAACTTAGATTTCATTCTTCTAAGGCACTTCTAAAAGCATCAATATATACCTAGATCTTGGGCTTCCTCTGGGTCTTTTTCCTACCATCCTAGCATCAAACATCTAACCTCTCCCTTTGCATTCTGTATAAGTGACCATTCCACTTGAGATTAGCTCTGCTCAAACATATCTTATTACTAACAATGTCAAGTTACATTCCAATATCTTCATTTTTAATGTGATTCTGCCATTCAGGCCATCAGGACTCCATTAATTTTTCTAAGAACTCTCATGGTGGTCTCCAGTCTCTCAAATTCCATCAAATTGGTTTGAACACTGTTTTACACAACTACTTTGCATTATGTATAACTACTTCACTAAAACACCAACTTAGCTTATTCTTGTTTATTTCTATATTTAAACTGTGCCTAAAAATTGTGTCCAAATAGCTAAAATGTTTTACTAGTTTTATAGGTTTCAGGATTCACAATGCAGCTGAAGATTTCAATGTTTTTGCCTATTTTCATAGTCTTTGTCTTTTTATTAGTGACCTTCATAAATTTATTATTACAATAGTTAATTTATTTAAGGTATCCTGCAAACTTTTACTGGATTTATTTAAAATTATAATCACTGCAGAAAAAAAGAGCTAAGGTTACCATCTCCAGTTCTGATATCAAACCCAATGCCACTTTTTTTTTGTGATGTAATTCAAAGGCCGTTTCAAAATTATGTATACATATTATAAAAATTTATTTTTCATGAACAACATATACAATTTTCATTTTCTTACAGATAAACCTAGAAAAGATAGAGAATTTTTTCACAATAATATAAATGTTCAAAATTCCCCCGTACAAACTGAAAGGCATAAGGGAAGTAAAATTTTTTCTACTCCTTGTTGTATGCATGAATATACATGACAGTAGCAAGTGTGGAGAAGTCACAGATGAGGGACAGCATGAGGAGGACTGGTTATAGACCAAGAAATGAATTGTTAGGCTTATTTACAAATGCCAGAAGTATAAGACATACAGGAGATGAAATTGTTGTGTTGACTGAGTTTATATGCACAAAAATAGTTGGAATAAATGAAATGCAGTTGGATGAGAATAATATCTTAACAGGAATAGAAATGGAAGGATACAATGTTTTTCAAGAGGATTGGAAATGCAAGAAGGAAGGGGGAGTGGTGATGATAGTAGGGGAATTATGTCCACACAAGGTTAATATACAAGGGGAGAAAAGTGGCAGTGCTTTTGAAGGAGTATGGTGTTAGGTGGAAGTTGACAGAATGAGATATTTGATTGGGTGTTGCTATAGGCAGGTGATAAAGAAATGTATAAGCAACCTGGGTTAGCAAACAAGGGAAGGACGATTATAGTGGTGGTATAGATTGGAATGATTTTCTAATGATAAGGGAAATGATTTTATTGACTTCTTAAGGGACAACAATCTTAGGCATTATGTAATGGAGGGGCACACACGGGTTAAGAATTTTAGATTTAGTGACTATAAGGTAATCACCTGGGTTATAGCCAGTCATATGAGAATTTCTCTGAATAAAAAATATACATGCAACTACTAAGCTGCTGATTACAAAAAGCTTTGGAGACAACTGAGCTACAGAAAGAGGAGTTGAGTGGAAAGGAGATAGATAATGCTTGGGCACTGATCAAGAGCTATTTAGCAGCAGTAATGTCATAGTGCATTCCAAAGGTAAAAAGGCTAAATAAGGTAGGAGTAAAATGGATGAATGAAGAAATTAGGCATAAAGTCTGGAAGAAGAAGGCACTGGAGGCAACACAAGATGAATGTCGGTAATAATCAGTTGCATGAAGAGTACAAAGAGCAGGCCAGGAAGGTGACTTAGTTGGTAAAGACAATAAAGATGTATGAGTAGAAATTAGCTAATCAAGCTATGAAAAATCTTAATGAGTTTTTTCAACATGTAGTAAGTAGAAGAAAAATGACTATGGAAGAATCATGCTAGTTAATGACACTGGCAGAGTTGAAGTTTTAAGTGAGCAGTTTGAGAGGTTGGTGAGGATTAGGATTCAAAAATGGGTTGATAAAGTAGTATTCTTTATGATGATCAGCATCAGTTTGTTAGGGGGAGAGAGTCATGCTTTAACAATCTACTTACATATTACAACAAACTGACAAATTTACTGGATAAAAGAGATGCATATACAGTAGTGTACTTGGATTTTTCAAAGGCTCTTGATCGACTGCTACATAACAAGTGAGTAGCTAAACTGAGACAGACAGAATTAGGACAGACTAGTGAACTGGATAGCTAATTGGCTGTCAGATAGATATTAGCAGGTTATGTATCGAGGAGTGATATCTCAAAAGAGGAAGATCACTAGTAGAGTGCCACAGGGATCTGTTAAGATCCCTCTGGCACTCTACTAGTGATGGATCCATTATTGTTCCATTATTGTTCTTGTATGTTAATGGTATTGGGACCACTTATCTGGAGATGTGCATCTGTTTGCCAACAATGTAAATTTGGAAAGAATTATGATAGCATCATAATTTTTTCCAGCTTTGCAGGGAATCTTAATAGATTGCATGAGTGGAGCTATCTATCAGTTTAATCACCCAAATGACCACATGAATGAAATATATAAAAAATATATGTTATATATACATTTATATCAATAAATACTTCACCTTCATGTAATTATTGACATGTATACACATCAAGGCCAGTACAGTGGATATAGACAAAGACGTATATATACAAAGTGCAAGGTCTTGAAAATTGGTACAAAGTTGCAATACAGAGTATCCAATTAATGCGGAAATCTTGAAGGAGGTGGAAGAGATGTCTAGGTGGAAAAGAGATCCAGGAGTGACGGTGGATAGATATTTGAAGTTCATCATCATACTGCTAAAAGTGTAAGAGAACAACAGATTATGGCAATGATGAGAAGGATCTTCTTCACATGCAGAAACAAAGAAGTTATGGTTCCTTTGCATAAGACCTTCACAATTGGCCACATATGGATTACTGTGCATAAATTTGGTGCCTGGTTTTCAAGGGGATGGTGATGTATTGGAGAAGGTCCAGAGATGATTTACTAAGTCAGCGTTAGGTCTATGGAATGTCAGATATGAGAGATGGAGGGAATGCAAGTTGAAGAGTTCTGTGAATAGAAGGAGAGAGGATATGATTGCTACATATAAGTTGGTGAGGGGTTGTTACCAGATTGATGTGGAGGAGATTTTTCATATAGTACAGGGAGACAAAGTTAGAAAAAGCGTGTGCACATGATAGTGAGAAGCAGGTTCTTTCTTTCCATTGAAAGTGATTAGTGAGTGGAATGCATTGCCTGAGCATGTGGAAACTGTGATTGGGTTTAAGGTATAGTTTAATGGTCTTTTTACAGGAAAAAGTATGGACCTATCACGAATGGTCCTTTGACTCCATGGAAGTCAGATATTAATAGTAATAATAATATAAAAGACAATAATATATCTAAAACAAAAGAGTCCCTTAAAAAATCAATGCTGGCTCTCACAGATAACATCACTCTTGTCTGCCCAAGTTGTATATAACTCAAAAGAAATACAAACCGATCTATAGTGCTTCAGAAATGGGTGATTTTCAGCTTGTGAATGCCAGTAGTGTGTTGGAGGATGGAGAGAATGTTAAAGATGTATATATAGATTTAGCCTTGGGCAATTTAGCAGACAGAGATAGTTTGTCTGATAGCCATGATTGTGTGTGAGAATGTAAATTAAAAGCAGAATTGTGGAGAGAGAAATAGAACTGCTGAGAAAGGAGATGGAAGGAATGAAGACTGAGCTGAGGAGGGTGAATGAATATCTTGGGAGGATAGAGAGGAATGAGAGTAGGTGTAAAAGAATGGCATCAAAGAACAAGGAGAGAAGAAGGCAAGAGAATGGGAGCAACAGTAGAAGAGAGGAAACTGCAGAAAGATGAGACATGTGGAAGCAAGGGACAGAGAGGTGAGAGGGAGAGAGAGAGTGGAAGCCATAAGAGTCATGAATGCCAGTGGGAGAGAGAAGGAATGAATGAATCTATTCAGAGTGTTCAAGTGAAGATTCGATGATTCAGGGTGTGCAAAGTAGAGTGCTAGTGGAGTGTTGCCTGGTGGAATGATAGAGTGTGTGTATGTGGCAAAGGCAGCGAAGAGGGATAAAATTGTGGAGAAGATGACAGTAATGGATGGGATGAATGACCTGAGAGGTAGTGTAAAAACATGTAGCATGAGATGTGAGATTGATGTTAGACATAATGCAGCACAAATGTGTCCAAGGAAAGATAGTGAGCATGTTGCCCTTGCATGATAATGTAGAGTGGAGGAGAAGATCAGTGATGAAGAATGAGATGGCAAGAATGTGCAGGAAAAGAGGTCTGGAATATTTGGATACATAGAGTACATTTGAGAATAGAAGGGAGCTGTATGCAAGAGGTGGATTGCATTTGAATGCAGAAGGGTGTAGGCATTTGGAGAGACTTTTTTTCTAGACAAGTGAGTGTGTCGAGACAGGATAACTAGAACTGCATAAGTGAAATGTTGCAGGGGATGGCCTTGTGGGAATAGTGGCATGAGAAACAAAGGGATGTACACTGTATTACAGACCAGGAATATAGATGGTGATGGGCAGGAAATTTTTAGGCAAATTAGTTTGGCAACTCCAAAAGGAACGATTATCATGGTGGACTTCAAATATAGCGATATAAAGGAAGAGGAGGCAGCATGCAGTAATAAGGGAACTGAATTTTTGGATTTCTTGAGGGACAAGTGTCTTAGGCAGTATGTGGTGGAAGAAACACAAGGATCAAGAGTTTTGGATTTGGTTATAGCATCACAGAATCTGATTATGATGAAATGACATACCTCCATGCATGACCTTAACATATTATACTTATACATCTTACAACATCTTATACTTATTTAGTGTTTAGTTGCGACACTATTTTTGACACTAATTAGCGATACTATTTTGAATAATAGCGGCAGTTGAAACTGAAAATGGCGTATCACCAAGTCCACCCCCATTTAAGTCCATTTTGCGTGATATCATACGGAATTTTGTAGCATGCAGGACTTGCGGAATGTATGAGTCCCGGCAGTTGTATATGTGGCAGGTGAGAGAAGGGAGGAATACGTATATGCACAAAATGCAGGCAATGGGAGGAACTTGATGAGTTAGAGATGACTATAACTGATCTCGTTGAGTCAGAGATGGAAGATTCTCCACATAGAGAGATAAGTCGTATGATAGAGGGTGAAAGAAATATGAATAAAATAATGAGAGTGGGGAGTATGGAAAGGTTGAATGATAGTGAAGTTTTCATTGATGGTGTCAATTGCGAGGATGAATGGCAAATAAGAGTGGTTGACTTGCAGAGAGAGATAGATGAGCTGAAAGAGTAGGTGGAATGTCTAGGGAATGAGAGGAGGAGTGTGAAATGAGATCAAGCAAATTGAAGAGATGAATGCAAAGTGAATCAGAGTAGGAGTGAGAGAGAGAGAGAGTTAAGAGAATGGTAGAAGAGGAGAGAATAGGAACAGAAGAAGAGAGGGAATGAGAGAGAGTTATGAGAATGATAGAAGAGAAGAGAATAGGATAAGTGGAAGAGAGAGGGAATGAGAGAGAGTTATGAGAATGGTAGAAGAGGAGAGAACAGGAACAGTAGAAGAGAGGGAATGAGAGAGAGAGTTATGGGAATGATAGAAGAGGAGAGAATAGGAACAGTAGAAGAGAGGGAATGATAGAGAGTTATGGGAATGATAGAGGAGAGAATGGAAACAGTAGGAGAGAGGGAATGAAAGGAATGCAAGGGAGCACAGGAACCAGGGATAGCGTGATGTCAGGAAGGCAGGTAAGTAGGGAAGCACAGAGAGAAAGTGTTAGAGGAGAGAGAGTGAGGGATGTATGTGAGCAATCGAGGAACAGGGTGGTAAGAGGTGTAATGTATGGGGACTCAATGACCCGTGGTATTCAAGATAAGATGCGTGAGGAGTGTTTGCCGGGAGGAAAGATGGAAAGTGTGGCTATGGCAATTAAAAAAGGTGAAAGGATGGATGAGATGATTGTGATGGCAGGAACAAATGACTTGAGAGGTAATGTAATTTGGGCAGTGAGAGGCATGAGATTCTTGATTGTGGTTGTACAAAAGAAGACGCAGAGAGGAAAGATAGTGTGCGTGTTACCTAGGTATGATTGTGATGAGCTGAGCAGAAGAGCAGTAATATTGAATAACATAATAGCTAGAATGTGTCAGAAGAGAGGATTGGAATATGTGGATGCTTGGAGGGCATTTGAGGACAGAGAGGAATTGTATGCGAGAGACCGCTTGCATTTGAATGAGGAAGGATGTACGCATTTGGAGAGATTGCTGTTCTGAATGAGTCAGTGTGTTCCAGGTGGATGGTAGCAGGGATGGCCTCTTGTGGAAATGGGTACTTGGGAGAAGGGGGATGACATCAGGTAACGCCGAGCCCAGTGGAATCTAGAGGGGATAATGCTGGGTATAGAAACAATGACATTTTTATGCTTTATACTAATGCCAGGAGTATTCGGAATAAAAGAGAGGAATTAGTGGCGCTGATAGCATCAGCGTGGCCAAAGATTATTGGGATCACTGAGACGTGGTTGACAGAAGAGGATATAATAACAGGAACAGAAGTAGCAGGGTACAGCATTTTTCGGCAGGATAGGAGGGGAAAGCATGGTGGTGGAGTACTGCTTATGATAAGTGATGACTTATGTCCTCTAAGAGTGGAGGCTGGGAGATTTTAACAACAGCAGTATAAATTGGGGAGAGGAAGATGCATGTAGCAATAAGGGAATGGAATTTCTAGAATTCTTGAGGGACAAATATCTTAGGCAACATGGAATAGAGGGAACGAGAGGTTCAAAGTAGACAACAGTAATAATAGGACTCTAGCGTTGATGTATAATTTATTTTTTATTTTATTATTATTACTATTCTGTATTTTTTTTTTTTCTCACCAGAGGCCAGGCCAACAGTTGTTGTAGCAGTTGGTCAGTGTCTTTAACAAACCAGTTTGATTGTAGCATAGCTTGTTTCCTGTGTATAGTTGTATGCTCCAGAAGATGACCTTGACATAAAGGTCGAAACGTCGAATGTAGATTTTAGTGATATTAAACTAAAGTTTTCATTCAAACACAGTAGTTGTCTCCATAATTTTCAAAAATGCATTCAGATCACCGTGCAAGCCTAAAAGAAAGGATTCAGATCATTCAGATCATACCCACAAGCGCTGCAATCGCTATGGTAAGCTAAAGATTCGTATTTCTCTCTTGATCAGTTGGCTGGCCTTTTTAAAAAGATGCAGAGACAATAACCTTATTCCGATCTGCATCAGGCCAAAAAAGAAATTTACGTCCACTAAGGCACTACGTATCTATGACCGCACAGAAAAAGCAATGCTTCGAAAACAGATTCAAACAGCCTGCCAAAACCTAGCTGCAACACAAAATTTGGTTTCTAAATTACAATCCGAACTATCGAACTATGTTAATCCAGACATTCTACAAACACTCGAAAGAATTACTGACAATTCGGCCAAACATACCCTGGAAAAGAATAAAGAAAAACTCGAGAAAAAATTCCACAGTTTGAAACAACGGCAAAATATGGCGGCCAATCACTGGAATCCATCCCATCAGAGGACTTCCTCCCCGATAAACACCAACAATGAACAACAAACAAGGGAGACAAGGAGCGACCAACCACCGACAAGCAAGAACCATGTGATTAACCTATCAAGCCACACCCTGAACAACGGCAAACTTATGCTACTAAATAAAGGACTGAACTATGCAATAGCACCGAAAAAGGTAAACAAATTGGATTTTATCTACCACATTGAAAGAGGCATCAGATCCCTACCTAACAATATAGCAAATAAAATACGACTAGAAACCAGTAATGTCCTGAATATTAAGAAAACCATACAGAACAACCTGACAAAAACAGAATTAGCAGCAATTAAATCATTAAAAGCCAAACAAAACATAATAATAACAAAAGCAGATAAAGGCAATGCCACTGTTATCCTTGACAGGTCAATATACGTACTTCAAATGAATCAACTGGTAGCCGATAACAACACATATAAATTGGTAAATTATAACCCAACAAAAAGGATAAAACAGAAAAACTACTCAAGTCTGTCACTTCTTAACCACCAGACACGGTTAAAAAACTCAAACCCCACTATGCCCCCCCCCCAGATTATATGGGGTTCCGAAAATACACAAACAAAATGTGCCCCTTCGACCAATCGTGGAAGGAATAGACAGTCCCAATTACCACCTAGCCAAGAAATTAGCGGCAACACTCAAGGAGTTGGTAGGTCATTCCCCCTCTTACATAAAAAACACACAACACTTTATAAACAAAATTAAAAACATAACACTCGACAAAGATGACTTATTAGTCAGTTTCGACGTTTCTGCCCTTTTCACTAATGTCCCCATCAATGACACAATTCTCCTACTACAGAACAAATTTCCGCCCGACATTACGACCCTCTTTGCCCACGTACTAAAGTCCGGTTACATCGGTGGCAAAACAAATTCTACCTACAAAAAGAAGGTGCAGCCATGGGCTCATTACTATTCCCCCCCCCCAATCGCTAACTTCTACATGGAAACCTTTGAGCAAAGGGCTCTTGATTCCGCCATGCTAAGACCGACAGTCTGGCTTAGATACGTTGATAACGTGTTCGCGATCTGGCCGCACGGGTGACAAACGCTAAACACATTCCTCAGCCACCTGAACAAACAACACGAACGCATACAATTTACCATTGAAATCGAAAACCAAAATTCACTCCCGTTCCTAGACACACTAGTCACAGGTCTTCCTTCAGGCAGTCTATCCTTCATGGTCTAGCGAAAACCGACACACGCTGGCCAATACATACATGCTAATTCATACCACCACCCATCACAAAAATATAGCGTCATTAACACCCTTAAAAACAGAGCCCCAACTATTTGCTCTAACCAGCAAGCTCTGAAACCAGAACTAAAAATCATTAGTGACACATTCATAAATAATGGCTATAACAAAAATACTGTTAATAAAATACTCTATAAAACTACAACAAAAACGAATCTAGATTACAGTAAAACTATAACCATCCCATACATTAAAGGGTTATCAGAAAAAACCAACAGAATCCTACAACATTATAACCTCAATGCTACCTTTAAACCACCCACTAAACTTAAAACCATATTCAACTTCTCTAAGGATCCTCTCCTCCCATTAGCACATCCTGGAGTCTATTGCATCCGCTGCACCTGTGACTTACCGTACATTGGTGAAACAGGATGGACAATCCCTATACGCAAGAAAGATCACATTAGACACATTAAATATAACCATTATGGTGAGGCAGGCCTCTCAGACCACGTACTCAACACCTTACACCAAATCAACTGGAAAAGCACCTGCTCCTTACACCGCACAAAAACCTGGTACGAAAGGAAATTTAAGGAATCCTGCGAAATCCTGATAAACCACCCAAATATCAACAACAAAGATGGCATGAAAATTCCAAGGATCTGGATGGCACACATTCAGCCTATCTAATAACCAGCATAAGTCAGGACTCTAGCCAATCCTTAGCTAGTATTAGAAACCATTCCATACCAACTGGCTGGAATAATGTTAATATACGTATATAGTAGACAACACTAATAATAGGACTCTAGCGTTGATGTATAATTTTTTTTATTTTTTATTTTTTTATTTTATTATTATTACTATTCTTTTTTTTTTTTCTTTTTCTTCTCACCAGAGGTCAGGCCAACAATTGTTGTAGCAGTTGGTCAGTGTCTTTAACAAACCAGTTTGATTGTAGTATAGCTTGTTACCTGTGTATAGTTGTATGCTCCAGAAGATGACCTTGACATAAAGGTCGAAACGTCGAATGTAGATTTTAGTGATATTAAACTAAAGTTTTTATTCAAACACGGTAGTTGTCTCCATAATTTTCAAAAATGCAAAAATACTAAAAGAAAAGACAGGGTCAAGAGTTTTGGATTTGGTCATAGCATCAGAAAAGTTGATAATAACTGAGATGACATCTCTCCCACCAGTTGGAGAGAGTGACCATATGGTTTTGACTTGGAAGATAAATAGACATGCAGGAGTATCAAAGAGACAGGAACGTATGTGGAATCATAAGGCATTTGATTATAATACTCTTAGAAATCAACTTGGGGAAGTTTCATGGAGTGAGGAATTGGAAGGCCGAGATATCATTAGTGCCTGGGAAATTGTGAAGGAATATTTGTTAGCAGCAATAGTAAGCTGTATTCAACGAGTGAAGAGGAGAACACAATTTGGAGTAAGCGGATGACAAACAATATTAAACAGGAACTGCATGCAAAAAAGATGCCATGGAAGAGATATAAGGAGACAGGTGAAGAGAAGATGCATGAAGAATATAAGATACAGGCCTGGAGAGTGACTAGTATGGTAAGGAAGGCGAAACTGGAATATGGGAAGAGATTGGCCCTAAAATCCAAAGAAAATCCTAGGGAATTTTTAGCTATGTGGCCAGTAAGAGGAGAAATGACCGTGGAATAACATTATGGGATAAAAATGGGAATAGAGTGACTGATGCAGAGGACATAGTGGAATTGTTCAATGAACATTTTATTGGAGTATTTCATCCTGGAGGAGTAAATTTTAATACTAGAGGGATAGAGCAGGTTCTAGGTTTAGAGGTGCAAGAGGAAAGTGTGTTCCAAATACTGAGTACTCTGGATGTCAGTAAAGCAGTGGGACTGGATGGTATTTCACCATGGGTTTTGAGAGAATGTGCTAAAGAACTGACAGCTCTTTTGACCTGGCTTTTCAATGAAAGTCTGGCTATGGGAAAGGTACTCAAGGAATGGAAGGAAGGTAAGATAGTACCATTGCATAAGAGCAGTAGCAGACTAGAAGTGTCTAATTATAGGCCAGTTTGAGTATCATCAGTAGTTGTTAAGGTCTTGGAAAATTAGTGAGGGACTATATTCAGCGATGGGCAGATGAGAGTAATGTTATCTGTGAGAATCAACATGGATTTGTTAAGGACAATCTTGCTTAAGTAATATGACTGCCTTTTATAATAAAGTGACAAGAGCAGTTGATGAGGGAAAGGCATTCACTGTCATTTTTTTGGATTTTGCAAAGGCATATGACATAGTGCCACATGATAAGCTGATATTTAAGTTGCAGCACATGGGTCTGGATGTCAAGTTGGTCAACTGGATTCAGGATTGGCTGTCCAATACCTATCAGAGAGTTGTGAATGAGTTTAAGGAGTGGTATAATAGACGTGTTTCTGAGGAGGGACCTCCCACGATGAGTCTTGATAGACTGTGTTTCTTAGGAAGGATCTCCTGTGATGAGTCTTTTGACTCCATGGAGGTCTGAATAATAATAATTACATCCTCCTACATATGGACATACTTATACTTCCTCCAGGAATGATTTAGCAGAGTAAGTGGTGGCATGGCAGGATTAACAAACTAGCTGATTGAGAAGCTTCTTGATGTATTACCATCAAGTTTCACCTCATGAACTATTTAGTAAGCTGCAGGCTACTAAATAGTTCATGAGGTGCACCAAAGTTAATTACAGCATGTCAGATTTACCCACAAAGACTGCTACCCACACTACATTCAAAGGGGTAAGGGGGGGGGATGGGGAGAGAACAAAAATTGTGGACTGTTCTGCTCTGGAGACCAAAAATGGAAACTACTTCAATCCTCCAATGAGCAAGGTGATGACATTTCACATGGCGATGATAAGTCATCCACCACCTGAAAGGGATTGGGGAGGGGGTTTCTCATCAGCATTGTTTTCCAACTAGAGAAGGTATGCTTTTGAGATGGCAATACATATTTGTAATAAGAAGCCACAGACTGGGCAGGCTGAGAGAGGCTATATGTTGTGCATGCGTTTATTACAGGGCAAATTCTGGTGAGCATTCGCTATTTAGTACTGAATTAATATGCAAGAGTTATTTAATTGAAAATACTGAGTTCTCTTTCTCTATAGTTATATTCTTTATAAAATATAATTCAGCTATGAATACATGTAAATACTTCAACTTACCCAATGTCTTCCGAATGAGATAGAGCTGGTCTACATCAGACTTTCCAGGCCATAATGCTTCCCCACGTAATAACTCTGCTGTCACACATCCTACTGCCCAAACATCTACAGCAGTACCATATTGTGTATCTCCCACTAGTAATTCTGGTGCTCTGTACCATCTTGTTGCTACATAATCAGTATAATTCTCCCCAGGATCTAGAATAAAAGAAATACAGAAAGGTATAATCAACATTTGAGATGTAATTTTGTTGGCTAAATAAGATAATATATACTTCATATACAAATTATTATTATTATCATTATGCGACACCTCCAGGGAGTCCAAAGACCTATCGAGGGAAGGCATCTATTCTACAATTTTCTGTCTACTGCACTCAATCCAACTACAACAAGCCGCAACTACACAAACGCCATCTACCGCTCATCACCACCAATAGTATTTTCACAGACAATCACAAACATCCATGGCAGGATTCGAACCCACAGCCTTTTGGGTGGAGAGCAGATATGCTAACCACTTGGCCAACCAGGTTGACAAATGTTAATATACAACACAGTACAGATTATCTCAGTGGAGTTCCATGTAACTATTATTTTAGTACTCATTATTATTAAACAAGCAACTCCATGTAATTAGAATACTCATTGTGGGAAGCCACACACTAACCATTATTCAAATGATGCACATATCTCTCTGAACTCATCCACTGATAAAACACTCACAACCACATCTAGCAAACCAATACACCCATTCCCTATCCTCTAAGCCAAACAACCAGTCTTGCTAACCACTTCCATAATCAAATTCCAGAGGTGAGTCTTTGTGCTCTCTCTTCACATGTATTCAAAAATACCCTTTGTTATTTATAAAATCCCTTTAAGTAATGTTTTTTATTACTGTTACCACGTGATGGTTGGATGTCAGAAAATCTGCATTCTTTCAAAGTATTCTTCAGTTTTGGAATAGCTAAAAGTTGGAAGGCACTAAGTCACTAAGTTCTACCTCCAATTTTGTGATTGGTTTTTTTTTTTTTTTTTTTTTTTTTTTTTAAGCTAGAAACTCACAGACAGCTATTACTTCATGTGCTGAGGTAGTACTATCATGATGGATGATCCAATTTTTGGTCAATGTTCAGGTCTATTCATAAGAAAAGCTTCAAGTACCCTTGCCAGCATTTCTAAATAACAATGTTGGTTCACTGTTTGTTCTTGTTTAATGAATCTGAAGTGAAGTATGCTCTTACATAGAAAAAAAAAAAAGACACATTCACCTGTTTTTTTTTTTTTTGGTGTTGGTGAAGATGATGCTTTCCATTGCATGCTATGCCATTTTGTTTTCAAGTTGTACTGAAAGCACCCTTGGAAGTTTTATCATCATTAGTAATAACTTGATCAAAAACAGCCATCTGTGAAAAAGATCAGAACAATTATCAAGCAACCACTGCTTTTGATCTTCACTCAAAATTCACAGAACCATATCTGTAGAAACTTTTTTATTCTCAAATCATTCATCAAAATTTAAACATAGAAAGCATGTTTAAATTAAATTCTTTTGCTATTAAACATACACTTAAGCATTTGTTGGACCAAATTAATTGCCATACTCTTTTCATATTTCCACATGTTCAATAAATTTGTGGTCACCTCTTTCATCATCTCTTTCACATATTCCCATCCATCCATAGTTTCACTGGACATCATCAGATTCAGTATGGTCACTCCACTCCTCAGTATGTGTTACACAAGTCCACACTAGGTGATCCTGTTCTATGCTTTTATGGAGGCTTCATCCCTCTGAAAAACACTCATTCCAAACACACCATCCACTTCCTCTTTTTACACTATCCGCTGCCACTTCCTCGTTTTCCAGGAAACTCTTTCAATATGTCCAAAGTATTTCAGCTTTCTTTTGTCAATATCCTTAAGGAGACTTAAAAGTTCTACCATTCTTTTCTAGCATCCATCCATTTGTCTGCCTTTCAGTTTCAGTCAACAATCTTCTGTCACACCACATCTCAAAAAGTATCTATCCTTTTCCTAGCAGACTCCTTCAGGTTTCAAGTTTCACATTCATAAGTCACTATTGAAAAAAAAGCAGCATCCAGAAATTTTAAAATCCATATCTTCCCATCCCTCTTTAAAGTTCTTATGCCACCCAAATATACTAACCTTTTTCATTGCATTATCACATAAACCACTCTCATTTCTAGAGTTTCACTTGTGCTTTTGCTTAACTTTGCACAGAATCTAATGTTAATGTTAAATTGTATTCACTCATTGTTTTGCCAAAAGTAACAATACATGCAAACTCCACCATAGCTTGTCAACTATTTGCTTGATTGTCTTTATACAACTCAAGGCAATAGTACAGACATGTCCAAACATACACAGGTACATAATTTTTTTAACTGATCCATCATATGCATGATAGTAAGAGGCAGAGGTGTTTATTCAGGGTGTGCTAAGTGCATATACTGCACATCCATGTAATTCATGAAGAAATAATTTTTGAGCAGTTATTTATTTGAAAGAAATATTTTAGTAGTGGTTGCCAGACATGTGTGCTCATATAAGTCGTTACTTTTAGTAAATATTGACAATATTGTTAAATACAATTGGTTGTATTTTTTTTTTCTTTTTGAAAGAAAATACAACCAATGTTGTGTTTTCTGTGTTGTTTAGTCATGACTATTATTACCTGACATTATTTCAAAAGCATTCCACATTATGGCACTGATGCATTCAAAAAAAAAAAAAAAATGGCAACCAAGACATTGATCTTGAGTGATATTAATATGTGGAATTTAGTGCCATGTAGCACATGTTTCACATATTCATTACCAAGAGTGAAGTGTTTGCGGTACGAGGGCGAGAATTGAGAGAATGTTTGTCGGAAAAGTTTCATTAGCGAATGCAAGAAATGTGAGTGGGAGAGAAAGAATGAACTAATAGATATTAAAGATGTAGGTTGAGATTGTGGAAGTGTCGTGGAGAATGTAACAGAAGCAGAGAATGTAACAGAAGCAGAGAATGATAATGCACAAAATACAAATGAGAAAGTTTATTTTTCACTTGGTTAGACTATAATAAATTTAGTTTAATCCTTTATCCAAGTGTGAGCAAACAAAGTTTGTGCCTGAAAGTATCTTCAGGACTGGGGTCAGGTAGTATAACATTACACCGGACAACTTGTAGCAAAGGTGGACCAAGTGCAGAACTAACCACCCCTAGGATAGATAAGTATTAGTGCAGGAATGATTGTGAAGAGCTGGATGCAGTTTCCCAGGTTTTAAATCTGAACAGGCAGGTAATGACATTATGTAAGTGTAATTGTGAGCCCAAGGGGAAATTGAAATGCATGTACACAAATGTCCAAAGTATCAGAAATAAAGGAGAGGAGTTTCTGGCATTGGTCAGCTCAACTTGGCCCAAAATTATTGGCATCATTAAGACCTGGCTGTCAGAAAATGATGTAGTTACAGGGATGGAATGCAACTGATATTGTATTTTTCTGAGAAGATAGAGGAAATAGGGCATGAGGAGGGATATTATTAATGATAGTTGAAGAACTTCAACCAATAAAAACAAAAATTAAGGAAGATTGTAGATCTAAAAGAAATGATTCAGTTGAGCCAGCCTGGTGTAAAATAGAGGCCAATAGGACAAAATATATTGTTGGCTGTTGCTGCTATAGACCTGGGGAGTCCAGAAGATCTGGATGACATGCATCAGCAGATTAGCAGAATGAGTGCAGGCTGAGCAATTATCATGGAAACTTCAAATATGTGGTTATAAATTGAAAGAAGGAAAGGGCACATGGCAAAATGGAAAGGGAATTTTTACAGTGACTAAGGGCTATTTACCTGAAATAGCACGTGATGGAGGGGAACAGGGATTTGAGAGTGTCGTATCTGGTAATAGCATCAGAAGATCTATCTATAACTACAGTAACACCCTACCTCTGATCTGGAAAAGTGACCATGCAGTCTTGTCCTCAGAGGTTGCTCAACATGTGGAAATTTCAGTCAAGAAAGGGTTTATGCACAACTACAAAGCTGGCAATTACGACAAACTTAGGAGTCAACTTACAGTAGTGCTATGGCATAAGAAACTACATGGAATGAATGTTATTAGTGCATGGGAAGCAGTCAAGGATTGTTTGAGTAAGGTGGTATCAGAATGCATACCTAGGGTCAGGAGGATAAACTGAGTAGGGATTACATGGATGAGTAGCAATATAAATCGGGAGATGCAAAAAAGAAAGCACTGTGCAAGGAATATTAACAATAAGGTGATCAGCATGTTCATGAGCAATAGAGCACAAGCACGAAGGTAACTAGTATAGTAAGGAAGGCTAAATGAGATTTTGAGAGAAAATTAGCTAGGCAGGCCAAGTAAATCCAAAAGAGTTTTTTTGCTATGTAGCAAGTAAGAGAAAGAATGATTATGAAAAGATTACTTTACTCAGTGCTGATGGTAGGAAAGTGACAGAAGCAGAAGAAATAGTTCAGTTACTAAGTGATCATGTTGCAAGGGTATATCATCCAGGTTGACTTTGCAGTTACTGATGTGACAGAGACTGATAAGAGAACTGAGGTACCCTCACTCATGAGAAGTTATGTGCAAACCTCTAGTACATTTTGTACAGTGGGTGGGCTAAGGATTTTCTTTTTCTGTTTTTTATCAATTTTATATATATTTTTGTGAACATTCTGGTGTGACCAGCAGAAATCACATAATTCAGCTTTTATTGCTGGTGAACACGAGAGATGCTGTGTTCAGAATGACAATTTTCAATATAATGCTTCCATGTGTGGAAAAAAAAAACAGGGAAACAAATTAAAGACTCTTTCATTTATTCTGTAAATACATCATCATCCTTATAATACAAAGACCATTTCTGATAAGTCACTTTGTATGATATTCTGGGACATAAAGATCAAAACAATTCAATGTTTTTATTATTATTATTATTATTAAAACAAGACCTCATGGAGTCAAAGACTCATCTAGGAGGTCCTTTTGTCTCACACACATCTCATCATACCGGGTCTTAAACACATTCAAACTCCTTGCAGACACCACACTCTCAGGCAAGGCATTCCAATCATTCACAACTCTGCACGAAAAAAACCTGCCTCTCACTCCCCTACTCACACCCTCTTTATACAGTTTCCAGGTATGACCACTGGTTCTCCCCTGATCTCCCACTATTCTCTGTAGAACTTCTCCACCATTGATCCTATAACAACCCCTTACCAACTTGTAGGTCTCTATCATATCTCCCCTCTTCCTTCTCTCCACTAGACTCTGCAAATTACATCTTTTCAATCTTTCCTCATACTCGACATTCCAGAGGTCAGAAACTACCTTAGTCAGTCGCCTTTGCACCCTTTCCAACATCTCTTCATCCTTCTGAAAACCAGGTGACCAAATCTGGGCACAATAGTCCATGTGTGGCCTAATCAAAGCCTTATACAATGGAACAAGAATCTCCCTACTTCTACACGTCAGTGTCTTCCTCATCATTCCCAGAAGTCTTTGTGTTGTCTTCACAATTTTGGAGATGTGTCCCCTAAATTTTAGATCCTTATCCACTATCACTCCCAGATCTCTTATTTCCTCTACTTCCAACAATATATTCTCACCAAGCATAAATTCTGCATCCCATCTTTGTTTTCCAAATTTTAAAACCTTACATTTTGCAACATTGAACTCGCATCCCCATTTGCTTGCCCAATCACTCAATTTATTCAAGTCTTCTTGCAAGGCCACAACATCTGCACTACTCTTTATGGTTCGTCCCAACTTTGCATCATCTGCAAACAACTGAATATCTCCATCCAAATCTTCGCCAATATCATTAATATACAAGTTAAATAGTAATGGCCCTAAAACAGATCCCTGAGGCACTCCACTAGTGACTTTCCTTTTCCTAGATATTGCACCCCCATACACAACTTGTTGATACCTATCAGATAGCCAGTCTCCAATCCAATGCACTAATCTAATATCCAACCCCATCTGCTCTAGTTTGACTGTCAACTTATCATGAGGTACTCTATCAAAAGCTTTTGCAAAATCCAAGTATATTACTGTGTATCCTTCTCCTCTGTCCAAGGAAGCAGTCACTTTATTGTAATAAGTAAGTAGATTACTAAAACACGACCTCCCTTTAGCAAATCCATGCTGTCCATCAAAGATTATACCATTGTTGTCAACCCAACTCTGGATCCTAGTTCTCACAAGCTTCTCCAACAACTTAGCCACAACACCTGACACACAGATAGGCCTATAGTTTGATGCTTGAGTTCGATCACCTCCTTTATGAAGTGGCACAATCTTGCCCTCCTTCCACTCTTTAGGGACTTGACCAAGTGCAAGACTTTCATTAAAAAAATATGTCAAGGCAGGTGTCAACTCTCTGGCACATTCCTTCAGAATACGCAGTGATATATTATCAAGTCCCACAGCCTTATTTACATCTAGTTTACTCAACTCCCCAAACACCTCTTGCTCACTTACAGTCAGTCTCTCCTCCCCATCATCAACTGCTCTTAATCTCTCCATGAAGTCACATTCACAAGATTGAAAGATCTTTATGAACTGCTCATTAAGTATCTCCACCACACATTCTGCAACAGCTGTCTTTATACCATTTCCTCCAATCAATGTCATCCTTCCATAATCATTCTTTCTTTTGCTGGCTACATATCGAAAGAACTCCCTAGGATTCTTTTTAGCTTCATTAGCTAACTGCTGTTCATACCTCTCTTTAGCTACTCTCACCAACCAAGTCACTCTCCTTGCCTGGTCTTTGTAGAACTCATGAAATTGGTTACTTCCACTTCTCTTATGCTGCCTCCACAATGCCCTTTTTCTCTGTATTGCATGCTTAATCTCTTTATTCATCCATCTCACACCTAACTTATTTAACCTTCTCACCCGTGGTATACATTTAGACACTGCATCCACTAAATATTTTTTGAAAATCCCCCAAGCTGCATTGATCTCTTTTTCAGCTAACTCCTCATTCCATGCTACACCTGCAAGCTGTCTCCTGAGCTCTTCATAATCACCCCCCTTGTAGTTCCACATATACCCTTTTTTCACAGGGGTCCTTGCACTGCTGGCAACCACCCAAGTAATCACCTCATGGTCACTTTCACCAATTGGTGGATGATTTGATACCTCATTGATAATTACATCCTCCGATGAGATGACCAAATCCAAGACCCTTAATCCTCTTGTGCCCTCTGTTACATCCTGTCTGAGGTAGTTATCCCTCAAAAACTCAAGAAACTCATTTTCTTTACTTCCAGTTGCTATCTCTTCATTCCAGTCTATATTGCCATAATTAAAATCACCCATAATGATCACCCTTTTCTTATTTGCTTGGCTTATTTGACTATACATTTCACTATCACCACCATCCACATTACCAGGTCTATAACAACATCCCACCAAGTATTTGATTCTATTCACCTCTATCTCATACCATACTGCCTCAAAACCACTGGCCCCATTTCCCTCTTGCATCTCTACCTTGTATGGACATAACTCTTTCTCTATCATCAATAGCACTCCCCCTCCCTTTTTACCCCTTCTATCCTCACGAAACACATCATACCTTTCCATCTCTATTCCTGTCAGGATGTCATCCTCATCTAACCATGTCTCACTTATTCCGACAATCTCTGGGTGCACAGACGCAATTAGTGCAACCATTTCATCCGCCTTGTTTCTTATACTTCTAGCATTGGTATACAAACACAACAACTCATTTCTGGATCTACAGCTAGTTCCACTGATACCACTCACTCGATGTGATCTCTCCATGCTGGACTGGGGCCATTTCCCTTTCTGCTTCTTCATTTTAGAACCCTTTGCAATTCCATCTGTTTCCTTTTGATCCCTGATCATCCCATTACTTTCCTGCCTACACATTCTCTCACCTCCTCTTGGAGCACCCACCTTTCTCATGCTGTGTATCCCTGTCCACCCTGAGCCTCCCCGTTTCCCTGCTCCTCTTGCACACCCATTCTCTCATTTTCTATACTCATACCACTCACTTCCACATTCATTTCCACTCCTTCAATCTCTCCTGTCTTACTCTCCTGCTCTTCCACATCACTCCCCTCTCGATCTGATTCATTCTCTCTATTCACTTCTCTACCTTCCAGCAGCAGTCTCTCCAAGCGACTCACACCATAACCACTCAAATGCAGTCCATCGCTCCCATACAGATCACTTCGTCCCTCAAACTCATTCCACACATTAACAAACTGTACTCCCATCTCCTCACACATTTCAGCCAGAATATCATTCATAATCCTTGCTCTCCGCCTCATTTCACCACAATCATACCTAGGCAACACACTGACCACCCTTCCTGTCACACTATTCTCCTTTATCTTTCCAAGCAGTCTCCTGACATTCATTTTGACATGCTCTTTGTTCTCTCTCAAATCATTCGTACCAATTAATACAATTAACTCTTTTGCTCGTTCCCGCCTCACATTCAATGCCTCAATCACTCTACTCATTTTACCGCCTGGAAAACATACCTTGTGCATTTTATCCTCTAGCACACCTTTAATAATGGAGTCGCCATACAATGCCACTCGCTCATCTTTTGTTATCTCTTTCATGCCATTATGATTTATTTTAATAGTTTTGACCTGAATTCTCTTAATTTCATTCCGCATCCATTTCATTTCTTGCTTCATCCAATCCAATTCACCTTCTGAACCTCGCGACACATTCACTCTATCATTAAATCTTTCTAACTTTCTAACTCTCGACCCCCTCTTCTCACTTTCCCTCTCATTCATCCTTCTTTGTTTCCGTACTTTCGGTCCAACATACGTCCAACTTTCACTATCATTCTTCTCACTTTCACTCTCACATATCTTTCTTTGTTTCCGTACTTTCGGACTAACATGCGTCCAACTTTCGCTATAATTCTTCTCACTTTTACTGTCATTCATCTTTCTTTGGTTCAGTACTTTCGTTCCAAGTCAGGAACATGGTCAGGAAGAAAAGTGCCATGTTTGGACACTCGATCAATTTTGTCAGCCATCAGAAAAAAAAAGTTATGAAAATTAAGCACCACTGTAGTGCAATTTGGAAGAACAACGGGACACTGCACCCTACAACTAGAATCCTTATCGTGTCACAAGAAGAATCATTGAGTTTTTTCAACTGAAGTTGAAGCTTTTACTCTTGGAAACCCAGGTTTTTCATTTTGCATATAAGCAAATTGGTCATGAGAATGCATGCAATTTACAGACAAAAAATACTATTGGTAGTGGGCAGCAGATGGTGTTGTGTGTAGTTGGAGAATTGAACTGGAAGTACTCAGTATATTGAAAAATATCAATATGAATTGAGTAGTGGGCTTGGATGGCAAGTCACCTCTTGTACTACAAGAATGTGCAAGTGAACTGGCAGTGCCTCGAACAAAGTTGTTTAATCTAAGTTTCAGCTCTAGCAAGAGTGAAAGAGTGAAGGAGTGAAAAGAGAGTAAGACAGTTCCATTACATAAAAGTGGCTCTAAGGCAGAAGTATCAAATTACAGACCAATTAGTATCTCTGGAGTAATGGTTCAAAAAGTTGGTTAAAAGTAAAATTCAGAAATGGGTGGATAGAAATATGATACTTTCTGCCTAAAATGCTTTGTAAAAGGCAGCTCCTACTCAGTAATTTGTTCACATTTTATAATAAGATGACAGTGGAATTAGATAAAGGAAATGGCTACACCATGAGATTGTTGGACTTTACAAAAGCATCTGACATAATGCCACATGACAAACTATTACATAAGTTGGATCAAATGAGAATTATTATTATCCCGGGCAACTCCAAGGAGTCAACAGACTCATCAAGGGAGGCCCTAACATCATGTCCTTGTTCTTGACATTCACACAGTATCTATCATACCTTACCTTGAACTCATTCACGGTCATAGCACCCACAACAGACTCTGGCAGCTTATTCCACTCATTCACCACTCTCCAAGTAAAAAACCTAGCTCTAACACCCTTGTTAACCACATTCTTACCCAGCTTCCATGCATGGCCCCTAGTCCTCCCACCACCAGTCCTATTTTCAAAAATATCTTCTGGATTAATCTTATAGAAACCCTTCAGTAATTTGAATGTCTCAATCATATCACCCCCTTTTCCGCCTATCGACCAATTTTCGATGACCACAAATCTTCAACCTATTCTCATAAGGTTCATTCCACAGACCTGCTATCATCTTGGTCACTCGTCTCTGGATCCTCTCCACTTCCATCCCATCACGAAGAAACCCTGGTGCCCATAACTGGGCACAGTAGTGATGGGATCTTATACAGGGTCAATACAGAGAAACAATAACTTGTTTGTCTCTGCATGTTAAAGTATTTTTCAGAAGCCAAGTGATTTGGTGAGCTGATTTAGCCACTTTTGCAATGTGCCCCCTAAACTTCAATTCCCTATCCACCAACACTCCCAAATCCCTGGCCTCATCAATCTCCTGGAGTATGGTTCCACCAATGCGATATACTGCTGCTATTCTTTTCACCCCAAAATGCATAACCTTACACTTTGCCACATTAAATTGACATCCATTTTTCCCTAACCCAAGTCCTCCAAACTATCCAAATCATCCTGTAAAATTTTGACATCCTGTGCACTCACAATTGCTGTACCCAACTTTGCATCATCAGCAAACAAGTGAACACTTCCTCTCAGATCCTTTCCTATTCCATTAATGAACAAATTGAAAAGTAGTGGTCCAAGAACAGAGCCCTGCAGCACACCACTAGTCACAAGCCGTCTTTTAGACTCAACTCCTGAATAAACCGCTCTCTGGTAATTTGATGGTATCGCTCCATCAACCACCCTCCTATCCATCTCACCAACCCTATATCCATCCCCATCTGCTCCAGTTTACTGATTAGGGTTCCATGTGGTATCCTGTCAAAGGCCTTGGCAAGGTCCAGTAGAATCACTGTAAACCCATTACCTTTATCAAGTTCAGCCGTCACCGTGTTATAAAACGTGAGCAAGTTACTGAGGCATGATCTACCCTTCACAAAACCGTGTTGTCCCCCATACAATATCCCATTTTCATCTATCCAATAAAGAATGGATATGTGATGTGGCTTTGGCATGGATAGAGAGGTGGCTGATAAACTAGAGAGTGGTATATGATAGGATGGAATCAAGGCAAATGAGGGTGACTACTGGAGTGTTCTAGAACTCTGTACTAGGACCACTGCTCTTTAATTTGTACATTAATGATATAGTGAAAGATTTGAGGGGAGATATTCAGTTGTTTGCTGATGATGTAAAACTATGAAGGCAATAGTTGATAAATCATAAATCTCCTTAAACTTATTCACTGTTGTGGCACTCTCAACCACCTCTGGCAACCCATTCCACTTGACCACTCTCCATGATTTAAATAAATTCGCAGTGTGGGCAGAGGACAATGGTTGTCAATTTAATGTTGCAAAATGTAAGGTAATGCACTTCAGGATGAAAAGATTACATGCTTTGTATCATATTGATGGTACTAGTTTACAGGAAATTGATTAGGCTTGGGATCTGGGGGTGATGGCAGATAAAGATTTGAAATTCAGAGGACATATTGTAAGAGTTCGCAAAATAGCTAAGAGGATTTCTTGAATGCTGAAGAGCACAGTAACAAATACATATAGGGAGATTATTATAGCTCTTTATACGGCTATAATTCAGCCACATGGTGACTACTGTACACAGATTTGGTCACCTGCATTTCTTGGAGAGTGGGAGGTTATGGAGAGGATTCAGAGATGAGTGACCAAGTTGGTGACAGGTCTGTGGAATGTTCCTTATGAGGATAGATTGAGGGTGTGTGTGTGTGGGTTGCAGAGTTTAGCTAACAGGCAGAGAAGAGGGGATACGATAGAAACTTATAGTTACTAAAAGGATGCTATAAGATTGACATGAAATCGATTTTTCAATACATAGAGAGTAGGGAAAAAACAAGGACTGTGCTTGGAAGCTGTCTAAGAGCATGTTAGTAAGGGTAAGCAGACTAAGTTCTTTTCTTGGAGAGTGGAATGAGTTGCCAGAGGTGGTTGAGAGTGCCCCAACAGTGAATAAGTTTAAGGAGATTTATGATAGGCATTGCATTAATGAATAGAGTGGGTCTCCAGCAATAAGTCTATTAACTCCATGGAGTGCCCATATAAATAATAATAAATATGAGGGATATAAAAGTTTGACAGTGGCAGTACTGTATAATTCAAAAGGCTTGGTCAGAGGGTCAAATTTCAGATGATTGGGGTAGAGTTTTCATAATATCCATCTATAAAAAAGGGAAATAAACCTGAATGAAATAAAATTTATGATAGTATACTTGAGAAACAGCTAAAATAAATTGGAAGGAAAGCTTAGCAAAGAACAAGCTGGATTAAGGCCAAATAGAGATTGTCAAGATTAGATTTTCACTTTAAGACAAATAATTTAGAAATCTTGGGAATACATCAAGAATTTGTATTTAAGTTTCCTAGATCTGGAAAAGGCATATGGCAAGGTGCCTTCAAAATGCTACTGTTATATGGTGTAAATAGGACATTATATTGAGCAATACAAAGTCTCTATTTGAACTGTAAAACAGCAGTTAGAAATGAAGGAATTACAGAAAGATTCATTTTACACAAATTATGGACTCTACAACCATGTTATAAATAATTATTTTAATTATTCCCAATGTTGGGAAATTATTTTAATTTCCCAACATTTTGACCTTCATATTAAGGTCATTATCTGGAGTATACACATATATATATACAGAGACAAGCTAAATTACATTTTACATAATATGCTGAAGAGACAATGATTTGATCAATGGTCATTCTACTGGCCTGACCTCTAGTGAAAATAAAATAAATTACAATAAATAAATAAAATAAATTAACTACATCAAAGCTATATTCTATTTAAGACAACATCAGAGAAACATTCTTTCATATAGATAGTTTTTGTTACAGAGAAAATGATGTCCTAATTTAACATAACAATTGTTATATTAGATTTAGGATCCTGGATTACCTATGGTTCTATTTAAAATTAACTCTTAGGGAGAAAGGTTAAGTGGATAGAATATGTGACTTCCATATGTTTGGGATTTTTAGACCATCAATTATTGTTAAGATTAGGGTGATTGATAAGAATCTCACAGGCCTCCTTAAATTTACGTTCATACCATGTTTTGGTGTGATGTAAACAGGTGCTTTTCCAGTCAATTCTATGTAAACTGTTCAGGGCATGATCGGGAAATTAAACCTCGGGAAATTAAAATAATTATTTATAATACTGTTGTATAATGTGTAAAATGAATGCTGATCACCGTGTAACACTAAAGGAAAGAAAGAAAACAAGTGACTAATTGTGTGCTGCAAGCTGCAATGTTGAGGAGGACATTGACCATAAGAGATAAAAGTATGGTATCCCATTGTATAAAGCTTTGATCAGATTACACTTGGGTTTCTATGCTCAGATCTGGTCACCAAAATTTGAAGGAGGTGATGAAGGAAACTTTTAGAGAGTGTGCAGAGACTGATAACAAACATTACATAGGACTGTACAATGTTGATCATGAGAACAGACTGAGAGTTTGCAGACTGTAGAGTTCATTGGATAGAAGATAAAAGGGGGGGGGGATATGATCAGCTTAAATGGTTGATTTAAGCTGATCTCCTCAGTGATAACATGATAATGTTAACACTGAGGAGATTTTTTCATATAGTAGAAAGAGGGGGAAGGAGCGAGGAAAAGAAGCCCATCTCTGTAAGTTGTAAATGGGAGTAGTGAATAAAAGGGTAAGAAGTAAGTTTTTTGAAGAGAGTGGTAGAAGAATGGAATGCATTGCCTGAGAGAGTGGTGAACATGCAGACAGTGGATGAGTTTAAGGAATGGTATCATAGATTTTGTGTTGATCTCCCACGATGAGTCTTATGACTCCATGGAGGTCTGCAAAATAATAGCACATCACTCTCATTTCTGATAATTATTCTGAACAGGCATCAGCTGTAGAGAGCTGAACATCTCCATCCAAACAATTCATGAATAGTTTGGATGGTTATACTGTGGTAATAGTAGTCTTAGTTTAGGGAGGCTAAGTTTAACCCTTACCAATTATTCCTGTTATGTTATTAAACATTCCTAATAAATAAAATTACTAAACAAGACTGATAGGCTAATGTTTTTATAGACAGACAGTTAGTAGAATCACTGGAGCAAAAATAAGTTTTTATATTTGTAATGTTTTCAAAAAATTGTATGCATTTCACTGAAAATTTATTTATTAGTTATATTGAGACTGAAAGTAATTATTAAAGTTGTTAGTAAGATGTAAAGAAAAATCTGTGTAATACAGTTAATGGCAGACAGACAGTTTCTTCTCGTTTCCATTAAGCAATTAATTATTTTTCCTAATCTAAGAGTTGATGTGATATGATATGATTTGAGGAAATCTCCCAATACTTTTTTTTTTAATTCAGAAATATTATCATATATACATTTTTCCCTTACCAATTATTCCTGTTATGTTATTAAACATTCCTAATAAATAAAATTACTAAACAAGACGTTTTTATAGACAGACAGTTAGTAGAATCACTGGAGCAAAGATAAGTTTTTATTTTTGTAATGTTTTCAAAAAATTGTATGCATTTCACTGAAAATTTATTTATTAGTTATATTGAGACTGAAAGTAATTATTAAAGTTGTTAGTAAGATGTAAAGAAAAATCTGTGTAATACAGTAAATGGAGACAAAATGGTTAGAATTAGAGCAACCCCCCCACACACACACACAAACACACAGTGCAAAAATCGAGCATAGCGAACAGTGTGGACGTCTCGTAGATGGCTTGTTGTTGGGAATGTGGCATGTATGCATGCATAGGCAAATGTAACAGATGTTTATTTGAGAGAGCGAACAAGAGAAGTGAAAGGGTGTGGTCTGCAGAAAGTGTGATATTTTAATGGACTGTAGCGATTTAAATGAAAGTCAAGAACGAGAAGTGAATAATGTTAGATAAAAGACAAAAGTTAGTGGCAGATAGAAGACTAAGAACGGTATCAGCCATAAGAGTAGAGAATATGAGTATGGAGAATGTGACTGTGAATATGGAAATAACTGAAAAAGCAAATGTAAACATGATTGCAGGAACAGAAGTGAGCCTGAATGAATTAAGCAAATGGGAACATGACAGACAGATCACAAGGGGAAGCAATGGCCAACATGAAAGAGAGCATGATTGCTAGAATGCTAGAATTGAAAAGTGAAATGATTAAGATGAGAAATGAGATGAGGCATATGCAGCATGAGATTAGATGCATAGTGGATACTACTAACAGAAGAGTGCAAAAGAATTGTAACTGATTCAGGAGTAGCACTGTATGAAGATTCTGTTATAAAAGATGTGATGGATGAGAGCATGCACAAGGTTGGTTTTCCAGGGTAAATTGATATGCTAGATATGAGAAGTAAGAATACAAGCGAGTTATTGGTGGTAGTCGAACAAAATGATTTGGTCAGGCATTGGAAGAATGTGAAGATGGATATATCAGGAGATTGTTTGGGATGAATGGAACTGTATAAAAGTGATCAACTGCATTTGAATGGTTTTGGTATGGGTCATCTGGAAAGGATGCTGTTGGAAGGAAGTGCAATGAGTGATGTGAACAAGGTATCATCAGAAGCCATAAGTGATGTAAATAGGTAGGAGAGTAGGCCAAGTGAAACCAAAGTGACTATACATGGAAATGAGAGTAGCGCAAAGAATGAGAATGTGAGAACAGGAATTCAAGTTAGACAGGGAAATGAGAGACAAGAAGACAGTGTAAAAGAGAGTGGATTCTGTAAGCAATAATGAATGCATGTATGAGAATGGTCATCAGCCTGACCATGGGATGACCTAGGATGCATGGAGAGTAGATAAGTCTAGGGGGATCTATCAGACAAAGAATAAAGGTAAGTGGAGAGAAGTCACAGATGAGGGTAGAGCATAGGTAGAACTAGTTATAGATCTAGAAATGAAATGTTATTCTTATTTACAAACGTCAGGTGCATTAGAAATAAGGGAGATGAAATTGTTGCATTGATTGAGTTTATTTGTCTGAAAATATTTGGAATAGTTCAACACGGTTGGATGAGAATATTCTGACAGGCATAGAAATGGAAGGGCATGAAGTTTTTCATGAAGATAAGAAGGAAGGGAGAGGGGAAGTGCAGCTGATGACAGCTAGGTTTGCACAAGGCAGAGATATTTAGTTGGGTGTTGACATAGGCCAGGAAATGTTAATGGCAACTTGGCGAGAAAAAGAAGAATGATCATTATGGATGAGTGTAATTATGGCAATATTGATGGGAATGAAGAGGATCAGGGAATAAGGAAAATTACTTTCTTGAGTTTTTAAGGGACTATCTTAGGCAATATATAATCCTCTGCACACAAGGTTTAGAGCTTTAGATCTGATTATATCATCAGAGGATGTGCTTGCGAATAGGGTATCTAATCTTCCTCCAGCTGTTGAGAGTAACCATAAACTGATCATCTGAATTACTGCCAGTCATCTGAGAACTTCTGTGAAGCGGGAATATATGTGAAACTACAAGACTAGTAATTATGAAAAGCTTAGGAGACAAATAGAAGCTATAACATGGAAAGAGGAGTTGAGTGAAAAAGAGATAGATGCTGCTTGAGCATTGATTAAGAGCAATTTAACACCTTTGGAATATGTTCAGAAATTTCTGAACATATTCCAAAGGTGAAAAGGGTAAACAAGGTAGGAGTTAAATGGATGAATGAAGCGATTACACTTGAAATTTGGAATAAGGCACTGTGGCAACAAGTTGATATTCTTGGTAAAGACAAAAAAAGTGCAGCATGAGCAGAAATTATCAATCAATCAAGAATCCTAGCAAGTAGAAGAAAGAATGATAATGGGAGCATGATGTTAGCTGATGACAATTGTAGATTGGTAACTGATGCAGAAGGCATAAGTTGAAGTATTTAATGAACATTTTATCAGGGTATTTCATCTTTGTGAAGGTGACATCATGAGAAGGAGTATAAAGGGTACGGTGGAGGATGGTCTGATGGTGATGAGCAGGAGGTATATGAGGAATTAAGTAACCTAGATGATGTTAATAAGGCAGTATATCGCTATGTATTTGAAGGAATGCTCTAGGGAATTAATGGCACCTTTGGCACACCTGCTTAACATGATTTTTGGAACAGGGTAAGTCTGAGAGGAGTGGGAAAAATTGTTCCACTTAATAAAGGGGAAGATAAGACTGAGGCTACAAATTATAGGCCAGTTTGTGTCTGGAGTTATCACACTGATAGAGCAATGTGAGGACTAGGATTCAGAATCTGGTTGATAATAGCAGTATTCTATATGATAGTCTGCATAGGTTTGTTAAAGAAAGTTTTAGCATGTTTTAGCAATCTGTCAAAAATCTTTGAAAAATTTGAAAGGAGAAAGTTTACCACTACATATGCATCTCCTTTATCCAGTGAATTCATCACCAACCATAAGTAGATTGCTGTATTGGATCTGTAATTGTTTAATTTGTATGTTAATGATATTGAGACAGGTTAACTGGAGATATGCAGATGCTTACTTCACTTCTATCCTCTAATTTCATTCTTCTTTATTTATTCTTCTAATTTCAAGTTATATAATATATCACTGCCATCTTGAAATATTCTTAACTAGACAAAGCTCAAATGATCTGTTTCCTTTCAAGTTCTCTTGATGTGGCATTTCTCTAAACTGTCCCTTACATCTATAATAATCTCCTGCCTTATAATTCCACATTAGTCCTTCCCTCTTTTTTTTTTTTTGTTCATTGAAGTTGTCATGTTCACTCATCTTCGATGAGTGAACATGACAACTCTCACTAGCAATGACTCTCACTAGCAAGAGCCAAAAACAGCATGCTATTCATAATCACATCCTCCAACAGATTATCAAATTCTGAACTCTTCACCTTCCTACCAGCCAAAGTCAATGAAATATACAAATCGCCTTAGGATTTTGCAAGGATGTAAACATGAGTGCTTTCTACCTTTTATCATATATGGGGAGGAGAGACTCACTGTAAGTGAACAAGAGGTGTATGGGGAGTTGAGTAAACTAGATGTTAATAAGGCTGTGGGACTTGATAATACAATGCCACGTATTCTGAAGGAATGTGACAGGGAGTTGACACCTGTCTTGACATATTTTTTTAATATGAGTCTTGCACTCAGTCAAGTCCCTAAGGAGTGGAAGGAGGTCAAGATTGTGCCACTTCATAAAGGACGTGATTGAACTCAAGCATTAAACTATAGGCTTATCTGTGTGTCAGGTATTGTGGTTAAGTTATTGGAGAAGCTTGTGAGAACTAGGATCCAGAGTTGGGTTGACAACAATGGTATCATCTTTGATGGACAGCATGGATTTGCTAAAGGGAGGTCATGTTTTAGTAATCTACCTACTTATTACATTAAAGTAACTGCTTCCTTGAACAGAGGAGAAGGATACACAGTGATATACTTGGATTTCGCAAAGGCTTTTGATAAAGTACCACATGATAAATTGATAGTCAAACTGGAGCAGATGGGGTTGGATATTAGATTGGAGATTGGCTGTCTGATAGGTATCAACAAGTTGTGTATAGGGGAGCAGTGTCAAGGAAAAGGAAAGTGACCAGTGGAGTGCCTCAGGGGTCTGTTTTAGGGCCATTACTGTTTAACTTGTATGTTAATGATATACGTGAAGATTTGGATGGAGATATTCAGTTGTTTGCAGATGATGCAAAGTTGGGACAAACCATGAAGAGTAGTGAGGATGTTGTGACCTTGCAGAAAGACTTGAATAAATTGAGTGATTGGGCACAGAAATGGGGATGTGAGTTCAATGTTGCAAAATGTAAGGTTTTAAAATTTGGAAAACAAAGATGGGATGCAGAATTTATGCTTGGTAAGAATATATTGTTGGAGGTAGAGGAAATAAGAGATCTGGGGGTGATAGTGGATAAGTATCTGAAATTTAGGGGACACCGCCAAAATTGTGAAGACAACACAAAGGCTTCTGAGAATGGTGCTGAGGACACTGACGTGTAGAAGTAGGGAGATTCTTGTTCCATTGTATAAGGCTCTGATTAGGCCACACATGGCCTATTGTGCCCAGATTGGATCACCTGGTTTTCAGAAGGATGAAGAGATGTTGGAAAGGGTCCAAACGACTGACTAAGGTAGTTTCTGACCTCTGGAATGTCGAGTATGAGGAAAGATTGAGGAGATGCAATTTGCAGTCTGGTGGACAGGAGGAAGAGGGGAGATATGATAGAGACCTACAAGTTGGTAAGGGGTTGTTAGAGGATCAATGCTGGAGAAGTTGTACAGAAAATAGTGGGAGATCAGGGGAGAAACTGTATAAAGGAGGTGTGAGTGCAATTGTGAGGCATTCGGCATGAAACTCTTTGAGTTTCGTATTCGGCTAAGAAACGATATGGGATGTAATATCCCTTAACTTAAACAAGTCATATGTCACCGAATTGAAGCCTTTGGCTCTTCATATATCTAATAATTTATTAGGGCACCTCTCGGCAATACTCATAGAAAGGATGTAAGTTCTGTTCGCTACAAACTTGGTCTACCTACTCACTGATGAGACCTAAAAAAAGGTCGAAACCGGTCTGGGTAGTGACCTTCTCTCATAATGTTGAACAATAATACAGCTCCTAGGAGTTAAGTTCACATTATGGGTAAATATCAAGAATAGTGATCGGAGCTTGCTCCACCTTTGACATGAGTTGCCTCAGCTTGCACTACCTTTAGGGTCAGTTGCTGCAGTATCCAGGTATTTGCTTACGCTTGGAATCGCCGAACTTTATATAGTTTCTACTATATTTGGCATAAAACTCTTTGAGTTTCTTATTCGGCTAAGAAACGATACGGGATGTAATATCCCTTAACTTAAACAAGTTACACTATGACTTATTTCAACTACAAATTCCTGACAATTAATTACTTTATAATCTTTAACTGTTAATTATGCCTATTTAGATCAGCCTCTGCTTTACAGTCCACTAATAAAAGTTCTCTTAAAAGCTCAAGAAAATTGAACAAATGGGTCAACTCACTTTATAGCTGCTACCCACTGTGCAACTGGCTTCGAACTGGACTTCTATTCCTTTTTCTTCCATGTCAGGTTTTTCTCTCTCTCTTTACGCCGGCAATAGTTTTTTTTTTTTTTTTTTTTTGCTTCTGGGATGCTGTACTCGCCGCACTTCGGATGAAGATTATCAGCTTGTGGAATGCTTGCATGTGTGTTGGATTAATGGAACAATTTCTTCCCTCTGGTTAACAGCTCCCGGCGAAGACTCGTCAATTCGTCATCAAATATCAGCTTTGCCTGGCAGATCAGCTCCTCGTCATCTTTCTTTTAGATCACTGGCACGATTTCTGCTGAAGAGTCGCGATTCCGATGATGTGCATCTGTCGGATAACTGCCAACAACTTCTAGATGACCTCGGGATCACTGACGAAAATTTCTGGAACCGAATGTTGTGATCTTTTCGCCAATGCCTTTTATTCGGTCACTTGCGAATCCTTGCATGGAGATATGTGACCCCGAACATTTCAGTGAAATCTCTTGATCCTTTTCTCAGACTGACCCTTCCTTTGTTTTTCTCCAACACTCCCTAAATCCAATTCGTTCTGGCAGTGGACATTCGTTTGAAGCTTTTGTCTGTCCACCTAGCACTGACCTTGAGCGTTTCCATGTAGAACACACAAAATTTGACGTCTTTACAAAGCACTACAAATATACTGTTTACTAGTGGCAAGGTATTGCCTTAATACTACACCTTCTAGAATATGCCCTTATTTGGCAGAGAGCATATACAATTACCATTGGGATTATTTACATTTAAACAAACATCCATGTACAAGTTACAATTCTTACTGGGCTTGACCTTGGTAAAATTTATGTAAAAATATTTAGACTATTTTTGAGCTACATAAATATTTTTACAATATGATTAATATGTCAAAATTAATTTTTGACAAATTAATTTTATTAATTTCAATTATTTCTTTATCAAAATATAAAACTGATAAAAACAGAACAAAAAAATCCTTAGACCACCCACAGTGCTAAATGTAGTATATGTAAAAATAGCAAATAATTTTTTTGGGGTGGGAAAAAACATAAAAAATTCTGCCTAATCACCAGTACGATCACACAATTTCTTAATTTACAATAATGGTAACCTGCTTGATTATCAAAAAATTATAAATTATCTGATGCACAATCTTGGGAAGGAAGAATGATTTGAAAAAGAAAAAATGCAGGCTACATTGCATAGGTATCCAAGTTTTTTTTTTTTTTTTTTTTTTTTTTCTCAGGGGAGGATAAACACCTATTCTTTAATAATCAAGAATAAGAGGGAGGAGTTTTGGGCATTGGTTACAGGCAGTGGTGAGCTATGGAAATTTTAACAAAGGGCTCACATCATCGAGCAAAAAAGAGCTGCATTTCACACAAAAACATTTATTAATACAGCTTGTGAACAAATGTCAATCAAAATTTATGATGAGACAATCAACATGTAAAGGCTATCATTTTTAAACAAATCTTTCATGAACTAAACATGAAATATTTGCACACAATAATCTGTGTTACATAAGATTTTTTAACTATCAAAAAATAATAAGAATAAAATATTTTATAATCGCACATATGAAATAGTCCGCATTTTGTATAAACAAAATAAATTTGTTTTGTTTGCGATAGAAGTTTTTATGACAAACAATCTATAAATAATAAATAAATATTATCTAAACCCAATAATATTGAAGTACGTTATATTTCTCTTTTGTTTTTATACTTCAAGTGATAATCAACGGTACCAATAAAGGGACATTATTTAATAGTCCTATTTATTTATATGCGATTACCAAAAGTGAATTCTTATTTGTAAAATGGTAGTAACAGTAACTAGGTCCTAAAACAAACATTATCAGTTGGAACAAAGGAAATAGCTGCTCTAAGAGGAAAAAATGGTGAACTGATAAAAAATAGAGATGCAATAATCAAAAGAATTCAGGAATTTTATACTGAACTCTATGAAGACAAAGACCCGGGATATCCAAGAATCATCTATGGATTACTCGAGTGAGGAAGAACATGATGCCCATGAGATCTTACAAGGTGAAGTGGAAATGGCACTGCGGGAAATGAAGAATGGAAAGGCCCCAGGAGAAGATGGAATTATGGTAGACTTCTTAAAACTGGGAGAAAGCCCTGTCATCAAACAGTTGAGTAAACTCTTCAATAAATGCCTAAAACACAGAAAAATTGCGAAAAATTGGAACAATTCACTTCTAATATTAATTTTTAAAAAGGTCAATAAGGAAGAAATTAAAACCTACAGACCTATAAGCCTACTCCCCCCCATATATAAAGTCTTCACAAAAATTATAAATAATAGAATAAAATCTAAACTAGAGGGAATGCAATCCTGTGAACAAGCTGGATTTAGGAAGAATTACAATACTTTGGACCATATTCACACATTAAAACAGCTCATTGAAAAATCAATTGAATACAATAAACCCTTATGTCTGGTCTATATAGACTATGAAAAAGCATTTGATTCAGTTAAAACATTTGCAACACTAAAAGCACTCGAAACCCTGGGAACTGAGAAACCATATATTGAAACACTAAAACATATTTACAATAATGCAAATTCTGTAATTAAATTATATAAAAACAGTGAAAAGTTTTGCAGATGATATTGTCCTGATAGCAGATAATCTTGAAGATCTGGAAGAAAGGCTAAATCAGCTAAACGAAGCCTCCAGAGAAACTGGATTAAAAATAAATAGAGAAAAAACAAAAATAATGATGAATAAATACATAAACCATAGAACTATCAAAGTTGAAAACCATGAAATAGAACAAGTCACTTCATATGTATATTTGGGCCAATTGTTATCCTTTGATCCTTTGAGGAGTGCCAAAGAAAAGAGATTGAATGAAGAATTCACCTTGGATGGATGGCTTATGGGAAAATGAGAGACATATGCAGAAGTGACATCTCTATGAGTCTAAAAAGAAAAGCTTTTGACCCATGCATGCGTCCTGTCCTAACATATGGAGGAGAAACATGGACTTTAACAGAAGCCCTAAACAAAATGCTGAGAATAACACAACATCGCATGGAAAGAAGTATGCTAAAAATAACATTAAGAGATAGGAAGACAAATATCTGAATAAGATCTCAAACAGGTGTCATGGATATTATAAAATACATTAAACAGGCTAAGTGGAGATGGGCTGGCCATATTGCCTAATGCAGTGACGGGAGATGGACTAGAAAAACAACAGAGTGGAGACCAATGGATGGAGCAAGACAAAGAGGAAGACTGAGAAGAAGGTGGAGAGATGAGCTGGAACAAATTGCAGGAGTGAGATGGATGGGAGAAGCAGAAAACCGAGTGATCTGGAAAATCATGGGGGAGACCTTCGTCCAGCAGTGGACAGAACCAGAAGGCTGAAGAAGAAGAGTAACAGTAACTATAATATTTTATTTAATAAAATCACTTTGTTAGGTTACCGTATGAGTTTTTCGCTTAATATATTTCAAAAAATTATGTTTTTTTCCTACTTTTTTTTTTTTTTTTGAAAAAATAAAAAAAGTAAACAAGAAGAACAAGGGGCTCGCAAATTTGAGAAAAATTTTGCAAAGGGCTCATGTGAGCCCCCGCGAGCCCCTTATAGCTCACCACTGGTTACAGGGATAGAGGTTTAGTATTTCACAGAGGACAGAGAAGATAGAATTGGATTGGAGGGGGAGGGGGCATACTGCTGATGATAGCAGATGATTTATAGCCAAAAAGAGTAGGAGATGGGGAGGAAGGTAAGTCTTTTGAGTGTGAGATCAATGACTGTTTTTTTTTTGTTGCTTGTTTTTTTCTAAGCAAGATTTTCTTTTGTTTAGTTTTTTGATTTTTTAAAATAAAGTTTCTCTTAATTTATTATGATTTATTAATTTCTATTATTATCCTACCATTAACTACAAAGTATAATTATAAAACACCTACAATGATAAAGTCTAATAAAATTCTAAAAGGATTACAAATATAAAAATATATTGTATCAATATGGAAAGGCATTGATTATTCATAATAGTGATTCCCAGTATAAACAACACCACAAGAGGGAAAATATACATTTATTAAACATTTTTTGGTTAAGCTTTTTAGTAATCTCTTTGGGCCAAGATGTAACTTTTTTTTAATAAATTATACACTTTTTGCTTTCGGGATTTTGTAGGATCTCAATATATAATCTGATAAGTAGCAGAGTCCTTAAGGATATAACTAATTTTTCTGTTGTAATATGATTGGTCCAATCTGGTCACCTGGTTTTCAAAGTGATATGGAGACATTGGAGAGAGTCCAGAGATGAGTGACTAAGACAATATCAGGAGTTTGGAGTGCTGGCTATGGAGAGAGGTTGGAGAGATGTGAATTGCAGAGTTTGGTGGATAGGAGGAAGAGAGGTGATATGATAGAGACATTTAAGTTAGTGAGAGAATTTTATCAGATTAATCCAGAGGGGACTATAAAAAGAGTAGAAGGTGAGAGGGAAAGAACCAGATGTCATTCCTGGAAGTTATGTAAAAGTGTGGTGAAGAAGGATGTGAGGAGTAGATTTTTTACATGGAGAATTGTCAGTGAATGGAATGCATTGCCAGAATGTGTTGTTAATGCAAGGAGTGTTAAGGACTTTAAGATTCTATATGATAAATATGTTGTCAGTTGAATGAACCTCCCACTATGAGGATGTAATAATAATAATAAATAACTCTATGGAGGATGTAATAATAATAATAAATAACTCTATGGAGGATGTAATAATAATAATAATTATTAAATATTAATAAAAAATAAATATCATTAATAATTATTATTATTTCACAGACACCTCCATGAAGTCCTAAGACTCATTGTGGGTAATCCAAACTATCAACACAATATCTATCGTACCTCTCCTTGAAACCATTAACAGAGAAAGTACTTACAACTGACTCAGGCAACCCATTCCATTCATTCACCACTCTCCAAGCGAAAAATCTAGTCCTCATGCCCTTGCTAACCACGTCCTTACCCAACTTCCTCTGCTATCTCTAGCCAAGTGCTGAAACATTTCCCCTGCAACAATAATATAAAATCCTTTAAGTAACTTATATGTTTCTTTTTTTTGCCTATCAACCAACTTTTGTGATCCACAAAGCCTCAATCTATCCTCATGAGAAGCATTCTGCAAACCACTCACCTCTGTATCCTCTCCACCACTTCCTCATCCCCAAGAAACCCAGGAGACCATACCTGATCACAGTAATCCAGATGTGGCCATATCGAGGCTTTATAAAGAGGAATGATCAAGGACCGTGTTCGAGGTTATATTGTAGTGTGTAGTGTTCGTGCAAGCTCCTGATAAGATAAGTATTATTTTCAGTTATTGTTGATAAAATTACTTAATATTGCGTAGTTTTGTTTGCCTTGCATATGTTAGTGCATCTGTTTGTGTGTTTTTGGTGTGTTATAACTTATAATTTGATAAAACACGTTGCAAATAAGTATGGCACCTGTACGAAGGAAAATGGCGGCCAGTAATGATGGTTCGCCATCTTTATCAAAGAACGGTAGTATAAAAGAAATGAGTCAGTGTACTAGCTGTGAAATGTACGCTTTGCAGAGTGCGGTTGGAGTGTGGTTAGAAGATAATAAAGGATTGAATGTGTGTATAAAATGTAGGGAGAATGAGGAATTGAAATGTATTTCGGATCGTGAGTGTGATATTTTTGTCAAACTTCAGAATGAAGAAAATAGGGATATGACAAGAAACGGCAAGGTTGTACATGAGAATTGTGAGAGTGTGAATATAGAAAGTGTGAATGATAGTATTAATGATTTCTCAGAGAATAAAACAGATGAGATAGATGCATTGAGTGAGATCGCGTTGTTGAATGGTGCGATAGAAAGGGCAAAAAAGCAGCTAGAGTGCATGAACAAAAGTCGACTGAATGAACCAACCAATAATAAAAGGTATGACAGGAAAAATAGACGTATGAATGTGAACATGAACAAAATGAAGGATAGAGTGCTGTATGGAGACTCTTTAGTACGAGGTGTGTTAATAGAGGATTTGACAAAATCATACCAACCTGGTGCGACCATAAAGGATGTAACTGAGTCTATTAGAGAGCAAAAGGAAAGGGTGAAAGAAATGATTGTTGTGGCAGGTACGAATGATTTGAAAGGAGATAAAATGGAAATGATAGAAGACCTGAATGAATTGTTTGAGGTAGCAAAAGAAAAGAGTGAGAGAGTTAGAATGATTAGTCTTTTGCCACGGTATGACAGTGAAATGTTTAAAAGGAGGGCCATAATTGCGAATGACTTTATGTGTGGGTTATGTATGACGAGTGGTGTGGAATTTGTGGATGTGTGGAGTGAGTTTGATGGGCGAAAGGATCTGTATAAGATGGATGGCTTACATTTGAATGGTTACGGTGTAAGAAGACTTGAGAAAGTGTTGCTGAATGTAGTGGATGTGCCAATTCAGGGAAACTAGATTTGTTAAGGGGGGGGGGGAGAGTAGATATACAGTCCTTAGGGAGGCAGTTGAATGTAAGAATGAATATAATATGCCAGAGCAAATTAGGACAACAAATCAGAGTGGGATAGTTAATATAAGGCATCAAGGTAGGGTTGGGGCTAATGGGGGTCTTAAATTCATGTACACTAATCACTAATACTAGGAGTATTAGGAACAAGAAGGAAAAATTTTTTTTGGCCATGGTTGGCACTTCCAGACCACAGGTTATTGGTATTAGTGAGACATGGCTGACTGTAGATAATATAGCCAGTGGGATTGAATGTGATGGGTATGGTGTGTTCAGGAATGACAGAGAGAATAAAATGGGGGGAGGAGTATTGTTGATGATAGCTGATGAGCTACAGCCAAGGAGAATAGAAGTTGAATTGCAGGATAGAGAAAAGAGCACATTTGAGGCCATTTGGTGTGAGATTGTGGCTAGCAGAACTAAATATACAATTGGGTGCTGCTATAGACCAGGTGATGGAAAAGATGGTGGTGACAGTTTGCACAAGCAAATAGAAGAAATGAGTGGAAGGAGGGTGATCATTATGGGAGATTTCAACTATGGTCGCATTGATTGGAGTGAGGAGAGGACACACGGGAGGAAGGAATTGGATTTTATGAGGTTATTAAGGGATAACTATCTGCGACAGCATGTAATGGAAAATACTAGGGATCGGAGAGTGCTTGACCTAGTAATTGCATCTGAGAATTTGGCTGTAACAAATATGACCACATTGCCACCAATCGGTGAGAGTGATCATAGGGTCTTGACTTGGGAGGTGGCTAAAGGTGTAGAATTTTCAATTAAGACAGGGTACATGTGGAATTATCGGGCTGTAAAGTATGACAAGCTTAGGAGTTTGATAGGTTCAGTGCCATGGCATGTACAACTGCAAGGACTAGAAGTTGATAGTGCATGGGAGGTAGTTAAGAAGTGCTTGCATGAAGCAATGGCTGACTGTATACCTAGAGTCCGAATAATAAATCAAGTAGGGGTTAAATGGATGAATAACACCATTAAGCTTGAGCTGCAAAAAAAGAAACAACTATGGAGGGAATTTAAGGAGAAAGGTGACCGGCAGGCACACGAATGGTATAAAGCACAGGCCAGAAGGGTGACGAGCGTGGTAAGAAAAGCAAAAAAGGATTACGAGAGAACATTGGCCATGCAGGCTAAAGAGAATCCTAAACAGTTTTTTAGATATATAGCAAGTAAAAGGAAAAATGTACATGGCAGAATGATTTTAAAGAATGCCGATGGTTGGGAGATAACTGAATCAGTTGAGATAGTTGAGTTACTGAGTGAGCACTTTGCAAGAATATATCATCCAGGTGGTGACATTGCAGAAACGAATAAACCAGTAGATTATACGGGAATTGTGGTGAATGAAGTGGAGGTGAGTAGTCTATTGCATAACCTCAATGTCAATACATCTGTGGGATTGGATGGTATACCAGCTCGTGTTGTACGAGAAGCAGCTAAAGAATTATCAGCACTCTTGACCATTTTGTTTAATTTGAGTCTCGGGTCTGGGTTAGTCCCAAGGGGGTGGAAAGAGGGGAAAATAGTTCCACTGCATAAAGGTGGTTCCAAGACTGCTGTTGTAAATTACCGACCGATTAGCATATCAGGAATCATTGTCAAGGTCTTAGAGAAATTAGTCAAGAAAAGAATACAGGATTGGATAGATGAAAATGGGATAGTGTATGGGGGACAACATGGTTTTGTGAAGGGTAGATCATGCCTCAGTAACTTGCTCACGTTTTATAACACAGTGACGGCTGAACTCGATAGGGGTAATGGGTTTACAGTGATACTACTGGACCTTGCCAAGGCCTTTGATAGGATAACACATGGAATCCTAATCAGTAAACTGGAGCAGATGGGGATAGATATAGGGTTGGTGAGATGGATAGGAGGGTGGTTGAAGGAGAGATACTAGAGAGTGGTTTATTCAGGAGTGGAGTCTAAAAGATGGCTTGTGACTAGTGGAGTGGCGCAGAGCTCTGTTCTTGGACCACTGCTTTTCAATTTGTTCATCAATGATATTGGAAAGGATTTGAGAGGAAGTGTTCACTTGTTTGCTGATGATGCAAAGTTGGGTACAGCAATTGTGAGTGCACAGGATGTCAAAATTTTACAGGATGATTTGGATGGTTTGGAGGACTGGGCTAGGAAAAATGGATGTCAGTTTAATGTGGCAAAGTGTAAGGTTATGCACTTTGGGGTTAAAAGAATAGCAGCAGTATATCGCATTGGTGGAACCGTACTCCAGGAGATTGATGAGGACAGGGATTTGGGAGTGTTGGTCGATAGGGAGTTGAAGTTTAGGGGGCACATTGCAAAAGTGACTAAAACAGCTCACCAAATCACTTGGCTTCTGAAAAATACTTTAACATGCAGAGACAAACAAGTTGTTGTTCCTCTGTATCGAGCCTTGATAAGACCCCATCTGGACTTCTGTGCCCAGTTATGGGTACCAGGGTTTCTTTGTGATGTGGAGGAAGTGGAGAGGGTCCAGAGACGAGTGACCAAGATGATAGCAGGTCTGTGGAATGAACCTTATGAGAATAGGTTGAGGATTTGTGGGTTGTAGAACCTGGACGATAGGCGAAAGAGGGGTGATATGATTGAGACATTCAAATTACTGAAGGGTTTTTATAAGATTGATCCAGAAGATATTTTTGAAAATATGACTGGTGGTGGGAGGACTAGGGGCCATGCATGGAAGCTGGGCAAGAGCATGGTTGACAAGTGTGTTAGAGCTAGGTTTTTTACTTGGAGAGTTGTGAATGAGTGAAATAAGCTTCCAGAGTCTGTTGTGGGTGCTACGACCGTGAATGAGTTCAAGGTATGGTATGATAGATACTGTGTGAATGTTGAATAGTTGTTCTTGGCATGATGTTAGGGCCTCCCTCGATGAGTCTATCGACTCCTTGGAGTTTCCCGGAACAATAATAATAATAATATAATAATAATGATAACTCCCTTATCTATGTTTGTTAGTGCGTTCTGCAATAACCAAGTAATTTTGTAAGCTACCCTGGCTACTTTAGAAATGTGCCATCAAAACTTCAACTCTCTATTTGCTATCCCCCAAATCCCTGGCTTCACTTCACCAATTTCTTGGAATACAGTCTCTTGAATTGTGGTACAGAGCTTGTAATCTCTGTATTCCAAAATGCATAAATTTACACTTATCCATATTAAATCGACATCTATTATGTTTTGCTCATACTGTAAGCCTATTCAAATCATCCTGCAAGCTCTCTAAACCACCTTGATTAACTATTACAATACACAACTTTTCATTATCAGCAAACAGCTGAATATCTTACCTCAAATTATTTCCTATATCATTTATGCACAAATTAAACAGCAATGTTTCCTGTCAAATGCCTTTCAAAATCCAGTATCATTGTGTAGCCATTCCCTTCATACAAATCTGTCACCTTATTATTATAAAAAGTTAACAGATCGCTAAGGCATGACCTACCCTACACAAAATCATACTGCCCCTCATAGAGTATCATATTCTTATCCACCCATTCCTGAATTCTCTTTTTGACCAACTTTTTCCAATACCACTCCTGAAATACTGACTAGGCAATAATTTGCTGCCACAGACTTACATCCTGCTTTATGAAAAGAACTATTTTGTCCTCCTTCCACACTCTTGGGACTTTGATAGAGCTGAGACTTAAATTAAATGGCATTCTCTTAAAACACTGTGAGATCTCATCCAATCCCACAGCTGTATTCACATTCAGATTCTGTAATATCCTAAGTACCTCTAATTCATCAACTTCCTTCTGTTCTCACATTAGTCCCTGTCACTTCTGCCATAACAATATCTTTACTTGGATGATAAGCCCTTGCAAAATGGCCACTCAATAGCTGAACATTTTCATTCTACCTTTCTTACCTCTCTACCATCTGCACTCATTAAAGTTATCCTTCCTCCCACATGCCACATAGAGAAAAAAATCTTTGGGATTTCCTTTTGCTTCTTCAGCTAATTTCTTCTCATAATCTGATATTGCTTTCTTGCCTGAGCTTGTGCTCTGAAGTTAGCTGGTCATCTTTCCCTTGTAATTATTAGCTGGTCATTATTCTTTCTCCTTATATATCCTCCACATCATTTTCTTTTTTTCTTTTTTTGCAGCTCATGCTTAATGATATTACTCAAGCTGATTCCTAAGTGTGTCATTATCACCTGCCTCATACACCTCTTCTTAACTGGAATTTGCACATGTTTTGCGACCTTCCAAGTCAAGACCACACGATCACTTTTCCCCAATTAAACACAATGCAGCCACCTTAGTTATAACACAGGTCTTCTGGCCCTATAAGAAGATACAACAATCTTGTATCCCGAGTCCCCTCTGTCACATTTTGCTTCAAGTAATTATCTCTCAGTAAGTGTATAAATTCCATTTCCTTCCTGCCATGTGATCTTTCCTCCTTCCACTCTATTTCCCCAAAGTTGAAGTCCCCCATTATAATTACTCAACTTGCACTCACTCTACCCATCTGCTGATGCATATTTTTCATATCATCCTGGCACTCCTAGACTAAAGCAGCAACTAATTTTATATTTAGTATTACTGGCCTCGATATCACACCAGATCGACTCAAAAAGAACTGCCACCTGCCTGACTGACTCCTAATCTTGTTGGCTGCAATTCATCAGCAGCAACCCATCACCTGTCCTGTTTACTCTATCCTCCCTGAAAATACTAAATCCATTACATTCTATCCCTGTAACTATGTCGTCTTCTGTTAGCCAAGTCTCAATAATACCTATAACTTTTTACGAGGTTGAACTAATGAATGCCAAAAACTCTTCACTCTTATTCCTGATGATTCTAGCATTAATATATAGAAACTGTAACATCCCCTTAATCCCCCAACCACCTTTACATTCTGAATTAACTATCCCATTTAATATTGTTGCCTGAGAGACTAGATTCTGCATTTCTTGTTCATTCACACACTCATTTGCTTCATGAGTGCCCACACACACACACACACACACACACACACACACTAGTCTACATCCTCCTAATTGCTTTAGTTTTCCTGACTGCACTTACACGCTCTCAGTGAATAAAGCTCTCTGCAGACACCTAACTCTGAATCCATTTAAGTGCAGTCCATCAGCATTGTACAAATCTTTCCATCCATCAACATCCAAACACATCCAAATGAATGTTATTAGCCATGTGTTCACTGCATTTTATGAGAGTGGCAGCAACAACAAATTCACCACTATGTGTTCTTGTTATAGTTGGATCAGGAATTGCTTCACTGTTGAAGAGCTGCAAATTTTTTCAGATGACAGTTCTTAAAACTTAAGTTAAGAACTGCCATCTTATCTGGTTACATGGTTATCTACCCTTACTGAAAAATATCAAGGATATCAGAGTTTAAAGATTGGTTATGGAAGATCTTGAAGCTTCTAATGATTGTGTACTATAATATTTTTGTCAAATGAAAAAGAGAAATAGTGTATTTTCATCAGCATAGCTATGGTTAGGATTTGAGGTTAGTGAGAGAATGTCATTTTCATGGAAGAAGAGAGTAGATGAAAGCACATCTTTCATCTACTGGAATATCCCTGGAAAGAGTCCAGGGATATTCCAATACTGATGAGGAAATACAAAGAAAGAAAAAACATTAACTTTAACATGAAGTGAATGCCAAGAAAGGAACAAGGCATAAGATGGTGCTTTGCTGAACAGGTCTCTGCCAGTCCTATTAAATGCCCTATAAATGCTAAGAGCACCCATGAGTTTCTGAAAACCTTTCTGTGATGATGATGATGGATGATGGATAAGAGATCTGCTATGGAAAGAAAGTGGTGAAATCTGTTCTGTTGGTCACTAATCAGCTGGTCAGCCTCACATGATAAAGAGAATGGCAGTTAATGAGCTTCTCTGTGATTTTTGAGAGAGAATATCTGATTTTAAAAATAAAAGTTGTCTTGCAATTTTTCACAAATCACATGATGTGGTTCCCTTTAGTGAAAACATTGTTATAAAATGAACAGCAATAATTTATGAGTGGCTATACCAGTTCCTATTATTGTAATCATGGATCTGTCAGGATGGCATTATTTGATAAAATAATATTTGATTGCAAAATTCATTTCATTTTAATGAACAGTATGAATGATCACACCAATTCTTGTTATTTCATTCATAGTACTCAACTAGTGAATGTCATTAACATCTCACTAATCAGAACATCATTCTTGCTTCCACATTCTCTCTCTCTCTGTCATCTAGACCAGGGGTTGGCAAACTTTTGAGACGGAAGAGTCAAACCTGTCCCTCACAACAATTTAAAAATTATTCGAGAGCCATAAATATATTTTTACAAATAAGCAAAATTTAAAGTAATATTATACTAAATTTATAGTAATATATAACAAGTTATAATAATAATTATATCTTTATTAATCGAAGAAAAAATCACACAAAAAATTGCTCTCATTGGTTTTAATCAGCGTGAGCAATGAGCTTGCATTTCCTTAGAAAATTTCTGTATGTCCAGTTTGTAACTGGTCATTTTTAATTTAAGGCACAATTCCAAGTTGGCATCACTAATTTGGCTCCTCAATTTACATTTAATGCAATTCATGTTAGAAAACGATTGCTCACATAAATATGTAAACCTGAAGATACTGAGAACACCAAATGCAAATGTTTTCAACTCATGATATGAGTCCGGAAGACTATTCCAAGTATTGAAAATCATCAAGTCTGCCTTCTGTAGTTCTTTTATAGCAGTCTGCTTGCGCTGTGAAATCAGACTGCATTTTTCTTTTTCCAGTTCTTCTATTTCAGTACCAAGACACACAAATTTGGAGCTCCATAAGTCTTTACTTGTCAAGTCCAGCAATTGTATTTCAAAATTAGCTGTGTCAATATCAAACAGAGAAAAATTTAATTCCTTCACATTGGCATTAAGAGGATTTGTAATAAAAGCTAGAGTCGCTTTATTATTTCTGAATTACTGAAACATTTGAAGAAAAGATTCTCTCATTTAAAACTGCTGTCTTGAAATAATCTTTGTTAATGAGGGTTGCTTCCTCGGCGATATTTAAAACTGCTGTCTTGAAATAATCTTTGTTAATGAGGGCATTGTTTTCTCGGCGATATTGAGACAAGTTTGGGAAATGAACTAAAGTTCCCCTTTCTAAGTCTTCAGCGAACAGAATCAATTTCTTTTCAAACGAAATAACTTCCTCTAGCATTGAAAAAGCAGTATTTCCCTTGCCCTGTAATTTACGATTGAGCTGATTCAGTTGCGATGTAAAGTCCACCATAAAGTATAATTTTTGCAACCACTGATCTTCTGTTAATTCTGGATAATGAACACCCTTGTGGTCCAGGAATAGTTTGATTTCATTTATGCAAGATGCAAAATGCTTTAACATGTCGACTCTGGAAAGCCATTGAACCATGTTGTACTGGAGAAGATCTGAATACTCGCTCTCCATTTCACTTAGCAACTCTTTAAATTGTCGATGGTTAAGTCCTCTTGCTATAATGGTGTTGGTAATCTTAATTACCAATTCCATAATTTTACCAATTTTTTCTGTAAATGTTCGTGCACAAAGTGCTTCTTGGTGGAGTATACAACGGAAAGTAATCACTTCATAATTAATTTTTCCTTTTAAAATTGAAACAAAACCCTTTTTGCTCCCATCATACTTTTTGCACCATCGGTTGCAATTGACACAATTTTATTGAGTGGGATATGATTTTTTTCCATGCATTCAAGGACAGCATCTGCTATGTCCTCTCCATGCGTTTGGCCCTTGAGTGGCAATAATCCCAGAAGTTCTTCTCTCGGACCCTCAGATGATACATACCGAACAAAAAGGGAAACTTGGGCTGCGTCCTTGATGTCACAAGACTCATCTACCGCAATTGATAAAGCTGAAGCTAATTTAACGTCTTCGACTTGTTGGTTGGTCACATTTGAGGACATTGTAACTGTCCTATCTGCTACTGTTTTGGCAGATAATGGTATGTTTTTAATTTTATTTAAAATCTCTGTTTTGTTTTTGAAATCCCATAAAAGTTCTTCAGATGCATTTAAAAAAAAACATTTTATGCATTCAATATCTGTGAATGGTTTTCCTCTCTTAGAGATCTCCTGACTCACTATGAAGCTTACAATATTAACATCATTGGCAGACTCCCTCCAATAATTAAATACAGAACTTGATTTTTCAACAATTTTCCAAAGTTCTTTAACTGTTCTCTTTCTCGTGTCGCAGACAGGATATTTTTTGGTAAATGTGGCATGTTTTGTCATGAAGTGTCTCTCCAAATTTGACTTTTTGTTGTGTGCCAGTTTTTCTTGGCAAATAAGACAGGTTGGAAAGCCATCTGAGTTCGAGATAAATGCGAAAGATTCAGTCCATTCAGTTTTTAAGTTCACGATGCTCATCTGTTGTTTTTCTTAGTTTTTTTCTTTGTAGTCATGATGAAAAGCACCCTAAACAATATTATTATTATTATTATTATTATTATTATTATTATTATTTGACACCTCCAGGGAGTCCAAGGACTCATCGAGGGAGGGCACTTGCTCTACAACTCTCCACTACCCAATCTACCAACTGACCGCAACTACACCAACGCCATCTACCACCAACCACCACCACCACAACTATATATATTATATATAGTGGTGGTGGTTAAATATATTTTATTTGACACATTATATAAATACATTATATAAAAAGAAAATAAAAAGAACTAAGTGATTATTAAAATAATAAATGACAATAATTCTAAAATATAATAAAAATAAATCTCACCAGTAACGTGTTTTATTGTAACAGTTGCACATGAAATAAAACACGGCGTGGTAAATCGCGACCGTCAACGTATCTAAATATAATAAAACCAATATTATTTTTATATATATATTTAAAATAATTGCCTTTATAATAATATCCAAAAGAGAATACTAAGTTGCAGAAACAGCAAAGCGACACGGACTCCGCTTTCACATTTTGCCATTGCCAACGTTGCCTTGCCCAGTAGAGGGCACCCATGCGCTCACTTATTTGCAAATGACCTCAGATGTCGAGGCACCCTAAAACCTAATCCTAATTAGTCACTTTGTTTGGATGCCCTGCTTACCATGTGCTCAACCCTCCCCTCCACTCCCTCCATATACCCCCTCAATGCTCGCTTTCCCCTCCCTGACATCGCATCTTAGTGCCACGAAGTTTTGCGAGACCTATAAAACAAATGAAATTACCATTATGTGAATAAAATCCTTTAAAAATTTTATAAATGAAACTATGACAGTTTTATTTTAATTTTTAATTTTACTTCAGAGCCACATGTACGCACCCAAAGAGTCACATGTGGCTCGCGAGCCGCAGTTTGCCGACCCCTGATCTAGACTAATCACAAATGCCTCTTAAGCTAATCTGGAATATAGCTAAATTTGATTTTATTTTGATATATTATTTATTTATATTACTGACTGTCAAATTTATTTTTATATATGGCACTGTTGTGTCAAAGTACCTATAAATAATTTATTTTGTTATATTGCAGCAGTATGTAAGACATGCTAACTTTGTGTAAAAAAATAAATATATAAATATAAATAAAAAAAATGAAAGGGGAAAAGTTCTCTTGTTCTGCCCCCTCTAGTCAGATGTCTGAAATATTTCCACTGAATCAGTCCTACAAAACTTTAAGTAACTTAAATGTTTCTATCATCTGCCACTTTTTCTGGCAACTTTTGCAACCCATAAACCCTCAATCTATCTTCATAGGGAACATTTCACAGACCACTCACCTATGAATTCTCTCCACCACCTCTTCATCTCCAAGAAACTCAGAAGACCAGATCTGAGTACAGTAATCCAGATATGGAGGTATCAAAACATTATAAAGAGAAATGATAACCTCCTTATCTCTGCTTACTAGTGTGTTCGTCAATAATCAAGTATTTCTAAAAGATTATATTTATATTATCTTTTGCCCATATTGAGAGCCGATTTAAATCATCCAAAAGCTCCACATTCACATTAATTAATTACCCTGCCAAATTCATTCATTCATAAAAATTTTATTTGTATTCAAAAAATACCATGATTATAAAAAATAATAACTGTAAATAACTGCCACTTAGCTGAAGAAAATCTGTGTAATTTAAGAATATCAGAATGAATCGTGTCATCAGACTTCGCTTTTTTTACTTTTTTTTCCTTAATTATTATTATTACATGATACCCCCAAGAAGCTCAACGATTCATCGCAAGAGGGCACTGCTCTACACGCCTCACCATCTACACCATTCAATTTTCTATTTACACATACACAGTACCACTACAACCCGTATATGACAGTTGATGACAACTAATAGTATTTTTGCCTGTAAAATCTGTGCATTCTCTGGCTGACTGATTTGCCTGTAACAGTGGTCCTAATACAGGCCCCTGTGTCACACCGCTAGTGACTTTTCTCTTTTGAGATACTTCAGTGACATATACAACTTTCTGATACCTATCTGACAGCCAATCACTGAATCCTACTCACAATTCTGTTATCCAATCCGATCTGTTTCAATTTATTTAACAGCTTCTCATGTTCAAGTCTGTTATCCAATCTGATCAGTTTCAATTTATTTAACAGCTTGTCATGTGGCAGTCAATCAAAACTTTGGAAAATCTAAGTATACCGCTGCACATCATTTCCCTTTAACAAACACATGCTGACAATCACCCAATTCTGTATCTAGTTCTCATTAATCTCCCCAATACATTGACCCAACTCACTAGTCATTAAAGTCACTAGTGATATGCCCAGTGGTCAGTTTTGGAGTCATTATTGTTTAATTTGCATGTAAAGGACACTGGAAGGGACTTAAATAGTGATATACAGTTGTTTTGCAGATGATGCAAAGTTGGGGAGAGCTAGTAGCTTTGCAAGAGGACTTCAATAGACTATCTGAATGGTGAGTGTGTGTATGTGGGGATGTCAGTATAAAGTGTAAGGTTTTAAAATTTGCAAAGCAAAGATAAGATGTAGAGTATAAGGATTACTGGAGATATCTTAGAGGAGATGGAGGAGATGAAAGATCCGAGGGTGACAGTGGATAGGGATTTGAAATTTCATGGACATTTTGCTGAAATTGTGAGGACAAGACAATGGATTATGGGAATGATGGAGAACCCTGGCATGTAGAAGTAAGGATGTTATGATTCCATTGTACAAGGCATTGATCAGACTATATATGGATTATCATGCACAGATTCAGTTGCCATCCCTGGAAGCTGTATAAGACAAGTGCAGAAAACAGTGAATGCATTTAAGGTATGATGAGCTGTGAATGTGAAAGTGGAACCTCCTGCAATGAGTTTTTTGCCTCTATAGAGATCTGATGATAATGATGATAATAATAGTAACTTCAGTTACACAGATTGGCCTATAATTTGTAGCTATAGTCTTATCATCTTATGCAGTGGAACGATTTTACCTCTTTCCACACCCTCAAGACCAGTGCTATTGTAAGACTCTTAGGAAACAGGCATACCAATGCTACTGCCAAATCCCTTGATCATTCCCTTAACCCACATGGTGATATGTAATCAAATCTTATTGCTTTATTAACATATTCCCCATATGTACTTACCGGGTGCGAAATTTAAAGATGTAAGTGAGAGTATTAGAGCACAAAAACAGAGGGTGAAAGAATTGATAGTTGTGGTGGGTACGAATGAATTGAAAGGAGATAAATTTTTTATGAGAGAGGACTTGAAAGTATTGTTAAAGGTAGCGAAAGAAAAGAGTGACAGAGTTAGAATGGTGAGTCTGTTGCCACGGTATGACAGAGAGGAGGTTAGAAGGAGGGCCATAATCGCAAATGACATTATGCACAGGTTATGCAGACAGTGTGGTGTGGAATTCGTGGACGTGTGGAATGAGTTTGATGGGCAAAAGGATTTATACAAGATGGATGGCCTGCATTTGAATGGATTTGGCGTGTGGAGACTGGAAAAGGTGTTGCTGAATGAAGTGAAAATGGATGTGCAGAACCAGGGAAACTAGAACTACCAAGGGGGGGGGGTGGATATGCAGACATCAGTGAGGCAGTTGAGTGTAAGAATGTATATAATGTACCCGAGCCAGTACTAAGGACAAAAAATCGGAATGGGAGCGTTAGAATAACGCATCAAGATAGGGGTGGGATAAAGGGACCACTGCATTTCAACTGCATTTCATGTATACTAATGCCAGGAGTATTAGGAACAAGAAGGAAGAATTTTTGGCCTTGATTGGCTATTCCTGGCCACAGGTTATTGGCATTAGTAAAACATGGCTGAAGGAAGATGATATAGTTAGTGGGATAGAATGTGTAGGTTATAGTGTGTTCAGGAGGGACAGAGAGAATAAAATGGGGGGGGTGTTATTGATGATAGCTGATGAACTGCAGCCAAGGGGAATTGAAGTTGTGTCGCAGGATAGTGAAAAGAGCTCATTTGAGGCTATTTGGTGTGAGATTGAGACTGGCAGAACAAAATATACTGTTGAGTGCTGCTATAGACCAGGTGATGGAATAGATGGTGGAGATAGTATGCATAAACAAATTGATGAAATGAGTGGAAGGAGGGTAATAATTATGGAGGATTTCAACTATAGTAACATTGATTGGAAGGAGGAGAGGACACATGTGAGGAAGGAAATGGATTTTATTCAATTATTAAGGGATAACTATCTGAGACAGCATGTGATTGAAAATACTACGGGTGTGAGAGTGCTTGACCTGGTAATAGCATCTGAGAATTTGACTGTAATGAATATGACCATGTTGCCCCTATTGGTGAGAGTGATCATAAGGTCTTGACTTGGGAGGTGGCTAGGTGTGAAATTTTCAATTAAGACAGGGTATATGTGGAATTACCGTGCTGGCAAGTATGACAAGCTTAGGAGATTGCTTGGATCAGTGCCATGGCATGTACAACTGCAAGGGCTGGATGTCGATAGAGCATAAGAAGTGGTCAAGGAGCATTTACAGGAGGTTATGGCTGATTGTATACCTAGGGTCCGAATATTAAAACAAGTAGGGGTTAAATGGATGACTAACACCATTAAGCTTGAGCTGCAAAAAAAGAAACGACTGTGGAGGGAATTTAAAGCAAGAGGTGACCTGCAGGCACAAGAACGGTATAAAGTGCAGGCCAGAAGGGTAACGAGTGTGGTAAAAAAAGCAAAAGCAGATTATGAAAGGAAACTAGCTATGCAAGCTAAACAGAATCCCAAACAGTATGCTTTGGGATTCTTTCAATATGCTGCAAGCAAAAAAAAAACTGTACACGGCAAAATGATTTTAAGGAATGACGATGGTAAGGAGGTCACTGAATCAGTTGATATAGTGGAGCTACTGAGCGAGCACTTTGCAAAAGTATATCATCCAGGTAGTGACATTGAAAAAATGAAGGAACCATTAGTTTATACAGGAATTGTGATGAATGAAATGGAGGTGAATAGTTTATTACAGAACCTTAATGTGAATACATCTGTGGGATTGGATGGTATACCGGCATGGGTCTTGGGTGAAGCGGCTAAAGAATTATCAGTACCCTTGACCATGTTGTTTAATCTCAGTCTCGGGTCTGGTTTAGTCCCAAAGGTGTGGAAAGAGGGGAAAATAGTTCCACTGCAAAAAGGAGGATCCAAGACTACGGTTGCAAATTACCGACCGATCAGCATATCAGGAGTCGTTGTCAAGATCTTGGAGAAAGTAGTCAAGGGAAAAATACAGGAATGGATTGATGAAAATGAGATACTGTACGGGGGACAGCATGGCTTTGTGAAGGGTAGATCATGCCTCAGTAACTTGCTCAAGTTTTATAACACAGTGACGGCTGAACTGGATAAGGGTAATGGGTTTACAGTGATACTACCTGACCTGGCTAAGGCATTTGACAAGATACCACATAGAATTCTAATCAAACTACAACATATGGGAATGGATATAGGGTTGGTGAGATGGATAGGTGGGTGGTTGATGGAGAAATATCAAAGAGTAGTTTATTCAGGAGTAGAGTTCAAAAGACGGCCTGTGACTAGTGGTGTGCTGCAGGGTTCTGTTCTTGGACCACTGCTGTTTAATTTATTCATTAACGATATAGGGAAGGATCTAAGAGGAACAGTTCATTTGTTTGCTGATGATGCAAAGTTGGGTAGGGCAATAGTGAATGCAGAAGATGTCAAAATCTTGCAGGAAGACTTGGATAGATTGGAGTTCTCGGCTAAGGAGAATGGATGTCAATTTAATGTGACAAAATGTAAGGTATGCATTTTGGGGTGAAAAGATTAGCAGCAGTATACCACATTAGTGGAACTGTACTCCACGAAATTGATGAGGCCAGGAACTTTGGAGTGTTGGTGAATAGGGAGATGAAGTTTAGGGGGACACATTGCAAAAGTAGCTAAATCAGCTCATCAACTCACTTGGTTGTTGAAAAATACCTTGACGAGCAGAGACAAGCAATTTATTGTACCTCTGTACCGAGCCTTGATAATATCTCATCTCGACTACTGTGCCCAGATATGGTCACCTAGGTTCCTTCTTGATGGGGAGGAGGTGGAGAGGATCCAGAGGCGAGTGATTAAGATGATAGCAGGTCTATGGAATGAACCATATGAGAACAGATTGAAGATTTGTGGGTTGCAGAAATTAGTTGATAGGCGGAAAAGGGGAGATATGATTGAGACATTCAAATTGCTAAAGGGTTTCTATAGGATTAATTCAGGGGATATTTTTGAGATCAGGACTGGTGGTAGGAGAACTAGGGGACACCTATGGAAGCTGGGCAAGAGTGCAGTTAGCAGGGGTGTTAGAGCTGGGTTCTTTACTTTTAGAGTGGTAAATGAGTGGAATAAGTTGACAGAGTCTGTTGTGGGTGCTATGACGGTGAGTGAGTTCAAGGCAAGGTATGATAGATACTGTTAGAATGTCGTATAGTTGTGTGGACATGATGTTTAAGGCCTCCCTCGATGAGTCTAAGGACTCCCTGGAGTCGCCCGTAATAATAGTAATAGTAATAATATCTCTCCTCACTCACTCACAATTAAACCAACCTCTCCTATTTCTTCTGCACTTTAGCTTCACATGATTTCACCCTGATGAGGATGAAACACACATAAATTTTTCACTAAATACATCAATTATGTCTTCTGCACTTACTATTCCATCTTTGCTAATTTCTACTCATACTGTACTTTTGTTGTCCTTACCAAATGAGTCATCTTCATAGCCCAGCCTGCCCTGGTTATAATTGTTACCATTATTCACTGTGCTGCTTCTACAGTATCCTCTTCTCCCAGACGTGTGCTTAATCCCTTCATTCTTCAGTGCCAGAGCTCTAAGCCATCTCCTAAGCTTCTCATACTCACCTTTTAGTCCCACATATAATTCTTTCCTCACAGAAATCTTCATATGGCAGACACCAGTGCCATCCAGGTGGCAGCTACCACATCACTCTTATGGTTATTCTGGGAGCAAATGTGACACCCCACTCACAGTCATATCCTCTGATGAAATGATTAGGTCTAAGACTCTCGATTACTGTGTGCATACTGCCTAAGATAGTTGTCTCTCAAGAAATTCATTTTCCTTATAACTAAATGCTGTCTCTTCATTCCAATCTATATTATCCTACTGAAAGGATGGATAGATCATTCCATCATCATTCTTCCTCTTACAAGCCCTCTCCATCACATGCTGCTTCAAGTAATTATCTCTCAATAGGTATAAAAAAACTCCATTTCCTTGCCATGTGATCTTTCCTCCTTCCAGTTTATGCCTCCATGGTTAATTCCCCCATAATGGCTGATACCAACATATGTTCCAATCAATAAAATTTCTAATCTCTTACCAACTACAAAAGACAAATTTTCACCCCTTCTCTAGTTGGTGTTTACTAAATTCCTTGTGAAAGCAAATCATATTTTTCTTCATTCAGTGATTCATTGGTATAATGCCATAGTATAGAAAGAATTATTACTATTCATCAAGACTTCAGAGACAAAGTTCATTGTGGAAAGCCCTTACTATCAAATGTAATACTCATAAAACTATGCCTTAAACTAGGTAACTGTTCCTGCACTTGCACAACTCTCTCAAGTAATGTATTGTTCTCATCGGCCTCCCCGCTTTGCCCCCCTCCCAATGCAAAAAAAATTACTCCTTCCTCCCTATGGAGCTTTGTGAATGGGACAGTCACATGAGTCAGCAATGGCAGAAAAAGAAAAAGAAGAAGAAGGAATTGCTAGGAAGAAGAAACCTTATACCACATTCTTATAATACATCATCACTGAAATGCTAATAAATCCATAAAAAATTCTACTGCTACCACTAATCTCCAACTAATGAAGCAGTTCATCAAAGCTAGGACCAGAAAATGGTGTTTCTTCAAATCCATTTGTACCAAATCACTAGCATACATGGGATGATGAATCTCCCTCCAGTTCATGAGAGTGACCATGATTATCTCATTGTCACTCCCAGATGGAATCAAATGGCTACAACTCTCGACACATTTGAAGGATAACGCACACCTTTACAACACAACACCCAAGGATACTGTAACAGAATACACAGTTTCTGTTTCCATATATTTTGGACATTTCTGAACCTATAAGCAGATGTTGACTTGCTATCAACATATTTCCAATCAATAAAATTTCTAATCTCATACTAAGTACAAAAGACAAACTTTCACCTTTATCTCTAGCTGGTGTTTACTTGAAGACAGAACTTCATGGAAAAAAAAAAGATTAGCAAACGCCAGCACTACACTGAGTACCTTAATCCTTAAAAGTCAGATGTTGCACAACACAGGTATTGAGAGACCAAATCCAGTATTCCCCTGGAACAATGCTTGCCTTCTCCATGAAAACAGCTTTAAATATGATAGTCTTTTCAAAGAAGCCACTATTAAATATCAAGGCACCTAATTCAAATATCAAAAATGATTAATTATTTATTTGACATGATCCTTCTAGCATGCAACACTTCCTGTTATAGGTTAAATAATTATTGTATTTGCCTTGCATTCTCTCTCTCTCTTTCTCTCCTTGCACTACTTGTTAGTTCCACACTAATTACGTATACTATTAGTTTCGGTCTGAAATATTGTTTTCTAATTTTCAATAAAGTGAAGTATTGTGTCCAATGTGTTTCATTCTCAACACACACATGCATCATACAAATCAAGCAATATGCAAAAAAAAACTTGTTCAACATAATCCTGTTCACCCTTTCTTTCAGCTTCCTGAGAGAGCCTCATGTTCAATACCAGTTTAACTCAATTCTATGAAAAATCTCTTTCAACATTAATCGGGTGACAATCCCTTGCCAACTTATATGTCTCAATCACATCTCCCTCTTCTTCTTCTCATGTTCACAAGCCTCTGCAAATTGCATTTCCTTAATTTTTCCTCATATCCAATGTTACAGAGATGGGTAACTACCTTAGTCAATCCTCTCTGGATCCTTAGTGATATATCTGAATCTCCCCCTTGAAAAACAAATCTGTGCACAGCAATTCATATTCAACTTTAAGAAGGAAACCATAACTTCTACATGTGGTAGAATTCTACATCCTTACTACAGGGATGTAGTAAGGATGTAGAATTCTACATCCTTTTAGTAAGGATGTAGGAAAGAGGAAATTTATTAATCATTTCCAGGAAAGAAAGAAATTCTAGATGCATCACTGAAGAAATGATGGAACGTGATAAGACAAAAGCCTAAATCAGATTTAAAGCTATTCATAGAAAAGTTTTAAGGCGACAACCAATTACAAAAAAACTGTGTTATGCAAGTATCAGCAACTTGGATGCAATAGTGAGTTAAATTTATTTTCTATATTTGCAAGTTTTCTGGAAAATTTTGGTGTGCATTTAAGTGAAGAGGAGGGGGAGGTTGAGTAAGAGATTCTATCAAGACACTAAAGAAAGAAAGGAGGATATCATAACAGATAGAATATAAATATGATGGTTTATTACTGCTGGATGCCAGAAAGGAAAATCAAGATATAGAATTATAAAAACATAAAAAAGCAATGAAAATAAAATGAAATTTTAAGAACTACAGTCAATTAATATTAAATAAAATTAATTTTTATAGTTGCATATTCCAGTTATTTTATTATGTTTAATAAATATTTTTAACACAAGTTTATATATTTATAAAATGTGAATAAATTATTATTATACTGAACATCTTGTAAAAGAAAAGGATCTTCACATTGTCCAACTGTTAACATAAAGAAATGACTGAATGTTATTTCAAAAGTCAGTACTATTGAATTGTGATAATCTGTCAATCATCTTCAAAATATCATTTTTTTTTAATTTGTAGAATAGTATACATTGGTGGATAAAACGAATCTATCGCAGCTAAGAACTCTTTCTTAATTTATAGCTGCTTCCTTGGTTTTTAATGCCTGATATTCATATATAAATACATCAGCATATTTTGATTTAAAAGTATATATTTGTTATTTATCTTTTTGTAATTCAGTCCCATCCTCACTGATGAAATCTTCATCTGAAGCCATACCCTTTATCTTTCACCATAATGACTCCCATTTCTCTAATTCAGCATATTCATTCTCTCAATAGAAAGCAACCTCTCCAAACAAACACACATGCAACAACAACAACTTAGTAACCTAGTAAAGTTCCATTCTTCCATCACTTGAATTTACACACCCACATATTCCAAACCTACTTCCTACATGTTCTGCCTATCACATCACATGTTATTCAGCTTCATGCTGATATATGGGTTAGCACTCAATATACTACTCTTTTTTTTTTTTTCTTCAACACCACCATCCTTTAAGATTAGTCTCAAAAATCTCTTGCCACATGATATGCTATATGTCTCCCTTCTAAGATGGGGGGGGGGGGCTGATGATGATAGCCAGATGAATTGCAGCCAAAAAGAATAGGAGATAGGTGCATTGTTCATTTATTATTATTATTATTATTAAACAAGACCTCATGGAGTCAAAGACTCATCTAGGAGGTCCTTTTATCTCACACACATCTCATCATACCGGGTCTTAAACACATTCAAACTCCTTGCAGACACCACACTCTCAGGCAAGGCATTCCAATCATTCACAACTCTGCAAGAAAAAAACCTGCCTCTCACTCCCCTACTCACACCCTCTTTATACAGTTTCCAGGCATGACTTCTGGTTCTCCCCTGATCTCCCACTATTCTCTGTAGAACTTCTCCACCATTGATCCTATAACAACCCCTTACCAACTTGTAGGTCTCTATCACATCTCCCCTCTTCCTTCTCTCCACTAGACTCTGCAAATTACATCTTTTCAATCTTTCCTCATACTCGACATTCCAGAGGTCAGAAACTACCTTAGTCAGTCGCCTTTGGACCCTTTCCAACATCTCTTCATCCTTCTGAAAACCAGGTGACCAAATCTGGGCACAATAGTCCATGTGTGGCCTAATCAAAGCCTTATACAATGGAACAAGAATCTCCCTACTTCTACACGTCAGTGTCTTCCTCATCATTCCCAGAAGTCTTTGTGTTGTCTTCACAATTTTGGCGATGTGTCCCCTAAATTTTAGATCCTTATCCACTATCACTCCCAGATCTCTTATTTCCTCTACTTCCAACAATATATTCTTACCAAGCATAAATTCTGCATCCCATCTTTGTTTTCAATTTTAAAACCTTACATTTTGCAACATTGAACTCACATCCCCATTTGCTTGCCCAATCACTCAATTTATTCAAGTCTTCTTGCAAGACCACAACATCTTCACTACTCTTTATGGTTCGTCCCAACTTTGCATCATCTGCAAACAACTGAATATCTCCATCCAAATCTTTGCCAATATCATTAATATACAAGTTAAATAGTAATGGCCCTAAAACAGATCCCTGAGGCACTCCACTAGTGACTTTCCTTTTCCTGGATATTGCACCCCCATACACAACTTGTTGATACCTATCAGATAGCCAGTCTCCAATCCAATGCACTAATCTAATATCCAACCCCATCTGCTCTAGTTTGACTGTCAACTTATCATGAGGTACTCTATCAAAAGCTTTTGCAAAATCCAAATATATTACTGTGTATCCTTCTCCTCTGTCCAAGGAAGCAGTCACTTTATTGTAATAAGTAAGTAGATTACTAAAACACAACCTCCCTTTAGCAAATCCATGCTGTCCATCAAAGATTATACCATTGTTGTCAACCCAACTCTGGATCCTAGTTCTAACAAGCTTCTCCAACAACTTAACCACAACACCTGACACACAGATAGGCCTATAGTTTGATGCTTGAGTTCGATCACCTCCTTTATGAAGTGGCACAATCTTGCCCTCCTTCCACTCTTTAGGGATTTGACCAAGTGCAAGACTCGTATTAAAAAAATATGTCAAGGCAGGTGTCAACTCTCTGGCACATTCCTTCAGAATACGCGGTGATATATTATCAAGTCCCACAGCCTTATTTACATCTAGTTTACTCAACTCCCCAAACACCTCTTGCTCACTTACAGTCAGACTCTCCTAACCATCATCAACTGCTCTTAATCTCTCCATGAAGTCACATTCACAAGATTGAAAGATCTTTATGAACTGTTCATTAAGTATCTCCACCACACATTCTGCAACAGCTGTCTTTATACCATTTCCTCCAATCAATGTCATCCTTCTATAATCATTCTTTCTTTTGCTGGCTACATATCGAAAGAACTCCCTAGGATTCTTTTTAGTTTCATTAGCTAACTGCTGTTCATACCTCTCTTTAGCTACTCTCACCAACCAAGTCACTCTCCTTGCCTGGTCTTTGTAGAACTCATGAAATTGGTTACTTCCACTTCTCTTATGCTGTCTCCACAATGCCCTTTTTCTCTGTATTGCATGCTTAATCTCTATTCATCCATCTCACACCTAACTTATTTAACCTTCTCACACTTCTAGCATTGGTATACAAACACAACAACTCATTTCTGGATCTACAGCTAGTTCCACTGATACCACTCACTCGATGTGATCTCTCCATGCTGGACTGGGGCCATTTCCCTTTCTGCTTCTTCATTTTAGAACCCTTTGCAATTCCATCTGTTTCCTTTTGATCCCTGATCATCCCATTACTTTCCTGCCTACACATTCTCTCACCTCCTCTTGGAGCATCCACCTTTCTCACGCTGTGTATCCCTGTCCACCCTGAGCCTCGCCGTTTCCTTGCTCCTCTTGCACACCCATTCTCTCATTTTCTATACTCATACCACTCACTTCCACATTCATTTCCACTCCTTCAATCTCTCCTGTCTTACTCTCCTGCTCTTCCACATCACTCCCCTCTCGATCTGATTCATTCTCTCTATTCACTTCTCTACCTTCCAGCAGCAGTCTCTCCAAGCGACTCACACCATAACCACTCAAATGCAGTCCACCGCTCCCATACAGCTCACTTCGTCCCTCAAACTCATTCCACACATTAACAAACTCTACTCCCATCTCCTCACACATTTCAGCCAGAATATCATTCATAATCCTTGCTCTCCGCCTCATTTCACCACAATCATACCTAGGCAACACACTGACCACCCTTCCTGTCACACTATTCTCCTTTATCTTTCCAAGCAGTCTCCTGACATTCATTTTGACATGCTCTTTGTTCTCTCTCAAATCATTCGTACCAATTAATACAATTAACTCTTTTGCTCGTTCCCGCCTCATATTCAATGCCTCAATCACTCTACTCATTTTACCGCCTGGAAAACATACCTTGTGCATTTTATCCTCTAGCACACCTTTAATAATGGAGTCGCCATACAACGCCACTCGCTCATCTTTTGTTATCTCTTTCATGCCATCATGATTTACTTTAATAGTTTTGACCTGAATTCTCTCAATTTCATTCCGCATCCATTTCATTTCTTGCTTCATCCAATCCAATTCACCTTCTGAACCTCGCGACACATTCACTCTATCATCTTTCTAACTTTCTAACTCTCGACCCCCTCTTCTCACTTTCCCTCTCATTCATCCTTCTTTGTTTCCGTACTTTCGGTCCAACATACGTCCAACTTTCACTATCATTCTTCTCACTCTCACATATCTTTCTTTGTTTCCGTACTTTCGGACTAACATGCGTCCAACTTTCGCTATCATTCTTCTCACTTTTACTGTCATTCATCTTTCTTTGGTTCAGTACTTTCGTTCCAACATGCGTCCAACTTTCGCCATCAGTCATTCTTTTTTCGCTATCATTCATTCTTTTGATTTTTTTTACTTGCGATTTCTGCACCACGCCATTTCTACTTTCATTCGTTCTCTCAATTTCGTTTCTTTCCGCCTTACTTTCGTCCCTTTTAACATCCGTTACGGTTGTCAAATCGCTCTTTTTCTTTTTTCCTGATTTTTTTAACATTTTTTCGCCTGTCTTTCCCGCCATCCGTCTCTTTCAAACGTGCACTTGCGACACTATCGGTACTAGCACTTTCTGTCATCAACTTCATATTCGCATTCATCAATTCCTCGTTCAGGTCACATTTCGCACACACCCTTCTTCCATCCGCACTAAACATCCACAAATCATTTATGTAGTCGAAGGAATACATATAACAGACCTCACACTTAACGAACCGACTGAAATCCAAATTAAAATCATGGAATGACAATGCCGCCGCCATTTTTTTTTTTTTTTTTTCTCTGCAGGTTACTAGGTCTAATATTAACATTTTCGTATTTAGTTTAAGCAAGAAAAAAACCCCACACTAATAATATCGGTAGCGTACAACGTTTACAGCCGCTCTTACTTAAACAATTACGCATATATACTTAATTATTCCTAGTAAAACTTATCTGAATCAGGAGCTCTTCAAAAGACGTTCGTAGCGCTTGACCCACTAGCGCCCCCTGAGAGATCAATTTGAAGCAGTCTAAGGAGAAGAATCTAGCAGGTGTGAGATAGAGGTCAGTAAGACAAAATATACAGTTGGTTTGCAATAGGCCAGGGTGCTCCATGGATGATCTGGAAGACATGCATTGGCAAATTAGTACAATGAGTGCAGGTCATGTGATTATCATGTGGAACTTCAACTATGGAGATATAGACTGGAAGGAGAAAAGATCAGATGGAACAAAGGAAATGGAATGTATACACCTAATGAGAGAATTACATGAGGCAGCATGTGATGGAGTGGAAAAGGGATGTGAGAGTATTGGACCTGGTGATAGGATCAGAAGAACTATCCAACACCAAGGTGGCCACGTTGCCTCTGATTGGTGAAAGTGACCGTGGGGTCTCGACTAGGGAGATCGTAAAAACATGAGAAATATTCTGTCAAGAAGGGATATATGTGGAACTACAAAGCAGGTGATTATGACAAGCTTAGGAGGAAGCTTAAATCGGTGCCATGGCATAAAATACTGCAAGGGAAGGATGTTAGTAGTGCATGGAGATTGTTAAGGAGCATCTAGAGAAAGCAATATTAAATTGTATACCTAAAGTAAGGAGGGTTAATTAGATAGGAGTTAGATGGATGAGTAATATAATTAAGCATGGGCTGCAGAAGAAGAAAATGCTGTGGAGGGTATAAAAGGAGAAAGGTAACCAGCAAACTTATGAACGTACAAGGCTCAGGCAAGAAAGAGACCAACATGGTAAAAAAGGCAAAATCAGTTTTTATAAGAAGAAGAATCTAGCCAAGCAGGCTAAAGAAAAATTCCAAAGAGTTCTTTCATCATGTGGCAAGTACGAGAAAGAATGACAATGGAAAATTAACATTAAGGAATTCTGATGGTCACGAGGTGACAGAAGCAGATAAAATAGTTGAGTTATTGAGTGATCACTTTGCAAGGGTATATCATCCAAGTGACATTAATGCTGTGACATGTGACAGACGCTGATGTGTGAACAGAGGAAGATGAATTGGAGATTCTTAGGAATACTGCAGGATCTCAATGTAAATACAACTGTGGGATTAGATGGGATATCAGCTTCGGTTTTGAAAGAAGGTTCAAGGGAACTGGCAATGCCTCTTTAAGTCTCAGCTCTGGTAGAGTTCCAAGTGAGTGGAAAGAGGACAAAATAATTTCCTTGCATAATGGAGATTCTAAGACTGCAGAACAAATTATACACCAATCAATATTGGTGTATAATTTGTTCTGTATAATTTGTATAATTTTACCATTCGTAAAAATACTAGAAAAATTGGGCTAAAAGATAATTCAAGAATGGGTGGATAAGAATGATACTGTATGAGGAGCAACATGGCTTCATGGAACTCTGTTATGCAAATTAGAACAAATGGGGATGGATATGAATATGAGATATATGATGAATATATGATGGATATGAGGTGATTCGTTTAACACAAATTATGGACTCTACAACTGCGTTATAAATAATTATTTTAATTTCCCAATGTTTCAACCTTCATATTAAGGTCATCATCTGGAGTATACACATATATACACAGAGACAAACTATATGTCACAAGCTATACGTATATGTCAAACACTATATGTGGTTTGACTTTTTGAAAAACCATGTATAGGGAAATAAATTAAAACACTATGTTTATTCTTGAAGTAAAACTTTCATTTCAACATTCTAAAATGTTACTTTTCTTGCTTTTCTTTTAGTAGCATTATCGATGACATCGGCAAAGTCTATTTCATTGTAATGTAGGTAAGTCTTAATCAATGACCACCCTTCCCCCAGCTATGCAGAAGAGACAATGATTTGATCAAAAAATACAATAATTTTTTTTTTATTATTACATTACACCTCCGGGGAATCCAAAGACTCATCGAGGGAGGGCACCTACTCCACAACTCTCCGTCTCCACCACTCAATCCACCAACTACATTCATCATCTACACCAACGCCATCTACTGCCTACTACCACCACTAGTATTTTCACAGACAATCACAAACATCCATGCCCACGGCAGGATTCGAACGTGCAGCCTTTTGGCTGGAGAGCATGTGCTCTCCAGCCAAAAGGCTGCGGGTTCACTAACCGCTCGGCCAGCCAGGCCGGCAAATAAAAGAAATAAAATAAATTAACTACATCAAAGCTATATTCTATTTAAGACAACATCAGAGAAACATTCTTTCATATAGATAGTTTTATTGAAGTAAAAATTATGTCCTATTTTAACATGACAATTGTTATATTAGATTTAGGATCCTGGATTACCTATGGTCCTATTTATAATTAACTCTTAGGGAGAAAGGTTAAGTGGGTAGAACGTGTGCCTTCCATATGTTTGAGATTTTTAGACTATCATTATTGTTAAGATTAGGGTGATTGATAAGAATCTCGCAGGCCTCCTTAAATTTACGTTCATACCAGGTTTTGGTGTGATGTAAACAACAGGTGCTTTTCCAGTCAATTCTACATAAGCTGTTCAGGGCATGATCGGGAAATTAAACATTGGGAAATTAAAATAATTAATTATAACATGGTTGTAGAGTCCATAATTTGTGTAAAATGAATGCTGATCACTGTGCAACACTAAAGAGAAAGAACGAAAAAAGGTGACTAATTGTGTGCTGCAAGGTTCAGTGCTGGGACCACTACTGTTTATTTTGTGCATAAATGATACAGGAAACAGCCTGAAAGGAAATATTCAGTCGTTTGCTGATGATGTAAAATTAGGTAGAGTAACAGTTAATCAGAGCTTGCAGGATGATTTAACCTCCCTACCAGCCAATGTGGATGAAACAGTGATACCAAATTGCACTTCTTGTCCATGTTATTCAATGGGTTTTAGAGCTTCGTATCCAGATTTATCTCGATGTCTATAGACGTCGTGGCCGGTTGGGGGATAAACATGCAGTCAGAATGGGCAAAAGATAATGGGTATCAGTTTAATGTGAATAAATGTAAAGTTATGCATTTTGGGATAAATAGATTACAAGCGATGTATCATATTCTTGGACTGTACTCCAGGAAATAAATAAAGCTGGATATTTAGGGGTGGTGGTAGACAGAGAGTTAAAATTTAGAGGACATATTGCTAAGGTTGCCAATAAGATTACTTGGCTACTGAAGAACACATTAACAAGTAGAGATAAGGAAGTTGTTATTCCTCTTTATAAGGCTTTGATACATCCACATCTGGATTAATGTGCTCAAGTCTGGTCTCCTGAGTTTCTTGAGATGAGTCAGTGGTGGAGAAGATTCAGAGGTAAGTGACGAGATTGTGAGTGGTCTGTGGAATGTTCCCTATGAAGATAGATTGAGGGTGTGTGTGGATTGCAGAAGTCAGTTGATAGGAAAAAAAGAAGAAATATGAAAGAGACTTTAAAGTCACTTAGATAGTTTTATAGGATTGATGCAGGGGAAATGCTTCAGCTCTTGGCTAGAGGGACCAGAACAAGAAGTCATCACTGCAAGTTGAATGGGTTCAAGGAAAGTTATGATAGATTGTGTGGATAGTTTGGGCCACCCGAGATGTCTTTGGAGTGCATTGAGGTGCCCGTACAATAATAATAATCTCATGCCATTCATACATTGTTAACAATCCTTTCATCTACTTTTTTCATTTCCTAATTTCTTGAAAGAGTGATATGCTTCACTCTTCTTCTAGTCAAATACTCCTTTGACACACTTTTAACTGGTATACTTTGAATCAAAAAAATATTTGAAAAATAGTTGAAAACTAAATTTTCAACTATCCAGTTGAAAATTTCTCCTATTACTCTCATATTCACATCCTTCATTTATCCTTTCTTCCTCCTATGCATCTCGGGCCTGCCTTTCACTTCTTACCTCTCTCTCTCTCTCTCTCTCAACCTCTACCAGCTGATCAATCACTCATCCAATCCAATTTCAGCATGCATTATACTCAATCACTCACTCCTCTGTTCATACATGCATTTCATAAATACAGAGAATGACAAAGTATAATGAAATAAATTACATTACATCAATGCACTTTTACATGTCTAAATGTTAATAAACAAAAGTCTATAATAAATATATCAAGTGTGCTTACTGAGTGTTCTTGCAAATCCGAAATCACATAGTTTTACTACACCTTCTTTAGTTAAAAGTATATTTTCTGGTTTCACATCTCTGTGTATGCACTATAAAAACAAATGAATTTCAAGTAAGAAATGCACACTAAAAAATGAAAAGGAGCAATTATGTTAATTATAATAACTATAAATCACAAGTGTATATGTAGGATAGAGTATATGTGGGATTTCGGACATCTTTATCTCTTGTCTTATGGAGATAAAAGACAACTTATGATCATATCATGACAGTAAACATCAAAGCATTACACAAGGCAAAAATTACTTTATAAATAAACAAAAGAGTAAACAGGTACAGATAAAAATATATAAAAATGTTAGTATAAAAAAATGTGAACAGAAACAAGTTTAAAAAGTTGTATAAAAGGTAAGTGTAAAAAGGTCTATGAAAAATAAGAAAAAACAGTTCACAAAACATGGATAAAAAACAACCAGTATTATAAAAGCCTAAGAACAAAAACAACATTGTATAAATAATGTAAATGGTCTATATATGGTGAAAAATACTGACTTTCTATGAAAATTTAAAAAGAGACACTTGGTGAGTTGGATAAAATCTGCCTGAGTGTACAGGGCTCAGACAGATTATAAATAAAGCTAAAATAGTGACTGTACTCATTAATGAAATGAGGGTATTCAATTAAAATATGACTGATAATTAGTCCAGCACTACAGAACTTGCACACACAAACACGCACGCACGCGCACACACACACACACACACACACACACACAGGCATGTCATTACTCCTCAATAGGGAGGAGAATGTAAGATGACTATGACCTACATGGAGCCAAGCAAGAACAAATTCTTGCTTGGCTCTATGATTTAATTTCAGGCTTGATTCAATAGAGTTTATTACTGGTCTCTCTATTTCATGATGGCTGAAACTGGAATAAAAGTTTGTATCTGATGATCTCCCTGTAATTGGTGTATGGGAGATAGGCAGATGGTGGAAGCTTGAGAAACAAGCTGATCTAGTGCAGTATCTGCAGTCTCATTTCCCTTAATCCCAATTTGGCTTGCAATAAAACAGAAGCATACATCCAAGTGTAGCTTGCATGTAGAGGACATTGACATTTGAGAGATCTCTGGATGTTTCTGCAGCCCCTAGACATCGTATTGCTTGTAAAAAAACTTCATGAAACTGAATATATTATGCACTTTTGGTAATGAAGCAGTCATGTATTTTAATGCAAGCTCTATCACATACAGCTCACAGTAAAATTGTTACATTCTAGCAAGATCTGAGTAGATAATTAGAGGCTGTAGTGGTGAAACAGATGCAGTCCTTATGTTTGCCCATAATAGGATATTTTGTGACTGCAAAGAACCTGTTAAACACCTGGCAGTTCTAATGATTGTGGATGGTGGAGAGGATAAGGGATGCCAATTTCCAATATGGTCTGTAAGTAGTTGAAATGCTGAAATTATTTTTATAATTTTTATTAGTTTTTCTGATATACCCTGGATATAGAGAATGGTGATAGATTTGGTGTAGTCTGTTCTGGATGGGAGAGGGATGTGTGGTTTTGGAGTTTTAATATGTTTTGAATTTAGTGGGAATTGTAGCCATTGGCTAAGAAGGTGTTGAGAATTTGGTCAAGTTCAGCAGTGAGGATACTATTATCAGAACTGACTGATTTTGCCCTGTTATACTGAGTTTTTATAATCCCATAATGGGGAGGAGAGGAGGGGTGATGTGACTGTTGGTGAATGTATCTGCCAGTCTGTGTGAGGGTTTTCTGTAGACAGAGAATGTCAGAAATCCATTAGGATAGCATTTTTTCAAAGTGCCTAGAAAGAGGAGGCTGTTGTTATTGTTTTCCTGTTCTAAGGTGAACTGGATCTTGGGATGCTGATTGTTTAGATGTGTTAATAAAATGTTCAGAGCATTCATGCCATGTAGCCAAATGAAGAATACATCATCTACATGGTGTTTTCAAATGGTGGTTTGAATGGTTTTTATGCTTTTATATTGTATATTACATTCAGTTTATATGAGGAAGAGTTTAAGGCTTTCTCTTTGAAACTGCAGGTCTCCCTGAATTATTTTCAAATAGTGGGAGACGCCATGGAACCTCTGCTTCCCCAGCTAACTATTTATTTATAATACATTACCGTGACAAAATGCATGATTCCCAGATGCAAAGAGCAAGGATGTTAATGCTGCTGTTAGTCTGCAGAAGGCAGAAGTGAAAGAGTTGATTGTTTTGGCAGACTCAAATTATTTGAATGTGAAAGAGGATATAAAAGAATTGTTGAGAGAAGCAAAAATGAAGAATGAAGAAGCAAACATTGTGAGTCTGCTATCTCGGTATGATAGTACAGAACTGAAACGAGGGATTTGACTACTAATGAGTTAATGAGAAGATTATGCAGGAGGAATGTGCAGAGTTCAGGGATGTACAGAGTAAATCTGATAGCATGTGTCTAGTCATTGGACAAATGAGTGCGAGTGCAGAAAGGATTGTGAACAGTTAGGTGAAGTTTCCAGGTTTTCAATGCAAATATATTGTTAATGATATTATGCAATGTAATGGTGGGCCCAAGGAAATATTGAATTTCATGTACATGAATGCCAGAAGTATCAGATATAAAGGAGAGGAGTTTTTGGCATTGGTCAGCTCGACTTGGCCAAACATTATCAACATCAGCGAGACCTGATTGACAAAGAATGATATAGTTACAGAGATAGAGTGTAAGGAATATTTTATTGTAGAGTAAAGGACATAGAGAATATATGGTAGGAGTAATAATGTAAATTGAAGACATGGAACTAACAAAAATAAAAGTTAAGGAGGATTGATGATCTGTGGGATGGTTCATTTGGGGCTATATTTGTGAGACAAAGGTCACTAGGACAAAATACATTTTTGGTGCTGCTATAGACCTGGGAGATCAACAGGAAGATGTTGATACCATGAATCAGCAGATTAATACAATAAGTATACACTGAGTAATTATCATGGTGACTTCAACTAAGGGGATATAGATTGGAAAGACAAAAGAACACACAGCAAATGGAAATAAAATTTATACAGTTACTAAGAGATTACTAGGCCACACATGGACTACTGTGCCCAGATTTGGTCACCTGATTTTCAGAAGGACAAAAAGATGTTGGAAAGGGTCCAGAGGCAACTGACTAAGATAGTTTCTGACCTCTGGAATGTCAAACATGAGGAAAGATTGAGAAGATGCAATTTACTGAGTCTGGTGGATAGGAGGAAGAGGGGAGATATGATAGAGACCTACTAGTTAGTAAGGGATTGTTATAGGATCAATGTTGGAGAGGTTCTACGGAAAACAGTGGGAGATCAGGGGAGAACCAGAGGTCATCCCTGGAAACTGCATAAAGAGGGTGTGAGCAGAGGAGTGAGAAGCAGGTTTTTTGCATGAAGAGTTGTGAATGACTGGAATGCCTTGCCTGAGAGTGTGGTATCTGCAGAGAATTTGAGTGTGTTTAAGGTGCAGTATGATGAGCTGTGTGTATGATAAAAGGACCTCCTAGATGAATCTTGACTCCATGGGGGTCTTGTGTGGTGATGATGACAATGATGATGATAATAATAATTACCTGAAACAATATGTGATGAAGGGGACCAGGGATATGAGAGTGTTGAATCGGGTAACAGCATCAGAAGATGTATCCATAACTACAGCAGCAACCTTACCTCTGATTAGAGAAAGTGACTATGCAGTCTTATTCTGGGAGGTTGCTCGATATGTAGAATTCTAAATCAAAAAAAGTGTTCACGTGGAACTACTAAGCTTATGGTTATGACAAACTTAAGTGCAGACCTGAAGCAATGCCAGTGGCATAAGAGGCTACAAGGAAGGAAGGAATGTCAGTATGCATGGAAAGTGGTCAGGGATTGCTTGAGAGAGGCAGTATTAGAGGAATTATCTGAGGGCTACTAAAGGACTGTGCAATATATAGCCTCTTGCAGTCAAGTCATCACCACCTTCCGACGGTATAGCCTGTTTCCACAAGCAGGGCTCTGGCAAACCTGATGAGCATTGCCATGTAAAAAAATCTGCAAAAGTATATCTGCCCTAGTTGGAGGAAATGTCAATTAGACCACTAGGTGGTACATGTCTTTCATCACCCAGTGAAATACCACCACCTTGCTTATTAGAGTCCTGAAGTGGCTGCAGTCATGTTTGGTCACTAGAGAAAGGGTTCTGGTTTCTGTCTCCCCACCACCACCACCACTCTTCCTACATGCAGTGAGAGTAATACCTCAATGACATATCAATCTCACTGTAGGAGGCCAGAACCTTCCATTCAAGGATACAGCATTAAAATAGTTCCATAAGTCAGCCGCTCGTTAGTACATGGGACCGAACCAGTTAGTAACAAATCAGGAGGCTTCCTGATCAGCTACCGTCAAATCCTGCAATCACGTATTTGGCCCAGTTGTGACTGGAGGGAAACCAAATACCTTGGCTGCAGGGGAAACTGTTGAGACCATGCATGAACAGGAGACTTGAGTTACCTCTGTGTGAGCAGCATGTTTGCAAGTCTCTTGCCTTTCACTGCATACTCCTCTTTATCTCTTCCTCACCAAATACAATGGACCACAACCCAAAGAAATGTGATTTTACTGCAGGTTAAAAAAAAACTATAAAAAACAAAAAAATCCAAACCATAAAAAACATCAAAAACCAACCAAAAAATCATAAAAAAAACAATGAATATCCAACCAAACAACCCACCAACATTAATTTTTATCAAGTTTCCACACCACTTCACCAACATCCATGGCCTAAACAGCAATATAGACAATGTGCACTACCACCTACAGTCATCTAAACCAGAATTACTATTCCTATCAGAACCCCAACTGGCAACCTCAACAGCCATTATACACCTCAAATGCTTAAAACTACACATTATACAGCCATTAAGGGCTGCACCTGAGCATTCATCAGAACTGACATAACATACCATTCCAGAGACTGCAAATCCTTGAACCCCACTGTTTGATCTGCTTTGGGCTCACAATTTCTCTACGAAATCAATTGCCCTTTTCATATTCTCTGTCTATTGCTCTCGAAACTCCATCAGCCACTCTGACCTCTTCAACTCTCTAAAGTTCAACTTTTTGCAGTCAAAATATCCGAATAGTGAGGTCATCCTTCTTGGGGACTTAAGTGTCCACAACTAACATCGACTCCTCTTCTTCAGTTTCACCAATCAAGCAGGCAGGGATGTTGAGATGTTTGCCATCAGCAATGACCTATCTCAGATCATCAATCTTCCTACCAGAATATCTGAAACCCTCTCCAATTTGCCAACACACGTGACCTCTTCCTAACAAGTTCCCCTTCCAGGTATACTGTGGTTATCATTTCTCTTTTCCTCATACAAATCTCAACCTCAACAAAGGACACAAGACTGTTCACAGTCTTGTGTCCTTTGGCATCACAAGGGTGCCAACTGCGAGGACCTCTGTAACTTGTATTCCTCCTTCCCCATGGTGAGACTACTGCTTCAGTTCTTCTGATCCAAACACCTGCTCAGACTGAACAAGGGAGGAAAGCCTTCATTCTTATGAAATCATCCTACAGGAATGAAGGCTTTCATCCCATATTCCACTGCAAATTCTCAGCCACCATCCAAGCCTTGCTTCTCAAAAAAGTATGCCAGTGCTATAAAAGGAAAAACCTGCTTATCAAGACTCTAGCTACCCACTCTGCCTATACTGCAGCTCACAACAGTCATTAAAGAATCATCACCAAGTCCAAGTCAGACTTTGAAAAGGCCAAATGCTGCAAACTTGCCTCCTGCCCAAAGCAGTTGCTCCTTCTGGTCCCTTGCCAAGGCCATTGGGCACAACTTCTGCCCACCCAAGTTTCCACCACTCACATCTGGATGGTACTATAGTTACCTTATCTAAAGATAAGGCAAACTTATTGACATCACTCTTCTCTTCCAATTTCTGCATTGATGATCTGGACAAAGTTCCCTCCACTCCATTCGAAAAATCCTTAATAATCTGAACACAAACAAGGCATCTGGTCCTGATGGTATCCCACCATTTGCAAAACACCTATCCTATATCGCCTCTTCAATCTATCCTATTCAACTGGCATCTACCGTATAACATGAAAATTGGTCCACATCCCAAAGAAAAGTGATAAAAGTCAATTAACGAAATAGCATCCAATTGCTCTCACTTCTGTTCTCTCAAAAATTATGGAGAAGGTCATCAACAACCAACTCTTGAACCATCTAGAGCAGTGATTCTCAATCTATGGGGATGCCCCCTTTGGGAGGGTGGATAAATACCTAAAGGGAGGGCATGAAGAAAGTAGAAATCAAAAGAAAAACTGAAAAGCTACTTTATTGAAACAAAAGTATTTAATGAAACTATTTATTGACACAAAAACATAAAATACACTCTGAAAATAAAATAATAAGATGTATAAAATCCACTGTATTGAATAAACTAGTTACGCTTACAGGAACATATCAATATTGCAAAATACACTGAGCAACTAATTAAAACTAAACAATAACAATGAATCTAAAAATTAATAGCGTCCTTGGACCTGTGTTGCAGAGCAAAGCTTTTCATATGATGGTGATATATTGGAAATAGACACTCTTAGTTCTCTTTCTATATTTAACTAAGATCTATATTTTGTTTTTAAGGCAGCCACTGAAGAAAACCCAATTTTACAAAGACAAGATGTTGGAAATGGCAAAAGTGCACAAAAAGTTCTTGCCATTAGTGCAGAAAATTCATCATCAACACTGGCCCAAAATTCAAACAACGATTTAGATGCAAATTGTCTTTTGATTTTGCAGCTTGAAGTGAAGTCTATAAATTGTGCCTCTTCTTCAATTGGGAAACCTTCAGCGATAATTTGAAATGGGTTTCTAACCCACTCACACATTGCCATTATGTTGTCGTCAGTTATAAAATAGTTTCTAAAATTCTTCGTCAACATTGTTAAATGATTTTCAATAGTTTCAAATAAAACTTTGGTGTGTTACTCTTCTTCCTTGTGGGTTTTGATAAATTCATCCACATTTGCAAACATTTCTAATTTTTGTTGCTTTACCTTTTTGTTCCATAACTCTAGTTTTTTACAAAAAGCATTAACTTTGTCACTCATCCCAAAGATATGTGTATTTTTTCCTTGGAGCTGCAGGTTTAATATATTTAATTTCTCAACTATGTCCACCAAGTAGCTCAATTTCATCACAAATAAGTGGTTTCTAAACTTCTCTGCTTCTTTGTGATTCTCCTCTTCCAAGAAGTTGCTATTTCATCTCTTAATTCGTAAATACATTATAAACAGTTTCCCTGTGATAACCATCCTGTTTTGTAGTAAAATAGTAATAATGAATGTTCCACTCCAGCCACATCTTTGCAAAGTTCAAAAAACAGTCTTGATTTTAAGGTTCTCATTTTTATATAATTCATGATGGTTATAACTCTTGTTAATACCATGTTTAGACCAGGATTTCCTTTGCAGAAAGAGCTTCTCTATGAATCATGCAATGTGTCCAGATACAATGTGGGGATTTTTCCCTCACAAGGGCTTGCAAACTTTTAAACCTTCCAGACATAACTCGAGCATCATCAGTGCAAATTCCAACACAATTTTTCTACTGTATGTTTGCCTTGCATATAAAATCGTCCATACTTTGAACAATTCAGGTTCTGTGGCTCTTCTTTCTATTGGTTTGCAAAACGATAACTCTTCAACTGCTGATAATCCATCACAAAATTGAACCTAAGTAATTAAATGACAATCCTTGTTGCTATCTGTTGCCTCGTCAAGCTGAAATGAGAATAATCGGTCACAAAGCTTTGACAAAAGTTGTTGTTACATATCTTCACATATATCACCAATTCACTGAGCAACAGTATCATTTGATAGAGTTATGTATTGTAGTTGTTTAGTAAAACTTTCTCCAAGCATAGTTTCTACAATGCCAATCACAGCTGACAGAATGAGGTCTTCTCCGATAGCATGGGGCTTTCTGCACCTAGCTATTTTATATGCAACTTTGTAAGAAGCTAGTAAAGCTTTTTTCATTTACAGACAAAGCTTTTTTAATATTACATTTTTGCTTTTCAAAATATTTTAGTTTGGCAGCAAAGATCTCTCACGGTTTGATAACATACTCCTTATGAAGTGTTTCCAAATGTCTTAAGTTTATTCGGTTTCATACTATCAGCCGCCAGATTTTTTGAACAAATAACACACAGTGGTCTTTCTTCATCATTTACTTCAGTCTTTGTAAAACAGAAATCTAAATATTCTGCTGCATACTTTATTGATTTTACTTTTGGAGTGATATTCTGTGAACCTGAATTTATTGATGTCGACGCTGCACAGTCATCAGATGCCTACTTACTTCCAATTAAAGTTTATCCATTTTTCTACACTAGAAAAGACTGTTTTTATACCATATGCAGTCGTTGTGAATAGCAGTAAAATAACACTGAGCATCTCACCATTGGTCACTGTTGCAATGTTAGTGCCGTCTTTCCATTTCACGCCTTATTTATACTAGCAGATACATTTCCAGAATATTCGAGACTTCCCATGATAAAATCCCGAATGTTTCCGAAAGGCCGATACAATTCAGTGGTCTGTGCAGTGATGCCAGATCTATACAATTTTTGAAAGATTTGATGAAGTATTTAAATTTGTATGAATATTTAAACATTTTAATTAATACCTTTATTTTTTGTTGTTTGTTTGTTTTGCTAACTTTTATGGGATTTGTCAATGTCTCAACACAAGAATTGCAAGGGGGAAAGGTGAGGGCACAACAAAAACTAATATTAAAAAATGGGGCACACACATGAAAGAAGGTTGAGAAACACTGACCTAGAGACATACCAACTAATCACTGACCAGCAATATGGATTCTGCTACTCGCGATCTACAGCTGATCTTTTGCTTTCACCACCCACCTCTGCACTCATACCATGGAAAAATTTGGAGAAACTCAAGTGGTAGCCCTCAACATTTCAAAAGCATTTGATTGGGTTTGGTACTAGGGTCTACTTAAAAAACTGTGTATCCTATTGTCTGCCTTCCTCACTCTGCAACTGGACTACCAAATTTCTCACTGGTTGCTCACTACATGTCACTACAGTGGATGGTTTACTTTCCTCAGATTTTCCACCAATGCAGGAGTACCACAGGGGTCTGTACTTTCACCTACTCTCTTCCTTTTGTATATAAATGACCTGTTCACACAGACTTCTAATTATATACATAGTTTTGCCGATGACAGTACACTCCATTCCTCCTGTTCATTCGACAAACCTTGTAGTGCTCAGGTATTAGAATTATCAAGATCTACCACAACCAGTGAACTGAACTCAGATCTCCTAACTATATTCCAGTGGGGCAAGGACAGCTTTGTAAACTTCAATGACACACACCAAAACCCAGTCTTATCTGATCTCTTGCAAGAAAGAGTTTGCATCCCTCCCCCATTTACTGACTTGCACCTCCGATCTTCCTGGCACACCCACATTTCAATTATAGCTTCTGTAACTGTCAAAAAACTTGATGTACGTTTTTACACAAGATACTACTCCACACCTTCACAGCTGCTAACTCTATATAAAGCCCAAATCCACTCAACCATGGAATATTGCTCCCATATTTGGGGTGGTGCATCAAAATTCTCTCAAAGATTTCTTGATTATATCCAGAGGAGGACAATCCAGCAAATTAATGATACCTCTCACAATCCCACTAATCGCACAGGCATAAGGCAGAAACTGAACACAAAGTTGTTCAATTTCTGCCTTATGCCTCTTCTACAGAAACTTTCATGGACAGTGCTCTGCTGAATTGGCCACTATCATTTCTCCACTCCACTCCAAAATCATTTAAACAAGAGCCACTGCTAACCAACCTTTTTACAATCCATCTTGAAACTCAATGAACCAGCTTCAATACCTCCTCTTTCATTCCATTTACTTCTGTCCTTTGGAACAGTCTCTCTCACTCTGCCTTCCCCAAAGATTACAACCCTCGGCTGTTCAAGCAAAATGTGAACAGATTCCTCCTTTCTTCTATTCCTCTTGCCCACACACACACACAGCACTAATGTGCTATAGGTCTCATTGCCTTTCATGTGTGGATTAGATATATATGTAGGAGGATTGATTTACTCAGTTGATATACATTTTTTTTTTTTAAATTGAATAACTAGAAACTGAGAAAAATGAAAACAAAGTTTATTAGCACAACTAGTTTCAGCTTGTATCAGCCTTCTTCAGGTGCACATTAAAAAAGAAATAACCAGTAAAACATAGAGGAAATAATTGTAAACATCATGGAAAGTTAGTGTATATATTTCAACGTTGAAAAGTTGAAGTCTGTGCATTCTAGATAGTGACAGTTGGAATCTTCTTAAAGTGAGAAGTGAATCTCAAGCCGTCTGAATTCAAAATGACAATAAACTGAAACTTATTAAAAATTCGAAGCCCTTAAACAAATACAAAGAAATTTAACTCCTTTTGAAACCACACCCCGATCCCAACAAAAGTTGTTATTAAAATCAAGTTATAATCTTTCCGATGCAGAGAAAAGTGTCCTGAGTAAAGGCCTAAATTTTGTTTCATCTCCTAGATCTATTCCAAAAGAATTATTACTTACAAAGATTGAAAAAAGCTACCTCCTTTCTTCCTACCCAAGAGGCAAGCCTATTCTACACTGAATCCATTTTCATTATCAATAACGCCAAACCCCCTACAGACAATATCTCTTTATCGGAACAACAGGCTATTAAGAAGTTACAAAACAACAAAAATATAATTATTCTTCCTGCAGATAAAGGCAACAGCACAGTTGTTCTTAACATTGATGAATATCATAACAAGATGATGGAATTGTTATGGAGTGACACTTACTCGATCCTCAAGAAAGATCCCACCAGTGAACTCCACAACTGGACCAACAATCTACTGAGAACTACCTAGAAACATATGCCTTTCTCTCCGTTCTCTCCATCCACTTATTCCACGATTATATGGACTACCTAAAATTCATAAGGAAAATACCCCACTTCGACCTATCGTAGACGGAATTGACTGTCCAACATATAACCTTTCCAAATATCTGGCTAAATCTCTCAAGTATTTTTCTGGTAAGTCATTGCCTTTTATTAAAAACTCTGCAGATTTTGTATCATGTATAAAAGATATTATTATTAAGGAAGATGAAATCATGGCTAGTTTTGACATAGTTTCCCTATTTATCAATGTTCCTATGGACAAAGTTCTTGTACTACTCAAAGACAAATTATCTAAAAAGATCATGGCTTTACTTACTCATTACATCCACTCAGGATACTTTGTTTCAGGATACCATCTATAAACAAAATTATGGTCTTGCAATGGGTAATCTATTGTCACCTGTACTTGCGAACATCTATTTAGAAGATCTGGAAGTTAAAGCAATCTCTTCTTATCCTTTAAAACCAAGAATTTGAAAAGATATATTGATGACATTTTCCTGATTTGGAGTCATGGCTGTGAATCTCTCTTGAACTTCCTAGAACATCTAAATAATCAACATCCAAACATAAAATTTACAACTGAGTTTGAAGCTAATGGTTCTCTTCCTTCTTTGGACATCAAATTGACCCGTTCTTCAGAGAAATTAAAAATCTCGATTTACAGAAAACCTACCCACACCAACAGATATCTCCACAGTCAATCCCATCATTATCCTCCTCAAAAGTTTGGAATCATTTCTTAGGACATCATGCTTGCTATGACTAATATGATCGCTGCAATACCCACCGCCTCTGTTGCCTGGACTCTGCGTCACTCTTCATGCAGTACACACAAGTTACACGCTTGTGATGGTAGAGGAACATAACTGAATTTTAGTGTAGATAAGTACTTTTCTGATTAATAAATAATTAAGATTGATTTTAGTGAAAGTTATAAAACCCTTGTTTAAAATGACTGAGCAACAGAAGAGTATATAACAGAAATACGAACAAGTAATAAGTGTTTAAATAATGGGAGGAAGATTTTAACTGAAACAATGCGAAGGAAACTTAGAAACACTTTATAATGATTTTGAGAATAGGTTTGAGAAACTAAAAATGTTAAAGCCATGTTTTGAATTTCTTGTGAATCCTTGTATGATTGATGTCATCAACGATGGATGTCCTGTTGTTGTGCCTTTTACCACAGATGTTGCCTCAATAGAGACAGAGCTTACTGAACTGTAAAAAGATGCGGATTTGAAGCTAGTACATAATTATAAGTTCATCTGTAACTGACTTTTGGAAACAAATCCTAAAAGCAAACTATCCCAATCTTCAGAAAACTGGCTTCCGACTACTCTCTGTTTTTGAGACAACTTACTGCTGTGAATCTCTCTTCTCTGTAATGAAATTTGTCAAGTCAAAACATCGTGCTATCCTCACTAACAGCCACCTCACCAAGCTTCTTAGAACAGCTTTGACATCCTGTAGTCAAAGCTTTTAAACTATTTTAAAACTATTAACTACATGAATGAAGAATCAAGTAAAGCCTTCAATGAGTAGAGATTAAACATATTCTTCTTTGGTAAGTAGGACTACTATATAGTTGTATTTTTTATTATTTATAAATATAATTTTAAAATAATATTTTCTGCGGCTCTTGAACATTCAAAAATGTATTATATGTGGCTCTTATTACCGAAGAACTTGCCCACCCCTGATCTATAGAAAACCTACACATACAGGTAAATACACTCATCAACAGTCATATTATTCCTATTCCAGCAATATGGCCATATAAAAACTCTAGTCCACAAGGCAAAATTATAATCTCATTTCGACCTTGTTTTTTTATCATTGTCTTCATGCACCCATTTGCTACTGAATTAACTATTCATTTATAATTTTTGTGGGTGCTTCTTTCATATCTCATATCATACTGCTTCTCAGTAAATGCTTAAAAATTCATCACATAGTTTTTGAGTTGTGATTTTTCTCTTTACTTCTTAATTTACAAAACAAGTGTACTGTGCTCTGGTAACAATGCACTCACCACAGAACTCACATACAAAACACCTTTTTAGCCAATGGCTACATTCCCCCACCACCTCTGCACCAGATAAAAACAATACTACCATACCGTGTCCCAAACCTCCCCACCAAACACAAATTACAGAAAATCCATCACCATTCTTTGTATCCTTGGCCTCTCTGAAAAGTAGTCAAGATCTTAAAGCAAAATCTTGTGACTATTTACAAACAACTACACAGAAAGTTAGCATCCCTTATTCACTCTCCTAAAGACCAACTGCAACCTCTGGATTCACCCGGGTCTATTAGATATTCTGCAGCTGCAACCATTTATACTATGGCACAACACACAGCACAGCTAACATCAGAATATTAAAAAACCAAGACTACATCTGTTTCCTCCACTATGGCCACTCAAGGTTTGACAGACCATCTGTATAACTGTCAGACAATCAGCCCAATGAGCAAGAACATCTAACCAAAGACGACAGATGGTATAGTTATTGAACTATAGGCGTGTCTATATTTCTCCCGTTCCTTGTCATTTACTGAAATGTGCCTGCATGCACATATGAGAGAGGTGTATTAATCCCTGAAAATCCAATCTGACTTTGACAAAATATTGGAAATAATAAGTAAATTTTTAATTATTATTTAGTCTGCATTGTCAATTTCCAGTAGCTATTCATGTCAGTATACATAATCAACATAGTTTCACAGCAAACCTGTAATCTATTTGTTCTCTTTTATGTTTCATTGGAATTTCTGCTAGTTTCTCAAGTTGTATAAACAATTCAACCATTTTATACATCTTAAAACTTTAAAAGCCTTGGATTAAGTAAATAAATGCTTAGAAACACATACAATTGTTATAAACATATAATTTATTTATAAGAAATGTTTATAAGAATAAGTTCAAAATAACTGACAGATACTTAACATTACACATTATTCATTTTAAACTAAAATTAATTTCAAAAAGAAACACTCAGATACACATAATTCTTATAAACAGTTACTGCCTATCCACCTGCCAATATCAACATTCATAGGTTAATGAATGCGGTGTTATAATGTGACCACTGGATGCTTGATCATGAGAAAACCATGCAGAAAGATATCTAAGCATTTATATATATATATATATGTGTGTGTGTGTATTCTTGATCTTCCACTCGGTTGTAATGATACATTTTAGAGAATAAATTTTAAACGACTTTAAACCGAGATAAAATATTAAATTTTAATGATACAACTAGTTTCAGCCTTTTGCAGCCTTCTTCAGGTATCCACTAAAGGTAGAACACAGTAATAAAAAATTGAAGTTACAAAAAACTGAGAATTACAGGCAAAAAATGCAATACATAATTGACACAAAAACATTGTATTTTTCAAGTCGTTCTATCTAACGTGCTATTGTTTGTTGTATGCATTCTTGCAGGTTCTAGTGAGCACCAGTATTGAACAACTGTAGTATGGCTATCAGGGATGTTATAACTCAAATTGCTGTTCAAATGTTAAGGATTAAGGAGGATTTCTCTGGACTCCACGATTTTTCTTTCAAACTCATCACTACAGCGAAAAATGTTTTCGGATTTCATCATCATCATACGTATCAAGGATTTAGGCCTAGTATGGCCTGTTCCGGCCTTAGAAGTCATCGTTGAATCGTTTAAGAGGACGTCCTGGTTTCCTAATGGCTTGTACTTTAAGGCTTGTTTTGGTAATCTTTCTGTTTTCATTCTTTGAACGTGTTCCATCCATCTATGTTTATATTTTTTAATTTTTTCAATTACTGGTTCTTGGTTTAATTCTTTCATAATATCTTCGTTTCTTTTGTGATCAAATAGGGTATACTTTGCAGTTTTTCTCATAAACTTCATTTCTGCTGTTGTTAATCTTTGTTTGTCTTTTTGTTTTATTGTCCAGATTTCGCTTCCATACATTAAGACCGGTAGGGCTAATGTATTGTATACTTTTAGCCTGGTTTGTTTTTGAACTAGGTTTGGTTTAAATATAGAGTTAATTACTCCTGTTATTTTTAAATATTTTGCAATTTTTATGTTTATATCTTTTTCATTTTCATAAGTGACCATACATCCTAAGGTAGTTAAATGAATTCACCTGTTCTAAGATCTTGTTATCTAATACTATTTTAGTTCTTGCTGGATCTTGTCCTTTAAAGGCCATAGTTTTTGATTTTTCCGTTGATATTATCATACCATATTCTTTGGATATCTCATTTAGATTTAAAATAGCTTTCTGTAAGTTATCTTCAGAATTTGTAATTATTATTTGGTCGTCTGCAAAAAGGAGAGTGTTTAAGTTAACTGTAGGTGAAAGTTTAATTCCTTGATGTAAATTTTTACTCCATTTTATTATTATTTCATTTAAGTAGATATTAAAAAGAGTTGCTGAGAGGGGACATCCCTGTCGGACCCCTTGGTTTATCTCTCTTGTATATGATAGCTCATGATTTAATCTTATTTGTATTTGATTATTTTCATATATACTTGTGACAGCTTTTAGGATATTATTTGGTATTTGTCTTTCTTTTAATATGTTAAATAATATGTTTCTTTTAACTTTGTCAAATGCTTTTTCAAAGTCAATAAATGCAATATGTGTTTCTAAATTATATTCTCTTCTTTTCTCTATTATTTATTTTAGGCAGAAGGCTGGGTCTATACATGATCGTCCTTTTCTAAATCCATTTTGTATCTCTAGAATAAAGTTTTCGGAATATTTCATTAGTTTGTTATTTAAGATTGATTCTGCTGTATATTTTGTAACATGAATTTAGTATACTGATACCTCTATAGTTTTTAGGGTCATCTCTATTACCTTTCTTAAAGATAGGAATCACAATTGCTTTTTGCCATTCTATTGGGGGGATACCAGTTAAGTAAATTTTATTTAAAAATAATAAGAGTCTTCCTTTGAATCTTGTTCCTGCGTATTTATATAGTTCTGAACCTAGCTTATCTTCTCCAGGTGATTTTCCGTTTCTTGTTTCTTTCAGGCTGATTTCTAATTCTTCTTCAGTTATTTCCTTTTCATTTTCGTTAATTGTTTGCCAGTTGTCTTTTTTAAAATATTTGTCTGTCCACAGTTCTGTGTAGTAATTTAGAAATTCTTCTAATTTCAATTCAGTGTTTAATTTTATGTTTTCTTTGGTATCTGCATTTAGGCGTTTCAAAATCTTATATACATTGGGTCTTATTTTATATAAATCATGTTCTAAATTAGAAACAAATTTATTCCATGATTCTCTATGTCTTTTTCTAACTTCTCTTTTAGCTATGGCTCTTATTCTTTTATATTCTATTTCATCTTCTAATCTTTTACTGCTTAACCATTTGTGATAGGCTTCTTTTTTCTTTTTGATTATTTCTTTGATTGTATCATCCCAGATCTTCAGTTTTTTTCTTTTATTGAATTTTTTGGTCTTTCCTAAGCTTTCATTTGCTGCTGCATTTAGTATCGTTTTTATATTAAGCCATTCTATTTCTATTTCTTCATTTTGTTTTATTTTATCTAGATACTGGTTAATTCTTTGTTCATATAGCCATTGTACATTTGTGTCATTCAATAGTCTAGTTTTATAAACAAATGTTTCAATTTTTCTTTCTGTTCTTGTTACTTGTAGCCATTTAGGTGGTAATCTTAATTTTATTTTAACAAGGAAGTGGTCACTGCTTATTTCATATCCTCTGTGAACTCTAACATCTAGTGAAAATTTTGATGTCTTTTCATTTAATATGAAGTAATCTAATATTGATTTCCATCCTCTTGCTGCCCAAGTATATTTATGTATGTCTTTATGTTTATAGAAGGAATTCATTATTTTTAGGTTATTATAAACTACAAAGTCAATCAATTTTTTACCATTTCTGTATATTTTGTAACATGAATTTAGTATACTGATACCTCTATAGTTTTTAGGGTCATCTCTATTACCTTTCTTAAATCATGTTTATGAAAAAAATCCGAAAAATGTTTTCGGATTTATCCCAGCAAACTGAGTGACTCTGTAGATCGTCATGAGGGTTATTAGAGAAAAGAACATGACTGGGTAGTGCAGATGCATGTGATCTTTTATAGGAGATGTCTCTCTTATGCTCCTCAATACGCAGTTCAACAGATTTGTTAGTCTGTCCAAAATAAGGAATATTACAGTCACACCATAACTTGTAAACACCTGGATATTTCAGGTTATGAAATATCCAGGTGTTTACCAAGTGAAATATCCAGGCTTTAGACGGCTTATAAGAGAACGGACTTTAGGGAGTGTAGTGAAAAATGTCCTGATGTTGTATTTTTTAAGGACTTTAGCCAATTTATTGGAGACTGAACTAATGTAAGGTATGGAGATGCTACCTTTAAAATCAATAGTTTCTGTAGTACGCTGCCTAGGAGGATCCAGAAGAAATTTCTTAATTGTTTTTTCAGAATATCCATTATGTTTAAAGATAAGAGAAAGTTGTTCAATTTCTTTTTGGAGTTCATCTGGTTCATTTAAAAGTGATCGTGCTCTGTGTCCTAAGGTAGAAATAGTTCCGAGCTTTTGTGGTGGAAAGTGATGAGATTGACAGTGCAGATATCTGTTAGTATAAGTTGGTTTTCGATATATAGAGATTTTAAATCTATCAGAGCATCGTGTAAGAATTACATCCAGGAAAGGAAGGCAGTTATTTCGTTCTAGTTCAGCAGTGAATTTTATATTAGGATGCTGGTTGTTAAGATGTTGAAGAAAATCCATGAGAGATGTGTGTCCATGACAATTTGTCCTTAAGAAATGTTAATAAATCCTCAGTAGGGACGTTAGTAAATAATGAGATAATGTCAAAACTTGCTATGATATCATTTTCACTGATTGAAATATTTTTGATATGAGAAACGAACTCTGTGGTGTTTTTGATGAACGATGAAGATTGGAGAAACACGAGGTATTCTGCAAGATGCTTTGAAAGCTTATAAGTAGAACCATCAATTCCTTCCACAATTGGGCAAAGAGGGGTGTTTTCTTTGTGTATCTTTGGAACTCCATAAATGCGTGGAATAAGAGGGTGAAGAGAACATAAAGAAAGGCACATATTGTGAGGAAGTTCAAATGTAGTCTTTAACAGATTGTTTGTGCAGTTTTGTAGTTCCCTTGTTGGATCATCCTGAGGAATTGAATATGTAATGTTGTCTTCAAGCAACTGAAGCATTTTATTGTGATAATCTTCAGAATTGAGGATGACTGTGGCATTGCCTTTATCTGCAGGTAAAATAATGATGTTTTTGTTCTTTTTGAGATTCTTTAAGGCCTGTCTTTCTGCAGGAGAAAGATTATCTCTTGGAGGTTTAGCATTATTGATAATGAAGATGGATTCAATACGGAGAAGTTTTGCCAAATGATTAGGAATAAGTGAACTGGCTTTTTCTATTTTAGTAAGTAGAGATTCTTTTGGAATAAACTTAGGTGAGGGAATAAAATTCAAACCTTTGCTTAGAATATCTTTTTCAGCAACTGTTAAAACAAGTGACGAATTGTTTACTACAACTTTGTCAGGATTAAGGCTTTAGTAGGAAAAGATGTATTTTGTATTCTCTTAAGAGTATCAAACTTCTTGATAAGATTAAGCTTATTCTTATTTTGTATCCGTGTAGCTTGCGCTTCACTGTTAAAGATAAAATCATGAAAATTATCATTATTTGTAACCTCTACAAGTTTTTGAGTTAAAGACCTTTTTACGTTGAACAAATGGGCAAGACAACGTTTTGTATCTGAGATTCTTTTGCTGAGAAGATCTAACTTTGCTTTACGATAAATTCTTTTAGTGCGTTCTGTTGTAATTGTTTCTTGAAACGAAATGAAATTAGGAAAAACTTGATTGAATTTACAACGTTTTAGGAAAACCAACCTATTGATTCTCAGTCCTATTTTCTTCAATGTTTTTTTATAACTTCTTTTGATGTCAGTAAGAGATGCCTCGTCATTCAGGCTATAGATGTATTCTTGATCTTCTACTCAGTTATACTGATACATTTTAGAGAATAAATTTTAAATGACTTTAAACCGAGATAAAATATTAAATTTTAATGATAATGATACTAGTTTCAGCCTTTTACGGCCTTCTTCGGGTATCCACTGAAGGTAGAACACAGTAATAAAAAATTGAAGTTACAAAAAACTGAGAATTACAGGCAAAAAATGCAATACATAATTGACACAAAACATTGTATTTTTCAAGTCATTCTATCTAACGTGCTATTGTCTGTTGTATGCGTGCTTGCAGGTTCTCGTGAGCACCAGTATTGAACAACTGCAGTATGGCTATCAGGGATGTTATAACTCAAATTGCTATTCAAATGTTCAGGATTAAGGAGGATTTCTCTGGACTTCACGATTTTTCTCTCAAACTCATCACTACGGCGAAAAATGTTTTCGGATTTATACCAGCAAACTGAGTGACTCTGTAGATCATCATGAGGGTTATTAGAGAAAAGAACATGACTGGATAGCGCAGATGCATGTGATCTTTTATAGGAGATGTCTCTTTTATGCTCCTCAATACGAAATGCAGCAGATTTGTTAGTCTGTCCAAAATAAGGAATATTACAGTCGCACCATAACTTGTAAATGCCTGGATATTTCAGGTTATGATGAATAGGAATGTTGTCCAGAAATCCACTTGGTCAACCAGATCAGAAATATAATATTAATGGGGTGAAGAAGAAGAAGAAAAATTAGTTAAAGAAAGTAATATTTTGAAGGGAAAAAGAGGTTCATCCTGTACTGCTATGCTTCTGGTTCTTCACAAACTTTTTCATCTCATCTTAATGTGTTAGCTACAATGGCTTCTCATGGCCAAGTAACTTGGCTCTATAGAAATATAATTAATGCTGTAGGGCAGTTAATTCTTAGTACATAATCTGTATGTATTTTCTCCATAGCTTGTTTAGCTTACGGAGTGAAAATTTGAGTTTCCAAGAGCAAAACCTTGTCCATTCCATATGAGAATGGCTAACTCACCTTCAGCTGAAAAGCCCATATAAAGGTTCTTCACACACACACACACACACACACACACACACCAGACAGAACTTAAACTCAAGTGTTTCCAACCAAAAGCCATTGTCATTACCATTTAATCAACAGGTGATCTACAAACTTGTGAAAAACTGATTACATTTTAATGCAAATTTTCAGAAATAAATCATAATTTGCTCAAGCAACAACAAAAGATATTATAAAACAGCTGGAAATTTAAAAGATATTCCAAAAGTTTAATAAAGTTTAAACTTACATTATGTTCATGGCAAAAGCTGACTGCTTGTAAAGTCTGCCAAACGATACGTTTTGCCAGTTGATCTGGCACTCTAATAAAGAAAAACAACTGTTATTCTAAAAGCAAAAAAAAATTTACATAATTATGTAAATAATTATTACATAAAATATTTGTATTACATTTTCCACATATAACAGAAGTAATTTCCATCTATTAGACAAAAAAAAAAAAAAACATCGTATCACAAAAATGCTACTTTTAAACTTGACAGATTTTTATGGATATTTCATGTGTAATGTCTAATTGAAAGAATACACAAATCTCCTTAACTTTACTTTAAAAAATTATACTGTAGATTTATGGATACCAGCAACACCTATTGCATGAGAATTTTTTATGAATAAAATTATTATTATTATTATTACCCAAGACTCCATGGAGTCAAAGACTCATCTAGGAGATCCTTTTATCAAACACACAGCTCATCATGGTATAAACACAGTTTATACCATGCTATACACACACCCAAATTCTCTGCAGACACCACACTCTCAAGCAAGGCATTCCAATCATTCACAACTCTGCATGAAAAAAAACCTGTTTCCCACTCCCCTACTCACACCCTCCTTATACAGCTTCCAGGGATGACTTCTGGTTCTCCCCCTGATCTCCCACTATTTTCTATAAAACCTCTCCAGCACTGATCCTATAACAACCCCTTACTAACTTGTAGGTCTCTATCATATCTCCCCTCCTCCTCCTGTCCACCAGACTCTGCAAGTTGCATCTTCTCAATCTTTCCTCATACTCAACATTCCAGAGGTTACAAATTACCTTAGTCAGGTGCCTCTGCACCCTTTCCAACATCTCTTCATCCTTGGTCTAATCAAAGCCTTATACAATGGAACAAGAATCACCCTAATTCTACAAGTCAGAGTCATCCACATCATTCCCAGAAGCCTTTGTATTGTCTTCACAATTTTGGTTATGTATCTCCTAAATTTCAGATCCTTATCCACTATCATCCCCAGATCCTCTTATTTCCTCCACCTCTGACAATATATCATAACCAAGCATAAATTCTGCATCCCATCTTTGTTTTCGAAATTTTAAAACCTTACATTTTGCAACATTGAACTCGCATCCCCATTCCCTTGCCCAATAAATAAATTTATTCACATCTTCTTGTAAGGTCACAACATCTTCTCTACTTTTCATAGCTCGTCCCAACTTTACATCATCTGCAAACAATTGAATATCTCCATCCAGATCTTCACCTATATCATTAATATACAAGTTAAACAGTAATGGCCCTAAAACAGACCCCTGAGACATACCACTAATGACTTTCCTTTTGCTGGATATCACTCCCCCATACATAACTTGTTGATACCTATTAGATAGCTAGTCTCCAATCCAATCACCAATCTAATATCCAACCCCATCCACTCTAGTTTGACTATCAACTTATCATGCAGTAATCTAACAAAAGCCTTTGCAACATCTAAGTATATTACTGTGTATTCTTCTCCTCTGTCGATGGAAGCAGTCACCTTATTGTAATAAGTAAGGAGATTATTAAATATGACCTCCCTTTATCAAATCCATGTTGTCCACCAAAGATAATACCATTGTTGTCAACCTGATTCTGGATCCTAGTTCTCACAAGCTTCTCCAACAACTTAACTACAACATCTGACACACAGATGTTGTAGTTAAGACAGGTGACACACAGACACACAGACAGGTCTATACCTTGATGCTTGAGTTCTATCACCTCCTTTATGAAGTGGCACCATCTAGCCATCCTTAGGAATTTGACCCAGTGCAAGACTCGTATTAAAAAAATATGTCAAGGCCGGCTTCAACTCCCTGACACATTCTTTCAGAATATGTGGTGATATATTATCAAGTCCTACAGCCTTATTTACATCTAGTTTGCTCAACTCCCCATGCACCTCTTCCTCACTTACAGTCAATCTCTCTTCCCCATCATCAACTGCTCTCAATCTCTCCATGAAGTCACATTCACAAGATTGAAAGACCTTTATGAACTACTCATTAAGTATCCCCACCACATCTTCTGCAACAGCTGTCTTTATACCATTTTGTCCATTCAATGTCATCCTTCCATAATCATTATTTCTCTTACTGGCTACATATTGAAAGAACTCCTTAGGATTCTTCTTGGCTTCATTAGCTAACTGCTGCTCATACTTCTCTTTAGCTACCCTCACCAATCAAGTCACCTGCCTTGACTGGTCTTTGAAGTCCTTATGGAATTGGTTATTTCAACTATTCTTATGCTGCCTCCATAATGCCCTTTTTTCTCTGTACCGCATGCTTCATCTCTTTGTTCATCCATTTCACACCTACCTTATTTAACCTTCTCATCCTTGGAATACATTTAGACACTGCATCTACTAGATAGTTTTTGAAATTCCCCCCAAGCTACATTGATCTCTTTTCCAGCTAACTCCTCATTCCATGCTATACTTCCAAGCTGTCTCCTAAGCTCTTCATAATCACCCCCCCCCCCTTGTAGTTCCACATATATCCTTTTCTTACAGAGGTCCTCACATTGCTGGCAACTCCCCAGGTAATCATCTTATGGTCACTCTCACCAATTGGTGGGTGATTTGACACTTCATTTATAATTACATCCTCTGATGAGATGACCAAATCCAAAACCCTTAATCCTTGTGTGCCCTCTGTTACATACTGTCTGAGGTAGTTATACCTTAAAAACTCAAGAAACTCATTTTCTTTACTTCCAGTTGCTATTTCATCATTCTAGTCTATATTGCCATAATTAAAATCACCTATAATGATCACTCTTTTCTTATTTGCTTGGCTAATTTGATTATACATTTCATAGTCACTGCCATCCACATTTCCTGGTCTATATTGGGTGGAACTATACTCCAAGAGATTGATGAGGCCAGGGACTTGGGAGTGTTGGTGGATAGGCAGATGAAGTTTAGAGGGCACATTATGAAAGTAGCTAAATCAGCTCATCAACTCACTTGGTTGTTGAAAAATACCTTAACGAGCAGAGACAAGCAAGTTATTGTACCTCTGTACCGAGCCTTAATAAGACCTCATCTTGACTACTGTGCCCAGATTTGGTCACCTCAGTTCCTTCTTGATGGGGAGGAGGTGGAGAGGATCCAGAGGCGAGTGACTAAGATGATAGCAGGTCTATGGAATGAACCATATGAGAACAGGTTGAAGATTTGTGGGTTGCAGAAACTGGTTGATAGGCAGAAAAGGGGAGATATGATTGAGACATTCAAATTGCTAAAAGGACTCTATAAGATTAATTCAGAGGATATTTTTGAGATCAGGACTGGTGGTGGGAGGACTAGGGGACACCTATGGAAGCTGGGCAAGAGTGTGGTTAGCAGTGGTGTTAGAGCTGGGTTCTTTACTTTTATAATGGTAAATGAGTGGAATAAGCTGCCGAATGTCTGTTGTGAGTGCTATGACAGTGAGCGAGTTCAAGGCAAGGTATGATAGTTACTGTGAGAATGTCGTACAGTTGTGTGGACATGATGTTTAGGGCCTCCCTCGATGAGTCTAAGGACTCCCTGGAGTAGCCTGAAAATAATAATAATAATAATAATAAAAACATCCAACCAAGTATTTCATTCCGTTCACCTCTATCTCACACCATACGGCCTCAAAACCACTGGCACTATTTCCCTCTTGCATCTCTACTTTGTATGGACATAACTCTTTCTCTATCATCAATAGCACACTTCTCCCCTCCCTTTTTACCCCTTCTATCCTCATGAAACAGATCATATCCTTCCATCTCTATTCCTGTCAGGATGTCATCCTCATCTAACCATATCTCACTTATTCCAACAAGATATGGGTGAACAGATTCAATAAATGCAATCATTTCATCTGCCTTATTTCTTATACTTCTAGCATTTGTATATAAACACAACAGCTCATTCCTGGATCTACAGCTAGTTCCACTGATAACACTCGTTCGATGTAATCTCTCCATGCTCGACTGGGGCTATTTCCCTTTCTACTAATTCATTTTAGAACCCTCTTCAATTCCAACCATTTCCTCTTGATCCTCATCCCATTCCGTTCCTGTCTACACATGCTCTCACATCCTCTTGGAGCATACATCTTTCTCAAGCTGTGTGCCCCTGTCTCTACCTGAGCCTCCCCGTTTTCCCTGTTCATCTTGCACACCCATTCTCTCATTTTCCATACTCATGCCACTTACTTCCTCATTCATAACCATCTCTTCAATCTCTCCTATCATACTCTCCTGCTATTCCACATCACTTCCACTTGATTTGATTCATTCTCTATACTCACTTCTCTACCTTCTAGCAACAGTCTCTTCAAGTGACTTGCACCATAACCATTCAAATGCAGTTCATTGCTCCCATACAGTTCACTTCATCCTTCAAACTGATTCCACACATTAACAAATTGTATTCCCCTCTCCTCACACATTTCAGCCAACATACAATTCATAATCCTTGCTCTCTGCCTCATCTCACCACAGTCATACCTAGGCAACACGCTTACTACCCTTCCTGTCACACTATTCTCTTTTATCCGTCTAAGCAGCCTCCTGATATCTATTCTGACGTGCTCTTTGTCCTCTGTCAAATCATTCGTACCTATTAAAACCCTCAACTTCTTTGCTCGCTCCCTCCTCATATCCAATGCCTCAATCACTCTACTCGTTTACCACCTGGAAAACATACCTTGTGCATCCTCTCATTGCACACCTGCTGGATTAGAGGATGCTGCTGGATTAAAAGCACCAATACTAATAAAACTGATGTTTCAGCACTTAAAGTAATAACATCATCAGGAGCTAAAGTTATTAGTATTGGTAAAACTAATAAACTACATCATTACATCCAAATCAAAGCCCAGGGTACACTAAATGTAAATGCCATAATCTCAACCATTAAAATCTAGAAAACAGAATAGATGATGTTACAGCTATTGGTGCGTCAAAATTATATAACTGTTTCTGAGGATTTCTGCTTATGTAAAAAAATAATAACAATCATAAAGTACCAAGGGTTAAAATTATTTCTTTTTAAACAGCATGAGAGAAGAATGATTAACAAAAACAGCATGTTGGTAGTAGTGTTTTTAGAAGCCTGAAATGTTAGATTTGACAGTATTGCATATCTAACAAATAACAGATTAATCTGGAAGAAAACTGTTAACAGGAAGTTACAGCTCATCCCAACTTTACTTAATATTAACCTTAATGGCCTGTCACAGACAAATAAGTTGGCTTCCTAGAAACCTGATTACTCCTTCTGATAAGGACAGTTAATCATATCTGCAATGTATGCTGTCTGTAAATTGCATGTGCTCTTTTGACCAGTATATCGGTTTTGTCAAATGAAAAATCCGAGTTTCCAGGAGGAAAAAACCTGTTATTTCCATATGAGAACAGCTAACTCACCTACAGAGGAAAAAGTTAGTGGTAGTGGTAGGAGCAAACATAGTGGGGGGGGGGGCAACATGGTTTTGTGAAGGTAGGTTATACCTTGGTAACCTACTCACTTTTTTATAACAAACTGTCTCAATTGGCTACTTAAGTGATACTGCTGGATTTGCAAAAGCATTTAACAGGATACCAGGGGCGAATGCTGGTCTTGAAATTCACGCTTGCTCTTGTCATCATTCAGGGAGTGAGAGGTGTGATTGAAGTCTGATTAGCGGAATAATGAATTACTGACCATTTAAAACTATATGTATAGAAATTTATGTACATTTAATCATATAAATACAACATTTATCTTACAAATGATATTCTATCTTTTTCAATTTAGCTACTTGAATAGAAATTCTACCCTACGGTTCTTCTCTATGAACTAGTCAATAACATCGTCATAAAAAGTTTGTTGTAACTTAATTTTCCCAAGCAACATGCACACTTGTAAAGGCTAGCTGAAGCTCACTAGCTAGAGCTACTTTGACTGTGTATGGACTCTGTTTAAGACGACGTGAAGGGAGCAGAAATGGTTATGCACGTGCATGAAATCACAGTGCTATAGCAAGCCAAGGTAACCTTGACTAGACAAACAAGCATCGGCCTTCGATACACAACACAAAGCTCAATTATTGTCACGCAAGCTTAAGACATCTTCTGTCTACAAAAATAAAAGTATAAATGAAATGCTTATAAATGCATGCATTTATTAACAAATAAATATTACTTCTTTCTCAAGTAATGAGTTTGCACAGCAAGCATAGCAAGCATGGAGAATTGGCCCCTGCAAGATACCTGTCAAGAGGAGATAATTATTTCCCTTTATAAGGCTATATCTGCACTACTGTGAGTGCAGATTGAGTTCCTGAGATTTCACAAGGATGAAGAAGTTGTGGAGGGGAAACAGAGGTGTAGGACCAAGATTGAGACAAGTCTATGGAATACTGCTTATTAAAATAGATTGATGATCTGTGGGCTTCAAAAACAAGCTATTAGACAAATAAGAGGAAACATGATAGAAGCATATGAATTATTAAAGAGGTTAAATAGGATTGACACCAAAGACTTTTTTTCGGTACATGGCAAGGAAAAAGAACAAGGGATCTCCACCAAAGAAATTGCATAAGTGTGTGGTCAGCAAGAGTGCATGATAGAACTAGATTTTTTGCTTGGAGGAAGGTGAATCAATTACCAGAATTGACTGCGAGTACTTAATCGGCAAATGAGTTCAAGGAGAGAGAGGTATAACAGATATTGTGTGAACAATGGTTAAAGTGGAGCTCCTACAATGGGTCTTTGACTCCATGAAGATGCCTGAGAAACAATCATCATCATCATCAGTTGCATCAGTCTTGGGACTGGTAGCTCAGCAGCAATTTCCTCCATTCCACTCTGTCACTAGCTTTCTTCTTAACCTCCTGGTAACTCCTCAAACCCATGCTGTCTTTGACTTGGTCAAGAAAGCTTTTCCTTCGTCTACTTCTTCTTCTTCTTTTCCCCTCTATTTTGCCTTCAGTTATTCTTTTCACAAGTCCATCATGTCAAAGTATATGTCCAAACCACCTATCCCTTCTAATTTTGATCGATTTAATTAGAGTTTATCTCTCTCAGGACTTGTTCGTTTGAGGAGTAGTTTCTTTGTGTGGAGGGTGGTTGAACCTTGGAATGCATTGCCTGAGAGAGTGGTTGGAGTGGGGACAGTTAATGGGTTCAAGGAGTGGTATGATAGACTTTGTATTTCCTAAAAATGACCTCCCATGATGAGTCTTTTGACTCTATGGAGGCCTGGATAATGATAATAATAATTTTTTTCTGTCCATTTTATTTTGTTCATGTGGCGCCAGCACCACATTTCAAAAGCCTCCAATTTTCTTACATCTTCTCTGCCTAGAATCCAGGTTTCACATCCATACAGTGCAATGCTCCATATCAATGTCTTTACTAATTTTTTTTCAATTGTAGGTTGAGGTTTCCTGTTAAAATGCTTTTCATCTTAGAGAATTGGGCTTTTGCATTGTTGCAAAAGCCCACTGAGAAACAATAATATGAGAAACAATAATTTGCACTGAGAAACAATAACATAATAATAATGTTCTTCCTCAAGTCATGACAATTTAGCTACTTTTGCACATAGTATTTTTTCATGTATTTTTCTCTGTATTTGCTAAAGCACATATTGACTTACTTTCCAGGAACTTTAAGTATGATTTCTTCTTTCAAGATTGCCAACTTTTTTAAATTCATTCTGAAATTCTGATTTTTCAGTCCTTACAGAAAGCTTCACTATATTTTCCTAGTTGAACCAATCAATGTTTTTCTTCAGTTTTTGCTATCCCAGGTTTTTTTTATTTTTAAAATTTTTTTTTTAAATGCCTCCCACTCATGAAAAAATTTTGTAAATCTATAAAACATTTGTACTGTGGATGAATTAACTTTTTTTTCTAGTTTTATTCATTTTTTGTTTATTTATTTGTTTATGTTCATTTATTTTTTGTATTTTTATTTATTTTTTACATGTCCCAGTAACCCTGCTCTAGAGACCAAACATGGAACTTTTTCAAGCCATTTCAGATCACCAAGTGGAGTGATGCTCTCACACTAGGCAATGAAATTCATCTCATTCACTCAGCTAACCATGAAAAGCAGGCATTTCTTTTTTCCAAACTTTTTGTTTCCTTTTTCTTAATAATATATATATATAGTTAATCTGAAAGCTACTAAACATTAAAAGTAAATGGTAGTCACGTCCTATTCAAATCTCATTTATTATTATTATTTGACACCTCCAGGGAGTCCAAGAACTCTTCGAGGGACGGCAGCTGCTCTACAGCTGTCTCCACCAACTGACTGCAACTACACCAACGCCATCTACCACCGACCACCACCACTGGTATTTCCACAGACAATCACAAACATCCATGCCCACAGCAGGATTCGAACCCGCAGCCTTTTGGCAAGAGAGCAGATACGCTAACCATTCGGCCAGCCAGGCTGGTTTTTTAATGCCAGCAGCACCCAGAGTTCCCAGGTGGGTACCCTCCCAAGTACTAACTGGGCTCAGGTTTGCTTAACTTCAGTGATCAAACAAGAACTGGTGCTTTCAAACCGATCTGGCCGCTGACAAAAGTTCCTCTCATCGGCAACTTAAATCGAACTCACGCCATTCTCTCTTCGGGTGATCTAGTCCTGAGGAGCGCAAATACCACTTCCGCTAAACTACATAGATATAAAAATTCACATTTGACATCCGTAGATGCCGTATGGTCACTGCTGTACCTCACATGGTTTTGGCAATGATGTCTTCTGCTAGAATAAGTGGTAGGGTCGCAGATTCCCTTTCCACACAAAGTTCGTAGGACAATCACAAACATTCATGTCCATGGCGGGATTTGAACCCATAGCCTTTTTTGGCTGGAGAGCGAATACGCTAACCACTCGGCCAACCAGGCCGGCAATTTATGTTTTTTTATCTTGAACAAATCTCACGATGTCACTACCAACAAAATAAAATTTACTATTTTTTGCAGGTTTCGTAGGGTTTTTATATTTTTTTGTAGGTTCTGTCCATGTAGATTTCTATATATTTATGTAGAAAGTTTTTTTACCTTGGGTTTATTATACGTTAAAGATACCAAGAAATTATATACTTGGGTTTTAATCCTTTTCCAAAGGAAGCAAGTGATATGAAGTCATTAGCCTCCATATACAAGTAGCTCAGACATTAATAAATTTCACACAAAACATTGTTTTGCTTCCTTGAGAAAAGGATTAAAACCCAAGTATATAATTTCTTGGTATCTTTAACGTATAATAACCCCAAGGTAAAAAACTTTCTACATCTTTCTCTTATCCAGTGATTTTTTTTTTTTTTTATTAATAAGGTCAAGCACCTTTTGGCTACTTACATATGGGATATATATATGACTTCTGCATTACTTCAACCTTGGTATCTCTCCTGGGTCTGGCTCACACTGATGAGACCTCAATAAAGGTCGAAACTGGTCTGGGTAGTGACTCTTCCAATTATGCATAGCCAGCCTGGTTGGCCGAGTGGTTAGCGTATCTACTCTCCAGCCAAAAGGCTGCGGGTTCGAATTCTGCTGTGGGCATGGATGTTTGTGATTGTTTGTAAAAATACTAGTGGTGGTAGGCGGCAGTAGATGGTGTTGGTGTTAGATGATAAAAAGTTGTAGAGTAGATGCCCTCCCTTGAGGAGTCTTTGGACTCCTTGGAGGTGTGATGTAAGAATAATAATAATAATTATACACACCTGAAAGGGGGGGGGGTTGTACTTTACATTATGGGATACATACTAGGGCAAGTGATATGAAGTCATTAGCCTCTATATACAAGTAGCTCAGACATGAACATATTTCACGTGCGAAACATTGTTTTGCTTCCTTGGGAAAAGGATTAAAACCCAAGTACAGGTAGTCCTCGACTTACGACGGGGTTACGTTCCAACGTCTCCGTTGTAAGTCGATTCTGACGTAAGTCGAGAACTTTTGTTAATTCTTGATTTGTTTGATTTCTGTTGTAATATTTTCATAAATTAGGTTTCTATTTAACTTAAAACGGTTAAAATGTATAAACTTACATAAACATTTATAAATTATTTATTAGCACATATACATATAAATACATAAATACAAAATTAAGAAAAAAAAATTTAAGAAAAAAAAATACATAAACACATCAAAAATCACCATTTTTGATATGTGTTTATTTCAGATTTTTCTTGAAAATTTCGCAGTTTCAAAATCGGAACTAGCAGCTTCTCCCGTTATTTTTATGTTATGTAAGTTAAATCGGCTTTTGAATCGATAAAACCAACCTTTACCAGCGTTAAATGTTTGCTCACCATATTTATCTTCTTGTTGTTTCCTTAAATCGTCAAATAGGCTGCATGCTTTTCTTTGAATCATAAACACATTGAGAGAAATATATTTGTTGACTTGATCATCTATCCATATCATTAAAAGCTTCTCCATTTCATGAATTGGCCCTTCTCTTTTTTTCGTGAAAATTGTACATTTCATATTAACTACCCCTTTAGCTGCCTCCATTATTCTTGATTTATCTTTTATAATTGTTGAAATTATAAAAGTTGAATGCGATAGTTTTTCATCTCATGCTATTTCACCGACTTTCTTTCCTTTGTCATATGCTTTAATCGCCTTCATTTTAACATCTAAACTTAAAGCTTTCCACGCCTTCTTTTTTTTATGTTGGAATTTTCATCAGTAGTATTACTTTCCGTACTGGACATGATAGGGTTAAGACAAGATACAAAAATTGCAACGAGAGAAACAAACACTTCGACTGCTGATTAGCAACTAACTTGCCAAAGGCTGTGATAAGTTAGAAGCAGTGGCCATTACATATTGGTGATCGGCTTTGCTTGTAGACTAATGGCAATGCTGCAATGTGTATACAAAAGTAATGTGATATATGTATGTATATATCACATTACTTTATGTATATGCTGGTGGCAAAGTTAAATTACAGAATTTTTAATAATAATTATTGCCATCGTAAGTCGAGGACTACCTAATTTCTTAGAATCTTCTTAGAAATTAGGTAGTCCTTCTAATTTCTTAAAATAATTTCTTAGAATCTTCTACATATTTATGTTGGAATACAATGTTAGTGATGATTGGTATGTCCATTATTATTAGCCCTGCCCTTTTCTCCAAATTTTTCAAAAACATTTTTGTGTCTAGTATTCATTATCTACTCTGTTGTTAAAGTCTCCAACTAATCGACTTTTCATTTTTTCTCTATATCAGCTTCTTTCACTAATAACTTAGAAATTTACTTCTTTCCTATGAGAATCTTCTGTGCTTCTGTGGGACCAATAGTCTTAATGGAAAAATTCCCATTTGCCCACGTCGCTCTACTTGAAATCTGAGTACCATTTGAGAATTTATCTTTGTGTTTAATTTTGAATATTATTGCTACTGCTCCTTTTCCTAATCACTATTACCAGGATATAACATCTTAGTTATGATTTATCAGTATCCCTGTTTTAGTCTTTGTCTCCAGTAACACTATTATATCACAGTACTTCTGTGATATAACAGTAATGCAGCACTTCTCTAATTCTTCTGTCAGTTCCACTTATTTTTCTGTAAATACTTCTTAAACTAATTGTGCCTATTTTTAATTCGGCTGAATGAGTTTGAGGAGCTAACTTTTCACTGTTCACTCTGATTCTGTGATAAAAAGAACAGGAGCCTTGTTTAACAGAGCAATATCCCAGCCAACATGATACCTGACCATACTGCATGCTCATAAAATTTGCTTGTGGTTTAAACCAATATAAAATACAATTTGGTCAACAAAGTGCCAACATGCTAGCCCATTCTCATCCATTCAGGATCCAAATTGATATTAAATAATGGGGTGTATGCGGGGGGGACAAGAGGCACCACTAGGAGGTAAAGGAATTGAACATTGAGTAAGAAGCCCTGGTCAGCAATCTTTGTTGCCCAGAGGATATATAGAGGTCTCCTCTCAGCTATCTAGCTTTTGATCCTGAAGCAATAAAAGTTTACAGTCCATAACCCTTTATACTGGATAAGGTGCAAGCATTAATCGTTAGGCTGTCTCTAACATGCTCAACATAAACATCATCGCTTCATGCCTAGATCTGGACACTAGGTATGTTCACTTTAGGTGAAATAGATTTTTCAATCAACCAGTTTATGAAGAACAGTAATGCCTGCATCTAATAATGCAACATGCAAAGGAAGCTAGATAAACCTTGTCATATTTAGTAATGTTTATAATACAGGATGCTTGTGTAGCTTTAATATTAACCTTTTACTGGTCATCTATCACACTAGAGGCTGTAATATCTATACTTCATAGCTGACATGCACTACTGATTTCTGAAGACTTCAAATAAACAACTATCATACTCATGATGATAACCCATTGTCATCCATTTTGGGTGATCCAATGCACGCTGCACAGATATCCAGTCACCAAAAAGGCTGCTTTTATAATTATGCTACTTGTAAATGTTGTTGTGCTTCACTGGAAGAGCTTTGTAAAACTCTCTGTGGTACTATTTTTGCATAGTTATAAGGTTTTGGTCTCAGCAAATCAAAGAATGTATTTTGATTTCTTCACCTAAGTAGCCAGAAGTCTATGATTGATAGTTGCACATCGTTTTAATCATGAGTTATAATTGAACACATGCTTGCTTTTGAAAATATAAATAAAATTACCTTACTTATTACTTTCCATGAACTTCAATGATCTTACTTATTACTATTCATGCTTTTATGGTAATCTGATTCGGCCAAAATTTTGTCTTGAAAAAATTATGGATTATTTTTTATTGTGTCGATGATTAATGCAATTTTGAAGTAACAAAAAAGAAAGATATAATTTTATTCAGTACTATTCCATACTTCATTCATATAAGAACAAAAACCTAAAAATGCATGCACTTACCCTTTTGGATGTTTTTCTAGTATATCTAAAACTGTGTGATCACAGTATTCAAATACTAAATGAAGCTTGCGCTTTCGGCGGAAAACTTCAATTAAATTCACCAGGTTGGGATGCTTTAATTGCTGAAAATAATTAACATTTCTATTAATGTGCAAAAGAAAAGAAAAATAAAATGATATATATAAAACTATCGTACACATAATTTTATGAATATAAGTCAATGTTTTATTCAGACTTTTTTTAGAAATCTGAATAGCACATCTAGTAATAACTTTTCACAAAGTGAAAGGGTATTGAAAACAGAAATGAAATAATTTTTCAATTTATCTCTGAAGTAATATCAGTCATCAGCAGAGAAATTTCACTACATCAAGATAATTTTTTTTTTTAAATCTATGGTGTATTTCTCTCTGCCCCCAAACACACCCCAGCTGCTATTTCACAAAGAGGCTGGTTCTGTATACACTTTGTTTTTTATATTATCTTTAACATCAACTCCCCACCCCCATAAACAAAAGGTTGCAAAACTTACAGCTCATCAGGATCACATATGAATAAGAGATTAAGCAAAAAGTAGGAGTATGTTAACATGTTTCTTGAAGATTAGAGTAAGGTTTTGAAAACTACTCTCAGAATGCTTGATGCTACTAAAATGCATAGGAAGAAAGAATGAAGAAAGAGGAAAAGAAATTAGTTTTGTAGGTATGAAGCTCAATAGTAAATGGATGACGATCAGCAGATAATGGTGTTCTTATCGTTTTAAAAGAAAGTGGAGGAACATTGGCAAACAGTTTAGTAGCAACAAGCATTCTGAGAGAGGCTTCTGGATTTATACAGTATCAGTAGTTGTGCAGGTGAGAGCAGTGTCATGCATAAAAAAAAAAAGATACCTAGTTTTTTAGAAAAACTATGGCAAATTTGTTTGAGAAAAAGAAAAAAAAGAAGATAGTGGTGTAAGTCAGCCAAGAAGAGAATAAAAAGCCAACCTTCTTTGGATATCGGAGTATTTTCAAATGAGAAATAAATGTAATCTTTCTTGCCGTAATAACACAGGACAACTTTTGGCAGCATTCAATTAACAAAGGTTATACTCACCCCACTTAGTATAACTTTTATTATGCTCAGTGGAATGTGTATAATCCACTGAGTATAATATACCCCATTTGTCTATGTTGTTGTTTTGAATTACAGCTGAGACAATGAAGATCATGATGCCAACATATTATTATTATTAACATCTGACTTCCATGAAGATAGAGACTCATGGTAGACTCACTGTGCTTAAAACTGATTCAATGTGTTTACACCAGCAACGTACTCAGGCAATGCATACCACTCACCAACCTATTTTCACGCAAAGAACATGCTCCTCACTCCTCTGCTCACACCCTACTTACACAGTTTCCAGCGATAGCCTCTTGTTCTAACCCCTTCTCCCATTCTATGAAAAATGTCTTCCATGTCGACCTGATAACAACCTCTGACTAACTTATGTGTCTCAATCATATCCCCTGCCCACTCTTCCTCTTACTTACGAGGCTTTGCAACTTACATTCTCTCAATTTGTCCTCGTACTCTACATTCCAAAGACCACTGACCACCTTTGTGAATCTTCTCTTGATGCTATCCAACATATCCTCGTCACCACGAAAACCCAGTGACCAAATCTGTGCACAATAATCCATATAAGACCTGATCAAGGCCTTATACAATGGCATCACAACCTCTCTATTTCTGCATGTCAGGATCCTCCGCATCATGGCTGTTATCTGATGTGACAGCTTCACAACTTGTGCAATGTGGCCCCTGAATTTCAGGTCCTTGTATACTGCTGAGAACGCTACTGTTATCAACCCATTTCTGTATCCTACTTCTCACTAATCTCACCACTACCTTCAGCACAACTCCAGATATACAAATTGGCCTATAATTTGAAGCTAAAGCCTTATCACCACCTTTATGCAGTGGAACAATTTTACCCTCCTTCCTCCAGCACAGCTCCCTCCTTGAAACCTGTGCTGTTGCAAGACACTTATTAAACAGGAATGCCAAAGCTACTGCCAATTCCATTGAACATTCCCTTAAGATGAATGGTGATAAGTCATTAAATCCTATTACCTTATTGATATCAAGGTTATTTATTTACTCAAATACCTCCTGCTTACTCATAATTAAACCAAGCCATCCTTGCATATATCCTCTACACTTAACTTCCTAAGATTCCACCCTGATCAGGATCAAATACCTTATAAAATGATCACTGAATAAATCAATAATGTATCCTGTAGCAGTTACCACCATCTTACCATGATCATTCTTCCTTCTACTTTCCACATATCTAAAAAAAAGTCTCTAAGGTTTTTCTTACCTGATTTTCCAATTTCTGCTAATATTTCGCTTTTGTTTTCCTTACTAACTGAGTCACTCTCTTGATTTGTTCTTTATTATTATTTTTTTTTATTATTACCCAAGACCACATGGAGTCAAAGACTCATCCGGGAGTTCCTTTTATCATACACACAGCTCATCATACTGTGTTTTAAACACACTCAAATTCTCTGCAGGCATCACACTCTCAAGCAAGGCTTTCCATTCATTCACAATTCTGCATGAAAAAAAAACCTGCTTCTCACTCCCCTGCTCACACCCTCTTTATACAGTCGCCATGGATGACCTCTGGTTCTCTCCTGATCTCCCACTATTTTCTGTAAAACCTCTCCAGCAGTGATCCTATAACAACCCCTTACTAACTTGTAGGCCTCTATCATATCTCCCATTCTCCTCCTGCCCACTAGACTCTGCAAGTTGCATCTTCTCAATCTTTCCTCATACTCGACATTCCATAGGTTACAAACTACCTTAGTCAGGTGCCTCTGGACCCTTTCCAACATCTCTTCATCCTTCCGAAAACCAGGTTACCAAATCTGGGCACAATAGTCCATGTATGGTCTAATCAAAGCCTTATACAATGGAACAAGAATCTCCCTAATTCTACAAGTCAGTGTCCTCCACATCATTCCCAGAAGCCTTTGCGTTGTCTTCACAATTTTGGCTATGTATCCCCTAAATTTCAGATCCTTATCCACTATCACCCCAAGATCTCTTCTTTCCTCCACCTCTGAAAATATATCATAACCAAGCATAAATTCTGCATCCAATCTTTGTTTTCCAATTTTGAAAACGTTACATTTTTGCAACATTGAACTCACATCCCCATTCCCATGACCAATCACTCAATTTATTCAAGTCTTCTTGTAAGGCCACAACATCTTCTCTACTCTTCATGGTTCGTCCCAACTTTGCATCATCTGCAAACACCTGAATATCTCCATCCAAATCTTCACAAATATCACTGATATACAAGTTAAACAGTAATGGCCCTAAAACAGACCCCTGAGACATACCACTAGTGACTTTCTTTTTGATGGATATCACTCCCCCATACACAACTTGTTGATACCTATCAGATAGCTAGTCTCCAATCCAATGCACCAATCTAATATCCAACCCCATCCACTCTAGTTTGACTATCAAATAATCATGCGGTAATCGATCAAAAGCCTTTGCGAAATCCAAATATATTACTGTGTATCCTTCTCCTCTGTCCATGGAAGCAGTTACCTTATTGTAATAAGTAAGTAGATTACTAAAATATGACCTCCCTTTAGCAAATCCATGCTGTCCATTAAAGATAATACCATTGTTGTCAACCCGATTCTGGATCCTAGTTCTCACAAGCTTCTCCAACAACTTAACTACAACACTTGACACACAGATAGGCCTATAGTTTGATGCTTGAGTTCTATCACCTCCATTATGAAGTGGCACAATCTTGCCGTCCTTCCACTCCTTAGGAATTTGACCCAGTGCAAGACTCATATTAAAAAAATATGTCAAGGCCAGCGTCAACTCCCTGCTCATTCCTTCAGAATATGTGGTGATATATTATTAAGTGCCACAGCCTTATTTACATCTAGTTGCTCAACTTCCCATACACCTCTTCCTCACTTACAGTCAGTCTCTCCTTCTCATCAAATGCTCTCAATCTCTCCATGAAGTCACATTCACAAAATTGAAAGACCTTCATGAACTGCCATTAAGTATCTCACTACACCTGCCACAACAGCTGTCTTTATACCATTTTCTCCACTCAATACCATCCTTCCATAATCATTCTTTCTTTTGCTGGCTACATATTGAAAGAACTCTTTAGGATTCTTTTTGGCTTCATTAGCTAACTGCTGTTCATACCTCACTTTAGGTATCCTCAAAAACCAAGTCACCAGCCTTGCCTGGTCTTTGTAGTTCTCGTGGAATTGGTTATTTCCACTTCTCTTATGCTGCCTCCATAATGCCCTTTTTCTCTGTATCATATGCTTAATCTTCTCTATTCTTCCATTTCACACCTACCTTATTTAACCTTCTCACCCTTGGAACACATTTAGACACTGCATCTACTAGATAGTTTTTTAAAAATCCCCCGAGCTGCAGTGATCTCATTTTTTTCAGCTAACTCCTCATTCCATGCTACACCCGCAAGCTGTCTCCTGAGCTCTTCATAATCACCCCCTTGTAGTTCCAGATATACCTTTTCTTACAGAGGTCCTCACATTGATGGCAACCACCTCATGGTCACTCTCACCAATTGGTGGGTGATTTGACACTTCATTTATAATTACATCCTCTGATGAGATGACCAAATCCTAGACACTCAATCCTCATGTGCCCTCTGTTACATACTGTCTCAGGTAGTTATACCTCAAAAACTCAAGAAACTCATTTTCTTTACTTCCAGTTGCTATCTCATCATTCTCGTCTATATTGCCATAATTAAAATCACCCATAATGATCACTCTTTTCTTATTTGCTTGGCTAATTTGATTATACATTTCATAGTCACTACTATCCATATTACCTGGTCTATAACAACATCCAACCAAGTATTTCATTCCATTCACCTCTATCTCACACCATACTACCTCAAAACCACTGGCACTATTTCCCTCTTGCATCTCTACTTTGTATGGACATAACTCTTTCTCTATCATCAATAGCACAATTCCCCTCCCCCCCTTTTTTACCCCTTCTATCCTCACGAAACAGATCATATCCTTCCATCTCTATTCCTGTCAGGATGTCGTCCTCATCTAACCATGTCTCACTTATTCCAACAATTTTTAGGTGAACAGACTCAATTAGTGCAACCATTTCATCTGCCTTTGTTCTTACACTTCTAGCATTTGTATATAAACACAACAGCTCATTCCTGGATCTACAGCTAGTTCCACCGATAACACTCGTTCGATGTAATCTCTCCATGCTCGACTGGGGCCATTTCCCTTTCTGCTTAGTCATTTAAGAACTCTCTTCAATTCCAACTGTTTCCTCTTGATCCCAGGTCATCCCATTTCTTTCCTGTCTACACATGCTCTCTCATCCTCTTGGAGTAGCCACCTTTCTGACACTATGTTCCCCTGTCCATCCTGAGTCTCCCTGTTTATCTTGCACACCCATTCTCTCATTTTCCATACTCATACCGCTCACTTTCTCATTCATAACCACCTCTTCAGTCTCTCCTGCTCCACCTCACTACCCACTTGATCTGATTCATTCTCTGTACTCACTTCTCTACCTTCCAGCAGCAGTCTCTTCAAGAGACTCACACCATAACTACTCAAATGCAGTCCATCTCTCTTATATAGTTCACTTCGTCCTTCAAACTGATTCCACACATTAACAAATTGTACTCTCCTCTCCTCACACATTTCAGCCAACATACCATTCATAATCCTTGCTCTTTGCCTCATCTCACTACAGTCATACCTAGGCAACACACTTAATAACCTTTCTGTTACACTATTCTCTTTTATCTGTCTCAGCAGCCTCCTGATATCTATTCTGACGTGCTCTTTGTCCTCTGGGGAGTCATTCATACCTATTAAAACCATTAACTCCTTTGTTCGCTCTCTCTCCTCATATCCAATGCCTCAATCACTCACTCATTTTACAGCCTGGAAAACATACCTTGTGCATCCTCTCATCCAGCACACCTTTAATAATGGAGTCGCCAGTTATACTCTTCATGTAACTGGTTATTAGCATTATTTATCTTATTCTTCCTCAAAATTACCTGCTTTTTCCAGATTTCATGCTTAAGCTCCACATTGATCCATTTTGCACCTACCTTATTCTGCCTTTTAGCCTTCTGAATATATTCATACATTGATGCTGTTATGTATTTCTTTGTCAGTTCCCATGCAGTATTTATTTCCTTACCGCTCAACTCCTCCTTCCATGCTATAACTCCATGCTGTCTCCTAAGAATGTCATAATCACCAGCCATATAATTCCACATATGTCCTTTCCTCACAAAAGTCAGCATATGACTAGCCACAACCCAGGGTATCACTTCATGATCACTTTCACCAACACCAACTGCAAGGAAGTATGAAACTCCTCTCACAATTATATCCTCTGATGAAATTATCAGATCTGGAACTCTGGATCCTCGCGCACCCTCCTTCACGTGCTTACCAAGATAGTTATCTCGCAAGAACTTGAGAAATTCATTTTCCTTATTCTCAAATGCTATCTTTTCATTCCAATCTATACTGCCATAATTAAAATCACCATAATAATTACCCTTCTTTTGTTCACTAATCCAAGTTGTTTATACATTTCTTCATCACAACCCTCCACAATCCCAGGCCTATAGCAACATCCAACTAAATATGTCTTCCTGTCAACCTCCACATGACACTACACTGCCTCATAACCATTGCCACTATTTCCCTCTTTCAAGTCTAGCTAATGTGGACATAATTCCCTGCTATCATCAGCAGCATTCCCCCTCCCTTCTTGTCCTTTTTATCCTCATGAAAAATAACGTATCCTTCCATTTCTAATCTTGCTAGAATATTATCTTCATCCAACTATGTCTCACTTATTCCAATGATTTGGGGGCGAATAAACTCAATCACTGAAACCATTTCATTTCCCTTATTTCTGATACTTCTGGCATTTGTAAACAAGCAGTACAGGAAAACCTCACTGAATGTGAATTCGATATGCACAATAATCAGTTAGTGCGACTGAGTGAAATGATACTATTTCTCGCTTTAAGCGAGTGATTAATTAGTTAACACGATTTTTTTATGTTATGCGAAAGTTTACATTACGCAAAATTTTTTGTCACCAATCTGCAGCAAGCAAAAAAGCTGGAAGTCATTAAGAGACATGAAAGTGACACTAGTAATACAATGATTGTGCGAGACCTGCGATACAGCATGTCTAAGTTTGGACTATATTAAATAAGCGCAAAGAATAAGGAAAAGTTGCTACTGCTCCTTTAAGAATGCAGATCACACAAAATAGATGTAATTTAATGATCATGATGGAGCATCTTCTGTCACTCTGGATAGAAGATTATAACCAAAAAAGAATACCTCTTAGTACAGTGAATATTCAGGCAAAAGTTCTCAATATTTTTACCTAATTGAAAAAGAACAAATTTCAAGAGGAATGTGAAAACTTTACTGCAAGTTTAAGGTGATTTGACCGTTTTAAAAATCGAACTGGACTGCATACGTAAGAATAACTGGGGAATCTGCTAGTTCTGATAAAGATCCTGCGGCCAAGTTTCCTGAAGAATTGCAAAGCATAATTCAGGAGGGTGATTATGACGATCGGAAAATATTCAATGTCGACAAAACTGGTCTCTTTTGGAAAAGTATGCCAACAAAATCTTTCCTAGCTAAAACTGAAGTATCTCAACCAGGATACAAAGTATCTAAAGACTGTCTTACCCTTTTATTAGGAGGCAATGCAGAAGGTGACGTTAAACTCAAGCCTATGTTAGTTTATTAAGTACAAAATCCAAGATCTAACATTATTAAAGAAATCAGCACAATTGGAAAAGAACTTGGATTTAATGAAATGGATAATGGAGATGTGAGAAACTTGCTTGATTCCCATTCAGAACAGTTAAACGAGTATGATTTCCTCCAAGTAGAAGAACAGTGTGCATATGAAGAAGATGATAAGGAGTGCGAACAAGAAGAGAATGTTACAACTAAGAAGTTAACTGCAAAAGAACTCGAACTAGTTTTCAAATCACATTGAGTATATCAATGAAATTTTGTTTGATGCTGATCTTGATATGGAACAAAGCTTCAAAGTCTGCCAAATTCTTGATAAAGCGATCGCCAGCTATTGCAAATTGCATGACAATATGAAAATGTCGAGCACAATTCAAACATTTTTACTTAATTTTTTTGCAAAAAAAGTAGCTTAATCATATGTTTAGACATTAAATAAAAATTTAAGCAATTGATTTTTATTAACTTTGATGATTTTATCCTCTAATATAGCTTATACTGTCATTTTTTTTCCAAATTTATGCTAACTGATGGATGAATTATAATTATTCCTATTGTTTATTGTATTCGCACAACTTCACTTAGCATGCATTAAGTGATGGATTAATTAATAGTTTTAAGTGAGGTTTTCCTGTAATTCATTTTTAGGTCTATAACCAGTCCAATCCAAACCATGTGTTGTGATTTCCCCACGATACTTGCCCAATCACCTTTATCACCACTTACCACATATATCTGCTCAGTCTCAACTTCCTCACCTACATCGCAATGTATTCCATCTTCATACAAATATTCACTGCCAATTTCAACGTCCACTCTCTATGCCATGTCTTTCTGTCCACCTGGGGTTCCCCCATTTCCCTGTTCCTCTAGCATTCCCATTCTCTTTTCATCTCTCACACTACTAATATTTCCACTGTTAAGCACTACTGTCTCTTGAGTATCATTTTTTTCCCTTCATCTGTTTCTTCTGATCTCTTGCACGCATCACATACACTGTGCTTGCACTTTCTCCAGTGCACTAACTCCAAAGCCATTCAAATGCAACCCATCACGCCTATATAATTTCATTCTTTCCTGAAACACATGCCATACATCCACAAACTGTACTCCCTTCTCCTCACACAGCTCTGCTAGCATACCATTCATGATTTTGGCTCTCTGTCACAACTCATCATTGTCGTACCTCGGCAACACACTGACAACCTTTCCTACTACACTGTTATCTTTTACTCTTCTGAATAGGTGTGTGCTCTTTTGGACAGTGTGTCCATATTGTAGGATGAAACATCCACATTTCCTAGAGAAGAAACCCTGCCACCTTCACATGAGCCTGGCTAGCTCATCTTCAATTGAACAGCACTTATCATATAGAGGTAGCAGGGTTTTTCTCATGAAAACTCAAGTTTTTCATCCTACATACAAGATAACTGACAAACTGACCCTAGCACACAATTTACAGACAAAAAAAAAAAAATTTTGAAATTATGACTGTACATTTGGGATGAGTGAAAGGTAGGAGGACAGAAGGTGCACCTAATGATCCTGAAAAGGACCAGAGGATATGGCTGCCACATGAACAGAAAATTTTCAACAACTTGTCCCATTCAAAATCATATTTGGATTTGCTCAGAGTTTTTTTTGCATATGTTGTGATCTTCAGCAGCTTTGGAAAGATTTGTAGAATTCTTTTCTTGAACTGCCTTAGCACACCTTATTGGAGAATCAAGACATGAATAATGGTCAGGGATTTGTAGAGGAATGTAAGATGAAGCCTTCATTCCTGTTAGAATTATTGCTTTATTCAGTTGGGGCATGTATCGGATCAGGAAAACAAAAATGGTAATGACACCATTGAAAGGAAGGGTAGAAGTCATGGAGGTTATCCCATTTGGCATCACTGTAATACCAGACCTTGAGACTGACTATAGGAAGGAAATTCCATATTAAGGAAAATTTAACAAGATTGTGGTTTTAGTCACTAAAAGGAGAACTGCCATCTACAGTATACATGAAAGGTGAGTTGGTTAAGAAAAGTCAAGTGTATTAGCAGGATGGGGAGAAGTCAGTCTCAAGGTCTGTAATACCAGACCTTGAGACAGACTATAGGAAGGAAATTCCATATTAAGGAAAATTTAACAAGACTGTGGTTTTAGTCACCAAAAGGAAAATTGCCATCTACAGTATACATGAAAGGTGAGTCGGTTAAGAAAAGTCGAGTGTATTAGCAGGATGGGGAGTATATCGAGCATTCTGCTGGGGTAGATGGACTGTTTTTACATCAGTAATTTGCTGGCATGTACAGTTGAACTTTGTTGTAATGAGCATTAAAATAAAGAGATCACAGATGTAATGAGCAAAAGGCCATAACGATTTTAATTTATTCATATTCATATAAAATTGCTCACTTTTATAATAAGTGTACTACACAGATATACCATACAAATTTTAGTAACTATGCAAACATTCTTAATTGCTCGGGTAGTTTTTGAAATACCCAATTCTTGGAACAAACAAAAATGAAACTGGTAACTTAGCATTTGACCACCTGCATTGGATTATGGGCCAGTTTATAACCTAATCTTGCCCTCTCCACTCCATAGCTCTCTAGTGTCTAGCCTTCAGCCCTCCTCCCTCACTTTACCCAAACACTGACACGACTGGAAAATGAGTTAAAAACAAATCCTTCTCTCAGAAACATGTCTACTAAAAAAATTGTATTTCAGTTCACGAAAAAGTAGAAATTATTCAAGAGTTAGAAGGTGGTGTGAAAAATGCTATAGTGTGTAAAAAGTTTTCTTTTGCTCTCTTCAACATGATTAATATTCAGTAAGAATAAAGATGTTTACATATTGGCACTAGAAAACAACATAAAAAAAATAATAAAACAAAGTGTAATCTTACAAACGTAGACAAAGCATTGCTTCAGTGGTTCACTACACAAAGAAGTGCTTGTGTAGTGAACCACTGAAATTATAAGTAATGGGGGATCTAAATGCTAAAATAGGAAAATATCGTACAGGTAGAGAAATGATAATGGGAAAAGAATTTATATAGGAAATATAAATGAAAATGGAGAAATGTTACTGGATTTCTGTATGGTGAATGAATTAGTAATAGGTGGATCCATCTTTAAGCATAAAAATATACATTAAGTAACATGGAGAGCACTGGATGGAAAAAAAGTATAACCAAATTGATATATAACGATACAAAGAAAATGGAGAGGATCTCTTTTGAATGTGAGATCAATGCAAGGAGCAGATGCTTATACAGACCATTTTTCAGTAATAGGAGAAATTGAAATAAGATTAATGAACACAAAGTAATAAGCAAAAATGGATATGTATAACATATGCAAAGTAAAAAATATCGAAACTAAAAGAAAATATTCAGTAGAAATTAAAAATAGGTATGAAGTTCTTACTTAGACCCGACAGAACGAACATGAAGAATTCAGAAACATAGAAGAAATATGGACATGTATTAAAAAAATATGCCATGAAGAGCAGAAAAAATACTAGGAGAGCATAAAGGAAAAGACAAAGAATGGATATCCTCACACACGAAACTCAAAATTAAAGAAAGAAAAGAAATTAAGGAAAAAAAAAATACAAGATAAGAATAACATCAGCTAACAAGAGAAATATAAAGAAACGCATAAAGAGATTAAGAAAAATGCAAGAAAAGATAAGAGAATTTATTGAAAACCTACTAAATGGGCAAAAATTGTAGCTAATACGAGGGTGAACTGAAAAGTTCTTGGCCTAACAATGAAAAAAACGGATTTATAATTTCAAAATTATTTTTATTTTTCGACATAATCTCCCTTAAGACTAATACATTTATTCCAGCGATGCTCCAGCGTCACTATCCTGCCCATAGGGTTAGTGGTTCTCAGTAAGATCTGCAAAATACCTCTCTACAGCTGTAATCATCTTTTGATTTGAAGAAAAATGCTGACCAGCGAGGAAGAGTTTCAGTTTTGGGAAGAAACAGAAGTCAGAGGGAGCCAAATCTGGGAAATAGGGTGGATGTTCCAACAATTCATAGTGCAGATCCCTTAATTTTCCCAATGCCAAAACATTTTTGTGGGCAGGTGCATTGTCCTGATGATAGATGATTTTTTACTTCTGCAAACCGGGTCTTTTCTCACGAATTTTTTAGTCTAATCTGGTTAAAAGATAGGAATAATATTCCCCAGTTATTGTTTTATCCTTTTCAAGATAATTAATAAACAAATGCCTTTAGCATCTCAAAACACTGATGCCATGACCTTTCCTGCTGATGGAACAGACTTTTTCTTTTTTGGCACTGAAGAACTGGGTCCTGTCCACTGTTTTGACTGCTGTTTGGATTCTGGTGTGTAATGGTAAATCCAAGTCTCATCCATAGTAATAAATCGACACACAAAATCAGTTTTATTCTTGTTAAAACGTCCCAAGCACTGTTCGAGATTTTCATGCGAGTGCATTTTTGATCTGCTGTGAGCAAGTGAGGCACCCATCTTGCACAAAGCTTTTTCATATGCAATTCTTCATGCAAAATTTCACGCACTTTGACTCACTGGTCATCCAATACCATATCGTGCACTTGATCAATGATTTCTGGTGTTGATACACTTCTTGGAAATCCTTCACATGGATCATCTTCAAGGCTGGTATGGCCACGTTTAAACTTGGCAGCCCATTTCTTAACTGTCAAAAACGAAGGACGAGAGTGCCTGTAAACTTTTATGAACTTCGAATCAATTTCTTTTGGAGTTAAATCTTGTTTTACAAAGAATTTTATAACCACACAATACTCAATTTTATCCATTTCAAGGGATACAGACAACACTTTTACTTCAGACAGCTGAATAAAACAAACTACTTGATAGAATGACTTGTATAATTTCACATGGATGCTTATGACAGATGTACCAACTTAGAAAAAAAATCTCTTGCCGATAATGTTGCCATCTATGGTCGAGGCCAAGAACTTTTCAGACCACCCTTGTAGAGGTGATACTAAAATATTATATAATATTACAAGAACAATCACAGGCTAGAAAAAAAGAAGAGGAGATATTATTAAAGACAAACAAGGAAATAAAATAAACAATATTATTATTATGTGACACCTGCAGGAAATCCAAGGGCTCATCATGTGAGAGCATTCTACTCTACTTTGCTAAATACATCTTGCCCTCTCCACTACTACTTAATTCTCCTACTTCAACACTACTACCATCAATGCCATCTACTGCCCATTATCACCAACAACAGTTTTTTTTTTTTTTTTCCCTGTAAATTGTGCATGTGTTCTGAAGACCAATTTGTCTGTACACAGGATGAAAATCCTGAGTGCCCAGGAGAAAAAAGCCCTGCTACCTCCATATGAGATCAACTAATTCACCTTCAACTGAAAAAGCCCCTATAAGGATAATAAAAAGAAAATAGAAAGATGGTAGAATATTTCAAAGAGATAATGAATAGAGAGAAACCTGAAAAAGAAATTCAAATATCAGAAAGAATAAAATTATAAATATTTTTAAAATATTAAAAATAGACATCAAAGAAATAAAAAAAAAAAAAATGAAATACAAAAATCATTAAAAGAATATAAAAATGGAAAATCAGCTGGTACAGACGGTATACTAAATGAACTATTAAAAACAGACTGACTGCAATAGGAGAAGAATATCATAATTAAACATAACAAGTAAAATACTAATAAGAATAATATTACAAGGAATAAAAAAAAGAAACAGACCAAAAGCTAAGTGAAAAACAAGCAGGATTTAGAGCAAACAGGGTATAGATCAAATAGCAACACTAAGAATAATAATAACAGAACAGTTAATAGAATGGCAGTTAAATCTTTATATTAATTTTGTTGATTTCAAAAAAGTTTTTGACAGCACTGACAGAGAAGCAATATGGAAATTAATGTCATATTATGGTATACCATTTAAAATTATCAACATCATTATTATTAACATTTGATCTCCATGGAGTCAGAGACTCATCGTGGGAGGTACACACTATTGCATACAATGCTCATCCAACTGCATCTTAAACTGGTTCAATGTGTCTACATCTACAACACACTCAGGCAAAGCATTCCACTCACCACCCACCCTCCATGCAAAGAACCTGCTCCTCACTCCTCTGTTCACACCCTCCTTATACAGTTTCCAGCAACGGCCTCTTGTTCTACTCCCATCTCCCATTCTATGAAAAATCTCTTCCATGCCTACCCGATAACAACCCCTGACCAGCTTATATGTCTCAATCATATCTACCCCCTCTTCCTCCTATTCACGAGGCTCTGCAATTTACATTCTCTCAATCCGTCCTAGTACTCCACATTCCAAAGACCATTAACTACCTTTGTGAATCTTCTCTGGACCATATCCAACATATTCTCATCACCATGAAAACCTAAAATCTGTGCACAATAATCTATGAGGCCTGATCAAGGCCTTATACAATGGAATCATAACTTCTCTATTTCTACATGTCAAGATCCTCTGCATCATTGCCATTATCCGATGTGATGTCTTCACAACTTGTGTAATGTTGCCCTTGAATTTCAGGTTCTTGTCTACTATCACTCCTAAATCTCTCATCTCCTCTACTTTCGTTAAAGCTTCCCCACCAAGTGTATACCTTGCATTCCATCGTTGCTTACCAAATCTCAAAACCTTACACTTGGCAACATTGAACTGACAGTTCCACTTACCTGCCCACTCATGCAATCTATTCAAGTCCTCTTTTAAGACATTAACATCCGCTTGACTGTGCACTGCTCTCTCTCCAGTTTTGCATCATCTGCAAACAGCTGGATATCACTAGTTAAACCCAACCCAATATCATTAACATACAAATTAAACAACAATGTCCCCAAAATTGACCCCTGTGACCTTTCTCTTTCGGGATACTGCACCCCCATATACAACTTTCTGATACCTATTTGACAGTCAGTCACTGATCCAACACAGAGATCTGTTCATGACTTATTTTTCACGGTATTAACAATACCACAAACACTTTTATCAACAAGGAAAAGTGTTTGTGGTGTTGTTAATACCGTGAAAAATAAGTCATGAATAACCAGCAATGCTTAAGCTTATCTGTTAGATTAACAGAGATCTGTTATCCAATTCCATCTGTTTCAATTTATTTAAAAGTTTGTCGTGTGGCAGTCTATCAAAAGATTTTGCAAAATCTAACTACACCACCGTATATGCATCTTCCCTGTCCAAAGTATTTGTCACTTTGTTATAGTACACAAGTAAGTTAGTGAAGCATGATCTTTTCTTAACAAACCCATGCTGATAACCACAGAGACCACAACCATGTTGTGGTCCCTGTGGTTGTAATCATAACACACTTAACCACAACATGGTTGAAAAAATTATGAAAAATATAAAATACAAATCATACACAATGGAGAACTTTCAGAAAAGTTTGAAATTAAAACAGGAGTTAGACAAAGGCTGCATTCTCTCCCCAACAATATTTCACATTGTTGTAGATTGGGTTATGAGAAATGGCATGAAAATCTCAAAAAGAATACAGTGGAATTTAATAGAACAGCTACATAACCTAGATTTTGCAGATGATATATGTTTATTAGCACATGCACAGCAACATATGAAGACAAAAACAATAAAACTCAATGAAGTAAATAAAATGAAAACAAAAATAATGAAAATAAATAATAAACAAAAAGAAGACATAGTAGTCAATGGTCAAATTTTAGAAACAATGGAGAACTTTAATTACCTAGGATCAATAATAAATAAACAAGGAGGTGCAGAAGAAGATATAAAATCTAAGATACAGAGAGCACAGATAGTTTTTAACATGTTAGAAAAAATATGGAGATAGATCAAAGCAAACAAACTTAAAAACAAAATCAGGTTATTTAATACAAATATTAAATCAGTTCTACTCTATGCATCAGAAACATGGACAACAACAAACACAATTAGAAAAAACTGCAAAGCTTTGTAAATAAATGTTTAAGAAGAATTCTACAAATAAATGGTCAGAAAAAATATCCAATAAAGAGTTATGGCAAAAAAAACTAAACAAAAACCAATAATGCATGATATCAATTAGAGAAAATGGAGATGGATAGGGCATGTACTAAGAAAAGTGGAAAAGGACAAAGTCAAAAAAGCATTAGAGTGGAATCCACAAGGAAAGAGGAAGAGAGGTAAACCAAATATGAGTAGGCAGAGAGGAACAGAAGAAGACCTCAGAAAGACTGGAAAGACCTGGACACAGATAAAGAGAGAGAAGCACAAAACAGAGTCAGATGGAGATCTGTGGTCAAGGCCATATGCTCCCAATGGAGTGAAGATGAATAAGTAAGTAAATAATATAGTGATTAATGGTTATAATGAGGAAGTTTTGTTGGTCCCCCAGTATTCATTATAACTGTTCGACTGTATTATTAATTTAATTTCTGATATGAAGACGACATTTTATAAGACTTACATCATCAGGAGAATACAAGTTCTGTACTCCTAGAAGAGATTAAAAGAAGAACATGACAGCAACAACTAGCATTGTTCAATTGTCACATTAGTTAACAGTGTTTTTAACACTCTGTTTATGTGTACTAGTTTATGGAATTTCAACATCTGTTATGTGTAATTAATTTTTTCTGGTCTTTTATACAAATCTTATATCCTGATGATGTAAATCGGACAACTTATGAAACTCATCAGATTATATTGTTTGTTTTAATATAATCTTATGGATTATCTTGATTTTTAGATCTTGGGGAGAGGGTTCATTTGAGGCTATCTGGTGCAAGATAGAGGTCAACTGGACAAAGCATATTATTGGCTGCTTCTATATACTAGGCGGTCTGCAGGAAGATGTGGATGTCATGCATTGTCTGATAAGCACAATGAGTGCAGGTCAAGCAATCATTATGGGCAGCTTCAACCATGAGAACATAGATTAGAGGGAGGAAAAGGGGCATGGCAGGATGGAAATGGAATTTATACAATTTCTAAGTGATAATTACAAGAAGCAGCATGCCATTAAGAAGATCAGGGGTTTGAGAATGTTAAGAGATATCAGAAGATACATCCATAACCAAGGACACTTTGCCTTCCATTAGGGAGCGTGATCATGCAGTCATGTTCTGGAATTCTCTGTCAAGAAAGAGTTTATGGCAAATTATAAAGCTAGTAATTATGACAGACTTAGGAAGCATTTAGGAGCAGTGCCATGGTTTGAGAAGCTACAAGGAAATAATCATGCATGGAAAGTGGTCAAAGATTGTTTGAGAAAAGCAGTATCAGACTGCATATCTAAGGTCAGGAGGATAAACTAAATGGGAATTAAGTGGATGAGTAGAGACATAAAGCAATAGCTTCAAAAAAAGAAAATGTGGAGGAATGAAAAAGGTGATCAGCATACTCATGAGCAGTACAAAGTGCAAGCAAGAACGAAGGGGGTAGAAAGAGGATAAATTAGTTTCTTTACATAAAAGTAGCTCTAAGACAGCAAATTACAGACTAATTATCTCAGGACTGATAGTTAAAATATTGGAGTAGTTAGTTAAAGGCAAAATCCAGCAGTGTGGATGGGAATGCAATAATCTATGGTGGGAAGCATGGATTTGTAAAAGATACGTCCTGCCTTAGTAATTTACTAATGTTTCATAGCAGAATCAGATAAGGGAAATGGCTACACAGTGATACTGCTGTAATAAGTTTAGTTTAATCCTTTATCCAAGCGTGAGCAAAAAAAGTTTGCACCTGAAAGTATCTTCAGGACTGGGGTAAGGTAGTGCAACACCAGGAAACTCGTTGCAAAGGTGGAGAAAGTTCTCATCACTCCTATCTCAGTATCTCCCATAATGCAAAACACATCTCCTTGCGGATATGTGTAATGCTATGCATTAAGGCAAGGGCCACTACCCATACCGGTTTCGACCTTTATTGAGGTCTCGTAAGTGGGAGCCAGGCCCAGTAGTGGAGATACAAAAGTAGAAGCAATGCGAGGTCATCCTAACCTATAGAAGTTGCCAAAGGGTGTGCAACCTTATTATTAAATTACTGCGGATTCAGAGAAAGGTGTTGAGAGTTTATTTTTCACTTGGTTAGACTATAATAAGTTTAGTTTGATCCTTTATCCAAGTGTGAGCAAACAAAGTTTGCGCCTGAAAGTATCTTCAGGACTGGGGTAAGGTAGTGCAACACCAGGCAACTCATTGCAAAGGTGGAGAAAGCTCTCATCACTCCTATCTCAGTATCTCCCAATTACACATATCTGCAAGGAGATGTGCTTTGCATTATGGGAAATACTGAGATAGGAGTGATGAGATCTTTCTCCACCTTTGCAACGAGTTGCCTGGCGTTGCACTACCTTACCCCAGTCCTGAAGATACTTTCAGGCACAAACTTCGTTTGCTCACACTTGGATAAAGGATTAAACTAAACTTATTATAGTCTAACCAAGTGAAAAATAAACTCTCAACACCTTTCTCTAAATCCGGAGTAAATTAATAATAAGGTTGCACACCCTTTGGTAACTTCTATAGTTAGGATGACCTCTCGTTGCTTCTGCCTTTGTATCTCCACTAATGGGCCTGGCTCCCACTGACGAGACCTCAATAAAGGTCGAAACCAGTATGGGTAGTGGCCCTTGCCTTAATGCATAGCATTACACATATCCGCAAGGAGATGTGTTTTGCATTATGGGAGATACTGAGATAAGAGTAATGAGAGCTTTCTCCACCTTTGCAACGAGTTGCCTGGTATTGCACTACCTTACCCCAGTCCTGAAGATACTTTCAGGCGCAAACTTTGTTTGTTCACACTTGGATAAAGGATTAAACTAAACTTATTATAGTCTAACCAAGTGAAAAATAAACTCTCAACATGATACTGCTGTACTTTGCAAAGGCATTTGATAGATTACTGCATAGAAAAATATTACAAAATTTGGCACAAATGAGAATGGATATGAATGTGGTAACTTGAATGGAGGGGGGGGGGAGTGGCTGACAGCCAGACACCAGAGTGATATATGGATCTTTTCTTAACCAGATCCTCCACTGTACCTGTTTGCTCTACTCTTACCAAATGAGATCAACCAATTCAGACCATAACCTTATCCAAGTCTCCATTTCTACAGCCTGATCTCCTCCCAGCCAATCTAGGAGGATATTGATAAGTAGAAAAGAAAACTTGTCTGGTTACTATTCCTACTCCCCTATCCAAATGCCTACGCTGATCAAATGACTAAAATAAACTGGAATGAGGGTCTTGATTCCTCACTCCAATGCTAATTCCCTGTTAATCTCTATCCAAACCCTAGTTCTCTAAAAATGTGCCTTTGCACTCCATTATAAAAATACAACATATATTCAACTGTTTAAGTCAAAAACTCCAGTTTCTCACTAAGCCTGAAACAAGTGTAAGAAAATCATCTAAATGGAATAAGTTTACCTCCTACTCAACTGACAGCTTAGCAAAACTTCTGCTCTACCATGTTTCCACCTCTCTCTCTCTCTCTCTCCCCCCTCACCAGATAAACAATCTTTTGAAATCAGTCATTTTTCCAACTCTTTTATACAATAACCACCTCCTTACAAAAACATGAAATGCTTATTGTATGCCTCCTCTGATTTTTTGCCAGAAATACATCAGAAAAATCAAGACTAATGAAGATTTTTCTGATATCCTTCTGGCAAAAAAAAATTAAATAAATAAATAAAATAAAATCAGAAAAGGCATACATACTATGAGCAGTTCATGGAATTGTAGGATATGATTTTTAATGCATAAAAGAGTTGGAAGGAAAGATATGGTAAGATAGAGATGGTATTCCTGCAGTTGTGCACAAAACTTGTGCTACAGAATTAACAACTATCCTATATCACTTACATAGGCTGTAATACTCATCTGGTATCTACCCAACATCATGGAAGCAAGCATTTATCTAGCCTGTCCCTAAAAAAAAAAAAAAATAAATAGTAATAATAGTCAGCCATCAAACTATTGTCCCATTGCCCTCACCTCAATACTCTTGAAAGTGATAACAAATGTCAACAAAAACCGGCTTCTTCACTACTTGGAGACCCAACAGTTAATTAATTATCATCATCATTATTATTAACACCTGAGTCATTCATCCTGTCTCTTCTGTCACTTTCCTATTATCAACAATCTTCTTCTTCTTCTGCAGCTTTTCCCACTAAAGTAGGGTCGCTGTTTGTGGTGAGTCTCCTCCACAACTTCCTGTCATGGGCTGTAGCCACATCCAATTCTTCATCCTCAAGTCCTCCTCCACCATTTCCCTCCATCTCTTCTTTGGCCGTCCGTGCTTTCTCTTCCCCTGCACATCCATCTGCATGACCTTTCTTCCCACATACTCTTCCTCCCTCCTCATCACATGACCAAACCATCTCAACCTTGCCTCCTGTATCTTTGCTCCTTAGTTCGTAACTTTCACCGTTCCCTTTACATAGTCATTTCTCAGATGATCCTTTCAGGTCACACCGCACATCCAACTAAGCATTCTCATCATCGCTACCTCCATCCTGCTGATGTTATTTTTCCTCGGGGCTACAGTTTCCAAAGCATACGTCATAGTTAGTCTCGCTACTGTCCTGTAAATTTTGCCTTTTAGATTGATCAGCACCCTCTTATCACATAGCACTCCAGCCATCTTTCTCCAGTTCCTCCATCCTGTTTGTATCCTGAATCCCACTTCCTTCTCAGCCTCACCATCCTCTTTCATTGCTGAACCTAAGTATCTAAAGTCAGACCTTCCTGATGACATTTCCTTCCAGCTCCAGATCTGTCTCCTGGCTGCCATCCACTTTGCAACACATATACTCGGTCTTATTTCTGCTCAGTCTTATACCTCTCTCTTCCAATACTTTCCTCCAACTTTCCAGTTTGGCTGCCACTTCTTCTCTTGATTCTGCACACAGCACGATGTCATCTGCATACAACATAGTCCAAGGCGTGTCTTCTCTCACTTCCTCCGTCACCACATCAATCACAATATTAAACAGGAACGGACTTAATGCAAACCCTTGATGCAAGCCAACTGTCACTGAAAAACTTTCTGTCAGTCCAGGGCAGGTTTGAACACTTGTCTTCACATTTCTGTACATCTCCTGCACTGCACCAACCTGACATATTTTTCCTGTACCTTCTTCTCCCTCAGACACCTCCAGACTTCTTGCCTTGGCACTCTATCATACACTTTCTCCAGATCAATAAATACTAGCTCCCGTTGCTTCTCTCGAAACTTTTCCATCATCTATCATACCCCAAAGATAGCATCTGTGGCCGATCAACCAGGCATGAAGCCAAATTGCTCCTTTGTAATCTCCACCTTCTTCCTCAGTCTTCCATCAAGAACTCTTTCTAGGATTTTCATTGTGTGGGACATCAACTTTATTCCTCTGTAATTCTTACAGTCTTGTGCATCCTCTTTACCCTTGTAGATGGGGGACAAGAGTACTTTTCCTTCATTCCTTGGGTATATTTTCATGAACAGGTCCCAAAGCAGGTCAATTCCCTCTTCCCCCCAGAGCTTTCCATGCCTCCACTGGAATCCTGTCTGGGCCCACCGATTTTCCATTCTTCATCCTCTTCATGGCCTCCTTCACTTCCACTCTACTGATGTTCTGCACCATCCCCCTCAGAAGGCTGCCCATCTTCTCTGTGAGTCCTCGCATTTTCCTCATTCAAAAGTCCCTCAAAGTATATTCTCCATCTGTTTTTTTTTTATGTCCATATCCCTCCATAATATTCTTCCATTAGCATCTTTGATCTGCCTCACATGTACGATGTCCTTTGAAGCCTTATTTCTACATTTTGCCAATCGATATACCTTTCTCTGTCCTTCCTTTGTTTCTAATTGATCACAAAGGTCTTGATATGCCATGGCCTTCGCCTGTGCAACAACTCTCTTGGCTTCTCGCATTTTCTCTCTGTCCTCTTCCACTTTTGACTCGTCCCACTTCTGCTTTCCCTTCCTCTTAACTGTCACTACTTCTTGTACATCATTATTCCACTACCAACCCTCCTTCTGCTCTGTAATCTTTCCGGATGTTTCACCAAGCACCTCAGCTGCACAGCTTAGAGTTACTTTTGAATTATGTCTCCACCAGTCTTGTACACTTTCTAGTCCATCAGAAATCCTCTCTAACACCTTCTCCCTAAAATAGTTCCTCACACTCTCTTCTTTTAAGTGAAACCACTTAATTTTTTTCCTCCCATGGCTTCCAAAGGTTCTTATCTTCGACTTTATTTCAAAGTCTGCACACAGAAGCCGGTGTTGCTGTGCCACTTGATCTGTTGGGATTACTTCACAATTTGTTACTGCCTTAAGATGTTTTCTTCTAGTCAAAATGTAGTCAATCTGTGAACTATTGTAGCCACTTTTAAATGTTATCAAATGCTCTTCCCGCTTACAGAAGAAGGATTTCACATTTGCCAGATCAAACGCTACTGCAAAGTCCAAAATCCTCTCTCCTTCCTGGTTCATCATTTCCACTCCATGGCCACCATGCATCCTTTCACAGTCCCTAATATGTCTCCCTATGTGTCCGTTCAAGTCTCCTCCAACAATCACCATCTCGTTTTCTTCCAGTTCCCTCATTTCTTCATTTAGCACATTCCAGAATTCATCTTTCTCTTCTGCTGTACATCCAACTTGTGGTGTGTATACACTTAAGATGACCAGTTGCTCTTCTCCAAGACCCAGTTTCATTTGCATGATCCTGTCGTTCCTCCTACCCACTTCCAGTACTTTGCCCTTCATTCTGTCACACCCCACAATTCCGATACCATTTCTTCCCTCTTTATTCGCTACAAAGTAGAACAATTTATACCCATCTCCTAGTTCCTTCGCCTTTTCTCCCTTCTACCTTGTCTCTTACACATAAAATGTGTAGGAGACCACAAAAAATGTCCAACTTCCTCTTCCTCATCATGTCTGCCACCTCTCTTCCTTTCCAGTCATGCTTCCAACATTCAACGTTCCCACTTGCAACATTCTCTTCACTTGCTGGGCTCGCTTCTTTAATTGCAACCGCCCTTGATGCGGTAGCCCTCGTCCACTTCTCGCAGCTGTAGGGAGATGTGGCTGCGCGTCGCTTAAGGGGTATGCCCTAGGCCTTGTATCACTTTCTTTTCAACTCATTTAATCACATCTAGAGATGGCAGTGAAGTTTTACGACCGGATGCCCTTCCTGATGTCAACCCTCGCCATTTATCCGGGCTTGGGACCGGCACCTATTGGTGCTAGCTTGCCCCTTTCGGCTGCAATAGGCGAAATGACATAGCAAGATAGGAAAGATTCAACCCTAGCCCTCGAATACTCTAATAGCATTGGAGGTTAGGAGCAAGAAGAGAAGAAAGAAGCAAAGAAAGAAGGATAGAGGACCAGTCTACAGATAATATAACAGATATATAGTACATGAAGTAAGGTGTGGTCCAGCATCAGGTACCTCGGGTTTGCCATGCTCGTACTCACTAAAGTGAGCCCATGAGGTATCAGAAATGATTATAGTTATCCTTCCATACTCATTCTTCCTCTTACTGGCTGCATAGTGGAAAAAAAAAAAACTTCTTCAGGATTTCCTATGGCCTATTAATTTCCCCCTCATAATCTGATTTAGCCTTCCATATCATGCTATTCACCATCCCTGCCTGCACTATGGGCATGTGGATTACTTTTTCCTTCATATTTCCTCCACAGTGTATTTTTTTTTTTTTTTTTTTTTGAAGCTCCTGCTTTATGATGCTGTTATCTAATTAACTCTGAGTTGGTTTATCCTTCTGTTAATGGATATGAAACTTGATAGTGCTTACCTCAAGTCTCCCTGATTATCATATCTGTATAAGAGTATAGAACAGAACATAATATCTCCAATTCAATCAATGATTTATTTCAGATTTTGAGAACAACAATCATAGCATATTGGCTACATACTGCTAACAGAAATGGAATTATTTTTTATGGAAACATCATTAGTAATTAAATACTGAAATGAAACTGCATCACCACTAATGTATGTTATTTTGTTTGCTTATTTAAGAGCAGTGCAGTTTTGAAGGTAATTTCAGTCAGAGCACAACAGTCTCTCTCTATGACATTCAAAGTTCATGAGAAAAGTCAAATTATACATTCTTGCTCTCTCTATCACATTCAATGGTATGGAAATTAAAGGATCAAAACTCAAAATGCCATGGCAAAAAATAATGTAAAAATACAGATAACTTACCTTTAACATGCGTATTTCACGAAGGGCAATTTTTTTTATTAAAGGATCATCTTCTGTTTCTACATATTTTTTCACAGCAACTAGCTGGCCATTCTCTCTATTTCTACACTTGAATACAACTCCATAAGAACCTTCTCCTATCTTGGCCATTTTTTCATACTTTTCCATGACTGGTGTTAGATGATGTCTACTTTTCCTATGACAAAAAGAATGCAACTTAAATAATTGTAAAAATAATGAAATATCAAGATTATAGAAGCAGCAATATAAATAATGTTGTTCTGTGTCATTTTGTAGCAGTCTCAGGAAAACTATAATTAATAATCTTCTTATCTCCTCCATATCCCCACAGAAAATATACCTTTGATGTTCTTACTCCTATGACATCACCACTTCAACTATCTGGAGGCAGTAGTAAATATGTGTGAGAGAATGGTCCCATAAAGATGGAATGGGCTGAAATGAATGAGGAGTAGTAGAGTCTGAAAAAGGTTGAGATAAAGGGGAAGATGTATACTGGATAGGACTGGTTACAGATCCCAGAATGATTTGCTGTGTTTATTTTTTGAATGCCTGAAGTGTCAGAAATAAAAGGGTCAAATTTGTTTCTGTGATTGAATCAATTTGCATAAAAATGTTTGCTTAAATGAAACATGGTAGAATGAGGATAATGTCTTGATACAAAGATTATGAGTTGTGGTGAAAGGAAATCAATTGCTTGGACAATGGGCAAGAAAGTTTTCAACACTTCAGGATGAAAATGTTGCATATGGTGTATCATATGAAACCTTTTGTATCATATACAATCAGGGACAAATGATCTTAGTGGACATAAGAAGGATGTGTAGGATGAATATCAGGAGACTACTCAGAAGAGTGAAAGATAACAGTGTACTAGGAAAGGTTGTCAGTGTGTTGTTGAGGTATGACGATGATGAGTTGCGTCGGAGAGCCAAAATCATGAATAGTATCCTAGCAGAGCTGTGTGAAGAGAAAAGAATGAAGTTTGTGGAAGTATGACATGTGTTTGAGGGAAGAATGAAATTATACAGGCATGATGGGTTGCTTTAAATGGCTTTGGAGTGAGTGTACTGGAGAAAGTGTTGCTGGATGAAAGTAGTGTGTGATGTGTGCAAGAGATCAGAAGAAAGAGATGAAGGGAAAAATCATGAGTGTGTGGTACTGAAGAAACAGCAGTGCTTGGCAGTGGAAATAGTAGTAGTGTGAGAGATGAAGAGAGAGAATGGGAATGCAAGAGGAACAGGGAAATAGGGGGGGGGGCTCATGTGGCCCATCGGCCATGTTGAAAGTGGCAGTGAATGTGTGTATAAAGATCAAATTTGTGATGTGGGTGGGGAAGTTGAGACTGAGCAGATATATGTGGTAAGCAATGATAAAGGTGATTGGGCAGGTGTGGTGGGGAAATCACAACCAACACATGGCTTGGATAGGACTGGTTACAAACCTAAAAAAGAATTACTGTGTTTGTTTGCAAATGCCAGAAGTATCAAAAACAAGGGGGATGAAATGGTTTCAGTGATTGAGTTTATTCGCCCCAAAATCATTGGAATAAGTGAAACATGGTTGGATGAAGATGCTATCGTCATGGGAATAGAAATGGAAGGATACAGTATTTTTCACGAAAAATACTGTCCCTGAAAAATAGAAAGCGCAAGAAGAGAAGGGAGTGCTGCTGATGATAGCAAGGGAATTAAGTAAACAAAAGGTCAACATGGAAGTGGGGAATAGTGACAATGGTTATGAGGCATTGTAGTGTAATGTGGAGATTGAGAGAAAGACATATTTAGTTGGATTTTGTTATAGACCTAGGATCATAGAGGGTTGTGATGAAGAAATGTATAAACAACTTGGATTAGTGAACAAAAGAAGGATAATTATTATGGATGATTAATTATGGCAGTATAGATTAGAATGAAAAGATAGCATTTGGGAATAAGAAAATTGAATTTCTCAAGTTCTTGCATGATAACTATCTCAGGCAACACGTAAAGGAGGGCACGTGAGGATTGAGAGTTCCAGATCTGATAATTTCATCAGAGAATATAATTGTGAGAGGGGTTTCATACTTTCTTGCAGTTGGTGTTGGTGAAAGTGATCATGAAGTGATCCCCTTGGTTTGGGCTAGTCATATGCAGACTCTTGTGAGGAAAAGATATATGTGGAATTATAAGGCTGGTGATTATGATAAGCTCAGGAGACAGCTTGGAGCTATAACATGGAACGAGGAGTTCCATGTTATAGCTTTATACCTATCTTATTCAGCCAAAAGGCTGAATAAGATAGGTATAAAATGGATGAATGTGACGCTTAAGCATGAAATCTGGAAAAAGAAAGTACAAGATGAATAATGGTAGTATTCAGTCACATGAAGAACAAGTGAGAAGAGTGACTCAAGTTAGTAAGGAAAACAAAAGTAGAGTATGAGCAGAAATTGGCAAATCAGGCAAAGAAAAACCCTTGAGAGTTTTTTTTACATATGCATCAGTAGAAGGAAAAATTATCTAGGTAAGATGAAGTTAATGGATGAAAGTGGTAGAATGGTAACTGCTGCAAAAGAAATTGTTGAGATATTCAATGATCAATTTATGAGGTTGTTTCATTCTGATCAGGGTGGAATCATGAGGAAATTAGGTGTAAAGCAGGGGTCTTCAACCTTTCAGACAGTGCAGGCCACATTAAAAATTTCAATGAAGCCCGAAGGCCACTAAGCTATACTGCAGTGTTTAGAATTGTAAGATGGTTTTGAGATTCACAAGGAATGCTGTGCATCTGATACTTTACATAAAATTTTATAAAAATAAACAAACTCAGCTTTAAGAGTGTAGGTGGGAGTCGGGTTCATGATAAGTAAATACAATCAATACTTGAAAAAAAAATGATTTAATGAAGAAAACATTCTTTTTTTATAATGTCAATGGGCAACTTGGCAATGTTTTTCCTTGACCAGCTTGTCAATGTTGGAAGTCGCTATGCGCAGAGTATTCTCAAAATGTTGGTCCGTAATCTGAGTTCTTGTCTTGGACTTCCATTCTTCATTCTGGAGAAGAACTGCTCACATAAGTATGTGCTTCCTAACAAAGCACACATCTTTAAAGCATGCCGGCAGGAATGCATCCTCAAAAATGTAGTCTTTGTTAATTTTTAAGCAAGCCCACATTGAATAATTTTTCTCTCAAAGAAGAGTTGTTTTGGAGTTCAAGCAGCTCCATTTGTACTGAGCCTGGCATTTCAGCAGCATTGACACTGAATGGCATTGAAAATAAATCTAAAGAAGACTGTTGGTTAAGAAAATCACTAAATCTCTCTTTAAACTCACTTCACAACACAGCTAATTTTGTAGTGTATTCATCAAGAGACAAACAGTTGGACTCAGCGAGAAGCTGAAAATGAGTTAAGTATTTTTTTTTGTGTGCCTCCCAAAGTTTGAGCTTGGCCACAAAAGCTTTGATGTGATCAAACAGAGTGTGCACCAGTTGATCTTTGTTGAGAGTTTATTTTTCACTTGGTTAGATTATAATAAGTTTAGTTTAATCCTTTGTCCAAGTGTGAGCAAACAAAGTTTGCACCTGAAAGTATCTTCAGGACTGGAGTAAGGTAGTGCAATGCCAGGCAACTTGTTGCAAAGGTGGAGAAAGCTCTCATCACTCCTATCTCAGTATCTCCCATAATGCAAAGCACATCTCCTTGCGGATATGTGCAATGCTATGCATTAAGGCAAGGGCCACTACCCATACCAGTTTCGACCTTTATTGAGGTCTCGTCAGTGGGAGCCAGGCCCAGTAGTGGAGATACAAAGGCAGAAGCAATGAGAGGTCAGCCCCTGCCTTATTGCATAGCATTACACATATCCGCAAGGAGATGTGCTTTGCATTATGGGAGATACTGAGATAGGAGTGATGAGAACTTTCTCCACCTTTGCAACGAGTTGCCTGGTGTTGCACTACCTTACCCTAGTCCTGAAGATACTTTCAGGCGCAAACTTTGTTTGCTCACACTTGGACAAAGGATTAAACTAAACTTATTATAGTCTAACCAAGTGAAAAATAAACTCTCAACATCTTTCTCTGAATCCAGAGTAATTTAATAATAAGGCTGCATACCCTTTGGCAACTCCTATAGGTTAGGATGACTTCTCATTGCTTCTGCCTTTGTATCTCCACTAATGGGCCTAGCTCCCACTGATGAGACCTCAATAAAGGTCAAAACCGGTATGGGTAGTGACCCTTGCCTTAATGCATAGCATTACACATATCCGCAAGGAGATGTGCTTTGCATTATGTGAGATACTGAGCTAGGAGTGATGAGAGCTTTCTCCACCTTTGCAATGAGTTTCCTGGTGTTGCACTACCTTACCCCAGTCCTGAAGATACTTTCAGGCGCAAACTTTGTTTGCTCACACTTGGACAAAGGATTAAACTAAACTTATTACAGTTGATCTTTGGATTGTAGCCACATATTTAGGTCATTCATATGCAAAGAGATGTCGGTCACAAAGGCAAAGTCTATCATCCACTTCAGATCATTAAATTCTGCAATCGGATTCCCCTTGGCTTGCATGAACTGCTGTATTTCGCTCCTTTAAGTCAAAGACTCTTTTGAGAACCTTCCCTCTGCTCAACCAATGCACATCACTATAATAAACCACATCATTGTGATCCGATTCGCACTCTTGGTTCAAAAACTCTTGGAATTGACGATGATTCAATCCTCTTGCAAATAATGTTGACAACAGTCACAATAACTTTCATGACATTCTCAAATCCAATAGTTTTCACGCACAAATTCTCATGGTCGATTAAGCAGTGGTAATGGACGAAATTTTTTCCTTCTAGTTCTGGTTCTTTCCATAGCAGCACAACAAACCCTTCATTCTTTCCCACCATAGCAGGGTCACCATCAGTTACCACATCCTCTAGGTTGGTTAAGCTGAGGTCAAAACGCTAGAGCATTTTCTTGGTGGTTTCAAGAATATCAGTGCCTTTTGTCGTTCCCTTTATAGGTACGAGCGCTAGCAGTTCTTCTGTCACACTGAATACCCCAGACAAACTCAGTTTTTAAACACTTCCTTATTATTTGGGCACAGAATATCCCCAGCAGTGATGACATACTCTTCACAAATTCGCCATCTAAGAAGGCTTTGATTTATTAACAATTTTTTCAACTATTACATAACTTACTTTGATGCATGCTTTGCTCTCTTCCCTTTGCATTTTAAATGCAACCTGCTGGCATTTTAAATCAATTTGGAGACGGTTCACTTTGTCCACACCAAGCCGCCTTTGAAGGTGATCGAAATTGAAAGCATACTTTGTCTTGTAGTGTCGTTTTATATTGTATTCTTTTGATACTAACACTGACTCACAACAAATTAAACACACTGGCTTATCATCGATCGGTACAAAAAACTACAAATTGCCCCACTTTTCATTAAAAACCTGATAAGAATCACTTGATTTATGCTTTTTACTCGTAGACGCCATAGTGATGGAAAGTGAACCCCAAAAATGATCAAAAATGGCATTGTAACAGTTATTATCCACTGAATATGTCTCACACTAATGAAAATAAAAAAGTCTGGCAATATAAAACCACAATAGGCTATGGTTGACACGACGAACCTGTGTGCACTTATACATGAATATCACACTGTTCACAACAGTCACAATAACTTAACTGACTGTGGATGAGAACCCGCTTGTATTTGTATGAAAATAACGATGAATCGAGAACCTTCGAGATGTATCTGGAAGAGACTAGACAGCGCACTCAAACGAACTACTGCTTCAGCCATCTACCTGCGATGTTAGTACTAGCACTTAAGTACTGCTTGGCACTGGTAGATGACTGAAGAAGCACGTCTATTTAATATTTATTTTTATAGGATTTTATGTAAAGTATCAAATGCACAGTGTTCCTTGTGAATCTGGAAAGCATCTTACAATTTGGTAGCATGTGGCGGTGAATTTGAGCTGTGCAGCAGAAAGTGATTTTTAATCGGTGAATAGTTCGCTTTTTTCCCCGTTTTTCTACATTTTTGAGTGCTAAATTGTTTCTCTGAATACGAGTGTACTTCGGTGGTACCGTCGGAATCGAACGCATAACGGTGGAAGACAAAACGAAGCTAAGTTACTGTATTTAGTTATATTTCATTTTATTCAATTATATTTAGTACTTAAATGTTCTGATGCTTGTACTTTTTTTCCCTCTTATTTATTAATTGAATAATTATTAAAGATTACGCTACTCAGCAGTAAGGAATGATGGTGGATTCAGCAGCAGTCGCAAGTGGCGTAATGCCAAGTCCTCCGCCATTTAAGAACTCAATTATTAGCAATATCATAAGGGACTTTGCGGCATGTGTCTCGGGAATTACATATGTGGGTTGTTAAAAAGAGTGGAGAGTATATGTGTGCAAAATGCAGGCAGTTGGAGGAAATAAGTACATTAGATATATCGATAACCGACTTTGTTGCTCCAGGAACGGGGAATGAATGCAGGAAGACAAGTAGTGTGATAGGAGAAAATGAGAAAATAATAGTTGATAGTGTGGAAGGTGTGAGTGACTATGAAAGTTTAGGAGATAGTTTTGTTTGGGAGAGTGAATTTAGATTAAGAGTGACTGACCTGCAGAGGGAGATAGATGAGTTGAAAGAGGAGGTGGAATGTCTTGTGAATGAGAGCAGAAGTATGAAAGATAAGATTAGGAGAATGGAAGAGATAAATGCAAGGCGAATCAGAGTAGGAGAGAGAGAGAATTTAGGGAGTATGAGTGAGAGGTATGGGGGTGCTAGAAGAGGAGAGAATGGAAACAGTAGAAGAGAGGGAATGAGAGAGAGGTATGGGAATGTTAGCAGACGAGAGGATGGAAACAGTAGGAGAGACGGAATGAGAGAGAGATATGGAAGTGCTAGAAGAGGAGAGAATGGAAACGGTAGGAGAGATGGAATGAGAGAGAGGTATGGGAATGCTAGAAGACGAGAGGATGGAAACAGTAGTAGAAGAGACAGAATGAGAGAGGGATATGGAAGTGCTAGAAGTGGAGAAAATGGAAACAGTAGGAGAGAGGGGAATGAGAAAGATGTATGGGAGTGCTAGAAGAGGAGAGAATGGAAACAGTAGAAGAGAGAGGTATGGGAATGAAAGAAGAGGAGAGAATGGAAACAATAGGAGCGAGGGAATGGTAAGAGGTATAATGTATGGCGACTCAATGATCCGTGGTGTTCAAGATAGGATGCGTGAGGAGTGTTTGCCAGGAGGAACAATAGAAAGGGTGGCTATGGCAATTAAGAGAGGTGAAAGGGTGGATGAGATGATTGTGATGGTAGGAACGAATGACTTGAGTAGTAATGTAGGTCGGGCAGCAAGAGATATGAGATTTTTGCTTGAGACTGTACGGAAGAAGACAGAGAGAGGAAAAATAGTGTGCATGTTGCCTAGGTATGATAATGATGAACTGAGCAGAAGAGCAGTGATATTGAATGGCATAATAGTGAGAATATGTGACAAGAGAGGACTGGTATATGTGGATGCTTGGAGTGCGTTTGAGGAAAGAGAGGAATTGTATGCGAGAGACCACTTACATTTGAATGAGGAAGGACGTAGGCATCTGGAGAGATTGCTGTTCTGAACGAGTCAGTGTGTCCCAGGGAGGATGAGAGCAGGGGTGGCTTCTTGTGGAAATGGATACTTGGGAGAAGGAAGACGATGTCAGGTAGCACTGAGCCCAGTGGAGTCTAGAAGGGATAATGCTGGGTATAGAAACAATGGCATTTATATGCTTTATACTAATGCCAGGAGTATCCGGATTAAGGGAGAGGAATTGGTGGCGCATATAGCATTCAGCCTGGCCAAAAATTATTGCGATCACTGAGACGTGGTTGACAGAAGGGGATATAACAACAGGAATAGAAGTCGCTGGGTATAGCATTTTTCGTCAGGATAGGAGGGGAAAGCGTGGTGGTGGGGTACTGCTTATGATAAGTGATGACCTATATCCTCAAGAGTGGAGAATTTGGAAGGAAGTGAGACAAATGATTTTGAGAGCGTATGGTGTAAGGTAGAGGTAGGCAAGACAGGATATTTAGTGGGGTGTTGCTACAGACCCAGGAGCACAGAGGATGGGGACCAGGAGATGTTTAGACAGCTAAGTTTGGCAAGTGCAAGAAGAATGATTGTTATGGGAGATTTTAACTTCAGTAGTATAAATTGGAGAGAGGAAGATGCATGTAGCAATAGGGGAATGGAATTTCTAGAATTCTTGAGGGACAAATGTCTTAGGCAACATGTAACAGAGGGAACAAGAGGTTCAAAAGTTTTGGATTTGGTTATAGCATCAGAAGAGTTGATAATAACTGAGTTGATGTCTCTCCCACCAGTTGGAGAGAGTGACCATATGGTGTTGACTTGGAAAATGAATAGACATGCAGGAGTATCAAAGAGACGGGAACTTATGTGGAATTATAAGGCAGGTGATTATAATAGTCTTAGACGTCAACTTCGGGAAGTTTCATGGAGGCAGGAATTGGAAGGCCGGGATATCACTAGTGCGTGGGAAATTATGAAAGAATATTTGTTATCAGCAATGGTAAGTTGTATACCACGAGTGAAGAAGAGGATGCAATTTGGAGTAAAGTGGATGACAAACAATATTAAACAGGAATTGCATGCGAAAAAGAGGCTATGGAAGAGATATAAGGAGACAGGTGAAGAGATGCATGAGGAATATAAGACACAGGCCAGAAGAGTGACTAGTGTGGTAAGGAAAGCAAAACTGGAATATGATAGGAGATTGGCCCTAAGATCCAAAGAAAATCCTAGGGAATTTTTTAGCTATGTGGCCAGTAGGAGGAGAAATGACTGTGGAAGAATGATATTGTGGGATAAAAATGGGAATAGAGTGACTGATGCAGAGGACATAGTGGAATTGTTCAATGAACACTTTATTGGAGTATTTCATCCTAGTGGAGTCAGTTTTAATGCTAGAGGGATAGGACTGGTTCGAGGTCTGGAGGAGAGTGTGTTTCAGATACTAAGTACTCTGGATGGTATTTCACCACGAGTTTTGAGAGAATGTGCTAGGGAATTGACAGTGCCTTTAAAGTGGCTTTTCAATGAAAGTCTGGCTTTGGCAAAGGTGCCCAGGGAATGGAAGGAAGGTAAGATGGTGCCATTGCATAAGGGTGGTAACAGACTGGAAGTGTCTAATTATAGGCCAGTCTGTGTGTCATCAGTAGTTGTTAAGATCTTGGAGAAAGTAGTGAGGGACCATATACAGCATTGGGCAGATGAGGGTAATGTTATCTGTGAGAATCAACATGGATTTGTGAAAGGACGCTCTTGTTTTAGCAATATGCTAGCCTTTTATAATAAAGTTTCAAGAACATTAGATGAGGGAAAGGCATATATTGCAATTTTCTTAGACTTGGCGAAGGCATTTGACAGGGTGCCACATGATAAGCTGATATTTAAGTTGCAGCACATGGGTCTGGATGTCAGATTGGTCAACTGGATTCAGGATTGGCTGTCTGATAGGTATCAGAGAGTTGTGTATGGTGGAGCAGTTTCCAGGAGGCAGAGGGTTACAAGTGAGGTCCCACAGGGATCAGTACTAGGACCTATATTGTTTAACCTTTATATCAATGACATAGCCAGTGGATTGCAGGGGGATATTCAGTTGTTTGCGGATGGATGCGAAGCTGGGAAGGATTATTAGTAATAGTGCAGATGTGGGAGCCCTGCAAGAGGATTTAAATAAGCTAGATAGATGGGCAAATGAATGGGGGATGTCAGTTTAATGCAGCAAAATGTAAGGTCTTGAGGTTTGGGAAACATCGATGGGATGCTGTATACTCTATGTGAGGAATTGTACTGGAGGAAGTAGGGAAGACAAGAGATCTGGGGTTGATGATTGATAGAAACCTGAAGTTTAGGGGACATATTGCAAAGGTGGTGAAGGTAACACAGAGGATTGCTGCTATTATGAGAAGGACACTGACCTGCAGAGATAAGAGGGTTATCATTCCGTTGTATAAGTCTCTGATCAGACCACACTTGGACTATTGTTCTCAGATTTGGTCCCCAGGATTTGAAGGGGATAAATTAACTGTGGAAAGGATACAAAGACGGTTTCAGGACTGCACAAGGATAGTTATGAGGATCGGCTGAGAGAATGTGGACTGCAGAGTTTGGTGGATAGAAGGAGAGGTGATGTGATTGAGACTTTTAAATTGTTGAGAGGTAGTTACAGAGTTGACACTGGGGAGTTCTTTCGCTTGGTTGAACAGCGGGAAGGAGTGATGACAAGAGGCCATCCCTGGAAGTTACAAAAGGAAACTGTGAGCAAGAGGGTAAGGAGTGGTTTCTTTGTGTGGAGGATGGTTGAGCCATGGAATGCAGTGCCTGATGGAGTGGTGGGAGCGAGAATGGTCAGTGAGTTTAAAGAGTGGTATGATAGACTTTGTGTTTCTCAGGGGGGGGTGTCCTCCCCTCGATGAGTCTTGACAGACTTTATGTCTTAGGAAGGACCTCCCTCGATGAGTCTTTTGACTCCTTGGAGGCCTGAATAATAATAATAATAATAATTCTAAATACCGCAGTATAGCTCAGTGGCCTGTGGGCTTCATTTGAATTATTTTTTTTAATCGCGTTTTAATGTTAAGTAGTTATTTTTTCAATATGGCTGGCGGGCTATGGCAAATAGCTCACCTGGCCACAGGTGGTTTGCAGGCCATGTGTTGAAAACCCTTGGTGTACAGGATATAAGAGAGAATGGCGTAATTATGAGTGAGCAGGTGGTATTTGAGGAAATAATAACCTTGATGTCAATAAGGCGATAGGATTTGATAACTTATCACCACACATCTTAAGGGAATCTTCTAGGAAATTGTCAGTACCATTGGCATACCTGTTTAATAAAAGTATTACAACAGCACAGGTTCCAAGCAAGGGAGTGGAAGGAAGGTAAAATTGTTCCACTGCATAAAGGTGGTGATAAGGCTATAGCTTCAAATAATAGGCTGGTCTGTATATCTGCAGTTGTGGTGAAAGTACTGGAGAGATTGGTGAGAAGTAAGATACAAAAATGGGTTGATAAAGCAGTATTCTCTGTGGTTATCAGCATGGGTTTGTTAAGGGGAGATCATGTTACACTAAGTTACTTATATACTATAACAAGGTGACAAATACCTCGGACAAAGGAGATGCATATACAGTGGTGTACTTAGATTTTGCGAACACTTTTGATAGACTGCCACATGACAAGCTGTTAAATAAACTGAAACAGATGGGATTGAATAACAGACTTCTGAGTTGGATCAGTGACTGGCTGTCAAATACGTATCAGAAAGTTGTACGTGGAGATGCACTATCCCGAAAGAGGAAGTTCACTAGTGGTGTGCCCCAGGAGTTAGTTTTGGAGCCATTGTTGTTCAGTTTGTATGTTAATGATATTGGGATAGGTTTAACTAGTGATGTGCAGCTGTTTGCAGGTGATGCAAAACTGGGGAGAGGAATGAGGAAACAAGTGGATGTTATGGCCTTACAATAGGACTTGAATAGATTGAATGAATGGTCAGGTAAGAGGAACTGTTAGTTCAATGTTGCAAAGTGTAAGGTTTTGAGTAAGCAACGATGGGATAGAAAGTATAGGTAACCCTTGTATAACACGGATGTTAATTTCCATAGAAATGCTGTGTTATATAAATCACGTTATGCGAGACTCAGATCACATAGAAAAAGTAGGGTTATATTCCAAAATCGTTTTTTTTTTAAATTATATAAACAACAATGACATATCCAACAAAAAATATTTTTATTTAATTCAGGTAATTCATGTAAGTTAAGAAAACATATAAACTATGAAACGAATATATAGTATAAAATTATAATTTACAAATTGTAAGTAAACTTCATTGCACATAATGCATAAATGTTTTAGACAAAATAAAATAAAGTTCATATTTTATTCTTTCATAGCACGAGGATTTGTGGATTAGTTAATAAACATTGGTTTTTTCATAATCGCCCGATGCATTACTACAAAACAGTAGAGTAATTCTATCTTTGGAATCTTTGAATCCAGAGCTGATCTTCCATTTTTCAAAATATAGGTGCGTTTTTGTATTTTTTTTCCAATATAACCCAGATTCTTTTGCACTGAACACCCGGTCTGCACTATAAATGTTTATAAACTTTGAGAATTTTTGTTTAATAAGATTTCCATCCAAAGGAATTTTCTTTTGAGTGCAATCTTCTATCTAAATCATTAAATATTTCTCCATTTTTTCCATTAGAATATCATGTACACGAGCAATGCGCTGCACTTACCATTGAACCAGCAATAAACACTTTCTCGGATTTTATGTTAATTTTGTTTGATTGTTCGAATTGTTGATTAATTTAAATTCAAAGTCCTTGCAGCAACTGCAGATTTTTCCTCCATTTTTCGACTGATTTAAGATTTTAATCTTTTCTTCGAGTATGAATTTTCTTTTCAATGTTGGTTTTTCCCTTTTGTTGCAGTTTGTGGCCATTACTATAAAAATAATTTTTTTACATAAAAAAGCATTACATATTAATTATGTATGTAACTCACCAGAACACAAAGGCAATTTTCAACAATAAACACTTTACAAGGTAAACAATTGACATACATGCGTGCTAAAGGGTATTTCCCCTAATATAAATTCGCTACTTATAACTACATGCAGGATATGGGCATACACAAATTTAATGAAGATAAAATTTGATTTTTAAGTCGCAAGGTGAAAAACATATGAAAAGATAAAGGGTTACTATAATTGGTAGACCGTGTTTTTATCAAAACCTCGTTGTATAAGTACAAGGGTTACTACAATTTGTAGACCGCATTATATCGAAACTGCATTTTATAAGTACCATGTTATAAGTATCGAGTGCATTGTATAAGTACCGAGGGTCACCTGTATACACGGCGGGGAAACTTTAATGGAAGTAGAGGAGATGAGAGATCTAGGAGTGACGGTGAACAAGGATCTGAAATTCAGGGGCCACATTACACAAGTTGCGAAGATGTCACATCATATAGGGCAATGATGTGGAGGATCCTGACATGCAGAAATAGAGAGGTTATGATGCCACTGTATAAGGCCTTGATCAGGCTTCATATGGATTATTGTGCACAGATTTGGTCGCTGGGTTTCCATGGTGACGAGGATATGTTGGAAAGAGTCAAGAGAAGATTCTCAAAGGTGGTCAGTGGTCTTTGGAATGTGGAATACGAAGACAGATTTCATAGAATGAGAGAAGGGGTAGAAGAAGAGGCCATTGCTGGAATCTATATAAGGAGGGTTTGAGCAGAGGAGTGAGGAGTAGGTTCTTTGCATGGAGAGTGGTTGGTGAGTGGAATGCATTCCCTGAGTGTGTTGTGGGTGAAGACACATTGAATCAGTTTAAAACAGCACAGTTGGATGAGAATTGTGTACAATAGTGGTTACCTCCCATGATGAATCTCTGACTCCATGGAAGTCAAATGTTAATAATAATATGATTGAGACATATAAGCTAGTGAGAAGTTATCGGGTCGACATTGAAGAGATTTTTCATAGAATGAGAGAAGGGGGAGAACAAGAGGCCATTGCTGTCTGTATAAGGAGGGTTTGAGCAGAGGAGTGAGGAGTAGGTTCTTTGCATGGAGAGTGGTTGGTGAGTGGAATGCATTCCCTGATTGTGTTGTGGGTGTAGACACATTGAATCAGTTTAAAACAGCACAGTTGGATGAGAATTGTGTGCAATAGTGGTTACCTCCCATGATGAGTCTCTGACTCCATGGAAGTCAAATGTTAATAATAATACTGATGGTATTGGTTTGCAGGAAACTGATGAGGCTATGGACTTGGGGATAAAGGTGAACAAAGAGTTAAAGTTCAGAGGTGCAAAAGTTAAATAGCTCAACGAATTACTTGGATATTGAAAAACTAATAAGTAAAGATAAGTAAGTTATTATCCCCTTTTTTATAAGGCTATGATTTGGCCATATCTTGACTACTGTGCACAGATTTGGTTGTCTGGGTTTCTTGGGGACCAGGTGGTGGTCAAAAAGATTCAGAAACGAGTGATCAAGATGGTGACATGTCTGTGAATACTTCCTATGAGGATAGGCAGAAAAGCGGGGCACATAATAGAAACTTTCAAGATATTAAAGAGGTTTCAGAAAATTGATGGAAGCAAAATTTTTCAATATATGACAAACAGTCCGAGAAGTAAGGGCCATACGTGGAAGTTGTGTAAGAGTATGGTTGGTGGAGGGGGTGCAGACCAGATATTTTGCATAAAGAGTGGTGGGTGAGTGGAATGGATTGCCAGAATTGGGTTGTGAGTTCCCTGATGGTAAATGGATTCAAGGAGAGGTATGATAAAATTTATGTGTATCACAGGTGATTTGGGTCTCCTGCAATAAGTCACTGGACTCCACGGAGATGCTGTAAATAATAATAATAATGTTTAACACCTGAATGCATTCCTATATAAGTGAGTCACTCCTATGTAGTGAAACAACACAGGTGTAAAATGGATGAATAGTGAAATTAATATGTAACCTAGAGAAACAGACATTATGGAAGCATCATAAGATGGAAAGCAATAATCAGTTATTACATGAATAATATAAAGGTCAAGCCACGAAGGTGACTTACGTTAAAGATACCAAGCAATTTTATAAGCTAGGTTTTAATCCTTTTTTCCCAAGTAAGCAAACAGACAAGTAAGTCAAGTTTGTGCCTGCAAGTAGTGCAAGTCTGAGGCAACTCGTGGTAAAGTGGAGTAAGCTCCAATCACTTTCCTTAGTATTTTCCCCTAATGCAAAGCAGCATTAGGGGAAAATACTAAGCATAGCATAAAATAACATAGCATCATACATCACCTTGCGGAGATGTATGATGCTATGCATTAAAGGTAAGGACCACTACCCAGACTGGTTTCGACCTTTATTGAGGTCTCATCAGTGGGAGCCAGACCATAAAAATGCCAAGGGTGAAGTACTTAGTTGGTAAGGAAAGCACAGTATAATTTTTCTTGCCAATCAAGCTAAGTAAAATTACAGAGATTTTCTTTTGGCACATGGTCAGCAGAAAAAAGAAAATTATGAAAAGCTGCATTATGTTACTTGACAGAAATAGTAAAACACGTAATCAAACATAAATTAAAGATACCAAGAAATTATATACTTCGTTTAATCCTTTATCCAAGTGTAAGCAAACAAGTTTGCACCTGAACTATTTTCAGGACTGGGGCAACTCATATATAGAAGCTTATGACTTCACATCACTTGCCTTAGTATCCCATAATGCAAAGCACATATCCTTACAGGTATGTATAAAGCTATGTATCCTTATGGGTATGTATAAAGCTATGCATTATGGGAAGAGTCACTACCTAGACTGGTTTCAACCTTTAATGAGTTCTTGTCAGTGGGAGCCAAACCCAGAGGTGATACCAAGGTTGAAGTAATGCAGAAGTCATATTTTCATATACTAGTTGCCAAAAGGTGTCACACCATATTATTAGAATACTCTGGATTAGAGATGGTTGTTGGAAGTTTTCCACTTGGTTATACTATAAATTAAAGATACCAAGAAATTATATACTTGGTTTAATCCTTTATCCACGTGTAAGCAAAAATAGTTCAGGGGCAAACTTGTTTGCTTCCACTTGGATGAAGGATTAACCAAGTATATAATTTCTTGGTAAATTTTTATAGTATAACCAAGTGGGAAAACTTCCAACAAGTTATCAAATACTTGAGTGGATATATTTAATGCACAAATTTCATCTTGATAAGAGCAATTTCATCAAATGCTTGAGTGATGAGATGTGTAAGGAAATGGTAGAAACTGAGTATGAGGTAAATGAAGAATTAAATAAGCTCAATGTTAATAAGGTTCTTCTCCACTACTACCGAGCTTCTACTATAAATCAACTACATCAGCGCCATCTACTGCCCACCACCACCACAACAAGTATTTTTTGTCAGTAAATTGCATGTGTTCTGAAGGGCCGATTTGTCTGTATGCGGACAAATTTTCTCGAGTTTCTGGGAGAAAAAACCCTGCTACGTCCGTATGAGATCGGCTAACTCACCTTCAATTGAAAAAGTCCATATAAAGATTCCTCCTGTTATGGCGGGAATTGAATTCAGGTCTTTTCCAATTGAAGGGCGCAACGTACTGTCGTTCTTCCAATTGCGCTACGGAGGTGCTTAATTTTAGGAGGTGATACAATTTTATCACATTTGACTTACATGGGATATGGTAATTAGATTGGAGAGAGAGAGAGTTGAGTAATTGCTAATAGATTAGGTAAATATAATGGTAATCATCTGCATATAAATCTAGATATAAAGGGCATTACATTTATTTATGAAAACCAGCTGTGTGATAAGGGAGAGGAGATTATGGCATTGACAAAGTTGAGTGGATCCAAAACTGAAGATAAGTAAAATGCTGAAGGAATAGAAAAAGGAATATACAGCATTTTCAGAAAAGGAAAAAAAAAATGGGGGGGGGGCAGATTTTAATGAGACCACATGCTGGCATGTTTTACTCTGGGGATAGCATTACCAATCTACAACCTACAGGTGCTCACCGTAGCATGGATAATTGAGATAGATATTTTCAACATCTGATCTGAGACCAACAACCTGCTTAAGTACTTAAGCAGATTGTTGGTCTCACACCCCACCCACAACAGGTTTAAAACCTGTTGTGGGTGGGATGTAATTAAAAAGGATTAAATCTTAAATATAATATCTTGGTATCTTTAATTTATTAAAATTATAATACTAATAGAAACATTATTCATAATTAAAATGAGTGCTTTAAAATAAATATGAAAAATATTATCAGAGACAGATAGGAAAAATTTTAAATTACCATATGGAAGGATGTTAGCAGTGTATGGGTGATAGTCAAGGGTTACTTGGAGGAAGCAATATCAGATTGCATACTCAAGGGCAGGAGGGTTAATCACCCTCCTGGCATGGATGAGTAGTATCATTAAGCAGCAGCTACAAAAAAACAAAATGCTGTGGAGGATATTATAAGAAGAGGGGATGATCAGCAAGCTCATGAGCAGTACAAAGATTAGGTAAGAAAGGTGACCAGGCATGGTAAAGAAGGCAAAATCAGATTATGAGAAGAAATTAGCTGAGTAGGACAAAGGAAATCTAAAAGAATTAATTTTTATGTGGTAAGTAAGACAAAGAGTGACTATGGAGAATAACTTTAACAAATGCTGATGGCAGAGATGTGACAGAAGCAAATAAAATACTTGAGCTACTGAGTTGAATTGAGGTTACTACCATGAGAGATGTGAGAACAGAGATGGATGAACTGGAGATTCTCAGGATATTGCAGAAATCTCAATGTAAATACAGCAATGGAATTAAATGGGATACCAACTCTCGTTTTGTGAGAATGTGCATGTTAACTAGCAATGCAGCTGACTAGGCTTTTAATTTAAGTCTCAGTTCTGGAAGAATTGCAAGGTAAGTAGAAAGAGGGCAAAATAATTTCTTTGCATAAAGGAGAATTTAAGATTTGTAGCAGCAAAATAAAGACCAATCAGTATCTCAGGAGTGGTAGTAAAAGAATCGGAAAAGTTGGTCAAAAAATTCAGGAATGGGTGGATAAGAATATGATACTCTATGAGGGGCAACATGGCTTGTGAAGGGCCAGTCTTGCTTTAGTAATTTATTAAACTAGAAACTTGGTTTGTAAACAAGAGAAGAGTAATAACTCTGGTAATTTTAATTATGGTAGTATAGAAAAGAATGAAGAGATAGCATTTTGGGAATAAGGAAATTCAATTTCTCGAGTTCTTGAGAGATAACTGTTTCAGGCAGTATGTAAAGGAGTTGCATGCGAGGAGCAAGAGTTTTAGATATGATCATTTCATCAGAGGATGTTATTGTGAGTGGGGTTTGCACCTCTCTCCAGTTGGTGAGAGTGATTGTGAAGTAATCACCTGGGTTGTGGCTAGCCATATAAAGACTTCTGTAAGGAAAGGATATATGTGGAAGTACAATGTTGGTGATTATGACAAGCTTAGGAGACGGCGTGGAACTATAGCATGAAATGAGGAGTTGAGTAGTAAAGAAATAAATGCTACTTGGGAACTGACAAAGAAATACATAACAACGTCAATGTGTGAATCTATTCTGAAAGTCAAAAGGCTGAATGAGCAGGTTAAGCATGAAATCGGGAAAAAGAAGGTACTTTGGAGGCAGCACAAGATGAATAATGGTAATAATCAGTTGAACGAAGAGTATACAGAGCAGGCTAGAAGAGTAACTCAGTTGGTAAGAATAACAAACATGCAGAATCAGCAGAAATTAGCAAATCAGATGAAGAAAAACCCTTGGGAGTTTTTAAGATATGTGGCAAATAGAAGGAAGAATGATTATGGTAAGATGATGTTAATGGATGAAAGTGGAAAATTGATAACTGCTGCAGAAGACATAGTCAAGGTATTCAGTGAGCAGTTCATCAGGGAGCTTCATCCTCAGTGTGAAATCAGAAGCTCAAGTGCAGAGGACGAAATGAGAGAACACTTAATGGTGAACGAGCAAGAGGTGTATGTGGAGTTAAGTAAGCTAGATGTCAATAAGGTAATATAGACGATGACATATCACCACGTCTTAAGAGAATGTTCTAAGGAGTTAGCATTAGCCTTGGTCTACCTGTTTAACAAGTCTTGCAACAGCACAAGTCCCAAAGGAGTGGAAGGAAGACAAAAATGTTCCACTTTACAAAAGTGATGATAATGCTAAGACAGCAAATTATAGGCTGATCTGTATATCTGGAGTAGCTAAAGTATTGGAGAGTGATAGATGTGGAATTCATGCAGCTGCTAAGAGATAAATCAATATCTGAATGTATACCTAGAGTCAGAAGGATAAATTAGGTAGGAGTTAGATGGATGAATAGCTTCAATAAGCAGAAGTTGCACAAAAAGAAAAAGTGGTGGAGAGAGATCATAAAGAAAAAAGTGATCAGCATGCCCATGAACAGTATTAAGGGACAGGTAAGAAGATAAGGCCAAAATTAATTATGAGAGAAAGCTAGTTGATGAGGCCAAAAGAAACCATCCTTCTATGGAAGGATGACTGAAGATTGGGAGGTAACAGAACCAATCTAAACAGCTGAATTACTGAGTGAGCATTTTCAGGGGTGTGCTATCTAGATGGTGATATTGCAATGTCAGATGTGACATTGAGTGATAGGAAAATAGAGGGTGAAGAAATGGAGGTGCTTAAAATATTGAAGAACCAAGTATGAAAACAGCCATGGGAATACATAGCACATTGGCCTGTCTATTATGAAATGTGCAAGGGAATTATCAGCTCCTCTGACCAAGCTGCTTAATTTAAGCCTCAGTATTGAGAGGGTGCCAATGGAGTGGAAAGAGGAAAAAATAGTTCCACTGCATAAAGAAGGCTCCAAGACAGAAGTAACAAATTACAGGTCAATCAGCATCTCAAGAGTGGTGATTAAGGAATTAGAGAAACTGGTTAACGACAGAATTCAGGACTGTGTGGATAGGAATATAATACTCTATAAGAGATAACATGCTTTTATGAAGGTATGTTGGATAAGGGAAATGGCTACTCAGTGATATTGCTAGACTTTGCAAAAGCATCTGACAAGATTCCACATAGAACTCTATTGCATAAATTAGAACAAATGGGGATGGATATGAGGCTGGTGATTTGGATTAGAGGGTGGTTGATGGGCAGATATCAGTTTAATTTGTATATCAATGATACAGGAAATGATCTGACTGATTTCAGACTGCAAAAAGATCTGGACTTTCAGATTCTGTGGGAATGAAGAAGTGTGGAGAGGATCCAGAGAGTGATAAAACTGTGGAAGATCCGTGGAATGCTTCCTATGAGAATAGCTGATGATCTATAGCCGGGGTTTTAACCTTTTTTTATCTTATGGCACACTAAAACAAAATGCTAAAATTCTACAGCACACCATTCAAGTATTATGAAATATATCGACTGTTTCAAATAACGACAAAACCCATCGTAACTCACTTTATGAACCAACTCTCTTTTTGTAACATCTCTTTGAAACCCCATTTATTTATGACACCTTGTAATGAAATACAAAAGAATAAACAAAGTTATTTATGACAGTAATTAATTATTTTTTTCTAATATACATACATGTAACAAGTATTTTTTTTAATCAATGAGACACCTGAGCTTGGTGTTGTTTCATTATGTACCTTGTGTGAGGTTGGATTGTAGATAGGCATATCATCAAATATTCTTCCAAGGTTTCAAGCCACAAGCTATTCTTGTTTTTTATAGTGTTCATGGCAGAAAAACCAGCTTCACACAAATATGAAGTGGAGAAAGGAAGAAGTGCTTCAATTGCCTTTTCTGCGATAATGGAATATTCACTTCGAAGAAACAACCAAAATGAAATAGTATCTGTTGCCGAATGTTTAAGTTTTAATCTTCAGTCATTCCTTATTTCCTTTAGCTTGTCATCAACTGATACACACTTAAAACAAACGGATCTCTTACCAAATCTAAGGATGATACATCAAATGATTGTAGATAGGCATACCCTCAAATCTTCTTTCAAGGTTTCAAGCTACAAGCTATTCTTGTTTTTTATAGTGTTCATTGCAGAAAAGCCAGCTTCACACAAATATGAAGTGGAGAAAGGAAGAAGTGCTTCAATTGCCTTTTCTGCAATAATGAGATATTCACTTCGAAGAGACAACCAAAATGAAATAGTATCTATTGCCGAATGTTTAAGTTTTAATCTTCTGTCATTCCTTATTTCCTTTAGCTTGTCACCTTCTGCAGTGTTTAAATTTGCCAACTGACATGCACTTAAAACAAACGGATCTCTTACCAAATCTAAGGATGATACATCAAATGAGAGAAAATATTTTTCAATATTTTTGCTAAGCAATATTAAACTTTATAAAATCAGATCTATAAGATTTTTATCCACTCTGTAACTTTTTGTCAGCTCAAACATTTCTGTTGTGTTTTCTATTCTGATTCTTTCTTCTCAAAAAGCATTAATTTTTTTTTGAAAGCATTAATTTTGTTGGTGCAAGTAAGAATATTTTCATGATTTCCTTCCATACTTTTATTAAGGGTGTTCAAAGCTTGGAAAAAATCAGTAAGGAATGCAACCTTATTGCACCACAGCTCATTGGTAATAAAATCAGCTAACTCAGATTGTTAAGTTGTCAAAAAAGTTGTAAAGCTACTCTTTTAGCTCATAGAACCTTGAAAGAACTTGTCCTTGAGATAATCACCTCACTTTTGTATGCATTAGCAGCTGTGTGTGAGAAGTTTCCATTGAGGAACATTGTACTGCGAACAATCTCGATTGTAATGGTCTACTTTTTGACATAATTAATGATTTTGACCTTCTTGTCTAGTACTCTTGTCAGCACAGGTACTAATGATTTTGAAACTAATACTTTTCTGTGTAGAAAACAATGAGTAAAAACAATTCTGGGGTTCTTTTGTTGAGCCAGTGTGACAAATACTTTTACACTTCCAGACATAGAGCGAGCACCATCTGTACAAATATTAATACATGAATGCCAGGACAAATTGTGAGAATTAAAATAATTATCAACAACATCAAACATGTCTTGGTCCTTTATTGTTTCTAAAAGTGGTTGGTAAAATAAAAACTCTTCTATGATATCTATATTATAAACAAATCTACTGAATTGTATAAATAAAGTGGATATTAGATCCAGCATTATTTCAAAGCCGAACATAGAAACTATGAAAGTTTCGTAAAAATAAGTTGACCAGAGAGCTTATGGAAATACATTCATTGGCATTAGAAAACATAAATGCTGCCCAAGCAGCTATATATTTGCTTTCTATTAGTCCATTATGATAAGGTTTCACTGGCCTGACAGCTGTTTAAGTAAAAATTAGGCGATCTCCCAGACTACTCCCTATGAGTGACTGAAAGATCGTCCCACTCAGCGTTGGTTCTCAGTGACAGGCTCACCCTACCACTGAGCAGAAACATTCATATTCCAGGGAAAAGCACCCACCAACACGGCCCCAATAGAGGCCCTGCCAGAAAATGCCAATCCCCAGAGACTCAAATTGCTCTCTCAAGGTAAAACTCTCCACTCACTCCCCCCAAAATCTTAAGCCCTCACTCAGCAGGAGCCAGGCCCAGAAGAAATAAGGGAGAAACCATAAGAGAGCAAAAACTCCACTCCCAGATCTCTCATCTCTTCCACCTCCTTCAAAAGTTTCCTATTAATTATATACCCTGCATCCCAACCTTGCCTACCAAATTTCAAGATCACACTTTGCATCATTAAAACTGATAGCTTCACTCATTTGCCTACTCACACAGTCTATTTAGATCCTCCTGCAAGGCTGTAATATCTGCTCTACTTCTCATACTTCTTCCAACTTTACATCATCAACAAACAGAAGTACATCTCCAGATAAGCCAGTTCCAATGTCATTAACATACAAGTTAAACAATAATGGTCCAAAAACATATCCCTGTGGCACTCTACTAGCAACATTCCTCTTTCAGGATACCACTCCTCCATACACAACTGACTAATACCTATCTGAAAGCTAATCAGCTATCCAACTCATTAGTCTGTTATCTTATTCCATCTGTTTTGATTTAGCAACTGGCTTGTAATGTGGCAGTCTATCAGAGAATCTTTGGAAAATTCAAGTGTTCCACTGTATAAGCATCTCCTTTATACAGTGAATTTGTAACCTTGTTATACATAAGCAGATTGATAAGAATGACCTCCCCCTAACAAACCCATGCTGATGATCATAAAGAATGCTGCTATTATGAACCCATTTCTGAATCCTAGTAATCACAAACGTCTCTACCTTAACAGCTCCAGACACATTGATTTCCCTATAATTTGTAGCCTGTCATTGTTCCTCTCCCCCTTTGAAGTGGAACAATTCTACCCAACTTCCATTCCTTCAGAACTCATGCTGTTGCAAGACTTGTGTTATACAGGTGTGCCAAAGGTGCCATTAATTCCCTAGATCATTCCATAAAGACATGTGGCAATATACTTACTGTCCAGTCCTCCTGCTCACTCACTGCCACACCTTCTCTAAACTCCAGCTTCACATGATGTCACCTTCACCAGGATGAAAAAACACTGATAAACTGCTGCTCGCTGGATCCTTTAACTATATCCTCCTCACTGGGTTCCAATCTGCCAGTGTCATCAACTAGCATCATTCTTCTACAGTAATTTTTTTCTTTTACTTGCTACATATCAAAAGAATTCACTAGGATTTTTCTTAGCTTGACTGGCTAATTTTGTTTCAAACTTTACCTTTGCTATCTTTACCAACTTAGTGTCACCATCCTGGTCACATCCACAAAACATCCATTCTTTGTACTCATTGTACAACTGATCATCACAAACATCCATTTTGTTGTCTCCATAGTGCCTCCTCCTTCTTCTTCTTCCAGATTTCATGCTTAATCTTTTTATTCATCTATTTTACTCCTACCTTATTTAGCCTTTTCACCTTTAGAATACACACAAATATTGCTACAGCTTAATAGCTCTTTATCAATATTCAAGCAGCATCTGTCTTCTTTCAACTCAATTCCTCTTTCCAGCTTGCAACTATCTCCAAAGCTTTCATAATAAATAATGAAAGAACTTTACCTTTGCTATCTTTACCAACTTAGTGTCACTCTCCTGGTCACATCCACAAAACATCCATTCTTTGTACTCATTGTACAACTGATCATCACAAACATCCATTTTGTTGTCTCCATAGTGCCTCCTCCTTCTTCTTCTTCCAGATTTCATGCTTAATCTTTTTATTCATCTATTTTACTCCTACCTTATTTAGCCTTTTCACCTTTAGAATACACACAAATATTGCTACAGCTTAATAGCTCTTTATCAATATTCAAGCAGCATCTGTCTTCTTTCAACTCAATTCCTCTTTCCAGCTTGCAACTATCTCCAAAGCTTTCATAATAAATAATCGCTACAAACCAGGTGATCACTTCATGGTCACTCTCATCAATCAACCATTAGACACTCTATTCACGATCACATCCTCTTACGATATAACCAGATCTAAGACACTTAACCATCGTGTCTTCTGTTACATATTGCCTAGGGTTGTTGTCTCTTAGGCCTTTGAGAAACTCATTCTCTTATTCCCTATAGACATGCAGTCTTCTTTTACGAGGGTGGTCTGAAAAGTTCTCTGCCTCGACCATAGATCCAATACTATCTTAAGAGATTTTTTTTTCTAAGTTGGTACATCTGGCATAAGCATCCATGTGAAATTACAAGTCATTCTATCAAGTAGTTTGTTTTATACAGTTGTCTGAAGCAAAAGTGTTGTCAGTATCCCTTGAAATGGATAAAATAAAGTATCGCGCAGTTATAAAATTCTTTGTAAGAGAAGGTTTAACGCCAAAAGAAATTCATTTGAAGTTCATAAAAGTTTATGGGCACCCTTCTCCTTCGTTTTCAACAATTAAAAAATAGGCTGCTGAGTTTAAACATGACTGTACCAGCCTTGAAGATGATCCAAGTAAAGGGCATCCAAAAAGTATAACAACACCAGAAATCATTGATCAAGTGCACGATATGGTTTTGGATGACCTGTGAGTCAAAGTGCATGAAATTGCTTAGACTATAGGCATTTCAAAAGAACATGTAGGACATATTTTGCATAAAGAATTGCAAATGAAAATGATTTGCGCAAGATGGGTGCCATGCTCGCTCACAGCAGATCAAAAATGCACTTCCATGAAAATCTCTGAACAGTGCTTGAAGCATTTAAACAAGAATAAACCTGATTTTGTGCATCAATTTATTACTATGGATGAGACTTGGATTCACCATTACACACCAGAATCCAAACCGCAGTCAAAACAGTGGACATAAGCTGGTTGTTCAGCACCAAAGTCAGTTCCATCAGCAGTCATAGCATTCATGTTTTGGGATGCTAAAGACATTTTGTTTATTAATTATCTTGAAAAGGGTAAAACAATAACCGGGGAATATTATTCCAATCTTTTAACCAGACTAGACGAAAAAATTTGTGAGAAAAGACCCAGTTTGCAGAAGAAAAAAAATCATCTTTCATCAATACAATGCATCTGTCCACATCGCAATGGGAAAATTAAGGGATCTACACACTGAATTGTTGGAACATCCACCCTATTCCCTGGATTTGGCTTCCTCTGACCTCTATCTCTTCCCAAAACTAAAACTCTTCCTCCTGGTCCGCGTTTTTCTTCGAATCAAGAGGCAATTGTAGCTGTGGAGGGGTATTTTGCAGATCTTACTGAGAACTACTACAGGAATGGGATAATGGTGCTGGAGCAACACTGAAATAAATGTATTAGTCTTAAGGGAGATTATGTTGAAAAATAAAAATAATGTTTAAATTATAAATCGTTTTTTGACTGTTAGGCCGAGAACTTTACAGACCACCCTTGTATATTAAAATCACACTTTGGAAATATGCCAGCCTGGTTGGCCGAGTGGTTAGTGTATCCGCTCTCCAGCCAAAAGGTTGCGGGTTCGAATCCCGCTGTAGGCATGGATGTTTGCGATTGTCTGTGAAAATACTAGTGGTGGTGGTCGGAGGTAGATGGCGTTGGTGTAGATGATGAAGGTAGTTGTTGGTGGTGGATTGGTGAAGACTGAGAGTTGTAGAGTAATGTCCTCCCTCGATGAGTCTTTGGACTCCCTGGAGGTGTTATGTAATAATAATAATATAAACAATATCTCCTGTTAATGGACAAGGGGAAACAAGGTGATATGATAGAGACGTTTAAGTTAGTGTGGGGATTTTATTGAATAAATACAAAGGGAGTAAGGTGAAGAATTTTTATTACAAAAGTTTTTATTACAGAATGATTATTACAAATATTCCTCTTGTGTTGTCTCCACCAATCGTTGGAAAGGGTGTAAAGGAGTACATATTTTATGTGGAGAATTGTGGGCAAAACGAACTGATTACCAGAATATGTTTGCAAGGCAGGGAAGGAGTGTTAAGTATTTATTTTAAGGTTCAATATGATAAATATGTTGTCAGTTGAATGAACCTCCCATGAGGTCTGCTGACTCCATGGAGGGTGTGATGATAAATAATAATAAGAAATCATAGTGGGTGACTAGATTGGTAAAAATTGAACCTTTTTCCCTTTTCTCCTTATTTTCTGCATTTTATATATGTATAACAAGATTATTTAAATTAAGGGGATATTTAATCCCATATTATTTAGATTTCTGTTTCAGTAAAAAAAAAAGATATTTAGCATTAATAATGCCAGAATTGTATTCATTCTTATAAAAATAAATAAAGTATCTCTTAAATATGTAATTTTTCTCATATGCAATATACGAGTAGACATGTTATTAGGAATATCTCCCCATTTAGGACTGTTCTGAAAATGTTGAGTCACATGGCCCAGTTTGTATATAAGTAAATCAGGCAAACAAGCATATGATGGTTGTATTGTTTTGTAAAAGGCATGACTTAAGTGACTGAGTATGGTATGATTGTTTGTGCCAGACATGCTGATGCCAGTACCTCATAAACGTCTACTCCTCTTGGCTTTTTGTGCATGACAGGGTGCAAGATGTATAAGGAGTGGCATAATAACAAGACAACTTCAAGCCAACAGCTCATTAATGCACAAGGTCAGAGAAGTGTTTGGCAAGGATTGTGAAATGTGACAGAAGGGAAACAACCAGTCAATTGACAACTCAGTACAACAGTGGTATTCAGAACATTATCTCAGAGCACACTGCACACTGTCTTAGATAGGGTACAGGAGTGGATGCCATCCCAGGTCCCAATGCTGTCAACTAAGACTAGGAAAATGCAGCTTAACGAGTCCCAGTTTATACTGTATATGCTGATGACAGAACCAGAATGTGGAAGCAACAACATAAAGACTTGGACCCTTTCTGCCAAGTAGTAACATTGCCAATGATCACATTCACTCATTCGTGGCCTGCAATTTGCCCATTGTCAAATGGATACTTCAAGCAAGACAATGCGCCATGCCACAATGAAAAAGTGTAGCATGATGAAGTGGTTCAAGGAACATTGCAGCGAGTTCCCTTCAGCAGCAATGTACCACCATTCAATATGCAACAGTTGGATGATGCCATTATGGCAGCATGAGCAAACAACCCAGAGGAATGTTTTAGACACTTAATTGAATCAATGCCACAGAGAATACAGGTTGTTCTTAAGGAAATAGGAGTTCCACTCATTATTAAATGCGGTTTCAAATAAAGTGATCACTCAGTGTAATAAATGGACTGACCCAAGTCTAAAAAGTGCTACTGCTCCAGAGCAATACACAGTTGTTTCAGAAATAGGGAAAAATTACACTTTTAATTCCCACAATATTTCTATAAATACATTTGTGCTGATTCAAGTGAATATACTGTACATCACACATTTATATAGAGCATAACTAAAAAAAGCAGCAAATTTTAATTTGTGCCATTTTACTCATCAAGAAAAAGCATGATCCAAAGTAGATCTCAGATATTGTCTTATCATCATCATATATTCCCAAGATGATGGACAAGTGAGTCTTTATCAAACAAGAAGAACTCTAGCTGTTACCTGTATCACTTCAACACTAATAGATATTCAAATAAACAACTGGTTGCATTATTAGTTAGTGCTCATTAAGTGATTTTTATCCTATTTAACAGTTTCAATGGCTACATTTATTGATGCCAAACAAGGAAATTGGAATTTCCTTGTTTGGTACCAAGAAATGCAGTTTTGGTATAATCTGTTCCTGTGTCTCTAAACTTTAAATCTTCAAAACTGATAAAGTCAGAACCTATAGCACTAGATTCTGATGTTCTTGAAGATGTGTAGGTAATATTTTATCAAGAAAAGGTGCAATCCCAAAATTTTGAAAAATCCTATGAGTTTATGCTATACCAATATTCAATAAAAAATATATCAAAACATGATAATATGCACTTACTAGTATACTTTCAAATCTGGAATTCAGAACAGCAAGAGACAAGAAATGTCTACAAGGCTTTTTTTAAACATTACTTAATTTATTATGATAATTTACTTCAATTATTCACTAACATAATTACTTAATTTTGTAATGAATTTTTAGGGGGAAGGGAACACCTCTAATTCCAGTTCTTTTCCTCTTCATCCGACTATTGAGGGTCTAAGTTATTACGAAACAAATGTCATTAGGAATCGTGAAGATAAAAAGTGGATTAATGCTTTCAATAAACATTATTAAGCAATACAAATTAAGAATCAGCTAAGAAGTTTGAACATATATTCCTATTAACAACAGTTTAACTACAAATGTTATTAATCATGTCAATGGAAAAAGTTCTTATTCATGTTGGACTGTCAACTTACCCGATTATCAGGATGTACTTTTAATGAAAGTATCTTAAAAACTACAATAAACTCTTTATAAAATAGCACTTGCTACTTGTTTTATCACTCTTTTGGGTTTGTTTACAATAACACTAAAGTATTCGTGCAGCTTTTAGTCACATCATGCAAATATTAAAAGTGACAATTATCAGCTTCATGACATTTGATAATTGAATGGGAGACGATGAATGCTTTTCATTAGTATATATAACTGCTGAAATTTTGTTTAGTGGCAGAAAACGTTACGCAATTACATGTCCGCCATTTTATACACCACCTGAAACACCTGTTTAGGAACAAACGTAGCTTTTAACGTAAACAACCTATACCCGGTGGTTCACCTACTTGACTGGGATTACTCGGCTACTGTATATACATGTTTCGTAGACTTCATAATTGTCTGCTTATAGGGAACAATTATAAAACCCAAAGTAACAGCTGTAATTAGTTACTACTGCTGGCTTTAAGTAGCAAGCAGCATGCGCTAAATCTAATGCAATACATAATACGCCGCGTTCTAGATGGTATGCCAATAAGTTGTCATGGCAACAAGCAACAGGAAGTAGCGTCATAACCTTACTAAACACGCTCAGAACACCATGGGTACTGCGCATGCGTTGCAATTATGGATTTAAATTAAAGAGAAAGACGTATCAGCTTTTATTAATTCTGATTTAGTGGAGCACAAGTGAACTGCTGTCTTATTATTATTATTATTATATTAAGAATAATTTACACTTCAAAATAATTGTAACTAATTATGTATCACCAGACATAAATTACAAATTTTGCCTATTCCAGTGCAAGCATCAGAGGGATACCTTTCAAAATTGTTGTTTGGTGCCCTTTAATACAGTAATAGTAATAGTGCTGAGAACCATCTGCCCCTGCATTGGGGAAGAAAGCAAACAACCAAAACAAAATCTTTCGTTAAACCAAATTGCAGATACAAATGTCTTGTTTATTTTTTTTTCCTAATATTTAAATATCCTTATAAAGTTTTCCAAATTTGTTTGAATGCCTGATTATTATTTTTTTGTTTATTCAACTTTACACTGGTTCAGCGTTAAAAAAAGAAAAACATCTTTGATCATGTTCTAAGTATGCTAATTATTTTACTATTTTATTTTATTTTTTAAATAAAACAACTTCATGAAAGGTTTTATAAAATGTCTTATAAAAGTGAAGGATTCAGTTAAAATATTTTATGTTATTTACGAATTTGATATTAAATAAATTAGAAAAACATCATTAAATAAATAATAAAAATAGAGACCGACAAAATTTTCCATTTCTCTTTTCGTATCCATTACTTTTAAAGTGCAAGCTGGCCTTGTATAAAGGTGTACAATGGAGAATCTTAATAACTTCCAGCGAGAATTTTTTTCTGCACTGATTGCATTACAAATACCCATCGAATCAACTGTGGGTGCAATTATTATTATTATTATTATACAGTTTTCTCCATGCAGTCAGAAGCCTCATTGCGGGAGATCCATTATTCACACACTAGCCATTATTCACAAAGTACCTATCACACCTCTCCTTAAACTCACTCACTGACGAAGCACTCACAACCACCTCAGGTAATCGATTCACTCCCCCCCCCCCCAAAGCAATATTTATACCAGAACATTACATAACATTAGCTCTTGATGTTAAGGAACTATGTGTCTGCTTACCATAAATTATTATATTATTATTACGTGACACCTCCAAGAAGTCTAAAGGCTCATCGAGGGAGGACACCTACTCTACAGCTCTGTCTCCACCACTCCATCCTCCAACTACACTAACGCTATCTACCGTCCACCATCACCACTAGTATTTTCAGAGACAATCACAAACATCCATGCCCACGGCGGGATTCGAACCCGCAGCCTTTTGGCTGGAGAACGGATACGCTAACCACTCGGCCAACCAGGCCGGCTGAAATAGCAGAAAGTCTTCTGTGGCATCGTAATAGTAGCCACTCAGTGTATAATACTAATAGTAATAATACCATTCATAATAAAGTAGCAAATCATAATAGCCACAGGCATCGTAATAGTAGCCAAAGATATACCACTACTGTATTGAGGGTTGCGAAATACTTAGATATTTTGTGCAATTTTTGCAATGTAGTATAGATGTAGATCAGATGGTAACAGTGGCGCACCCGGGGGGGTGGAAGGGGCCCTGGTACCCCAAAGAAAATAAACACTAGAAAAATTTCCAAAAATCTTTTCCTAATTAAAATTGATTTTTTTTTAATGTTGCGCCGTGTCTTCTGTTTCTATACTACTTATGAATTAGCAGTCACATAAGGTGGAAATACCCTATAGTTCTCAGGAATTACAGTCTCTGTGAACACAAGGCGAATGAAATAGTGCTCGGGCGGACCGAGAGCTAAAAATATTTTTATCCGTTCAACTCGGCTCCCCCAAGACTAAATCCTGAGTGCGCCACTGGATGGTAATATACAGTACTATAAAACGGTTAACACATGTAAGAGTATTTAGAATTTAATTTCAGTTCCTATGTAATTTCGCTCACTGTAACATTAGCAGCAATCAGGAAGAATGCAAACGTTTGGTCACAATATTCGAATTATGAAATCTTTGTCATCCTCTCTGGATGATGCTCATGGTACAGTGACGAAATATATAGGAGATCAGTGGCGGTTCGTGGCTTGAAATCGTGGGGATGCTGCAACTTTCGAAATATACATACACACTGTAAGTACAGTGTATACATGTTTGGATAAAATATCAAAATTATAGTAAAATTTAAAAAAAAAATTAAACATGAAACAATATTGTTCATTATCGATAAAAGGTATAATTCAAAATTACTTAAAAATAAAATATATTCTTCTTGTTTTGTTTCATGAAAAAATATTGTTTATTATCGATAAAATTATACGGTTTAGTATAATTCAAATTACTTAAAAATAAAATCCATTATCATAACCCCAATAATGTTCTAAAATAAAAACTATAACAAATGTTATAAAAATGTTCAATTATGACCATCAGACATAATTGGACATTACAATTATGTCTTTAATTGTAATGTCCAAATATTTAAAGAGACGGAGTAAAGCACTACGAACACTACTACTGGCGCAAATTTCATATAAACAACAGTGGAACTACGCGACGGACAGTGCCGCATTACGCTAATAGCTCGCATCTCACTATCATGTGCATATGCTTGCGCGCGCGCGTAGCAATATGACACTGTGGTAGAGAGCCTTAGGTAAATACTATACAGTGTTGCTAGCGTCCTTCGCCCTCCTAAGTGCTACAAGAGGGATTTTTATTATTTTTTTATACAAAATAAGAGAATTGTATAGGATTGTTGATGATAAAATTAAATATTACAAGCAAATATAAACAAATTAATAAATATATTTATATATCAAGAAAAATTGGGGGTGCTGTAGTTCCGCAATGCCTATGCACGAGCCGCCCCTGTAGGAGATGATATTAAATTGTAATTTCCCTTACATGTGTTAACCTTTTTCAGAATATATTACTAAGTGTACCACACGTTTTATAAAACGTTTGGATCAGATGACAACTTAGTATTATTTTGTAGTCGTATGAGTCACTGGAATAAATATAGTTTGATTATTATGTGCAGCAACATAACGAACATACAGAATGTTGAAAAAAGTATTTGGATACCCTTCAGGACACGCTTTCAACCAATATCTGATACGTCGCAACAGGAATATTCTTCCACTCCACGCACAAAGCTATCCCATTGCTGTGCTGATGATGGCTGCTGTGGTCGGGAGAGAATTTGGCGTTCTAATTCGCCCCAAAGATGTTCAATGGGATTGAGGTCTGGACTCTGGACTGGCTACTCAACACTTGAACGTTGTATTGTGAAAATCGGACATGCAATGCTGTATGGCATGGAGCACTGTCTTGCTGAAACTTGCAAGGATCACTGCCGAAGTACTTCCACAGAATCGAAAGCATGAAGTTGTCCCAGGTAGCCATTGGACATCATGGTTTTGCTCACATCCGCTCATGGCTCAAGCCCCATCTAAATGAACCCATACCAATGTCACAACACCCGTTTGTTCTACCCACTCCAGTTTCAATTCTCCGGACGATGCACCGAAATTTTTAAGGCAGAGCCGGTTTAGAACACGATCTTGGTATGGTGTAGACAGTGGCTTTCTTCATGTTTCCTTCCAGCAGATCCGGTTTCCTTAAATGTCAACAGCAGCCATACCACAGTAGATTGATTGCAGTACACTCTTTTAGCTATTTCGTGAGAGGAATAGTCTTCTCTATTCAATGCTTGAATCATACTTTTTCTGCGAGGTGTTAACTACACTTAACTAGACATAGCGATCTCAGCAAGAAAATGCGAAACTAGCTCTTGCTGTCTGTCTATAACAAAAAAAAAATTCCGACTCAATAGCACTTACTATTACATTATACAGAAATCTGTGGGAATGACAGACGATGCAATACAAAAATATCTAATAATAAACCAATGAAATTGACCATTTAACCACTAAAACCTATATTGAAATAAGATGATACAGTTTCTATAAACATCGTTGTATAATAAGAATTCACAGTCAGTGAATTCTTATTATAAACCCATGAGTAAATTATTGAGTAAAAAAGAAACAAAAAATAGAGTAATGAACTTTTACCTGGAAAATGAGTTCAATTCTTGCCTTATCCAAAGGCCTTGGAATCGCTATATATTGTCATAAAATGTGAGATTTCCCTAAAAGTGCTATTTTCTGGAATGGAAAAGGTGTTATATCTGGGTGGCTGAGCTTTTCTAAATGTTTTATAAATGCTCTTCCTAGTGCTCATGTGACAACCATCATTGCCCTTTTTTCCACCCCGAAGTTATTGGATTTCAATCTCTAGATCTCTATACTTGGTCAGTTCCTCGTGTACGTTTTCTTCTATTCTACTGAAACCATGGTATTGCCATGTCAATAAACCACACGTTGTTCGATTTAATGATGTCTGGTATATTATGTCCCGGATGTATTTTGAAAAATGCATCCACAGTGCTAGGCCGCGGAAAGAAAAATCTAAATTAAATTTTAGTCGCCGACTATAGGAACTTTTTTGTAAGCTTCCACCATCTCCTGAGTTCGCCGTCCTCTGGTATGGGAAGACAGTTTTTTCTCCTGGAAGCTCGGGGTTTTAGTCCCATAAACTCAAGAATGTCGACCATAGAACCCAGACTGTTCCAGACAATAAATGTTGTGCTGGGATAGGAAACACGAGATAGTGGCACTTGTTTGCCATCTCTTCACCTTAAAATTAATGATATTATTGGCCAGCTATCTCTGATTGGCCGCCTGTGGAGATTGAACTTCCCACTCAATCTTTAAAATTAGACAGTGGCTAAAATGGCCTCGCCTACTCAGTAAAAAATAGCTAAAGGTGTTAGCTATTTTTTTTAATTTAATTAACACAGTTCATTATTGTTTTTCGACCGCGTGTTCCCAAGTAGTTTGGCAAATTAGGAAACTATATTTTTTATGGAAGCTCCGATGTACAGCTTTTGTAACCTGATCGTGCATTTGTTTATGGTCTGTATGAGCAATCTTGCTGCAAGAACTAGATAGACAGTTCGCTGTCTTTTTCTTTATCTCTGTACAGTGAGGATTTGGTATCATCATGAATGTTTTCTATCCTCTCCTTGATTGATTCGTTTGCATGCTTACTCTTGAGAAACAAACATAATCAGACCTTTTGTCTTACTTCATGAAGCCCTGCTGAAACCATTGCCAATTTAAGCGAGTGTTAACTTCTCTTCAATACTCTTCAAATATTCATTGACCGCAGAGTGATTAATTTTCAATATTCTGGTATTTTGGCTATTCGTTATCCTTAACTGCATTCACTACCCTTTCTTCAAGCTGCAGTTAGCATCTTTTTAATTATCATGATGTTGTCATTCAACGATTTTCTTCTTTTTCCAGCAAAGGTTGGTCGATTGGTAGAGCCTCTGCTACTAATGGCTCGCAAAAATTAAGCAAGTTTGAGCGCGGTTAGTATTTGGAAGGGATCAATCGTTCGATGCTGTTGGCACACTCTCCCTTGATGAGTCTTTGGAGTCCCTGGAGGTGTCACATAATAATAATTAGTTTGCTTGACAACTTGTAAAAGTCCACGTCTTCTCCTTCTCTTGGCTCCGTGTAATCGAACCACATCATTGCCTATATGCAGGTCATGATTCATTGTCATTCATTTTCGTGTTTTACAATGAATTGCATCCAAATCTATTTGTGTGCAGTCAATTATACCTACTGTGTATTTGATTACGATGATACCCACGTATTAATTGCTGTTATTACACTGTTGTCTCGATTCAGTTTGGATTTAATAACTTCTCTTACTCTTTTCAGATATTAAGATCATGTTTTCTTTCAAGAATTACCTTCCTTTGCTTTCAAATTCCACCCAAAAGTCTTCACTGAAGATTTGGACTATACTGAGCAGTGACCCAATTTCTCTGAATAATTTTCGATAGTATAAGTTGATCCATGTATAATAAATGAGATATATTTTTTGTTTGCGTATCTGTTTTCCAGATGCGAGTTTCCTTTAGAATTAATGTTAGAGGAATCATTACTAGAATGAACAATACAGGTGATAATCACTTGTAAAATTTCTATCTTTATAACCTGTCTCCATTGGCTGTTAGTTGAGTTTTCCACCAAGTTATGACGGCTACTTTGAATTTTCTAATGTTTTACTCACTCCAAAAATTTCTAGATTTTTTAATCCAAGTACCTGGGAAGGAGTCAAATGTGCTTTCTTGTAATCAACCCATTCCACTTATGTTTGCTTTTCGTTGTTTTGCATTTTTCAAAATCATTTTGTCAACATTAACAGTTGGTCTTTTCTTCCTCTTGAATTTTTGCGATAGCCATTTGTTTCATAGGTATCAGTTAATGTTGTGACTAAATATTGAATAATATTGACAAATCAAATTCCCTAGAAGTCGATGTTGACAGCAGGTCCGTTATTCATGGTAATTACTTGGAACAGTCCTTTTTTCTTTATTACTCAAAATTAGAAATGTTCTTCCGGTTGTCATTTACTCTTCATTTGAACCTGTTTGAAATACTCTGTTAAACTGTCGAGGCAATTGAATATCAATATTAGTCAGGTAATCCACATTACATGCTGCACTCCTACTCTTCACTTTCTTTATTTGCCTTTAAACCATGTTTGTTATTATTATGACAAGTTCGTCCATCTGGCCGACTTGGTTGACCGAGTGGTTAGCATATCCGCTCTCCAGCCAAAAGGCTGTGGGTTGGAATCCTGCCGTGGGCATGGATGTTTGTGATTGTCTGTGAAAATATTAGTGGTGGTAGCAGTGGTAGATGGCGTTGGTGTAGATGATGAAGGTAGTTGCAGTTGTTAGAGTGGTGGAGATGGGGAGTTGTAGAGTAGGTGCCCTTCCTCGATGAGTCTTTGGACTCCGTGGAGGTGTTATGTAATAATAATAATCTGAGTGCCATTCAAAAATGTTCAACATCTTTTATACATCAGCAGCAGCTAATGCCTTTTATTCCCATATAGGGAGTTAGCAAGGCAGTTTAACCCTATCTAACTTTTTTCTTTTTTTTTTCTTTTTTTTTTGGGAGACTGAGGGTGAAGTTCAATCTCCACCGGTAGTCAATCAGAGATAGATGGTCCAAAACTATTACTAATTATACATAGCATCCGATGAAGAGAGACAGCTAAGAAATGCTGCCATCTCGTGGTCCCTAATCCTAGCGCTATGTTTACTGTCTGAAAATAATGTGGATTCTACAGGCGATTTTCTTGAGTTTAAGGGAGAAAAAACCCGCTTATCATTGCCAGAGATCGACTAACTCAGGAATCAGCCGAAAAAAGGCTTAGTAAAAGTTCCTTTAGTTCGGTAGAAGAACTTATGACGTTCTTCTTTTGAAAGGTCTAGTGCCATGGACGGCATACACCACTTCCACTGAACTACATAGACTTTTTCTTTTATGCCCTTCTATTATTATTATTATTATTATTATTATTATTATTATTATTATTAGAGACCTCCAGGAGGCAAAGAACCATCGAGGATAGCCATACATCACCTATACTAGCTGTCAAGCCTTCTGTTAAACTCACTCACACTGGATGCACTCACCAATTCCTCCTTCCTCTTTCTTTTGTTTACTATTGTCTGTACCCCACATGTACTCTCTGTCTGTTCGGGAACCTCCTTAGCTTAGCTGGTATCTACGGAGCTCTTTGATTGGAAAAACCAGGCTAACGCGAATAATCTTTTTTTTATAAGGGCTTTTAAACTGAAAGTGATTCAGGTGGTCACTCGAATTTCTACTATTAGAAATTCGGGTTTTTCATTTCTGTAAATTAGTAACCTAGCCAGTAGAACACACGCGATTAACAGACAGAATACACAGGACTCAAAGCCTTAGCTGCTCTGCCCAAATTCCTGATAAGAATAAACTTAATATCTGTCTTCATAATCTACATTCCATAATCCATCTTTGTAATTATTCTGTTCAGCCTTTTCACAACTTCGTTATTTTCATGGAACCCAGAAGACTGAATCTGAACACAGTATTCAAGATGCGGTGGAATGAAAGCCTCATAAAGAGGTAGAATGGCTTTCTTTTCTTTAAACGTAACGTCTGTTTCAGCATCGCAATTACCTTCTAAGTTGAACTATTTCTTTTGAAATATTTGCTGTGTGACTTCTGAATTTCAATTCCTATTCACCATAATTTCAAGATCTCTAGTGTAATTCTTCAAGCACAATACTACCAATATAATATGCCATTAGATATCTCATTAAGTGCATAACTTTACACTTATTGACATTTAACTGAAATTGAAATTATCATTTGACTATAGTCTCAGTCTATTAAAATTATTCTGTAAGTGCTGCCTATCAGCAGCATCCCTGCATATTTTTGTGTCACCAACAAACAATTGAATGCTTCTATCAGGTTCTTTTGAAATATCATTAATCTACAGAGACAGAGTGAACAACAATGGTCCAAGGAATACATAACTAGCCACCTTTGCAGATTCATATCCCTGTTATATCACTATCTGATACCTGTCCATTAACCAACCGCTTATCCAAGGCAACTTCGATCCCATATCCTGCAATTATACAACATTCTTTCATGTGGTATCCTATCAAATATCTTAACAAAGTCGTATAATATCATAGTGTATCCATTCGCTTTATTCAACTCGGCTGTAAGATTATTAAAAAATATGAGCAAATTGCTTAAGGAAATAGACCAGAACTCACACTATTTCAGACTATAGTATAGTGTTGAGGTTAAAGATTATGAGATGATTCACATTTGCCTGCAGTACTCTTCTATCCGAATGCATATTATATTATAATCACTGATGGTCTTGGTCCAGCTATCTGTGATTGACAGTGTGCCTATCTTCAAAAGTTAGTTAGAGCTAAAAGGTCAGGGCTACTCCCTCCGCAGAATATAAGGAGATAGAAGATATATTTATCTATTTGTTCTTCGACTTCCAGGGACATATTCATATACTGCATCATTTAAGCAGATTTCCAAAGCTTCCCGTGTATGGCTGTGATATCCTTACCAATCAATAATTGACACCATGGGACTGAACATAGTAACTCTTGAGTTTGTTAATGTCCAGCTTTGTAGTTCAGCATGTAACCTTTCCTAAATGTAAGATCCATATTCTTAGCTACTTTCGAGGTCAGTAAGTCATAAAATCTCTCTCTCTCTCTCACAAACTGTTAGCAAAATAGTCACGTTTTTAACTGATATCCCTCTCTGACAATATGATCAAATCTAACATTCTTGGAGTTCATATGCTATTTGAAAAAGTTGTCTTAGCCATGGGTATTTCATATGAGTGAGGTTAATTAATGCTGTGACATATATGACAGAGGCTTATGTGGGAACAGAGGTGGATGAATTGGAGGTTCTTAGGATATTGCAGAATCTCAATGTAAATACAGCTGTGGGCGTAGCTGAGATATCAGCTCGCGTTTTGCAGGAATATGCAAGGGAGCTGGCAAAGCCCCTGACTAGGCTTTTAATTTAAGACTCGGCTCTGGTAAAGTTCCAAGGGAGTGGAAAGAGGGCAAAGTAATTTTGTCCACACCTGACTATCTACTTTCCACCACAAAGAAAAAACACAAATATAAACATATCACAGATAACACAAGTCCTATTACTAAAATATCGTTGCATTCAATAAAATCTAAATATATCCCTGATATCGAAAAGTTTATTGTTATCGATAAACTTTTCGATATCGAAAATAAATTTAAATCATCGTTATCGAAAATGAATCTAAATTACGTTGTTCTGAATCGGAAGCATTAAGAACCCAATGTGGCATTTAAACACAAAAAATACTCTATTTACTATCTCCCTCATGGCGATTAAACAAAACAACTTACTCCCCTGCACTCTGAAACTAACCAAATCCTCCTAACATATTTTACAAAAAAAAAAAAAAAAAAAAAAAACATGCAGCTAGCGCTGCCTTTTATCGTCCGATGACGTTTTAACGTAACGAAACGACCAACACCCGTCATTTGTTGCTGGCTCACAATGTATATAACAGGTTTTTTTATTCTCAGTTCATTCTTTCGAAATCTCAAATTTACTTAATTCATCTTTTCGGTGTTATCTTTTTCGTAATTGGTTTTTTGTTTTTAATTTATCTGAATGCATTTTGTGCTCTTCACTTTTAATCGCATACCGTCTTGCCACTAATCAAGTCTTTTGTAAAGTTTTCACCATCTTTACCTTCAAGACTTTTTACACAGGTATGTTAATTAATATCCCTCAAATAAAATCCTATTAAATTTAATAGGGTTTTAATTTAAAGCCAACCTAGTCGTTACAAAGGGTCTGCTCCATCACCATGAATAGCTTAGCATTTTTCTTTTCTACATGAAACATTTTAGGACCATCATGATTTTTTTTTCCCAGAAAATTTGGAGTATTAAAAAAGACAAGTTTTAAGTATAAATTATGTACGTTGCCTTAGGCGCATAACAGTGCAGAAATACAGGAAAGATTTCAGTCAAATTATGTCAGCCTGGTTTGAAGGTTTAAGGAATAATGGAATAATATATATATATATATATTCAACATCTTTTTATTTCCCTTAGAAAGATGGATAGTTTTTAACCTTACTCACTTTTTTTTATATCAAAATGCATATCGGCACTCCACTTTTAGTTATTAACTTTAAGCTCAACAAACTGGGCTCAAATCTATTTGATGATTTTTAAAGGCAGTGGAGAGGGCAGCATTTTTCTTAATTATGGGGCATAAACCCGAGTTTCTAGAGAAAAAAAAACTTTGCCTGGTTGACTATATTTTGTGTCTTTACGTTGTTCTGAATTCGAATATTTAGTTCATCGAATTTGAAAGATTGAGCAAAACGAATCTTCATTGAAATAAATACGGCAATTTGTGATTTTTGGTCAAAACAAAGGCGAATTTTAGGTAACATCAAGGGTAACATCGGTGGCCTTTGTTAGCAACAAAGGCAAAACATCGAAACAAGGTAAATTTTACAATAGTGTTCTTATTATTCATTTAAATTTAAATGAATCTAGGATGGCCGGCGTAAATTAACGCATTGCTCAAATTAATACTTTATACCTACAGCATGTAATGTGATTTAGCGGAAACATAATCCATAAACACTGCACTTTTGGAATGTTGTCGTGTATTATATCAAATCTCACACATATCAAAAAGTACAGTACACAATTGTGATTTTATATTATATTACATCAGGTTTTGTGTACTAAGTATGAGTCTCACACATATGTAAAATTTTTATCATTATGTTATGCCAAGGAAACCTGAAGCTGAATAATGTGTTTCAGTTTTTTGGATTTATGAAAGAAAACTCTTTATCTCTACTGAAAAAAAAGAAAAGGGTTTTACAGGGAGTATAAGATATTTTTTTCTTTCAGTAGGCTACATCTCAGTTGAGGCTTCTCTAATGACATTCCCGTACAAAGTACGATCTGATCGGATGTGTGTTAGGCATGCTTGTTTCAAGATATGATCCATCATATATTACAGAGTATTTGAAATCACCATTTTTGAAAACGTTATCTCTTTATACACTCCCATCCAGTTCCAAATCAGATTCTCTGGAAACTGATTGCTTGCTGAAGTTATGGTACAAAGTAAAGATGTCTATGATGCTCCATATTAAGTCTGTTAATTACGTACATTACTCGGCTAGTTTACCTTATAATGCTAACCACCCATTGTATTATAATTGCACATTACAGAAAACAACAAAACCGCCATTTGTTAAGGGGAAAAAACCTAACGCTTTTTATTCCTATAGGGAGTAGGAGAAACTTTTCTTAGTCCTATCTAACTTTTAGAGACTGAAATGGAAGTTCAATCTTTACTGGTAGTGAATCAGAGATAGCCAGTTGAAGACTATCACTAATTATAAACGGCATCCGATGAAGAGACGCAGACAAGTAGCGACATTTCGTCATCCCTTACCCTAACAAAGTATATTATTTGTCTGATATAATGTGTTTTCTATGGTCGATTTTCTTGAGTTTACGTGAAAAAAAAAAAAAAAACAGCGTTTCCAGAAGAAAAAAATCTGCTTGCCCATGCTCGACTAACTCAGGAACCGGTTGAAGAAAGGGTTAAAAAAGGTTCCACTGGTCTGCTACTGATTCGAGGTGAGAACGGCTTTCTTCGGGCAGCGTAGCGCTGTGGATGCAAATGCACTTCCATTACCAAAAGCCTATCCATTTGTGAGGAAAGTGTTAAGAAATAAAATGTTAAAAGCCCTCTACCATTATAAGCACAAAACGCCTTATAATAAATCCTGTTGTGGAAACGCTATATTATTATTATTATTATTGCGGGCAAGCAGGTTTTTCCTCCCGGAAACTCGGGTTTTTCGTCCTGTAAACTCAAGAAAATCGACCGTAGAACCCACATTATTTCAGACATTAAATATATTTGTATTAGGGTTAGGGACCACGAGATGGCGGCACATTTGAGCCGTCTCTCTTCACTGCGTACCGCTTAATTAGTGATAGCCTTGGGCCATCTGTCTCTGATTGGGTACCAGTGGAGATTGAACTGCCCACTCAGTCTCCAAAAAGTTAGATAGTGCTAAATGGCCTCGCCTACTCCCGTATACGGGAATAAAAAGGCGTTAGCTGGTTTTGATTTTTTTTTTATTATTGCAGGCAACTCCAAGCAGTCGACAGACTCATCGAGGGAGGCCCTAACATCAGATCAAGAACAACTATTCGACATTTACACAGTATCTATCATACCTCGCCTTGAACTCATTCACGGTCATAGAACCCACAACAGACTCTGGCAGCTTATTCCACTCATTTACCACTCTCCAAGTAAAAAAACCTAGCTCTAACACCCTTGTCCCTTGTTAACCACATTCTTGCCCAACTTCCATGTATAACCCCTAGTCCTCCCACCACCAATCCTATTCTCAAAAATATCTTCTGGATTAATCTTATAGAAACCCTTCAGTAATTTGAATGTCTCAATCATATCACCCCTTTTCTGCCTATTAACCAATTTTTGCAACCCACAAATCTTCAATCTGTTCTCATAAGGTTCATTCCACAGACCTGCCACCATCTTGGTCACTCATCTCTGGATCTCTCCACCTCCTCCCCATCAAGAAGAAACCCTGCCGCCCATATCTGGGCAAAGTAGTCCAGATGGGGACCTTATCAAGGCTCGATATAGCAGAACAATAACTTGTTTGTCTCTGCTTGTTAAAGTATTTTTCAGTAACCAACTGATTTGATGAGCTGATTTAGCCACTTTTGCAATGTTCCCCTAAACTTCAACTCCCTATCCACCAACACTCCCAAATCCCTGGCCTCATCAATCTTCTGGAGTATGGTTCCACCAATGTGATATACTGCTGCTAATCTTTTCACTCCAAAATGCATAACCTTACACTTTGCGACATTAAATTGACATCCATTTTCCCTAGCCCAGTCCTCCAAACTATCTAAATCATCTTGCAAAATTTTGACATCTTGTGCACTCAGTATTGCTCTACCCAACTTTGCATCATCAGCAAACAAGTGAACACTTCCTCTCAGATCCTTTCCTATATCGTTAATAAACAAATTGAAAAGTAGTTGTCCAAGAACAGAACCCTACGGCACACCACTAGTCACAGGCCGTCTTTTGGACTCCACTCCTGAATAAACCACTCTGGTATCTCTCCATCAACCACCCTCCTATCCATCTCACCAACCCTATATCCATCCCCATCTGCTCCAGTTTACTGATTAGAGTTCCATGTGGTGTCCTGTCAAAGGCCTTGGCAAGGTCCAGTAGAATCACTGTAAACCCATTACCCTTATCCAGTTCAGCCGTCACTGTGTTATCAAACGTGAGCAAGTTACTGAGGCATGATCTACCCTTCACAAAACTATGTTGCCTCCCACACAGTATCCCATTTTCATCTATCCAATCCTGTGTTCTTCTCTTGACTAGTTTCTCCAAGACCTTGACAACGATTCCTGATATGCTAATCGGTCGGTAATTTACAACAGTAGTCTTGGAATATAAGCATATCCATCCAAGCTTGCCATGAACACAGCAAGATTATAATCCTCACGGGGAGAAAGAAATAGTGGCTTTTATCACTTGAGCCTATCGAGGCAGGCCATGATGCATTTAGTTGAGAAAGCTTCTTATAACATCGTCTTGTAAGGATTTTAGATGATAGAATATTGTGACAGCCTGAAAGAAAACTAACCTTCCTTTCGTAAAATTCTTGGTGAATTTTGACCAGAGCCAAAAAGTGTGCAGATCCTTTTTTTAAAACTAATGGTCACAAGTAGCATTTTCTATCTATGCACCCTAAACCTAATCTTAAAAATAGTATACACTATATCTTTATCAAATAAGAAACAAAAATTCCAGTAGGCATGTTAATACTGAGAGATTTTAAACAGTAAGGGTCATGTTAACGTTTTAAAGATTTGAGCATGAATTTGGACGTTGATATTCAATTACGATGTCAGGTATAATGTAATAAATACATAAATAAAAACAGGCTGCAGAGAAAATATCACCATCTACTGCCTATTTTGTCTTTGACACATTATGGAAGTAAGACGCCATACCCGCCTCAATAATTAACAAACAAATAAAGCAATTTTATTATATAGAAAGGTTTATCAATCGCTTCCCCGCTTCATTTAAGTTTAAATCTAATGGTTATTAGATCTGAACATTGACCACCATAACCGTATAAAAAGAGATGAACAAGTTTATCTCTTTTTTATATGGCTATGTTCAGACCTGCGTGGAAAGGCTAACTTGATAGGTTTCGAAATAATCAGTCGTTTATCTATTATACGTATATCTTTATAAAAATGTTTCGAATTGTAGCTGACTTCCCACCGACTCATTATATAATGTATGCGAACTTTATTGAACTGTCGTTATAGAAGTTTACAACTGAGACCTTTCTTTATTTCCATCCAACAATGCATTTCAAATGGATTGCTTAATACATACACATGAACTTTTCTGTCAATTTGCATTCAGATTAAATGTTTATCCATTTAATATTCCAAATGCCATTTCTTAAACTTACTACGTTTCTCATTTGCACATTTTGTTTTCCGACCTTATAAATATAAGTTCGTGGCTTTTAACTTTGATGGCTTAATGGAATGGTAAATCACGCTATGATTCCGGTGACTAGATGGATCTCGTCACGCAATGACGTCATCAGTCACAATAACTTTGATAGCAATCAAAAAAAGGAAGGCTCTGTCCCAAATGGTTTTTTTGGGGGTACAGGAGATGATAAAGAGGGATCTATTGTCGATTTCTTTATTGTTAATATTTCAATTAATAATTTATTTTGAATCTACTTCAGCACAGCCGCACACTGGCATAGATACTTATAAGAGGCGTGTTTAAAATAAAACTTGATATACTTTTTCATGAACTTCATAAACTACTTCATGAACAACTACAAGATAAGTGAAACAACGTACATTTAGATGAGATTTAACTATTCATTTTATATTCAGAAATCCATCTTTTCATTGTGGCAAGCGAAAGGGGAATATATATTCATCAACTCCACTTTCACATATATAACGACCTGTTCCTCATACGTAAAAGTCTGGCTATTTATTTGTCTTTTTGGTATACACATTTTTCATCATTAGCACTGTCCAACTTGTATATGCCATCTATCCTTCATTATGAGATTATTATTATTATTATTAAGAGAGACCTCCAGGGAGTCAAGGACTCATCGAGGGAGGTCACATACTACACGCACCAACTATCATACTTCTTGAAATCATTCACACTTTTTTGCACTCGCTCACAACATCCAATGTCAATTCATTCCAATCACGCATCCCCCCCCCTGAGAGAAAAATCTATCCCTCACACCTTTCTTGGAGGCCTTCATTCTCAGCTGCCAAGGATGCCCTCTCGTCCTTTCTCCACCTTCCATAAATTGAAAAATTCCATCAATAATTGAAATCCTGTATGACCCTTTCAGAAGTTTGTAAGTCTCAACTCTCAATCATATCACCCATCTTTCTCCTGTTTGCTAGCGTCTGCAGTCTACAAATTCTCAATCTGTCTTCATAATCAGTACTCCACAATCCTGATATCATTTTTAACACTCTCTTTTGTGCTCGCTCTCTCCACTATATCAGAATCTCAATGGAAACCAGGAGACCAGACCTGCGCACAATAGTCCAAGTGAGGACTTATCAAGGCCTTGTAAAGAGGCAAAAGGACATCCTTAATAATAAGAATATAATCTATGTTTACATTCGAAATTTTGATCCACTTTGCTCGTTAATTTGATTCAAGAATTTTAAATTGTGTTTGGCTTGTATTCACGAAAGCATATTGTAAAAATGATCATGTTTATTTATTTTCATTCATTCATTCTTTCTGTTTTCTCTCCCCCTCCTCCTGCCCCTTGGGCAATTTTACGACGGACAAAGAATAGAAATCAAAAACATAACATCTTTTTTTGTTTTTTTTTGTTTTCAAAATCATATTCTACAAAAAAGAAAAAAAAAAATTAATTATTTTTATTTTTGAAAAGTTGTTCCTAAAATATTTTGAGCTTATACTGCTTTCACTTTGAAGTAAATGATGCCCTATCGAGAATGAATGCTTTTATGAAAATATCATACAGTATAATGAATAAAAAACCCAAATAATTATAAACAAAGCGACCTTTTGTTAAAAAGATGAGCCTCAGTAGTCAAGTTGGGTTTAAGGCATCCGTTTGGTTGGAAAGACCTGGGTTCGAATCCCGTCTTGGATACGAAGAACCTTTATAAAGTATTTTTCAATTTAAGATGAGTTAGCTGGTCTCATACAAACGTGAAAAGGTTTTTCACTCACGGAAACGTGAGTTTTTTAAATCAGCCAGGAAGACACACTCCATAATTTCCATGCAAGAATATATATATATATATTTAGGCATAAGACTGACCACCTTCCTAAAATAATGGCTTATGAAAGCTAATCAGGTAGGTTGTGTCCTTTAAAATATTTAAGTATTGCTTTTCAGTTAGATTACGAGTTACGATTTATGCAACGTGAACTCTTATATGTTCATACCTTTTTTTATTATTTTATTTTATTTTAGAGATCGCTAAGCTAGGATGAGACAACTTTTGATTTGATCACGATTTCAGAATCATAATTAAAGTGGTTTATTTGAAATTACAATGTTTAATTATCTAATTAAACATTGAAAGTACATGAAAAACTTTATCACTCTCTTCCGTCAAAGATTGGTAAAGTTTTTCATGTACACAAGAATTTAAAATCCCTTCATGAAGAAGAGCTTATTAATAGCCTGTAGGTTTGGGATCCTATTTCTTCCCCTCCTTAATAGTTAGTTCCGATCAATTTGATTTTTCATGACAGAGGTTTTTTCCTCTCTCTCTCTCTCTCTACCAAAACATTACATGCAATAAAGGAAAGTCTGTATATATAATGTAAAAGTCTATATATAAAGTATGTATATCGGAAATATTTAGTCTCACTACATGTTCATTTGGATAAAACTGTTTTCAATTATTTTTTTCCTGAAGTTCATTTATTACCGTTTTATTTATTTTATATTCAACAGGATATTGTTCTGTTATTACTTTTTCTATGCTATTTGATCATTATGGTATTATAGTGTTTTTCTGCATGCTTGAGAGATGTTTTGCTTTTCCTAATTAAAACTGTGTTTATTTACGATTATCATACATTCATTTTTTCTCAGTGTCAACACAATCCTGTAAGTTTTCCGTAAGTAATGGTCTCAAGTAGATGAAGTTTTTTGAGTTATTCAGTTTATTGTTCAGCCATAACAATTGTAATATTTCCTCTGTTTCTGTTGATTTTTATAGGTTATTTTAGTGTTATATATATATATATCATCATTTTAAAATCTTTTAAGTGCCAGTTACTTTGAATACGAGAGTTTCTAATTTTCTTTTCGGTTTGCTATATTATTCATATTTTGTAGTCGAAATTATTTTTCAACCTTTCTTCCTCAATGCTTAGCTTTACCATCTTTATAAAAATTCTGAAAAAAAAAAAGGAAATTACATAGAAATGGTTAGAATTATGACCGAAATTAAGGAAACATCTTACATCGCACATGAAAATCCATCAGTCAGGGAAAAGGATTAAGAGAAAAGAGGGTTTGCATCATTTGTTTTCTCGCACGAGTAATTCCACCTTCTAAGCTTGCAGAACGACTGAAGGCTTGTTCATATAGAGGTGCATAGCTTGACAGCTGCTGCAGCTTAAGGATACAGCAGCGAAAGAAAAAAAAAAATCATAATTTTCTGGCAATTCATTGTAGAAATTGGTAGGGGAAGATTTTGTGAAAAAGTAATATCTCAGCCTTTCGTCTAACATGCTGCGGAAAATCATTGAATCGAGTAGATGATGAGGAGGGGAAAGGACAGTTTACTGATTGCTACTGATTTTCAAAAAGTTAGGGGCAGAAAGTACCAGTTCTTACTTACTTGAAAACACGATAGAGGATTTATAATAATAATATTCTATCTATTCTTCCCTCAGTCATACGGCTGGTGGGGATAACTATATGCTAAATGACTATGAGCAAGGTGGTTTCCCCGTTGCCTTCCTTGCCGTACTATATCCTATATGTTCACTGGAGCGGTTTCCTGCTTGCGGGATGAAAAATCCCAGATAAACTGATGGAAAAAATCCTGCTGTCCACGCCCAAAACTGAGTAACTTGGCTATGACCGAGGAAGGTCCTTAAGCTCCTCACGTCGACGGGAATCGAACCTAGGACACTCCTTTCCCAGGCGTATGGTTGCGAAGTAAGGTAAAGCTAAAGAAGAAACAACGGACTATCTGATCCGTTTTTGCAACAAGATTGCGTCAAGAGATAATAAATAAAGACATGAGCATCCTATATTGTTACTTGTGTAGGAAATACAGTTTTCCAATCTTCAATTGAAATATGAAATGTATGTTCATTTGAAAAGTTATTAAAAATGAAAATGTGAAGATATTGTGGTCCTTTAAAATAGACCTCTGAAACCAAATATGCTGAACATTACTATGGTCGATTGCCACATCCGCCATAGTAATGGTGGATGTGGCAATACTGGGGACAGTAGACTTCAAGAAAAAAGTGCGTGAAAAATTGACCAAAAGTACAGAGTTCTGGAGAGTGAAATTCAACGAATTTGGAACAAAAGAGCAACAATAGTTCCACTTGTCGCAGGGACATTTAGGAGCAATACATCTTGGTATTGTTTGTGAAAATCTTGTAAAAACTGAACTTTCCAAATATCACATCATCTCGATTTTTGTAAACGGCAGTATTAGGGACATCTCACGTTTCATGACGATATCTAGTCGATTCTTGGGCCTTTGGATAAGGCCCCAATTGGACATATCTGTTAGTCAAGGATGTGATTATTTTGATAAATAATGATGATATACATTATTTTTATATTTTTGACAACTCTTTTAGTTGAATCTCGCGGTGATGAATAATAATAATAATAATATTTTATTACAGATTTGAGCATACAAAACGTTTCTAAATGATTAATGATATTGTATATGGAATAATTGATACAATGAAAATACTCTTCAATCATTTTGCATTTCATCATATTAAAATTTCTAGACAGCGCTAACTATTGACATAAAATGTTAACAATGGGCTGTTCCTTTTAGACTTGATTTATAAGCGTCTTTTTATTTCTTTTTTTTTTTTTTTTTATGGAATACATTTTGGTAATCTATTATGCTAGCCGGAAAAATTGCGTAACTTAAACAAGGCGCTGCGTCTTCGAAGATGCATTGTGCATAATTTGCATTCATGTGACATAAATGTTATGCGACAACGCCCCTCTTCACGCGCAGAGTTTTAATTAGAACAGTTATTGAATACTGACCTCATTGCTATAGCAACGTGGTAAAACATATACGTCATTTTAATTCGTTACGCATAGATTTCTGCTGTTGGCGAAAATAGTAATCGCTTGTAAATAACAAAGATCGTTTGATGATGGAACAGTCAACTGCAGTAATTAGATTAAAGTCATACAGTATTTTTCAGATGTATTTGTGCACAAGAGAAGAGATTTTTCATTCTTCCCTACTTTGTAAATCTTATAATTACAATTTCATTTATTATTTCAATTTTGTTATTATAATTTCATATTATTGTATTTACTATTACTGTGCGGGTTTACTGTATTATGATTTTATTTATCTAAGTCCCTCTGGCGTGTACTGTACGCTATTAGAGAGCTTATTGTCATGTTTGTGTTTAGAATCCTAGAAGAATTTTAGAAAATGTGAGAAAGTATTTTTACGCTTTCTAAGAAATTTACATTATTATTTCGATATTGTTTTTTTTTTCTCGATATTATTATGATATTGGGAACACTTTGAAATGAAATACACACTTGTTTGCTGATGATGCAAAATTAGGAAGAGCGATAGTCAATTCAGATGATGTAGATATCTTGCAGGATGACTTAAATAGGCTGACGGTATGGACTAAGGTAAATGGCTGTCAGTTTAACGTGGCTAAGTGTAAGGTGATGCACATCGGGAGAATGAGATCACATGCTGTTTACTATATTAACGGAACTAAACTGCAAGAAGTTGACGAGGCAAGGGACTTGGAAGTTATTGGGCACAGAGAACTTAAGTTTAAAGGGCATATTGCAAAAATTGCCAAAACATCACATCCAGAACCGGCGCTAGGGTCTTTGTCGCCCAGATGCAATGTCTATCTAAGCGCCCTTGTAACGATCCGGGCGTGTAATGAACAGAGGTTGTTGACTAGGCAGGATAATCGTTAAAAACCCGAATATTCAAAAAATTCTCAAAAGTTAAAGCAAATTTTGATAAAGCCACTTCACTTTAATCGTTGAATATAATGATACAGGGATTATAGCCTTCTCACCGACCCGAATCGCTAACAAAATTAAAATGAATTTTAATTAAAGTTAAAATTTATTTGAACTAAGGTTTCAAAAATTCTTGAATTTTACAAGTTACTAAATTCTTAGTAACTTATAAAAATTATTAAAATATTTTTACAAGTGGAACTCTCTTTTAGGAAAATAAAAGAAACTCAAGATAGATGAGAAAATAAGAAAAGAATTCAGAAATAATTAGAACATTTAATATAAGTATTCAAAAAATAACATCTTTACAGCATAACAGAAAATAAATTAAATTACATAAATATACTTGAAATTTTTTAATTAAAATTTTAGGGTTTCTGATTTCATATTCACAAAATTAGAAATAATGGTCTTAACGTCTAATTCCGCACATATGTTATTTTCAATAGCTATTAACGCCAAACTAACAAGCCTTTTTTCTGACATACTTGTTCTTAAGTAGGTTTTAATCAATTTCAACTTGGAAAAGGAACGTTCACCGCTCGCTACACTAACAGGTAAGATTAATAGTATTCTTAAAGCAATTGAAAAGTTAGGGAAAGATAAATTATTGGACACAATAAAATTAAGAATATCGAAAGGGTTTTGAATATTTAAATTATCCTTCCGAAAAATATCCCGGAAAGCACATAATTCGTCATATAGTTCTATTGCATTTACGACTTTATTGTCGCCATCCTTCAAGAGAATCTCTAAATCGTCACAATTTTTTCGTAAATCTTCGTTATTAATTTGTAGTAATCTATACAAGAAATTGAAATTATCATAATATGTTTTTAGTTGTTCAAACCGTTCTATTAACGTTGCAACGTCTAATGTATAAAACACATTCACTCTAAATTTATTTTCTGGCGATTGTGACATTTCGTCATGGTGCTCGTAGTCAAATTGTCGTGTCTATTTTCATCATCGAACTTCCGTACCACTTTTAAATTCTTGTTCTCCGTTCACCTGTTCACTCAGTTCTTTTGCCGCTTTTAGAATTTCTTTAAAATTTGTATCTGATCGATACTCTTGTGAGAATATTTTAAGTTTTCGATAGATTCTAAAGCAAGTGTAATGTTCGTATTTTTTTCATGAAGCATTTTACTTACAGGATTTATTCTGCTAAGTAAATCATGCCCAGTTATAAGAGAGCAAATAAATTTGTAGTCTTTTATTTTAGCACATAATGTTTGTGCTTCATGCTGAGTTTCTTTATTAAAATTTTCATTATTTAAAATTTCAAAAAGTGCATCGTAAATTTCTTGTGACTGATATCGTAGAGGGCGGACTGTATTAATTTTACTTCCCCATCGCGTTTCTAATGGCTGTTTCAATGTTTCATTCTCTTACAAACGTTGAGCAATCCTTTTAAAGGATTGCCCAACGTTTGTAAGAGAATGAAAAGAAATTGTATATTTCTTGAATAATTGCAAAGAAACTAATTGTATCTACATTCACTTTGGCTGCATCGTTAATGATTAAATTTAGAGTATGAGCAGCAGCACATGGCACGTAAAAAGCTCGAGGAGTTTTGTTTAAAAGCAAATTTTGAAGCCCATATTTTTTCCCTTTCATATTTGCCCCAGTGTCATGCCCTTGACCTCGCATGTCTTCAATGGGAATGTTCCATTTTTCCAGTTATTCCATTATTGTTGCACATACACCACGTCCTGTGGAATCTGATATATCTGCAAAACCTAAAAAGTTTTCCCTGATCTTGACAATTCCATTGTCACAGGAAACAAAGCGAATAATAATGGTAATTTTTTCTGTTTTACTTACATCAGGTGTGCAGTCAAAAATTATGGAATAATATTTAGATTTTCGAATTGATAATAAAATTGTATCCCTGATTGCGTTACTTAAAGTTTCCAATATTTGATTTTGTCTGTCTTTACTCAAATAGTGTACTCTATTGTTTCGTTGTAGGATCCTTTCAACATGATTTTCCATAACGAGATCAAACTTCGTAAACAGTTCGACTAATTTTAAAAAATTGCCGTTATTCCTTTTATATAATTTATCAGATGATCCGCGAAAAGCTAAATTTTGGCTACCGAGGAATTTTATAATTTCAATCAAGGGTTCTAAAACACTCGTCCAATGTTTCTTTTCCATTGAGTCTGGCAATCAATAGTAGTTTTGTTTTTTAAATTTTTATCAACTTCCTTCCATTTTAAGAAATTTTTCATGTGAGTTAAACTAGTCTCATGTATATGCAAAGTTGTACTTACATTTCTCCAATCGTTATAACCTTCCACAAGACGACTTGATTCGGTAGGTGCGAAAGGTTTGCAACAAAAGCAAAAAAAAAAAAAAAAAACAGAATTTAAAGTTTTGGAATAAATGAGTCATGTTCTTAGCATGAGCTCCCTGTTTTCTATTTTTATATTATATTACGTGTCGCCAAATTTACGACCATAAGTATCTCTGGGATATATTATATTTTTATTTTGAACAGGCCCCATTTCAATTAAAACAACTCGTAATTTTTCATCAATATTTCCCCATTCACCTGGATCTTCTAAATTTACAGAGACTAGCAATGTGTTTAGTTTCGTGGTCAACTACAACCAAATTTTCTCCTAACTGTTTTTCTCTTAAATCCTGCGTCTTGTTATCTTGTTCAATAGTTGCAAACTCGTGCAAACTGGATGATGTCGGTTCTTCAACCCTGATTTCTGATGTATCGAGTTGGTTACAATCTGCATCAGAATATTTTAAATAATTTATTAAGAGCCTCAGTTTGTATCTTAAATTCTGCTTCTTTCGCAGCATGACGCTTACGATTTTGTGCAACGGATAACTTTTTTTTTTAAATTTTTTTTTGATTCCATTTCTATTTTATACCCACAAGAAATTATTATACAACACGACAAAGAGACGAAATAATAGTCCCCACTGCGCTACTGTCAGTAGCCCTGAGATGCGTACCATATGACTGGTTAACTAGCATCAAATGTTTTGTACTTTTCTGCAGGCAAGCATTTAGCCTGCTCTCGCTGCAAAATTGTAAGCAGCTGGCTGATCAAAGAGGAATTGATCATATCCCCCTTCGTAGCGGCGCCCGCATGCACCGCATGCTCTTCATGCCCGCTTCCGCCGGCCCTGGGGGAAGGGGTATAGGGTCGCCAATAAAGTTTTGCACACAGGCGCCGGACACTACTGACGCGCCCCTGCATGGAGACACCGTTATAATAATAATAATAATAAAATAAATAAATAAAATAAATTTCGTGTGATGATACAGCGTTTCCCCTTTATACGAGAGTTCAGGGTACCCCCCCCAAAAAAAAAAATGTTATCCGAGCTCCGGAACCGGCATAGGCTGACGAATCAGACCTATGTCTGGGTCAGTATCCCTGACTGTATGGGGCTAACTTTGTGTGTGTGTCCCTCGGACCGGTTTGCCTACTTGCGGGATGAAAAACACCAGACCAGCTAACTTAGCTATGGCTGAGGAAGATCCTTGAGCTCCTCACGTCGTTGACAGGAATCGAACCTAGGACACTCCTTACCCAAGCATATGGTTGCGAAGCGCAAAGCCACTAGGCTAACCGCGCGGACATCATATTAATAATAATAAATTATACCAATAAACAATGTAAAAGTATGACATTATCAGTTGCAAAATACCTTCCACCTCCGTATGAGATCGGCTAACTGCAGCAATAGGTTTTGTATTATATCAAACACTGCGTGTATTGTGTTTAGTTTTAACCATTTGAAAAAAATAAATAAATAACAATCTAGAAAAACTGAATCTTTATATCTGTATATAAAGTTTTGTATATAATAAACTTTAAAAAAATTTGAAATTCACCGGAGAGCTTATGAGAATATAAGTTCTCTGTCTGTCCGAAGTAGCTGTCAGCCAGGTGAAACTTAATTTAAGCACTAATCAAAGAAGAACTAAGGGTTCCTGGGAAGAGTTCCTGTCTTTTAAGTCGTTCAAAACAAGGCCACCCCGAGGCATATAATATATTCTCACATAAACAGTCTGGTAATTTTCGAAACTTTTTTTAAAGTTTCTTTTTTAAAAAAAGTTTCGAAAATTAGGACTATAAAATATGAATGTATCCATAATATCATTAATTTTACTTTTTTTTTTTTTCATTAAACGTTTGTAGTAAGTTATTTTCTAAACTTTTAATGGCACTAATTGCAATCTTCTGATAATAATTCTGAGCTGAAAGTTTATTATCAAAACATTAAAACTTAATAGCAAAAGTTGTTATTGCTGGTGTTGGTATCATTATTATATGCTTTAGGAACAGCAAAAAAAAAAAAGCTAATAATATCGGTTTTGAGATAATTATACACATTTTTGAAAGAATTCCGAAAATCGAATTTCAATCAAATCCTTCCATCCAAAGCCAAGAAATAATGTACGTAAGAATGGAAGGACTAAAACGAATCTGGATGGTACTAGACCCATTTTTGGGAAACACTCCTACTAATTTCTTTTTGACACTTTTTTCGACTGACTCATCGTACTCAACGCACATTAGGCGTACATAATAAATAAATACTCTGTACTTTTATATTCTCTAAAGAGAGCAGTAGGCGACTCTTTCTATTCCTAACTTTTTTCGAAATCGGTTGGTAGCAGGCATCATCATCAATCACGAGAAGCGAATTATTATTATTTCTATAACAAGTTAATTACGACTTATAAAGCATAGGAACAAAAACTTACCTTACTGTTTCCGTGGATAAACTATTCTGAGGATATTTTCTATTTCCACGACTATTTGATAAATCATAATTTAATTTAGAGTACTCATTTGGCCGATTGTTCTGTGCTCTGAACTGTGTTGCATATTCCCACCTTCTCTTATAGACCGGATTATGTGCATGTTCACGTTTTTGTAGTCTCATCATATGCCATTTTGCAATTGCATCTAACGTATTTTCATCCCAAGGCATTTTTCAGTTGTTCTCTTAAGTTAGTATGCTTTAAATTGCTGTTACCGCTTCTTTTTCTTTCAAGGCATTTCATCAAGTTCATGGCATTTCACGCATAATAATAGCTAATATGAACATTTGTCTATAATCTTAAGAAATGGATATCCAACTGTCCATAACTTTCTTTGTGGTCCGTTGGTTAGGATGAAATTCAAGTTCGTTTGCAATGTTTATACTTTTTTCATTGAATTCCTTTAGCATAAAAACTTCAGCTTCATATATGAGAAAAGAGTTGCTACTGTTTCATTGCACTAGCATTCTGGAATACAAAAAGACCAACTTCATACTGATAAAAAGGTAGCTTCTGTTAAAGAATATCGATTTTTAATGTTAAAATGGAAACGCCTTCTTCTTCAGGATGAGAGGAGGGAAAGCACATACAAAAGTAGTTAATTACTTACGAAGCAGAAAGAACTCTGATAGTCGATAATATAAATATACCTTTACCCTTCCATTTCCTGTCGATACACAATTCATTCCATTTGGAGTATACTTTTAAATGGTAAAGTACAACAGGCAGAGATCCTGTTGAGCTAGATAGACTATCGATCGCTTCCTGTCGGTATCCTCCCATCTCAAGACATAAAGAATAGATGGGTGAATGAGAAAAGTTTACTGATGTACGGAACCAGTGTTCCGCTTCAGAATGACAAAAGAAATCAATAGAACTCGAGAGTTAGCGATATTCAATTCCTAATGACTGAAAATGCTACAAGTTTCTTTTTTATATATAACAATGCTGCTTTCTTGTCAATCAAGTTTAATTGCTGGATATCATTAATAATTCTAACAGCTGTGTATTTTAAAGATAAAGGTTTGCTTTATGATACTATTTCCTAACGATTTTCTTTCTTTACTTTTCGGTCTGGGATTACTTTTGACAAACATACTGGATTAGATTGGAAATGTGAAGTGTAATAAAAATGCAAGAGATTCTTATTCTAAAAAAAGAATATGATTATTATTTTAGATACAAAATTCGTGTACTAGAAATATAATAATATCGAATCCCGTCTATGGCGAGACACGAGAGGGACCCTTATCAGGTGTTTTCAAACAAATAGTGAGTTAGTCGGTCTGATACGGAGTAAAGGGTCTTTGTGATCAAAACAGGCAAACCGGCACTATAAACATATATATCTACAGACAGAGAATACTGTGAGATGGAAGGGATAAGAGCCATCATCATCATCATCATCATCATCATCATCAAATTCCTGCCATGTACCCTCAAGGGGTGTACAGGATATGACAGTACTACATGAAAAAATTACATCATTACTAACTTCCTATCTACAATTTTCCTCCAAATCAGTCTGTTACTTGTCAAGACTCCAACATTATCAGATCTTATATTTCTATCGTCTAAGGCACTTTGTACCGTATCAATCCACCTATATCTTGGTCTTCCTCTGGGTCGTTTTCCTGCCAACCTGGCAGAGAACACTTGTTTTGCTAATCTTTCCTCGCCCATTCTGTTTAAGTGACCATACCACCTGAGATTAGCTCTGCTAACGCATTCCTGGATGCTGACAATGTCAAGTTTTTTCCTAATATCCTCATTTTTAATATGATATTGCCATTGATGCCATCTGTTCACGCCTTTAATCTTTCTCAGGACTCTCATATCTGCGGTCTCTAGTCTTTGGTCAAGTGTTTTACTTCTGACCCAGCTTTCAGATCCATAAGTTAAAATTGGTTTGAACACAGTCTTGTATACAGTTAATTTAGTGTTCCGACTAATTTCTTTCTTATTCCATATGAATTTATTCAATTGACTTCCCACCATACCAGCTTTGCTGATTCTGTTGTCTATTTCTATATTTAGTTTACCATCTTCAATAAAAATTGTGCCTAAGTAGCTGAAATGTTTTACTTGTTCCACCGGTTCTCCATTCACAACACAGTTGACATTTTCAATGATTCTGCCTATTTTCATTGTCTTTGTCTTTTTATTGCTGACCTTCATACCATATCTATTACAACAGCTATTCAATTTAGTCAGAGAATCTTGCAGACTTGTAGCGGATTTATTTAGAAGTATAACATCATCCGCATAAAGCAAAGAGCTGACATTAACATCTCCAATTTTGATATCAGGTTTAATACCACATTCCTTCATAATGTGATCCATATATATAATGAATAACAGAGGGGATAATGTACATCCTTGTCTCACACCAGATTTAACATTAAACCATCTTCCTGTACTTCCTTCAATTCTAACTGCTGACTCACAACTCAAATAAAGACTAAGTATTGCTTGATATAATGCCCCATTCACACCATATAACTGCAGCGTATTGAATAGCTTCTCTCTTGGCACCTTGTCATATGCCTTTTCCAAATCGACAAAACTTAAATACAGATCTTTGTTATATTCTCATGCTTTCTCGACTATTTGTCGTAAAGTGAAGATCTGATCCTGACAGCCTCTATTTGGCCTGAATCCAGCTTGTTCTTCACCAAGCTTTTCTTCCACAATTCTTCTCAACCGTTTCTCAAGTATACTTGCATAGATCTTGCCAGGAACACTCAGTAGGGAAATACCTCTGTAATTCTCACATTCAGTTTTATTTCCCTTTTTATATATGGGTACTAGGAGAGCTCTACTCCAATCATCGGGAATTCGTCCCTCTGTCCAGGCTTTCTGAACTATGCAGTGCAGCCACTGTAAGACTCTTATACCACCATACTTCAGCATTTCTGGTCGAATATCATCTACTCCTGCTGCCTTTCCACATTTCAAACCTTTGATGGCTTTTTCTATTTCAAGTATGGATATGTATTCCTGACTGCATGCCTGGTCAGTGTTTTTTACCACTGTGCTGTCATCACTGCTTGTTTCATTTAGCAGTTTTTCAAAGTAATTACTCCATACTTCAAGGATATCTTATCAAGGGGATAAGAGCCTCACCATCTTATCTCAGGTAGAGATCCATAATAGCCAGCATCTTTAATGGTGATGACACTTGATAGGAAAGGACAGGAATCATAACAAAAAGCAAATTCTCTAAAAACAAGAATGGTGATATGGTTATGTAGAGTAATGTTTATGCAGTGTATAAGAGAGTGGTAAATGACGAAGAATGTAGATGATGGAGGATTAAATATTGTAGATGCTGGGTTGTGTGTGTAGTATTCAACTACGATGAGTCCTTGGACTCCATGGAAGTGTCATTAAGTACTACACCAAATAATAATAAGCGGTCACGTTGCTCTTCAAATACCTTTTACTCCTTAGTGCAAGATAGGCTTAATAAATCCTCTAATGCATTTTATTCTCGAAAGCGAAAAGGCAGAGCGTCTTTAATACTCTTAACTAACTTTCAAAGATAGTTAGCAGTCAGCCTCCACCCGTCAGCCCTCACTGATAGTGCCGCTCAAACTAGAGAGAGAGAGAGACAAACAACCACCGGCATGTCGTGGTCCTAAACCCTATAGCATTTTTAATGAAAAAATGGGCATAAGGGTCTACTTTGCCGAACTGAAAATGGCACGTAATTTATTATCTTGCGTAGTAGAACGAAATGAACTGTTGTGGCCAGTAATTACGTTTCATAGAAACCTGACTCCTGTCATGATAGACAATTAATCCTGTTCTGTTATTTCTGTCACTTCGTTTTCTTTTCTGGCAGGTTTGTCTGTATTTCGGAATGAAAAACTGGAGTTTCAGGGAGAAAAAAACTCTTGCCAGTTAACGAGGCCGATTAACTCACGTTTAGTTAAAAAAAAAATCCTTATATAGGTTCTTCTCTTCTTAGCGGGGACTCGAACCCAGTTTTATCCAATTAAAGAGCATGATTGTTACGAATTCTTATAATTTACGAATAAAGGGAGCTGCGTATTAATTTTGGTTATTTTGCTTACTTCTTTGTGATATAAAATTATTATTTATGATAGATGAATGCTTCTTAAGGAGAAATGCTATTCATATAACACATCTTCTTTACAAATAAGGAAAGAAAGAAAGAAATGAAATGGTGAAAACTGTTGCATCTACTCACTGGTAAATACCACGGGAACCATTTCGAATGGTATTCGAAATGTTAGTTCAACAGTACAAACTTCTATTTGCTTTCTATTTAGTTTTTTTTTTTTTTTTTTTTTTTGTCCGATATAGCAAAAATTATTTAATAGCATCGACAAATCTGAAAATCCATCGGTTGTACCGATTTTATAATTTATTATATATATCATGAATGATTAAGAATAAATTTCCCGCTAGCCCAACCCTGCATCTACATTTCGGCTTACTCTGGATAACAGATGTACTCGTTTCCCACCACGAGAGGATAAAATTAATATTTTTGTAAAGATAAATAAATAAAAAGTAGTGCTTATTTTAATTCATTAATTGCTGGGTTGAATACTGCAATGACTCAATGCTCAATTTAATCATAAATACGACTTTAATGAGATGATATTGCTTGGTAGGTGTGTTCTGTCAAAAAGAGAGAGATGGGGGGGGGGGAAGAATTGCGATACACATAGTATTCAGGCAACATTAATTTGCAATTGCTACATGAAGAAATAAATTCTTATAACTGCGAAACATTCATTACCAACACTCTTTCATTTCTCGAATCGTCTGCAGTTTTTCCGATTTCAAGTGCAAAGCTGAAGCAACAAACAAATAAAATATGGCAGTAGTTCAGTTAACTTTTAATGTGCTATTGATTTTCAACACCAGAGGGTGGCTAGCACAGCTCTTTTCTTTCTTTTTTTTTTCTTCTTTGTTTAAAACTTATGCGTTACGATAAACAGATCATTTTTTCCCACTCACTGCCTCCCTCCCCCTTAAGGGTTATTTTTAGGAATTACGAAGTTGTTGCAGTATTAACTTTGTCAATAATAATAATAATAATAAAATATGCGCCATGATAATTCTTGTCAGTAATCAATCTTTTGTTATACAAACCTAAATGAGATAACTGGTGGTGACCAAATCTTCGTTCTATTATGACCCATTAGCATTAAATCCCATAAATCAGGATCGGGTGTTTCTTTCTTCGCCGCTTTCAAGGAAGATCTACTGGATGGGTCACGTGGGGTAGAGCTGAGGTCGTTGCCTTCTCTGCCATTAATAGACTGCATCATGACTCTTGGGGCGTTTCCTTCGACTCGAAAACTGTAGGAACAAATTACGCAGCATAATTTAAATCGTTTCCGTAACATTGCAGAATAAAGTAATAAAGAACTGAATTATAGTGTTGCGATTATGTTCATGACCTTTTATTCTAGCAGTCTCATGTGACTAATTAAATGACGTCTCCTAAATTTAATCAACTTTATTACGTTTAGATGAAACTCATAAGGGAATTGGGCATTATAACTTTCCATTTGAAATATCATTTTTCTTGGAAAACTCACAAACTAGTAATTTGATGTGTGTGTGTGTGTGAGAGAGAGAGAGAAAGAAAGAGATCACTTCAGGTCTCCATTAAATAACTGTTGCAAATTAGTAAGAGACAGAGACAAACAGTTCAAAAGAAATACTAGGGATAGAAAGATGGGTGTTATTAAATGAACAAAGTCTACTTTAATTTGCATAGATTCTTGTTTTTAATTACAAAATAATAAAATATAACAAAAATGCTATCTGATTCTACTACTGATTCCTTTTCCCCACCTGTAGATAATTAGATACTATAGATTTAAACCTTTCTCTCTCTCTCTCTCTCTCTCTCTCTCTCTCTCTCTCTCTTTAAGAGAATTAAAGCAGTTTGCAAAAATTCTTAAGAAATAAGAATTAACGGAACTGATAGCAAAGAACTTGTCAATCAACAAAGTTTTTTGCTTTCTTCCCACTTTCGTTCGGTTTTCTCCCGGGTGGGCGGATTGGGAGCATCTTGTCGTATTAAGTATCTAAAGTGCATCGTTTGGATGCTTATTAAGACAAGACTTGCATTTCCATTTTTTATATTAATAATCCAAAGCCATTAGTATCATCCAAAGTATTATCAGTGAGGTAAGGTTTTATTTTACTTACATATTACTTATTTATTTATATAATTCAGAAATCCTGCTTTAGAGACCAAACATAGAATCGCCATCTGACGAATCAGATGGCGATTCGAACTTTCCTGTTGGTTGGGGGGGGGGGAAATGATCAGGTTGATCATTTTTTTCTTATTATTCCTTTTTTTTTTTTTTCACCCTTCCATATTATTCCACAAACTGCAATCTGTACTCGGTAAAGACAAAATTCATAACTTTCATATTCTATCTAACTTCTATATTACCCACAGAATCAGTACACTACAAGTTTGCAGATTTTCGCTAGTGATAGACGAAGCCCTTCGGTCGGAAAGACCTGGGTTCGATTCCCGTCCATGACGTCAGGAACATTTATCTGGTCTCTTTCAACTAAAGGTGAGTTAATCGGCCTCATACGGCAGTGGAGGATTCTCTCTCGGTAACTCGAATTTTTTGCTACTCTACTTTTCGATATGTTCCTTTCTGATCAACGTTATACTGAACTGCCATTTGACTGATTGTGACTCCTCTTAGCTTATATCATTCTTATAATCTATCCCATCAGCCTCTCATATGAAAAGCTGTTTCTAACCATAGAACTGATACAGGATGAACGTTTCTAGTGACTGAATCATTCTCAGCAATCGGCAACAAATGATTTCCAAAAATGGTTAGGACTAAAACATAACTGTTATTTTACATATATCATCATCATTAGTGTTCTGTCTCTTGACAGGTCCAATGGTATATCTCAGTATATTCTCTTCCTCCAATTTACTCCGTCTCTTGCTTACTCCATTTCTTGATATCCTCTTGTGCCCATTATATCATCAAGCATAATTAGTCGTCTCCTTCCTCTTGGTCGCTTTCCTTCCATTTTCCCTTCTATCATTCTTTTCAGTAGGCTGTCTCCTCTTAATGCATGTCCTATCCCGTTATGCTTTCTTTTTCTTATGGTCTTTAGTAAATTCCTTTCT